>NC_090931.1:319100161-319725161 GCF_040938575.1 Ambystoma mexicanum | reverse complement strand
AAAAACGGTGTCAGAGAGCTCTGAATGTCCCAAAAACATTTGCAGCCTGAAAGGGGCATTAACACGCATCCTAGACCACTGAAATTTCCCAAAATATTTTTGCCATGAAAAATGCATGCTACACCCCTGAAAGTTCAGAAAACACCCCAGAAATGTTGCCAGGTCAAAAAAGGCCTTGAAATGCATCTTAGGCCTGCAAAAATGTTGAAAACTTTGGAGACCCAAAAAAGGGGTTTACAGGCATCCTAGACCCCCTAAAGTCCAGAAAATGTTGTTGGACCAAAAATGGTGTCAGAGAGCTCTGAATGTCCCAAAAACATTTGCAGCCTGAAAGGGGCATTAACCCGCATCCTAGACCTCTGAAATTCCCAAAAATATTTTGTGCACAAAAAATGCATCCTATACCCCTGAAAGCTCAAGAATATGTTAGCAGCCCAAAGAAGGCCTTAAAATGCATTTTAGGCCTACAAAAATTTAGAAAACTTTGGAGCCCAAAAAAGGGGTTTACAGGCATCCTAGACCCCCTAAAGTCCAGAAAATGTTGTTGGATCAAAAACGGTGTCAGAGAGCTCTGAATGTCCCAAAAACATTTGCAGCCTGAAAGGGGCATTAACCCGCATCCTAGACCACTGAAATTCCCAAAAATATTTTTGCCACTAAAAATGCATCCTACACCCCTGAAAGTTCAGAAAATGTTGGCAGCTCAAGAAAAGGCCTTAAAATGCATGTTAGGCCTTCAAAAATGTTGAAAACTTTGGAGGCACAAAATAGGGGTTTACAGGCATCCTAGACCTCCTAAAGTCCAGAAAATGTTGTTGGATCAAAAACGGTGTCAGAGAGCTCTGAATGTCCCAAAAACATTTGCAACCTGAAAGGGGCATTAACCCGCATCCTAGACCACTGAAATTTCCCAAAGTATTTTTGCCATGAAAAATGCATGCTACACCCCTGAAAGTTCAGAAAACACCCCAGAAATGTTGGCAGCTCAAGTAAAGGCCTTAAAATGCATGTTAGGCCTTCAAAAATGTTGAAAACTTTGGAGGCCCAAAAAAGGGGTTTACAGGCATCCTAGACCCCCTAAAGTCCAGAAAATGTTGTTGGACCAAAATCGGTGTCAGAGAGCTTTGAATGTCCCAAAAACATTTGCAGCCTGAAAGGGGCATTAACCCACATCCTAGACCTCTGAAATTCCAAAAAATATTTTGTGCACGAAAAATTCATACTACACCCCTGAAACTCAGAATATGTTAGCAGCCCAAAGAAGGCCTTAAAATGCATTTTAGGCCTACAAAAATGTTGAAAACTTTGGAGGCACAAAATAGGGGTTTACAGGCATCCTAGACCTCCTAAAGTCCAGAAAATGTTGTTGGATCAAAAACGGTGTCAGAGAGCTCTGAATGTCCCAAAAACATTTGCAGCCTGAAAGGGGCATTAACCCACATCCTAGACCTCTGAAATTCCCAAAAATATTTTGTGCACGAAAAATTCATCCTACACCCTTGAAAGTTCAGAATATGTTAGCAGCCCAAAAAAGGCATTAAAATGCATTTTAGGCCTGCAAAAATTTAGAAAACTTTGGATGCCCAAAAAAGGGGTTTACAGGCATCCTAGAACCCCTAGAGTCCAGAAAATGTTGTTGGACCAAAAATGGTGTCAGAGAGCTCTGAATGTCCCAAAAACATTTGCAGCCTGAAAGGGGCATTAACCCGCATCCTAGACCTCTAAAATTCCCAAAAATATTTTGTGCACGAAAAATTCATACTACACCCCTGAAAGTTCAGAATATGTTAGCAGCCCAAAGAAGGCCTTAAAATGCATTTTAGGCCTACAAAAATTTAGAACACTTTGGAGGCCCAAAAAAGGGGTTTACAGGCATCCTAGACCCCCTAAAGTCCAGAAAATGTTGTGGGACCAAAAATGGTGTCAGGGAGCTCTGAAAGGGGCATTAACCTGCATCCTAGACCACTGAAATTCACAAAAATATTTTTGGCACGGAAAATGCATCCTACACCCCTGAAAGTTCAGAAAAGTTTGGCAGCTCAAGAAAAGGCCTTAAAATGCATGTTAGGCCTTCAAAAATGTTGAAAACTTTGGAGGCCCAAAAAAGGGGTTTACAGGCATCCTAGACCCCCTAAAGTCCAGAAAATGTTGTTGGACCAAAAATGGTGTCAGAGAGCTCTGAATGTCCCAAAAACATTTGCAGCCTGAAAAGGGCATTAACCCGCATCCTAGACCTCTGAAATTCCAAAAAATATTTTGTGCACAAAAAATGTATCCTATACCCCTGAAACTCAGAATATGTTAGCAGCCCAAAGAAGGCCTTAAAATGCATTTTAGGCCTACAAAAATTTAGAAAACTTTGGAGGCCCAAAAAAGGCGTTTACAGGCATCCTGGACCCCCTAAAGTCCAGAAAATGTTGTGGGACTAAAAATGGTGTCAGAGAACTCCGAATGTCCCAAAAACATGTGCAACATGAAAGGGGTATTAACCCGCATCCTAGACCACTGAAATTCCCAAAAATATTTTGCCACTAAAAATGCATCCTACACCCCTGAACGTTCATAAAATGTTAGCAGCCCAAAAAAGGCATTAAAATGCATTTTAGGCCTGCAAAAATTTAGAAAACTTTGGAGGCCCAAAAAAGGGGTTTACAGGCATCCTAGACCCCCTAAAGACCAGAAAATGTTGGTGGATCAAAAACGGTGTCAGAGAGCTCCGAATGTCCCAAAAACATGTGCAACCTGAAAGGGGCATTAACCCACATCCTAGACCTCTGAAATTCCCAAAAATATTTTGTGCACGAAAAATTCATACTACACCCTTGAAAGTTCAGAATATGTTAGCAGCCCAAAAAAGGCATTAAAATGCATTTTAGGCCTGCAAAAATTTAGAAAACTTTGGAGGCCCAAAAACGGGTTTACAGGCATCCTAGACCCCCTGAAGTCCAGAAAATGTTGTTGGACCAAAAATGGTGTCAGAGAGCTCTGAATGTCCCAAAAACATTTGCAGCCACTGAAATTCCCAAAAATATTTTTGGCACGAAAAATGCATCCTACACCCCTGAAAGTTGAGAAAATGTTGGCAGCTCAAGAAAAGGCCTTAAAACACATGTTAGGCCTTCAAAAATGTTGAAAACTTTGGAGGCCCAAAAAAGGGGTTTACAGGCATCCTAGACCCCCTAAAGTCCAGAAAATGTTGTTGGACCAATATCGGTGTCAGAGAGCTATGAATGTCCCAAAAAAATTTGCAGCCTGAAAGGGGCATTAACCCGCATCCTAGACCACTGAAATTTCCCAAAATATTTTTGGCATGAAAAATGCATGCTACACCCCTGAAAGTTCAGAAAACACCCCAGAAATGTTGCCAGCTCAAAAAAGGCCTTAAAATGCATCTTAGACCTGCAAAAATGTTGAAAACTTTGAAGACCCAAAAAAGGGGTTTACAGGCATCCTAGACCCCCTAAAGTCAAGAAAATGTTGTTGGACCAAAAATGGTGTCAGAGAGCTCTGAATGTCCCAAAAACATTTGCAGCCTGAAAGGGGCATTAACACGCATCCTAGACCACTGAAATTTCCCAAAATATTTTTGCCATGAAAAATGCATGCTACACCCCTGAAAGTTCAGAAAACACCCCAGAAATGTTGCCAGGTCAAAAAAGGCCTTGAAATGCATCCTAGACCTCTGAAATTCCAAAAAATATTTTGTGCACGAAAAATTCATACTACACCCCTGAAAGTTCAGAATATGTTAGCAGCCCAAAAAAGGCATTAAAATGCATTTTAGGCCTGCAAAAATGTTGAAAACTTTGGAGGCGCAAAATAGGGGTTTACAGGCATCCTAGACCTCCTAAAGTCCAGAAAATGTTGTGGGACCAAAAATAGTGTCAGAGAGCTCTGAATGTCCCAAAAACATTTGCAGCCTGAAAGGGGCATTAACCGGCATCCTTGACCTCTGAAATTCCCAAAAATATTTTTTGCACGAAAAATGTATACTACCCCTAAAAGTTCAGAATATGTTAGAAGCCCAAAAAATGCATTCAAATGCATTTTAGGCCTGCAAAAATTTAGAAAACTTTGGAGGCCCAAAAAAGGGGTTTACAGGCATCCTAGACCCCCTAAAGTCCAGAAAATGTTGTTGGCCCAAAATCGGTGTCAGAGAGCTCCGAATGTCCCAAAAACATGTGCAACCTGAAAGGGGCATTAACCCGCATCCTAGACCACTGAAATTCCCAAAAATATATTTGCCATGAAAAATGCATCCTACACCCCTGCAAGTTCAGAAAATGTTGGCAGCTCAAGAAAAGGCCTTAAAATGCATGTTAGGCCTTCAAAAATGTTGAAAACTTTGGAGGCACAAAATAGGGGTTTACAGGCATCCTAGACCTCCTAAAGTCCAGAAAATGTTGTTGGATCAAAAACGGTGTCAGAGAGCTCTGAATGTCCCAAAAACATTTGCAGCCACTGAAATTCCCAAAAATATTTTTGGCACGAAAAATGCATCCTACACCCCTGAAAGTTGAGAAAATGTTGGCAGCTCAAGAAAAGGCCTTAAAACACATGTTAGGCCTTCAAAAATGTTGAAAACTTTGGAGGCCCAAAAAAGGGGTTTACAGGCATTCTAGACCCCCTAAGGTCCAGAAAATCTTGTTGGACCAAAAACGGTGTCAGAGAGCTCTGAATGTCCCAAAAACATGTGCAACCTGAAAGGGGCATTAACCCGCATCCTAGACCACTGAAATTTCCCAAAATATTTTTGCCATGAAAAATGCATGCTACACCCCTGAAAGTTCAGAAAACACCCCAGAAATGTTGGCAGCTCAAGTAAAGGCCTTAAAATGCATGTTAGGCCTTCAAAAATGTTGAAAACTTTGGAGGCCCAAAAAAGGGGTTTACAGGCATCCTAGACCCCCTAAAGTCCAGAAAATGTTGTTGGACCAAAATCGGTGTCAGAGAGCTCTGATTGTCCCCAAAACATTTGCAGCCTGAAAGGGGCATTAACCCGCATCCTAGACCACTGAAATTCCCAAAAATATTTTTGGCATGAAAAATGCATCCTACACCCCTGCAAGTTCAGAAAATGTTGGTAACTCTAAAAAAGGCCTTAAAATGCATGTTAGGCCTTCAAAAATGTTGAAAACTTTGGAGGCCCAAAAATAGGGTTTACAGGCATCCTAGACCTCCTAAAGTCCAGAAAATGTTGTTGGATCAAAAACGGTGTCAGAGAGCTTTGAATGTCCCAAAAACATTTGCAGCCTGAAAGGGGCATTAACCCACATCCTAGACCTCTGAAATTCCAAAAAATATTTTGTGCACGAAAAATTCATACTACACCCCTGAAAGTTCAGAATATGTTAGCAGCCCAAAAAAGGCATTAAAATGCATTTTAGGCCTGCAAAAATTTAGAAAACTTTGGAGGCCCAAAAAAGGGGTTTACAGGCATCCTAGACCCCCTAAAGTCCAGAAAATGTTGTTGGACCAAAAATGGTGTCAGAGAGCTCTGAATGTCCCAAAACCATTTGCAGCCTGAAAGGGGCATTAACACGCATCCTAGACCACTGAAATTTCCCAAAATATTTTTGCCATGAAAAATGCATGCTACACCCCTGAAAGTTCAGAAAACACCCCAGAAATGTTGCCAGGTCAAAAAAGGCCTTGAAATGCATCCTAGACCTCTGAAATTCCAAAAAATATTTTGTGCACGAAAAATTCATACTACACCCCTGAAAGTTCAGAATATGTTAGCAGCCCAAAAAAGGCATTAAAATGCATTTTAGGCCTGCAAAAATGTTGAAAACTTTGGAGGCGCAAAATAGGGGTTTACAGGCATCCTAGACCTCCTAAAGTCCAGAAAATGTTGTTGGATCAAAAACGGTGTCAGAGAGCTCTGAATGTCCCAAAAACATTTGCAGCCTGAAAGGGTCATTAACCCGCATCCTAGACCTCTAAAATTCCCAAAAATATTTTGTGCACGAAAAATTCATACTACACCCCTGAAAGTTCAGAATATGTTAGCAGCCCAAAGAAGGCCTTAAAATGCATTTTAGGCCTACAAAAATTTAGAAAACTTTGGAGGCCCAAAAAAGGCGTTTACGGGCATCCTAGACCCCCTAAAGTCCAGAAAATGTTGTTGGACCAAAATCGGTGTCAGAGAGCTCCGAATGTCCCAAAAACATGTGCAACCTGAAAGGGGCATTAACCCGCATCCTAGACCACTGAAATTTCCAAAAATATATTTGCCATGAAAAATGCATCCTACACCCCTGCAAGTTCAGAAAATGTTGGCAGCTCAAGAAAAGGCCTTAAAATGCATGTTAGGCCTTCAAAAATGTTGAAAACTTTGGAGGCACAAAATAGGGGTTTACAGGCATCCTAGACCTCCTAAAGTCCAGAAAATGTTGTTGGATCAAAAACGGTGTCAGAGAGCTCTGAATGTCCCAAAAACATTTGCAGCCACTGAAATTCCCAAAAATATTTTTGGCACGAAAAATGCATCCTACACCCCTGAAAGTTGAGAAAATGTTGGCAGCTCAAGAAAAGGCCTTAAAACACATGTTAGGCCTTCAAAAATGTTGAAAACTTTGGAGGCCCAAAAAAGGGGTTTACAGGCATTCTAGACCCCCTAAGGTCCAGAAAATCTTGTTGGACCAAAAACGGTGTCAGAGAGCTCTGAATGTCCCAAAAACATGTGCAACCTGAAAGGGGCATTAACCCGCATCCTAGACCACTGAAATTTCCCAAAATATTTTTGCCATGAAAAATGCATGCTACACCCCTGAAAGTTCAGAAAACACCCCAGAAATGTTGGCAGCTCAAGTAAAGGCCTTAAAATGCATGTTAGGCCTTCAAAAATGTTGAAAACTTTGGAGGCCCAAAAAAGGGGTTTACAGGCATCCTAGACCCCCTAAAGTCCAGAAAAAGTTGTTGGACCAAAAATGGTGTCAGAGAGCTCTGAATGTCCCAAAACCATTTGCAGCCTGAAAGGGGCATTAACACGCATCCTAGACCACTGAAATTTCCCAAAATATTTTTGCCATGAAAAATGCATGCTACACCCCTGAAAGTTCAGAAAACACCCCAGAAATGTTGCCAGGTCAAAAAAGGCCTTGAAATGCATCCTAGACCTCTGAAATTCCAAACAATATTTTGTGCACGAAAAATTCATACTACACCCCTGAAAGTTCAGAATATGTTAGCAGCCCAAAAAAGGCATTAAAATGCATTTTAGGCCTGCAAAAATGTTGAAAACTTTGGAGGCGCAAAATAGGGGTTTACAGGCATCCTAGACCTCCTAAAGTCCAGAAAATGTTGTTGGATCAAAAACGGTGTCAGAGAGCTCTGAATGTCCCAAAAACATTTGCAGCCTGAAAGGGTCATTAACCCGCATCCTAGACCTCTAAAATTCCCAAAAATATTTTGTGCACGAAAAATTCATACTACACCCCTGAAAGTTCAGAATATGTTAGCAGCCCAAAGAAGGCCTTAAAATGCATTTTAGGCCTACAAAAATTTAGAAAACTTTGGAGGCCCAAAAAAGGCGTTTACGGGCATCCTAGACCCCCTAAAGTCCAGAAAATGTTGTTGGACCAAAATCGGTGTCAGAGAGCTCCGAATGTCCCAAAAACTTGTGCAACCTGAAAGGGGCATTAACCCGCATCCTAGACCACTGAAATTCCCAAAAATATATTTGCCATGAAAAATGCATCCTACACCCCTGCAAGTTCAGAAAATGTTGGCAGCTCAAGAAAAGGCCTTAAAATGCATGTTAGGCCTTCAAAAATGTTGAAAACTTTGGAGGCACAAAATAGGGGTTTACAGGCATCCTAGACCTCCTAAAGTCCAGAAAATGTTGTTGGATCAAAAACGGTGTCAGAGAGCTCTGAATGTCCCAAAAACATTTTCAGCCTGAAAGGGGCATTAACCCACATCCTAGACCTCTGAAATTCCCAAAAATATTTTGTGCACGAAAAATTCATACTACACCCTTGAAAGTTCAGAATATGTTAGCAGCCCAAAAAAGGCATTAAAATGCATTTTAGGCCTGCAAAAATTTAGAAATTGGATGCCCAAAAAAGGGGTTTACAGGCATCCTAGACCCCCTAAAGTCCAGAAAATGTTGTTGGACCAAAAATGGTGTCAGAGAGCTCTGAATGTCCCAAAAACATTTGCAGCCTGAAAGGGGCATTAACCCGCATCCTAGACCTCTGAAATTCCCAAAAATATTTTGTGCACAAAAAATGCATCCTATACCCCTGAAAGCTCAAGAATATGTTAGCAGCCCAAAGAAGGCCTTAAAATGCATTTTAGGCCTACAAAAATTTAGAAAACTTTGGAGCCCAAAAAAGGGGTTTACAGGCATCCTACACCCCCTAAAGTCCAGAAAATGTTGTTGGACCAAAAAGGGTGTCAGAGAGCTCTGAATGTCCCAAAAACATTTGCAGCCACTGAAATTCCCAAAAATATTTTTGGCACGAAAAATGCATCCTACACCCCTGAAAGTTCAGAAAATGTTGGCAGCTCAAGAAAAGGCCTTAAAATGCATGTTAGGCCTTCAAAAATGTTGAAAACTTTGGAGGCACAAAATAGGGGTTTACAGGCATCCTAGACCTCCTAAAGTCCAGAAAATGTTGTTGTATCAAAAACGGTGTCAGAGAGCTCTGAATGTCCCAAAAACATTTGCAGCCTGAAAGGGGCATTAACACGCATCCTAGACCACTGAAATTTCCCAAAATATTTTTGCCATGAAAAATGCATGCTACACCCCTGAAAGTTCAGAAAACACCCCAGAAATGTTGCCAGGTCAAAAAAGGCCTTGAAATGCATCTTAGGCCTGCAAAAATGTTGAAAACTTTGGAGACCCAAAAAAGGGGTTTACAGGCATCCTAGACCCCCTAAAGTCCAGAAAATGTTGTTGGACCAAAAATGGTGTCAGAGAGCTCTGAATGTCCCAAAAACATTTGCAGCCTGAAAGGGGCATTAACCCGCATCCTAGACCTCTGAAATTCCCAAAAATATTTTGTGCATAAAAAATGCATCCTATACCCCTGAAAGCTCAAGAATATGTTAGCAGCCCAAAGAAGGCCTTAAAATGCATTTTAGGCCTACAAAAATTTAGAAAACTTTGGAGCCCAAAAAAGGGGTTTACAGGCATCCTAGACCCCCTAAAGTCCAGAAAATGTTGTTGGATCAAAAACGGTGTCAGAGAGCTCTGAATGTCCCAAAAACATTTGCAGCCTGAAAGGGGCATTAACCCGCATCCTAGACCACTGAAATTCCCAAAAATATTTTTGCCACTAAAAATGCATCCTACACCCCTGAAAGTTCAGAAAATGTTGGCAGCTCAAGAAAAGGCCTTACAATGCATGTTAGGCCTTCAAAAATGTTGAAAACTTTGGAGGCACAAAATAGGGGTTTACAGGCATCCTAGACCTCCTAAAGTCCAGAAAATGTTGTTGGATCAAAAACGGTGTCAGAGAGCTCTGAATGTCCCAAAAACATTTGCAACCTGAAAGGGGCATTAACCCGCATCCTAGACCACTGAAATTTCCCAAAATATTTTTGCCATGAAAAATGCATGCTACACCCCTGAAAGTTCAGAAAACACCCCAGAAATGTTGGCAGCTCAAGTAAAGGCCTTAAAATGCATGTTAGGCCTTCAAAAATGTTGAAAACTTTGGAGGCCCAAAAAAGGGGTTTACAGGCATCCTAGACCCCCTAAAGTCCAGAAAATGTTGTTGGACCAAAATCGGTGTCAGAGAGCTTTGAATGTCCCAAAAACATTTGCAGCCTGAAAGGGGCATTAACCCACATCCTAGACCTCTGAAATTCCAAAAAATATTTTGTGCACGAAAAATTCATACTACACCCCTGAAACTCAGAATATGTTAGCAGCCCAAAGAAGGCCTTAAAATGCATTTTAGGCCTACAAAAATGTTGAAAACTTTGGAGGCACAAAATAGGGGTTTACAGGCATCCTAGACCTCCTAAAGTCCAGAAAATGTTGTTGGATCAAAAACGGTGTCAGAGAGCTCTGAATGTCCCAAAAACATTTTCAGCCTGAAAGGGGCATTAACCCACATCCTAGACCTCTGAAATTCCCAAAAATATTTTGTGCACGAAAAATTCATACTACACCCTTGAAAGTTCAGAATATGTTAGCAGCCCAAAAAAGGCATTAAAATGCATTTTAGGCCTCCAAAAATTTAGAAATTGGATGCCCAAAAAAGGGGTTTACAGGCATCCTAGACCCCCTAAAGTCCAGAAAATGTTGTTGGACCAAAAATGGTGTCAGAGAGCTCTGAATGTCCCAAAAACATTTGCAGCCTGAAAGGGGCATTAACCCGCATCCTAGACCTCTGAAATTCCCAAAAATATTTTGTGCACAAAAAATGCATCCTATACCCCTGAAAGCTCAAGAATATGTTAGCAGCCCAAAGAAGGCCTTAAAATGCATTTTAGGCCTACAAAAATTTAGAAAACTTTGGAGCCCAAAAAAGGGGTTTACAGGCATCCTAGACCCCCTAAAGTTCAGAAAATGTTGTTGGACCAAAAAGGGTGTCAGAGAGCTCTGAATGTCCCAAAAACATTTGCAGCCACTGAAATTCCCAAAAATATTTTTGGCACGAAAAATGCATCCTACACCCCTGAAAGTTCAGAAAATGTTGGCAGCTCAAGAAAAGGCCTTAAAATGCATGTTAGGCCTTCAAAAATGTTGAAAACTTTGGAGGCACAAAATAGGGGTTTACAGGCATCCTAGACCTCCTAAAGTCCAGAAAATGTTGTTGTATCAAAAACGGTGTCAGAGAGCTCTGAATGTCCCAAAAACATTTGCAGCCTGAAAGGGGCATTAACACGCATCCTAGACCACTGAAATTTCCCAAAATATTTTTGCCATGAAAAATGCATGCTACACCCCTGAAAGTTCAGAAAACACCCCAGAAATGTTGCCAGGTCAAAAAAGGCCTTGAAATGCATCTTAGGCCTGCAAAAATGTTGAAAACTTTGGAGACCCAAAAAAGGGGTTTACAGGCATCCTAGACCCCCTAAAGTCCAGAAAATGTTGTTGGACCAAAAATGGTGTCAGAGAGCTCTGAATGTCCCAAAAACATTTGCAGCCTGAAAGGGGCATTAACCCGCATCCTAGACCTCTGAAATTCCCAAAAATATTTTGTGCACAAAAAATGCATCCTATACCCCTGAAAGCTCAAGAATATGTTAGCAGCCCAAAGAAGGCCTTAAAATGCATTTTAGGCCTACAAAAATTTAGAAAACTTTGGAGCCCAAAAAAGGGGTTTACAGGCATCCTAGACCCCCTAAAGTCCAGAAAATGTTGTTGGATCAAAAACGGTGTCAGAGAGCTCTGAATGTCCCAAAAACATTTGCAGCCTGAAAGGGGCATTAACCCGCATCCTAGACCACTGAAATTCCCAAAAATATTTTTGCCACTAAAAATGCATCCTACACCCCTGAAAGTTCAGAAAATGTTGGCAGCTCAAGAAAAGGCCTTAAAATGCATGTTAGGCCTTCAAAAATGTTGAAAACTTTGGAGGCACAAAATAGGGGTTTACAGGCATCCTAGACCTCCTAAAGTCCAGAAAATGTTGTTGGATCAAAAACGGTGTCAGAGAGCTCTGAATGTCCCAAAAACATTTGCAACCTGAAAGGGGCATTAACCCGCATCCTAGACCACTGAAATTTCCCAAAGTATTTTTGCCATGAAAAATGCATGCTACACCCCTGAAAGTTCAGAAAACACCCCAGAAATGTTGGCAGCTCAAGTAAAGGCCTTAAAATGCATGTTAGGCCTTCAAAAATGTTGAAAACTTTGGAGGCCCAAAAAAGGGGTTTACAGGCATCCTAGACCCCCTAAAGTCCAGAAAATGTTGTTGGACCAAAATCGGTGTCAGAGAGCTTTGAATGTCCCAAAAACATTTGCAGCCTGAAAGGGGCATTAACCCACATCCTAGACCTCTGAAATTCCAAAAAATATTTTGTGCACGAAAAATTCATACTACACCCCTGAAACTCAGAATATGTTAGCAGCCCAAAGAAGGCCTTAAAATGCATTTTAGGCCTACAAAAATGTTGAAAACTTTGGAGGCACAAAATAGGGGTTTACAGGCATCCTAGACCTCCTAAAGTCCAGAAAATGTTGTTGGATCAAAAACGGTGTCAGAGAGCTCTGAATGTCCCAAAAACATTTGCAGCCTGAAAGGGGCATTAACCCACATCCTAGACCTCTGAAATTCCCAAAAATATTTTGTGCACGAAAAATTCATCCTACACCCTTGAAAGTTCAGAATATGTTAGCAGCCCAAAAAAGGCATTAAAATGCATTTTAGGCCTGCAAAAATTTAGAAAACTTTGGATGCCCAAAAAAGGGGTTTACAGGCATCCTAGAACCCCTAGAGTCCAGAAAATGTTGTTGGACCAAAAATGGTGTCAGAGAGCTCTGAATGTCCCAAAAACATTTGCAGCCTGAAAGGGGCATTAACCCGCATCCTAGACCTCTAAAATTCCCAAAAATATTTTGTGCACGAAAAATTCATACTACACCCCTGAAAGTTCAGAATATGTTAGCAGCCCAAAGAAGGCCTTAAAATGCATTTTAGGCCTACAAAAATTTAGAACACTTTGGAGGCCCAAAAAAGGGGTTTACAGGCATCCTAGACCCCCTAAAGTCCAGAAAATGTTGTGGGACCAAAAATGGTGTCAGGGAGCTCTGAAAGGGGCATTAACCTGCATCCTAGACCACTGAAATTCACAAAAATATTTTTGGCACGGAAAATGCATCCTACACCCCTGAAAGTTCAGAAAAGTTTGGCAGCTCAAGAAAAGGCCTTAAAATGCATGTTAGGCCTTCAAAAATGTTGAAAACTTTGGAGGCCCAAAAAAGGGGTTTACAGGCATCCTAGACCCCCTAAAGTCCAGAAAATGTTGTTGGACCAAAAATGGTGTCAGAGAGCTCTGAATGTCCCAAAAACATTTGCAGCCTGAAAAGGGCATTAACCCGCATCCTAGACCTCTGAAATTCCAAAAAATATTTTGTGCACAAAAAATGTATCCTATACCCCTGAAACTCAGAATATGTTAGCAGCCCAAAGAAGGCCTTAAAATGCATTTTAGGCCTACAAAAATTTAGAAAACTTTGGAGGCCCAAAAAAGGCGTTTACAGGCATCCTGGACCCCCTAAAGTCCAGAAAATGTTGTGGGACTAAAAATGGTGTCAGAGAACTCCGAATGTCCCAAAAACATGTGCAACATGAAAGGGGTATTAACCCGCATCCTAGACCACTGAAATTCCCAAAAATATTTTGCCACTAAAAATGCATCCTACACCCCTGAACGTTCATAAAATGTTAGCAGCCCAAAAAAGGCATTAAAATGCATTTTAGGCCTGCAAAAATTTAGAAAACTTTGGAGGCCCAAAAAAGGGGTTTACAGGCATCCTAGACCCCCTAAAGACCAGAAAATGTTGGTGGATCAAAAACGGTGTCAGAGAGCTCCGAATGTCCCAAAAACATGTGCAACCTGAAAGGGGCATTAACCCACATCCTAGACCTCTGAAATTCCCAAAAATATTTTGTGCACGAAAAATTCATACTACACCCTTGAAAGTTCAGAATATGTTAGCAGCCCAAAAAAGGCATTAAAATGCATTTTAGGCCTGCAAAAATTTAGAAAACTTTGGAGGCCCAAAAACGGGTTTACAGGCATCCTAGACCCCCTGAAGTCCAGAAAATGTTGTTGGACCAAAAATGGTGTCAGAGAGCTCTGAATGTCCCAAAAACATTTGCAGCCACTGAAATTCCCAAAAATATTTTTGGCACGAAAAATGCATCCTACACCCCTGAAAGTTGAGAAAATGTTGGCAGCTCAAGAAAAGGCCTTAAAACACATGTTAGGCCTTCAAAAATGTTGAAAACTTTGGAGGCCCAAAAAAGGGGTTTACAGGCATCCTAGACCCCCTAAAGTCCAGAAAATGTTGTTGGACCAATATCGGTGTCAGAGAGCTATGAATGTCCCAAAAAAATTTGCAGCCTGAAAGGGGCATTAACCCGCATCCTAGACCACTGAAATTTCCCAAAATATTTTTGGCATGAAAAATGCATGCTACACCCCTGAAAGTTCAGAAAACACCCCAGAAATGTTGCCAGCTCAAAAAAGGCCTTAAAATGCATCTTAGACCTGCAAAAATGTTGAAAACTTTGAAGACCCAAAAAAGGGGTTTACAGGCATCCTAGACCCCCTAAAGTCAAGAAAATGTTGTTGGACCAAAAATGGTGTCAGAGAGCTCTGAATGTCCCAAAAACATTTGCAGCCTGAAAGGGGCATTAACACGCATCCTAGACCACTGAAATTTCCCAAAATATTTTTGCCATGAAAAATGCATGCTACACCCCTGAAAGTTCAGAAAACACCCCAGAAATGTTGCCAGGTCAAAAAAGGCCTTGAAATGCATCCTAGACCTCTGAAATTCCAAAAAATATTTTGTGCACGAAAAATTCATACTACACCCCTGAAAGTTCAGAATATGTTAGCAGCCCAAAAAAGGCATTAAAATGCATTTTAGGCCTGCAAAAATGTTGAAAACTTTGGAGGCGCAAAATAGGGGTTTACAGGCATCCTAGACCTCCTAAAGTCCAGAAAATGTTGTGGGACCAAAAATAGTGTCAGAGAGCTCTGAATGTCCCAAAAACATTTGCAGCCTGAAAGGGGCATTAACCGGCATCCTTGACCTCTGAAATTCCCAAAAATATTTTTTGCACGAAAAATGTATACTACCCCTAAAAGTTCAGAATATGTTAGAAGCCCAAAAAATGCATTCAAATGCATTTTAGGCCTGCAAAAATTTAGAAAACTTTGGAGGCCCAAAAAAGGGGTTTACAGGCATCCTAGACCCCCTAAAGTCCAGAAAATGTTGTTGGCCCAAAATCGGTGTCAGAGAGCTCCGAATGTCCCAAAAACATGTGCAACCTGAAAGGGGCATTAACCCGCATCCTAGACCACTGAAATTCCCAAAAATATATTTGCCATGAAAAATGCATCCTACACCCCTGCAAGTTCAGAAAATGTTGGCAGCTCAAGAAAAGGCCTTAAAATGCATGTTAGGCCTTCAAAAATGTTGAAAACTTTGGAGGCACAAAATAGGGGTTTACAGGCATCCTAGACCTCCTAAAGTCCAGAAAATGTTGTTGGATCAAAAACGGTGTCAGAGAGCTCTGAATGTCCCAAAAACATTTGCAGCCACTGAAATTCCCAAAAATATTTTTGGCACGAAAAATGCATCCTACACCCCTGAAAGTTGAGAAAATGTTGGCAGCTCAAGAAAAGGCCTTAAAACACATGTTAGGCCTTCAAAAATGTTGAAAACTTTGGAGGCCCAAAAAAGGGGTTTACAGGCATTCTAGACCCCCTAAGGTCCAGAAAATCTTGTTGGACCAAAAACGGTGTCAGAGAGCTCTGAATGTCCCAAAAACATGTGCAACCTGAAAGGGGCATTAACCCGCATCCTAGACCACTGAAATTTCCCAAAATATTTTTGCCATGAAAAATGCATGCTACACCCCTGAAAGTTCAGAAAACACCCCAGAAATGTTGGCAGCTCAAGTAAAGGCCTTAAAATGCATGTTAGGCCTTCAAAAATGTTGAAAACTTTGGAGGCCCAAAAAAGGGGTTTACAGGCATCCTAGACCCCCTAAAGTCCAGAAAATGTTGTTGGACCAAAATCGGTGTCAGAGAGCTCTGATTGTCCCCAAAACATTTGCAGCCTGAAAGGGGCATTAACCCGCATCCTAGACCACTGAAATTCCCAAAAATATTTTTGGCATGAAAAATGCATCCTACACCCCTGCAAGTTCAGAAAATGTTGGTAACTCTAAAAAAGGCCTTAAAATGCATGTTAGGCCTTCAAAAATGTTGAAAACTTTGGAGGCCCAAAAATAGGGTTTACAGGCATCCTAGACCTCCTAAAGTCCAGAAAATGTTGTTGGATCAAAAACGGTGTCAGAGAGCTTTGAATGTCCCAAAAACATTTGCAGCCTGAAAGGGGCATTAACCCACATCCTAGACCTCTGAAATTCCAAAAAATATTTTGTGCACGAAAAATTCATACTACACCCCTGAAAGTTCAGAATATGTTAGCAGCCCAAAAAAGGCATTAAAATGCATTTTAGGCCTGCAAAAATTTAGAAAACTTTGGAGGCCCAAAAAAGGGGTTTACAGGCATCCTAGACCCCCTAAAGTCCAGAAAATGTTGTTGGACCAAAAATGGTGTCAGAGAGCTCTGAATGTCCCAAAACCATTTGCAGCCTGAAAGGGGCATTAACACGCATCCTAGACCACTGAAATTTCCCAAAATATTTTTGCCATGAAAAATGCATGCTACACCCCTGAAAGTTCAGAAAACACCCCAGAAATGTTGCCAGGTCAAAAAAGGCCTTGAAATGCATCCTAGACCTCTGAAATTCCAAAAAATATTTTGTGCACGAAAAATTCATACTACACCCCTGAAAGTTCAGAATATGTTAGCAGCCCAAAAAAGGCATTAAAATGCATTTTAGGCCTGCAAAAATGTTGAAAACTTTGGAGGCGCAAAATAGGGGTTTACAGGCATCCTAGACCTCCTAAAGTCCAGAAAATGTTGTTGGATCAAAAACGGTGTCAGAGAGCTCTGAATGTCCCAAAAACATTTGCAGCCTGAAAGGGTCATTAACCCGCATCCTAGACCTCTAAAATTCCCAAAAATATTTTGTGCACGAAAAATTCATACTACACCCCTGAAAGTTCAGAATATGTTAGCAGCCCAAAGAAGGCCTTAAAATGCATTTTAGGCCTACAAAAATTTAGAAAACTTTGGAGGCCCAAAAAAGGCGTTTACGGGCATCCTAGACCCCCTAAAGTCCAGAAAATGTTGTTGGACCAAAATCGGTGTCAGAGAGCTCCGAATGTCCCAAAAACATGTGCAACCTGAAAGGGGCATTAACCCGCATCCTAGACCACTGAAATTTCCAAAAATATATTTGCCATGAAAAATGCATCCTACACCCCTGCAAGTTCAGAAAATGTTGGCAGCTCAAGAAAAGGCCTTAAAATGCATGTTAGGCCTTCAAAAATGTTGAAAACTTTGGAGGCACAAAATAGGGGTTTACAGGCATCCTAGACCTCCTAAAGTCCAGAAAATGTTGTTGGATCAAAAACGGTGTCAGAGAGCTCTGAATGTCCCAAAAACATTTGCAGCCACTGAAATTCCCAAAAATATTTTTGGCACGAAAAATGCATCCTACACCCCTGAAAGTTGAGAAAATGTTGGCAGCTCAAGAAAAGGCCTTAAAACACATGTTAGGCCTTCAAAAATGTTGAAAACTTTGGAGGCCCAAAAAAGGGGTTTACAGGCATTCTAGACCCCCTAAGGTCCAGAAAATCTTGTTGGACCAAAAACGGTGTCAGAGAGCTCTGAATGTCCCAAAAACATGTGCAACCTGAAAGGGGCATTAACCCGCATCCTAGACCACTGAAATTTCCCAAAATATTTTTGCCATGAAAAATGCATGCTACACCCCTGAAAGTTCAGAAAACACCCCAGAAATGTTGGCAGCTCAAGTAAAGGCCTTAAAATGCATGTTAGGCCTTCAAAAATGTTGAAAACTTTGGAGGCCCAAAAAAGGGGTTTACAGGCATCCTAGACCCCCTAAAGTCCAGAAAAAGTTGTTGGACCAAAAATGGTGTCAGAGAGCTCTGAATGTCCCAAAACCATTTGCAGCCTGAAAGGGGCATTAACACGCATCCTAGACCACTGAAATTTCCCAAAATATTTTTGCCATGAAAAATGCATGCTACACCCCTGAAAGTTCAGAAAACACCCCAGAAATGTTGCCAGGTCAAAAAAGGCCTTGAAATGCATCCTAGACCTCTGAAATTCCAAACAATATTTTGTGCACGAAAAATTCATACTACACCCCTGAAAGTTCAGAATATGTTAGCAGCCCAAAAAAGGCATTAAAATGCATTTTAGGCCTGCAAAAATGTTGAAAACTTTGGAGGCGCAAAATAGGGGTTTACAGGCATCCTAGACCTCCTAAAGTCCAGAAAATGTTGTTGGATCAAAAACGGTGTCAGAGAGCTCTGAATGTCCCAAAAACATTTGCAGCCTGAAAGGGTCATTAACCCGCATCCTAGACCTCTAAAATTCCCAAAAATATTTTGTGCACGAAAAATTCATACTACACCCCTGAAAGTTCAGAATATGTTAGCAGCCCAAAGAAGGCCTTAAAATGCATTTTAGGCCTACAAAAATTTAGAAAACTTTGGAGGCCCAAAAAAGGCGTTTACGGGCATCCTAGACCCCCTAAAGTCCAGAAAATGTTGTTGGACCAAAATCGGTGTCAGAGAGCTCCGAATGTCCCAAAAACTTGTGCAACCTGAAAGGGGCATTAACCCGCATCCTAGACCACTGAAATTCCCAAAAATATATTTGCCATGAAAAATGCATCCTACACCCCTGCAAGTTCAGAAAATGTTGGCAGCTCAAGAAAAGGCCTTAAAATGCATGTTAGGCCTTCAAAAATGTTGAAAACTTTGGAGGCACAAAATAGGGGTTTACAGGCATCCTAGACCTCCTAAAGTCCAGAAAATGTTGTTGGATCAAAAACAGTGTCAGAGAGCTCTGAATGTCCCAAAAACATTTGCAGCCACTGAAATACCCAAAAATATTTTTGGCACGAAAAATGCATCCTACACCCCTGAAAGTTGAGAAAATGTTGGCAGCTCAAGAAAAGGCCTTAAAACACATGTTAGGCCTTCAAAAATGTTGAAAACTTTGGAGGCCCAAAAAAGGGGTTTACAGGCATTCTAGACCCCCTAAGGTCCAGAAAATCTTGTTGGACCAAAAACAGTGTCAGAGAGCTCTGAATGTCCCAAAAACATGTTCAACCTGAAAGGGGCATTAACTCGCATCCCAGACCACTGAAATTCCCAAAAATATTTTTGGCACTAAAAATACATCCTACACCCCTGAAAGTTCAGAAAATGTTTGCAGCTCAAGAAAAGGCCTTAAAATGCATGTTCGGCCTTCAAAAATGTTGAAAACTTTGGAGGCCCAAAAAAGGGGTTTACAGGCATCCTAGACCCCCTAAAGTCCCGAAAATGTTGTTGGACCAGAATCGGTGTCAGAGAGCTCTGAATGTCCCAAAAACATTTGCAGCCTGAAAGGGGCATTAACCCACATCCTAGACCACTGAAATGCCCAAAAATATTTTTGCCCTGAAAAATGCATCCTACACCCCTGCAGGTTCAGAAAATGTTGGCAACTCCAAAAAAGGCCTTAAAATGCATGTTAGGCCTTCAAAAACGTTGAAAACTTTGGAGGCCCAAAAAAGGGATTTACAGGCATCCTAGACCCCCTAACGTCCAGAAAATGTTGTTGGATCAAAAACGGTGTCAGAAAGCTCTGAATGTCCCAAAAACATTTGCAGCCTGAAAGGGGCATTAACCCGCATTCTAGACCTCTGAAATTCCCAAAAATATTTTGTGCACAGAAAATTCATACTACACCCCTGAAAATTCAGAATATGTTAGCAGCCCAAAGAAGGCCTTAAAATGCATTTTAGGTCTAAAAAAATTTAGAAAAATTTGGAGGCCCAAAAAAGGCGTTTACAGGCATCCTAGACCCCCTAAAGTCCAGAAAATGTTGTTGGACCAAAAATGGTGTCAGAGAGCTCTGAATGTCCCAAAAACATCTGCAGCCTGAAAGGGGCATTAACCCGCATCCTAGACCACTGAAATTTCCCAAAATATTTTTACCATGAAAAATGCATGCTACACCCCTGAAAGTTCAGAAAACACCCAAGAAATGTTGTGAGCTCAAAAAAGGCCTTAACATGCATCTTAGGTCTGCAAAAATGTTGAAAACTTTGGAGACCCAAAAAAGGGGTTTACAGGCATCCTAGACCCCCTAAAGTCCAGAAAATGTTGGTGGATCAAAAACGGTGTCAGAGAGCTCCGAATGTCCCAAAAACATGTGCAACCTGAAAGGGGCATTAACCCGCATCCTAGACCACTGAAATTCCCAAAAATATTTTTGGCAATAAAAATGCATCCTACACCCCTGAAAGTTCAGAAAATGTTGGCAGCTCAAGAAAAGGCCTTAAAATGCATGTTAGGCCTTCAAAAATGTTGAAAACTTTGGAGGCACAAAATAGGGGTTTACAGGCATCCTAGACCTCCTAAAGTCCAGAAAATGTTGTTGGATCAAAAACGGTGTCAGAGAGCTCTGAATGTCCCAAAAACATTTGCAGCCTGAAAGGGGCATTAACCCACATCCTAGACCTCTGAAATTCCCAAAAATATTTTGTGCACGAAAAATTCATGCTACACCCTTGAAAGTTCAGAATATGTTAGCAGCCCAAAAAAGGCATTAAAATGCATTTTAGGCCTGCAAAAATTTAGAAAACTTTGGATGCCCAAAAAAGGGGTTTACAGGCATCCTAGAACCCCTAAAGTCCAGAAAATGTTGTTGGACCAAAAATGGTGTCAGAGAGCTCTGAATGTCCCAAAAACATTTGCAGCCTGAAAGGGGCATTAACCCGCATCCTAGACCTCTAAAATTCCCAAAAATATTTTGTGCACGAAAAATTCATACTACACCCCTGAAAGTTCAGAATATGTTAGCAGCCCAAAGAAGGCCTTAAAATGCATTTTAGGCCTACAAAAATTTAGAAAACTTTGGAGGCCCAAAAAAGGCGTTTACGGGCATCCTAGACCCCCTAAAGACCAGAAAATGTTGGTGGATCAAAAATGGTGTCAGAGAGCTCCGAATGTCCCAAAAACATGTGCAACCTGAAAGGGGCATTAACCCGCATCCTAGACCACTGAAATTCCCAAAAATATTTTGCCACTAAAAATGCATCCTACACCCCTGAACGTTCATAAAATGTTAGCAGCCCAAAAAAGGCATTAAAATGCATTTTAGGCCTGCAAAAATTTAGAAAACTTTGGAGGCCCAAAAAAGGCGTTTACAGGCATCCTAGACCCCCTAAAGTCCAGAAAATGTTGTGGGACTAAAAATGGTGTCAGAGAGCTCCGAATGTCCCAAAAACATGTGCAACCTGAAAGGGGCATTAACCCGCATCCTAGACCACTGAAATTCCCAAAAATATTTTGCCGCTAAAAATGCATCCTACACCCCTGAACGTTCATAAAATGATAGCAGCCCAAAAAAGGCATTAAAATGCATTTTAGGCCTGCAAAAATTTAGAAAACTTTGGAGGCCCAAAAAAGGGGTTTACAGGCATCCTAGACCCCCTAAAGACCAGAAAATGTTGGTGGATCAAAAACGGTGTCAGAGAGCTCCGAATGTCCCAAAAACATGTGCAACCTGAAAGGGGCATTAACCCACATCCTAGACCTCTGAAATTCCCAAAAATATTTTGTGCACGAAAAATTCATACTACACCCTTGAAAGTTCAGAATATGTTAGCAGCCCAAAAAAGGCATTAAAATGCATTTTAGGCCTGCAAAAATTTAGAAAACTTTGGAGGCCCAAAAAGGGGTTTACAGGCATCCTAGACCCCCTAAAGTCCAGAAAATGTTGTTGGACCAAAAATGGTGTCAGAGAGCTCTGAATGTCCCAAAAACATTTGCAGCCTGAAAGGGGCCTTAACCCGCATCCTAGACCTCTGAAATTCCAAAAAATATTTTGTGCACAAAAAATGTATACTATACCCCTGAAACTCAGAATATGTTAGCAGCCCAAAGAAGGCCTTAAAATGCATTTTAGGCCTACAAAAATTTAGAAAACTTTGGAGGCCCAAAAAAGGCGTTTACAGGCATCCTAGACCCCCTAAAGTCCAGAAAATGTTGTGGGACTAAAAATGGTGTCAGAGAGCTCTGAATGTCCCAAAAACATGTGCAACCTGAAAGGGGCATTAACCCGCATCCTAGACCACTGAAATTCCCAAAAATATTTTGCCACTAAAAATGCATCCTACACCCCTGAACGTTCATAAAATGTTAGCAGCCCAAAAAAGGCATTAAAATGCATTTTAGGCCTGCAAAAATTTAGAAAACTTTGGAGGCCCAAAAAAGGCGTTTACGGGCATCCTAGACCCCCTAAAGTCCAGAAAATGTTGTGGGACCAAAAATAGTGTCAGAGAGCTCTGAATGTCCCAAAAACATTTGCAGCCTGAAAGGGGCATTAACCGGCATCCTTGACCTCTGAAATTCCCAAAAATATTTTTTGCACGAAAAATGTATACTACCCCTAAAAGTTCAGAATATGTTAGAAGCCCAAAAAATGCATTCAAATGCATTTTAGGCCTGCAAAAATTTAGAAAACTTTGGAGGCCCAAAAAAGGGGTTTACAGGCATCCTAGACCCCCTAAAGTCCAGAAAATGTTGTTGGACCAAAATCGGTGTCAGAGAGCTCCGAATGTCCCAAAAACATGTGCAACCTGAAAGGGGCATTAACCCGCATCCTAGACCACTGAAATTCCCAAAAATATATTTGCCATGAAAAATGCATCCTACACCCCTGCAAGTTCAGAAAATGTTGGCAGCTCAAGAAAAGGCCTTAAAATGCATGTTAGGCCTTCAAAAATGTTGAAAACTTTGGAGGCACAAAATAGGGGTTTACAGGCATCCTAGACCTCCTAAAGTCCAGAAAATGTTGTTGGATCAAAAACGGTGTCAGAGAGCTCTGAATGTCCCAAAAACATTTGCAGCCACTGAAATTCCCAAAAATATTTTTGGCACGAAAAATGCATCCTACACCCCTGAAAGTTGAGAAAATGTTGGCAGCTCAAGAAAAGGCCTTAAAACACATGTTAGGCCTTCAAAAATGTTGAAAACTTTGGAGGCCCAAAAAAGGGGTTTACAGGCATTCTAGACCCCCTAAGGTCCAGAAAATCTTGTTGGACCAAAAACGGTGTCAGAGAGCTCTGAATGTCCCAAAAACATGTGCAACCTGAAAGGGGCATTAACTCGCATCCCAGACCACTGAAATTACCAAAAATATTTTTGGCACTAAAAATACATCCTACACCCCTGAAAGTTCAGACAATGTTTGCAGCTCAAGAAAAGGCCTTAAAATGCATGTTCGGCCTTCAAAAATGTTGAAAACTTTGGAGGCCCAAAAAAGGGGTTTACAGGCATCCTAGACCCCCTAAAGTCCAGAAAATGTTGTTGGACCAGAATCGGTGTCAGAGAGCTCTGAATGTCCCAAAAACATTTGCAGCCTGAAAGGGGCATTAACCCACATCCTAGACCACTGAAATGCCCAAAAATATTTTTGCCCTGAAAAATGCATCCTACACCCCTGCAGGTTCAGAAAATGTTGGCAACTCCAAAAAAGGCCTTAAAATGCATGTTAGGCCTTCAAAAATGTTGAAAACTTTGGAGGCACAAAATAGGGGTTTACAGGCACCCTAGACCTCCTAAAGTCCAGAAAATGTTGTTGGATCAAAAACGGTGTCAGAGAGCTCTGAATGTCCCAAAAACATTTGCAGCCTGAAAGGGGCATTAACCCGCATCCTAGACCTCTGAAATTCCCAAAAATATTTTGTGCACGAAAAATTCATACTACACCCCTGAAAGTTCAGAATATGTTAGCAGCCCAAAAAAGGCATTAAAATGCATTTTAGGCCTGCAAAAATTTAGAAAACTTTGGATGCCCAAAAAAGGGGTTTACAGGCATCCTAGAACCCCTAAAGTCCAGAAAATGTTGTTGGACCAAAAATGGTGTCAGAGAGCTCTGAATGTCCCAAAAACATTTGCAGCCTGAAAGGGGCATTAACCCGCATCCTAGACCTCTAAAATTCCCAAAAATATTTTGTGCACGAAAAATTCATACTACACCCCTGAAAGTTCAGAATATGTTAGCAGCCCAAAAAAGGCATTAAAATGCATTTTAGGCCTGCAAAAATTTAGAAAACTTTGGATGCCCAAAAAAGGCGTTTACGGGCATCCTAGACCCCCTAAAGACCAGAAAATGTTGGTGGATCAAAAATGGTGTCAGAGAGCTCCGAATGTCCCAAAAACATGTGCAACCTGAAAGGGGCATTAACCCGCATCCTAGACCACTGAAATTCCCAAAAATATTTTGCCACTAAAAATGCATCCTACACCCCTGAACGTTCATAAAATGTTAGCAGCCCAAAAAAGGCATTAAAATGCATTTTAGGCCTGCAAAAATTTAGAAAACTTTGGAGGCCCAAAAAAGGCGTTTACAGGCATCCTAGACCCCCTAAAGTCCAGAAAATGTTGTGGGACTAAAAATGGTGTCAGAGAGCTCCGAATGTCCCAAAAACATGTGCAACCTGAAAGGGGCATTAACCCGCATCCTAGACCACTGAAATTCAAAAAATATTTTGCCACTAAAAATGCATCCTACACCCCTGAACGTTCATAAAATGTTAGCAGCCCAAAAAAGGCATTAAAATGCATTTTAGGCCTGCAAAAATTTAGAAAACTTTGGAGGCCCAAAAAAGGGGTTTACAGGCATCCTAGACCCCCTAAAGACCAGAAAATGTTGGTGGATCAAAAACGGTGTCAGAGAGCTCCGAATGTCCCAAAAACATGTGCAACCTGAAAGGGGCATTAACCCATATCCTAGACCTCTGAAATTCCCAAAAATATTTTGTGCACGAAAAATTCATACTACACCCTTGAAAGTTCAGAATATGTTAGCAGCCCAAAAAAGGCATTAAAATGCATTTTAGGCCTGCAAAAATTTAGAAAACTTTGGAGGCCCAAAAAGGGGTTTACAGGCATCCTAGACCCCCTAAAGTCCAGAAAATGTTGTTGGACCAAAAATGGTGTCAGAGAGCTCTGAATGTCCCAAAAACATTTGCAGCCTGAAAGGGGCATTAACCCGCATCCTAGACCTCTGAAATTCCAAAAAATATTTTGTGCACAAAAAATGTATACTATACCCCTGAAACTCAGAATATGTTAGCAGCCCAAAGAAGGCCTTAAAATGCATTTTAGGCCTACAAAAATTTAGAAAACTTTGGAGGCCCAAAAAAGGTGTTTACAGGCATCCTGGACCCACTAAAGTCCAGAAAATGTTGTGGGACTAAAAATGGTGTCAGAGAGCTCCGAATGTCCCAAAAACATGTGCAACCTGAAAGGGGCATTAACCTGCATCCTAGACCACTGAAATTCCCAAAAATATTTTGCCACTAAAAATGCATCCTACACCCTGAACGTTCATAAAATGTTAGCAGCCCAAAAAAGGCATTAAAATGCATTTTAGGCCTGCAAAAATTTAGAAAACTTTGGAGGCCCAAAAAAGGGGTTTACAGGCATCCTAGACCCCCTAAAGTCCAGAAAATGTTGTTGGACCAAAAATGGTGTCAGAGAGCTCTGAATGTCCCAAAAACATCTGCAGCCTGGAAGGGCCATTAACCCGCATCCTAGACCTCTGAAATTCCTAAAAATATTTTGTGCACGAAAAATGCATCCTATACCCCTGAAACTCAGAATATGTTAGTAGCCCAAAGAAGGCCTTAAAATGCATTTTAGGCCTACAAAAATTTAGAACACTTTGGAGGCCCAAAAAAGGGGTTTACAGGCATCCTAGACCCCCTAAAGTCCAGAAAATGTTGTGGGACCAATAATGGTGTCAGGGAGCTCTGAAAGGGGCATTAACCTGCATCCTAGACCACTGAAATTCACAAAAATATTTTTGGCACGAAAAATGCATCCTACACCCCTGAAAGTTCAGAAAATGTTGGCAGCTCAAGAAAAGGCCTTAAAATGCATGTTAGGCCTTCAAAAATGTTGAAAACTTTGGAGGCCCAAAAAAGGGGTTTACAGGCATCCTAGACCCCCTAAAGTCCAGAAAATGTTGTTGGACCAAAAATGGTGTCAGAGAGCTCTGAATGTCCCAAAAACATTTGCAGCCTGAAAGGGGCATTAACCCGCATCCTAGACCTCTGAAATTCCCAAAAATATTTTGTGCACAAAAAATGTATCCTATACCCCTGAAACTCAGAATATGTTAGCAGCCCAAAGAAGGCCTTAAAATGCATTTTAGGCCTACAAAAATTTAGAAAACTTTGGAGGCCCAAAAAAGGCGTTTACAGGCATCCTGGACCCCCTAAAGTCCAGAAAATGTTGTGGGACTAAAAATGGTGTCAGAGAACTCTGAATGTCCCAAAAACATGTGCAACATGAAAGGGGTATTAACCCGCATCCTAGACCACTGAAATTCCCAAAAATATTTTGCCACTAAAAATGCATCCTACACCCCTGAACGTTCATAAAATGTTAGCAGCCCAAAAAAGGCATTAAAATGCATTTTAGGCCTGCAAAAATTTAGAAAACTTTGGAGGCCCAAAAAAGGGGTTTACAGGCATCCTAGACCCCCTAAAGACCAGAAAATGTTGGTGGATCAAAAACGGTGTCAGAGAGCTCTGAATGTCCCAAAAACATGTGCAACCTGAAAGGGGCATTAACCCACATCCTAGACCTCTGAAATTCCCAAAAATATTTTGTGCACGAAAAATTCATACTACACCCTTGAAAGTTCAGAATATGTTAGCAGCCCAAAAAAGGCATTAAAATGCATTTTAGGCCTGCAAAAATTTAGAAAACTTTGGAGGCCCAAAAAGGGGTTTACAGGCATCCTAGTCCCCCTGAAGTCCAGAAAATGTTGTTGGACCAAAAATGGTGTCAGAGAGCTCTGAATGTCCCAAAAACATTTGCAGCCACTGAAATTCCCAAAAATATTTTTGGCACGAAAAATGCATCCTACACCCCTGAAAGTTGAGAAAATGTTGGCAGCTCAAGAAAAGGCCTTAAAGCACATGTTAGGCCTTCAAAAATGTTGAAAACTTTGGAGGCCCAAAAAAGGGGTTTACAGGCATCCTAGACCCCCTAAAGTCCAGAAAATGTTGTTGGACCAATATCGGTGTCAGAGAGCTATGAATGTCCCAAAAACATTTGCAGCCTGAAAGGGGCATTAACCCGCATCCTAGACCACTGAAATTTCCCAAAATATTTTTGGCATGAAAAATGCATGCTACACCCCTGAAAGTTCAGAAAACACCCCAGAAATGTTGCCAGCTCAAAAAAGGCCTTAAAATGCATCTTAGACCTGCAAAAATGTTGAAAACTTTGAAGACCCAAAAAAGGGGTTTACAGGCATCCTAGACCCCCTAAAGTCAAGAAAATGTTGTTGGACCAAAAATGGTGTCAGAGAGCTCTGAATGTCCCAAAAACATTTGCAGCCTGAAAGGGGCATTAACACGCATCCTAGACCACTGAAATTTCCCAAAATATTTTTGCCATGAAAAATGCATGCTACACCCCTGAAAGTTCAGAAAACACCCCAGAAATGTTGCCAGGTCAAAAAAGGCCTTGAAATGCATCCTAGACCTCTGAAATTCCAAAAAATATTTTGTGCACGAAAAATTCATACTACACCCCTGAAAGTTCAGAATATGTTAGCAGCCCAAAGAAGGCCTTAAAATGCATTTTAGGCCTACAAAAATTTAGAAAACTTTGGAGGCCCAAAAAAGGCGTTTACGGGCATCCTAGACCCCCTAAAGTCCAGAAAATGTTGTGGGACCAAAAATAGTGTCAGAGAGCTCTGAATGTCCCAAAAACATTTGCAGCCTGAAAGGGGCATTAACCGGCATCCTAGACCTCTAAAATTCCCAAAAGTATTTTGTGCACGAAAAATTCATACTACACCCCTGAAAGTTCAGAATATGTTAGCAGCCCAAAGAAGGCCTTAAAATGCATTTTAGGCCTACAAAAATTTAGAAAACTTTGGAGGCCCAAAAAAGGCGTTTACGGGCATCCTAGACCCCCTAAAGTCCAGAAAATGTTGTGGGACCAAAAATAGTGTCAGAGAGCTCTGAATGTCCCAAAAACATTTGCAGCCTGAAAGGGGCATTAACCGGCATCCTTGACCTCTGAAATTCCCAAAAATATTTTTTGCACGAAAAATGTATACTACCCCTAAAAGTTCAGAATATGTTAGAAGCCCAAAAAATGCATTCAAGTGCATTTTAGGCCTGCAAAAATTTAGAAAACTTTGGAGGCCCAAAAAAGGGGTTTACAGGCATCCTAGACCCCCTAAAGTCCAGAAAATGTTGTTGGACCAAAATCGGTGTCAGAGAGCTCCGAATGTCCCAAAAACATGTGCAACCTGAAAGGGGCATTAACCCGCATCCTAGACCACTGAAATTCCCAAAAATATATTTGCCATGAAAAATGCATCCTACACCCCTGCAAGTTAAGAAAATGTTGGCAGCTCAAGAAAAGGCCTTAAAATGCATGTTAGGCCTTCAAAAATGTTGAAAACTTTGGAGGCACAAAATAGGGGTTTACAGGCATCCTAGACCTCCTAAAGTCCAGAAAATGTTGTTGGATCAAAAACGGTGTCAGAGAGCTCTGAATGTCCCAAAAACATTTGCAGCCACTGAAATTCCCAAAAATATTTTTGGCACGAAAAATGCATCCTACACCCCTGAAAGTTGAGAAAATGTTGGCAGCTCAAGAAAAGGCCTTAAAACACATGTTAGGCCTTCAAAAATGTTGAAAACTTTGGAGGCCCAAAAAAGGGGTTTACAGGCATTCTAGACCCCCTAAGGTCCAGAAAATCTTGTTGGACCAAAAACGGTGTCAGAGAGCTCTGAATGTCCCAAAAACATGAGCAACCTGAAAGGGGCATTAACTCGCATCCCAGACCACTGAAATTACCAAAAATATTTTTGGCACTAAAAATACATCCTACACCCCTGAAAGTTCAGAAAATGTTTGCAGCTCAAGAAAAGGCCTTAAAATGCATGTTCGGCCTTCAAAAATGTTGAAAACTTTGGAGGCCCAAAAAAGGGGTTTACAGGCATCCTAGACCCCCTAAAGTCCAGAAAATGTTGTTGGACCAGAATCGGTGTCAGAGAGCTCTGAATGTCCCAAAAACATTTGCAGCCTGAAAGGGGCATTAACCCACATCCTAGACCACTGAAATGCCCAAAAATATTTTTGCCCTGAAAAATGCATCCTACACCCCTGCAGATTCAGAAAATGTTGGCAACTCCAAAAAAGGCCTTAAAATGCATGTTAGGCCTTCAAAAACGTTGAAAACTTTGGAGGCCCAAAAAAGGGATTTACAGGCATCCTAGACCCCCTAACGTCCAGAAAATGTTGTTGGATCAAAAACGGTGTCAGAAAGCTCTGAATGTCCCAAAAACATGTGCAACCTGAAAGGGGCATTAACCCGCATCCTAGACCACTGAAATTCCCAAAAATATTTTTGGCAATAAAAATGCATCCTACACCCCTGAAAGTTCAGAAAATGTTGGCAGCTCAAGAAAAGGCCTTAAAATGCATGTTAGGCCTTCAAAAATGTTGAAAACTTTGGAGGCACAAAATAGGGGTTTACAGGCATCTTAGACCTCCTAAAGTCCAGAAAATGTTGTTGGATCAAAAACGGTGTCAGAGAGCTCTGAATGTCCCAAAAACATTTGCAGCCTGAAAGGGGCATTAACCCGCATCCTAGACCTCTGAAATTCCCAAAAATATTTTGTGCACGAAAAATTCATACTACACCCCTGAAAGTTCAGAATATGTTAGCAGCCCAAAAAAGGCATTAAAATGCATTTTAGGCCTGCAAAAATTTAGAAAACTTTGGATGCCCAAAAAAGGGGTTTACAGGCATCCTAGAACCCCTAAAGTCCAGAAAATGTTGTTGGACCAAAAATGGTGTCAGAGAGCTCTGAATGTCCCAAAAACATTTGCAGCCTGAAAGGGGCATTAACCCGCATCCTAGACCTCTAAAATTCCCAAAAATATTTTGTGCACGAAAAATTCATACTACACCCCTGAAAGTTCAGAATATGTTAGCAGCCCAAAGAAGGCCTTAAAATGCATTTTAGGCCTACAAAAATTTAGAAAACTTTGGAGGCCCAAAAAAGGCGTTTACGGGCATCCTAGACCCCCTAAAGACCAGAAAATGTTGGTGGATCAAAAATGGTGTCAGAGAGCTCCGAATGTCCCAAAAACATGTGCAACCTAAAAGGGGCATTAACCCGCATCCTAGACCACTGAAATTCCCAAAAATATTTTGCCACTAAAAATGCATCCTACACCCCTGAACGTTCATAAAATGTTAGCAGCCCAAAAAAGGCATTAAAATGCATTTTAGGCCTGCAAAAATTTAGAAAACTTTGGAGGCCCAAAAAAGGCGTTTACAGGCATCCTAGACCCCCTAAAGTCCAGAAAATGTTGGTGGATCAAAAATGGTGTCAGAGAGCTCCGAATGTCCCAAAAACATGTGCAACCTGAAAGGGGCATTAACCCGCATCCTAGACCACTGAAATTCCCAAAAATATTTTGCCACTAAAAATGCATCCTACACCCCTGAACGTTCATAAAATGTTAGCAGCCCAAAAAAGGCATTAAAATGCATTTTAGGCCTGCAAAAATTTAGAAAACTTTGGAGGCCCAAAAAAGGGGTTTACAGGCATCCTAGACCCCCTAAAGACCAGAAAATGTTGGTGGATCAAAAACGGTGTCAGAGAGCTCCGAATGTCCCAAAAACATGTGCAACCTGAAAGGGGCATTAACCCATATCCTAGACCTCTGAAATTCCCAAAAATATTTTGTGCACGAAAAATTCATACTACACCCTTGAAAGTTCAGAATATGTTAGCAGCCCAAAAAAGGCATTAAAATGCATTTTAGGCCTGCAAAAATTTAGAAAACTTTGGAGGCCCAAAAAGGGGTTTACAGGCATCCTAGACCCCCTAAAGTCCAGAAAATGTTGTTGGACCAAAAATGGTGTCAGAGAGCTCTGAATGTCCCAAAAACATTTGCAGCCTGAAAGGGGCATTAACCCGCATCCTAGACCTCTGAAATTCCCAAAAATATTTTGTGCACAAAAAATGTATACTATACCCCTGAAACTCAGAATATGTTAGCAGCCCAAAGAATGCCTTAAAATGCATTTTAGGCCTACAAAAATTTAGAAAACTTTGGAGGCCCAAAAAAGGTGTTTACAGGCATCCTAGACCCACTAAAGTCCAGAAAATGTTGTGGGACTAAAAATGGTGTCAGAGAGCTCCGAATGTCCCAAAAACATGTGCAACCTGAAAGGGGCATTAACCTGCATCCTAGACCACTGAAATTCCCAAAAATATTTTGCCACTAAAAATGCATCCTACACCCCTGAACGTTCATAAAATGTTAGCAGCCCAAAAAAGGCATTAAAATGCATTTTAGGCCTGCAAAAATTTAGAAAACTTTGGAGGCCCAAAAAAGGGGTTTACAGGCATCCTAGACCCCCTAAAGACCAGAAAATGTTGGTGGATCAAAAACGGTGTCAGAGAGCTCCGAATGTCCCAAAAACATGTGCAACCTGAAAGGGGCATTAACCCATATCCTAGACCTCTGAAATTCCCAAAAATATTTTGTGCACAAAAAATTCATACTACACCCTTGAAAGTTCAGAATATGTTAGCAGCCCAAAAAAGGCATTAAAATGCATTTTAGGCCTGCAAAAATTTAGAAAACTTTGGAGGCCCAAAAAGGGGTTTACAGGCATCCTAGACCCCCTAAAGTCCAGAAAATGTTGTTGGACCAAAAATGGTGTCAGAGAGCTCTGAATGTCCCAAAAACATTTGCAGCCTGAAAGGGGCATTAACCCGCATCCTAGACCTCTGAAATTCCCAAAAATATTTTGTGCACAAAAAATGTATACTATACCCCTGAAACTCAGAATATGTTAGCAGCCCAAAGAATGCCTTAAAATGCATTTTAGGCCTACAAAAATTTAGAAAACTTTGGAGGCCCAAAAAAGGTGTTTACAGGCATCCTAGACCCACTAAAGTCCAGAAAATGTTGTGGGACTAAAAATGGTGTCAGAGAGCTCCGAATGTCCCAAAAACATGTGCAACCTGAAAGGGGCATTAACCTGCATCCTAGACCACTGAAATTCCCAAAAATATTTTGCCACTAAAAATGCATCCTACACCCTGAACGTTCATAAAATGTTAGCAGCCCAAAAAAGGCATTAAAATGCATTTTAGGCCTGCAAAAATTTAGAAAACTTTGGAGGCCCAAAAAAGGGGTTTACAGGCATCCTAGACCCCCTAAAGTCCAGAAAATGTTGTTGGACCAAAAATGGTGTCAGAGAGCTCTGAATGTCCCAAAAACATCTGCAGCCTGGAAGGGCCATTAACCCGCATCCTAGACCTCTGAAATTCCTAAAAATATTTTGTGCACGAAAAATGCATCCTATACCCCTGAAACTCAGAATATGTTAGTAGCCCAAAGAAGGCCTTAAAATGCATTTTAGGCCTACAAAAATTTAGAACACTTTGGAGGCCCAAAGAAGGGGTTTACAGGCATCCTAGACCCCCTAAAGTCCAGAAAATGTTGTGGGACCAATAATGGTGTCAGGGAGCTCTGAAAGGGGCATTAACCTGCATCCTAGACCACTGAAATTCACAAAAATATTTTTGGCACGAAAAATGCATCCTACACCCCTGAAAGTTCAGAAAATGTTGGCAGCTCAAGAAAAGGCCTTAAAATGCATGTTAGGCCTTCAAAAATGTTGAAAACTTTGGAGGCCCAAAAAAGGGGTTTACAGGCATCCTAGACCCCCTAAAGTCCAGAAAATGTTGTTGGACCAAAAATGGTGTCAGAGAGCTCTGAATGTCCCAAAAACATTTGCAGCCTGAAAGGGGCATTAACCCGCATCCTAGACCTCTGAAATTCCCAAAAATATTTTGTGCACAAAAAATGTATCCTATACCCCTGAAACTCAAAATATGTTAGCAGCCCAAAGAAGGCCTTAAAATGCATTTTAGGCCTACAAAAATTTAGAAAACTTTGGAGGCCCAAAAAAGGCGTTTACAGGCATCCTGGACCCGCTAAAGTCCAGAAAATGTTGTGGGACTAAAAATGGTGTCAGAGAACTCCGAATGTCCCAAAAACATGTGCAACCTGAAAGGGGTATTAACCCGCATCCTAGACCACTGAAATTCCCAAAAATATTTTGCCACTAAAAATGCATCCTACACCCCTGAACGTTCATAAAATGTTAGCAGCCCAAAAAAGGCATTAAAATGCATTTTAGGCCTGCAAAATTTTAGAAAACTTTGGAGGCCCAAAAAAGGGGTTTACAGGCATCCTAGACCCCCTGAAGTCCAGAAAATGTTGTTGGACCAAAAATGGTGTCAGAGAGCTCTGAATGTCCCAAAAACATTTGCAGCCACTGAAATTCCCAAAAATATTTTTGGCACGAAAAATGCATCCTACACCCCTGAAAGTTGAGAAAATGTTGGCAGCTCAAGAAAAGGCCTTAAAGCACATGTTAGGCCTTCAAAAATGCTGAAAACTTTGGAGGCCCAAAAAAGGGGTTTACAGGCATCCTAGACCCCCTAAAGTCCAGAAAATGTTGTTGGACCAATTCGGTGTCAGAGAGCTATGAATGTCCCAAAAACATTTGCAGCCTGAAAGGGGCATTAACCCGCATCCTAGACCTCTAAAATTCCCAAAAATATTTTGTGCACGAAAAATTCATACTACACCCCTGAAAGTTCAGAATATGTTAGCAGCCCAAAGAAGGCCTTAAAATGCATTTTAGGCCTACAAAAATTTAGAAAACTTTGGAGGCCCAAAAAAGGCGTTTACGGGCATGCTAGACCCCCTAAAGTCCAGAAAATGTTGTGGGACCAAAAATAGTGTCAGAGAGCTCTGAATGTCCCAAAAACATTTGCAGCCTGAAAGGGGCATTAACCGGCATCCTTGACCTCTGAAATTCCCAAAAATATTTTTTGCACGAAAAATGTATACTACCCCTAAAAGTTCAGAATATGTTAGAAGCCCAAAAAATGCATTCAAATGCATTTTAGGCCTGCAAAAATTTAGAAAACTTTGGAGGCCCAAAAAAGGGGTTTACAGGCATCCTAGACCCCCTAAAGTCCAGAAAATGTTGTTGGACCAAAATCGGTGTCAGAGAGCTCCGAATGTCCCAAAAACATGTGCAACCTGAAAGGGGCATTAACCCGCATCCTAGACCACTGAAATTCCCAAAAATATATTTGCCATGAAAAATGCATCCTACACCCCTGCAAGTTCAGAAAATGTTGGCAGCTCAAGAAAAGGCCTTAAAATGCATGTTAGGCCTTCAAAAATGTTGAAAACTTTGGAGGCACAAAATAGGGGTTTACAGGCATCCTAGACCTCCTAAAGTCCAGAAAATGTTGTTGGATCAAAAACGGTGTCAGAGAGCTCTGAATGTCCCAAAAACATTTGCAGCCACTGAAATTCCCAAAAATATTTTTGGCACGAAAAATGCATCCTACACCCCTGAAAGTTGAGAAAATGTTGGCAGCTCAAGAAAAGGCCTTAAAACACATGTTAGGCCTTCAAAAATGTTGAAAACTTTGGAGGCCCAAAAAAGGGGTTTACAGGCATTCTAGACCCCCTAAGGTCCAGAAAATCTTGTTGGACCAAAAACGGTGTCAGAGAGCTCTGAATGTCCCAAAAACATGTGCAACCTGAAAGGGGCATTAACTCGCATCCCAGACCACTGAAATTCCCAAAAATATTTTTGGCACTAAAAATACATCCTACACCCCTGAAAGTTCAGAAAATGTTTGCAGCTCAAGAAAAGGCCTTAAAATGCATGTTCGGCCTTCAAAAATGTTGAAAACTTTGGAGGCCCAAAAAAGGGGTTTACAGGCATCCTAGACCCCCTAAAGTCCAGAAAATGTTGTTGGACCAGAATCGGTGTCAGAGAGCTCTGAATGTCCCAAAAACATTTGCAGCCTGAAAGGGGCATTAACCCACATCCTAGACCACTGAAATGCCCAAAAATATTTTTGCCCTGAAAAATGCATCCTACACCCCTGCAGGTTCAGAAAATGTTGGCAACTCCAAAAAAGGCCTTAAAATGCATGTTAGGCCTTCAAAAACGTTGAAAACTTTGGAGGCCCAAAGAAGGGATTTACAGGCATCCTAGACCCCCTAACGTCCAGAAAATGTTGTTGGATCAAAAACGGTGTCAGAAAGCTCTGAATGACCCAAAAACATGTGCAACCTGAAAGGGGCATTAACCCGCATCCTAGACCACTGAAATTCCCAAAAATATTTTTGGCAATAAAAATGCATCCTACACCCCTGAAAGTTCAGAAAATGTTGGCAGCTCAAGAAAAGGCCTTAAAATGCATGTTAGGCCTTCAAAAATGTTGAAAACTTTGGAGGCACAAAATAGGGGTTTACAGGCATCCTAGACCTCCTAAAGTCCAGAAAATGTTGTTGGATCAAAAACGGTGTCAGAGAGCTCTGAATGTCCCAAAAACATTTGCAGCCTGAAAGGGGCATTAACCCGCATCCTAGACCACTGAAATTTCCCAAAATATTTTTGGCATGAAAAATGCATGCTACACCCCTGAAAGTTCAGAAAACACCCCAGAAATGTTGCCAGCTCAAAAAAGGCCTTAAAATGCATCTTAGACCTGCAAAAATGTTGAAAACTTTGAAGACCCAAAAAAGGGGTTTACAGGCATCCTAGACCCCCTAAAGTCAAGAAAATGTTGTTGGACCAAAAATGGTGTCAGAGAGCTCTGAATGTCCCAAAAACATTTGCAGCCTGAAAGGGGCATTAACACGCATCCTAGACCACTGAAATTTCCCAAAATATTTTTGCCATGAAAAATGCATGCTACACCCCTGAAAGTTCAGAAAACACCCCAGAAATGTTGCCAGGTCAAAAAAGGCCTTGAAATGCATCCTAGACCTCTGAAATTCCAAAAAATATTTTGTGCACGAAAAATTCATACTACACCCCTGAAAGTTCAGAATATGTTAGCAGCCCAAAAAAGGCATTAAAATGCATTTTAGGCCTGCAAAAATGTTGAAAACTTTGGAGGCGCAAAATAGGGGTTTACAGGCATCCTAGACCTCGTAAAGTCCAGAAAATGTTGTTGGATCAAAAACGGTGTCAGAGAGCTCTGAATGTCCCAAAAACATTTGCAGCCTGAAAGGGTCATTAACCCGCATCCTAGACCTCTAAAATTCCCAAAAATATTTTGTGCACGAAAAATTCATACTACACCGCTGAAAGTTCAGAATATGTTAGCAGCCCAAAGAAGGCCTTAAAATGCATTTTAGGCCTACAAAAATTTAGAAAACTTTGGAGGCCCAAAAAAGGCGTTTACGGGCATCCTAGACCCCCTATAGTCCAGAAAATGTTGTGGGACCAAAAATAGTGTCAGAGAGCTCTGTATGTCCCAAAAACATTTGCAGCCACTGCAATTCCCAAAAATATTTTTGGCACGAAAAATGCATCCTACACCCCTGAAAGTTGAGAAAATGTTGGCAGCTCAAGTAAAGGCCTTAAAATGCATGTTAGGCCTTACCCCCTAAAGTCCAAAAAATGTTGTTGGACCAAAATCAGTGTCAGAGAGCTCTGATTGTCCCCAAAACATTTGCAGCCTGAAAGGGGCATTAACCCGCATCCTAGACCACTGAAATTCCCAAAAATATTTTTGGCATGAAAAATGCATCCTACACCCCTGCAAGTTCAGAAAATGTTGGCAACTCTAAAAAAGGCCTTAAAATGCATGTTAGGCCTTCAAAAATGTTGAAAACTTTGGAGACCCAAAAAAGGGATTTACAGGCATCCTAGACCCCCTAAAGTCCAGAAAATGTTGTTGGACCAAAAATGGTGTCAGAGAGCTCTGAATGTCCCAAAAACATTTGCAGCCTGAAAGGGGCATTAACCCGCATCCTAGACCTCTGAAATTCCCAAAAATATTTTTTGCATGAAAAATTCATACTACACCCCTGAAAGTTCAGAATATGTTAGCAGCCCAAAAAAGGCATTAAAATGCATTTTAGGCCTGCAAAAATTTAGAAAACTTTGGAGGCCCAAAAAAGGGGTTTACAGGCATCCTAGACCCCCTAAAGTCCAGAAAATGTTGTTGGACCAAAAATGGTGTCAGAGAGCTCTGAATGTCCCAAGAACATATGCAGCCTGAAAGGGGCATTAACCCGCATCCTAGACTTCTGAAATTCCAAAAAATATTTTGTGCACGAAAAATGTATCCTATACCCCTGAAACTCAGAATATGTTAGCAGCCCAAAGAAGGCCTTAAAATGCATTTTATGCCTACAAAAATTTAGAAAACTTTGGAGGCCCAAAAAAGGCGTTTACAGGCATCCTAGACCCCCTAAAGTCCAGAAAATGTTGTGGGACCAAAAATGGTGTCAGAGAGCTCCGAATGTCCCAAAAACATGTGCAACCTGAAAGGGGCATTAACCCGCATCCTAGACTTCTGAAATTCCAAAAAATATTTTGTGCACGAAAAATGTATCCTATACCCCTGAAACTCAGAATATGTTAGCAGCCCAAAGAAGGCCTTAAAATGCATTTTATGCCTACAAAAATTTAGAAAACTTTGGAGGCCCAAAAAAGGCGTTTACAGGCATCCTAGACCCCCTAAAGTCCAGAAAATGTTGTGGGACCAAAAATGGCGTCAGAGAGCTCTGTATGTCCCAAAAACATTTGCAGCCACTGCAATTCCCAAAAATATTTTTGGCACGAAAAATGCATCCTACACCCCTGAAAGTTGAGAAAATGTTGGCAGCTCAAGTAAAGGCCTTAAAATGCATGTTAGGCCTTACCCCCTAAAGTCCAAAAAATGTTGTTGGATCAAAATCAGTGTCAGAGAGCTCTGATTGTCCCCAAAACATTTGCTGCCTGAAAGGGGCATTAACCCGCATCCTAGACCACTGAAATTCCCAAAAATATTTTTGGCATGAAAAATGCATCCTACACCCCTGCAAGTTCAGAAAATGTTGGCAACTCTAAAAAAAGGCCTTAAAATGCATGTTAGGCCTTCAAAAATGTTGAAAACTTTGGAGACCCAAAAAAGGGATTTACAGGCATCCTAGACCCCCTAAAGTCCAGAAAATGTTGTTGGACCAAAAATGGTGTCAGAGAGCTCTGAATGTCCCAAAAACATTTGCAGCCTGAAAGGGGCATTAACCCGCATCCTAGACCTCTGAAATTCCCAAAAATATTTTGTGCATGAAAAATTCATACTACACCCCTGAAAGTTCAGAATATGTTAGCAGCCCAAAAAAGGCATTAAAATGCATTTTAGGCCTGCAAAAATTTAGAAAACTTTGGAGGCCCAAAAAAGGGGTTTACAGGCATCCTAGACCCCCTAAAGTCCAGAAAATGTTGTGGGACCAAAAATGGTGTCAGAGAGCTCTGAATGTCCCAAAAACATTTGCAGCCACTGAAATTCCCAAAAATATTTTTGGCACGAAAAATGCATCCTACACCCCTGAAAGTTGAGAAAATGTTGGCAGCTCAAGAAAAGGCCTTAAAACGCATGTTAGGCCTTCAAAAATGTTGAAAACTTTGGAGGCCCAAAAAAGGGGTTTACAGGCATTCTAGACCCCGTAAGGTCCAGAAAATGTTGTTGGACCAAAAACGGTGTCAGAGAGCTCTGAATGTCCCAAAAACATTTGCACCCTGAAAGGGGCATTAACCAGCATCCTAGACCACTGAAATTTCCAAAAATATTTTTGGCATGAAAAATGCATCCTACACCCCTGCAAGTTCAGAAAATGTTGGCAACTCTAAAAAAGGCCTTAAAATGCATGTTAGGCCTTCAAAAATGTTGAAAACTTTGGAGACCCAAAAAAGGGATTTACAGGCATCCTAGACCCCCTAAAGTCCAGAAATTGTTGTTGGATCAAAAACGGTGTCAGAGAGCTCTGAATGTCCCAAAAACATTTGCAGCTTGAAAGGGGCATTAACCCGCATCCTAGACCACTGAAATTCCAAAAAATATTTTTGCCACTAAAAATGCATCCTACACCCCTGAAAGTTGAGAAAATGTTGGCAGCTCAAGAAAAGGCCTTAAAACGCATGTTAGGCCTTCAAAAATGTTGAAAACTTTGGAGGCCCAAAAAAGGGGTTTACAGGCATTCTAGACCCCGTAAGGTCCAGAAAATGTTGTTGGACCAAAAACGGTGTCAGAGAGCTCTGAATGTCCCAAAAACATTTGCACCCTGAAAGGGGCATTAACCAGCATCCTAGACCACTGAAATTTCCAAAAATATTTTTGGCATGAAAAATGCATCCTACACCCCTGAAAGTTCAGAAAATATTGGCAGCTCAAGAAAACGCCTTAAAATGCATGTTAGGCCTTCAAAAATGTTGAAAACTTTGGAGGCGCAAAATAGGGGTTTACAGGCATCCTAGACTTCCTAAAGTCCAGAAAATGTTGTTGGATCAAAAACGGTGTCAGAGAGCTCTGAATGTCCCAAAAACATTTGCAGCCTGAAAGGGGCATTAACCCACATCCTAGACCTCTGAAATTCCCAAAAATATTTTGTGCACGAAAAATTCATACTACACCCCTGAAAGTTCAGAATATGTTAGCAGCCCAAAAAAGGCATTAAAATGCATTTTAGGCCTGCAAAAATGTTGAAAACTTTGGAGGCGCAAAATAGGGGTTTACAGGCATCCTAGACTCCCTAAAGTCAAGAAAATGTTGTTGGACCAAAAATGGTGTCAGAGAGCTCTGAATGTCCCAAAAACATTTGGAGCCTGAAAGGGGCATTAACACGGATCCTAGACCACTGAAATTTCCCAAAATATTTTTGCCATGAAAAATGCATGCTACACCCCTGAAAGTTCAGAAAACACCCCAGAAATGTTGCCAGGTCAAAAAAGGCCTTGAAATGCATCCTAGACCTCTGAAATTCCAAAAAATATTTTGTGCACGAAAAATTCATACTACACCCCTGAAAGTTCAGAATATGTTAGCAGCCCAAAAAAGGCATTAAAATGCATTTTAGGCCTGCAAAAATGTTGAAAACTTTGGAGGCGCAAAATAGGGGTTTACAGGCATCCTAGACCTCCTAAAGTCCAGAAAATGTTGTTGGATCAAAAACGGTGTCAGAGAGCTCTGAATGTCCCAAAAACATTTGCAGCCTGAAAGGGGCATTAACCCGCATCCTAGACCACTGAAATTCCCAAAAATATTTTTGCCACTAAAAATGCATCCTACACCCCTGAAAGTTCAGAAAATGTTGGCAGCTCAAGAAAAGGCCTTAAAATGCATGTTAGGCCTTCAAAAATGTTGAAAACTTTGGAGGCACAAAATAGGGGTTTACAGGCATCCTAGACCTCCTAAAGTCCAGAAAATGTTGTTGGATCAAAAACGGTGTCAGAGAGCTCTGAATGTCCCAAAAACATTTGCAACCTGAAAGGGGCATTAACCCGCATCCTAGACCACTGAAATTTCCCAAAATATTTTTGCCATGAAAAATGCATGCTACACCCCTGAAAGTTCAGAAAACACCCCAGAAATGTTGGCAGCTCAAGTAAAGGCCTTAAAATGCATGTTAGGCCTTCAAAAATGTTGAAAACTTTGGAGGCCCAAAAATAGGGTTTACAGGCATCCTAGACCTCCTAAAGTCCAGAAAATGTTGTTGGATCAAAAACGGTGTCAGAGAGCTTTGAATGTCCCAAAAACATTTGCAGCCTGAAAGGGGCATTAACCCACATCCTAGACCTCTGAAATTCCAAAAAATATTTTGTGCACGAAAAATTCATACTACACCCCTGAAAGTTCAGAATATGTTAGCAGCCCAAAAAAGGCATTAAAATGCATTTTAGGCCTGCAAAAATTTAGAAAACTTTGGAGGCCCAAAAAAGGGGTTTACAGGCATCCTAGACCCCCTAAAGTCCAGAAAATGTTGTTGGACCAAAAATGGTGTCAGAGAGCTCTGAATGTCCCAAAAACATTTGCAGCCTGAAAGGGGCATTAACACGCATCCTAGACCACTGAAATTTCCCAAAATATTTTTGCCATGGAAAATGCATGCTACACCCCTGAAAGTTCAGAAAACACCCCAGAAATGTTGCCAGGTCAAAAAAGGCCTTGAAATGCATCCTAGACCTCTGAAATTCCAAAAAATATTTTGTGCACGAAAAATTCATACTACACCCCTGAAAGTTCAGAATATGTTAGCAGCCCAAAAAAGGCATTAAAATGCATTTTAGGCCTGCAAAAATGTTGAAAACTTTGGAGGCGCAAAATAGGGGTTTACAGGCATCCTAGACCTCCTAAAGTCCAGAAAATGTTGTTGGATCAAAAATGGTGTCAGAGAGCTCTGAATGTCCCAAAAACATTTGCCGCCTGAAAGGGTCATTAACCCGCATCCTAGACCTCTAAAATTCCCAAAAATATTTTGTGCACGAAAAATTCATACTACACCCCTGAAAGTTCAGAATATGTTAGCAGCCCAAAGAAGGCCTTAAAATGCATTTTAGGCCTACAAAAATTTAGAAAACTTTGGAGGCCCAAAAAAGGCGTTTACGGGCATCCTAGACCCCCTAAAGTCCAGAAAATGTTGTGGGACCAAAAATAGTGTCAGAGAGCTCTGAATGTCCCAAAAACATTTGCAGCCTGAAAGGGTCATTAACCCGCATCCTAGACCTCTAAAATTCCCAAAAATATTTTGTGCACGAAAAATTCATACTACACCCCTGAAAGTTCAGAATATGTTAGCAGCCCAAAGAAGGCCTTAAAATGCATTTTAGGCCTACAAAAATTTAGAAAACTTTGGAGGCCCAAAAAAGGCGTTAACGGGCATCCTAGACCCCCTAAAGTCCAGAAAATGTTGTGGGACCAAAAATAGTGTCAGAGAGCTCTGAATGTCCCAAAAACATTTGCAGCCTGAAAGGGGCATTAACCGGCATCCTTGACCGCTGAAATTCCCAAAAATATTTTTTGCATGAAAAATGTATACTACCCCTAAAAGTTCAGAATATGTTAGAAGCCCAAAAAATGCATTCAAATGCATTTTAGGCCTGCAAAAATTTAGAAAACTTTGGAGGCCCAAAAAAGGGGTTTACAGGCATCCTAGACCCCCTAAAGTCCAGAAAATGTTGTTGGACCAAAATCGGTGTCAGAGAGCTCCGAATGTCCCAAAAACATGTGCAACCTGAAAGGGGCATTAACCCGCATCCTAGACCACTGAAATTCCCAAAAATATATTTGCCATGAAAAATGCATCCTACACCCCTGCAAGTTCAGAAAATGTTGGCAGCTCAAGAAAAGGCCTTAAAACACATGTTAGGCCTTCAAAAATGTTGAAAACTTTGGAGGCCCAAAAAAGGGGTTTACAGGCATTCTAGACCCCCTAAGGTCCAGAAAATCTTGTTGGACCAAAAACGGTGTCAGAGAGCTCTGAATGTCCCAAAAACATGTGCAACCTGAAAGGGGCATTAACTCGCATCCCAGACCACTGAAATTCCCAAAAATATTTTTGGCACTAAAAATACATCCTACACCCCTGAAAGTTCAGAAAATGTTTGCAGCTCAAGAAAAGGCCTTAAAATGCATGTTCGGCCTTCAAAAATGTTGAAAACTTTGGAGGCCCAAAAAAGGGGTTTACAGGCATCCTAGACCCCCTAAAGTCCAGAAAATGTTGTTGGAGCAGAATCGGTGTCAGAGAGCTCTGAATGTCCCAAAAACATTTGCAGCCTGAAAGGGGCATTAACCCACATCCTAGACCACTGAAATGCCCAAAAATATTTTTGCCCTGAAAAATGCATCCTACACCCCTGCAGGTTCAGAAAATGTTGGCAACTCCAAAAAAGGCCTTAAAATGCATGTTAGGCCTTCAAAAACGTTGAAAACTTTGGAGGCCCAAAAAAGGGATTTACAGGCATCCTAGACCCCCTAACGTCCAGAAAATGTTGTTGGATCAAAAACGGTGTCAGAAAGCTCTGAATGTCCCAAAAACATGTGCAACCTGAAAGGGGCATTAACCCGCATCCTAGACCACTGAAATTCCCAAAAATATTTTTGGCAATAAAAATGCATCCTACACCCCTGAAAGTTCAGAAAATGTTGGCAGCTCAAGAAAAGGCCTTAAAATGCATGTTAGGCCTTCAAAAATGTTGAAAACTTTGGAGGCACAAAATAGGGGTTTACAGGCATCCTAGACCTCCTAAAGTCCAGAAAATGTTGTTGGATCAAAAACGGTGTCAGAGAGCTCTGAATGTCCCAAAAACATTTGCAGCCTGAAAGGGGCATTAACCCACATCCTAGACCTCTGAAATTCCCAAAAATATTTTGTGCACGAAAAATTCATACTACACCCTTGAAAGTTCAGAATATGTTAGCAGCCCAAAAAAGGCATTAAAATGCATTTTAGGCCTGCAAAAATTTAGAAAACTTTGGATGCCCAAAAAAGGGGTTTACAGGCATCCTAGAACCCCTAAAGTCCAGAAAATGTTGTTGGACCAAAAATGGTGTCAGAGAGCTCTGAATGTCCCAAAAACATTTGCAGCCTGAAAGGGGCATTAACCCGCATCCTAGACCTCTAAAATTCCCAAAAATATTTTGTGCACGAAAAATTCATACTACACCCCTGAAAGTTCAGAATATGTTAGCAGCCCAAAGAAGGCCTTAAAATGCATTTTAGGCCTACAAAAATTTAGAAAACTTTGGAGGCCCAAAAAAGACGTTTACGGGCATCCTAGACCCCCTAAAGACCAGAAAATGTTGGTGGATCAAAAATGGTGTCAGAGAGCTCTGAATGTCCCAAAAACATGTGCAACCTGAAAGGGGCATTAACCCGCATCCTAGACCACTGAAATTCCCAAAAACATTTTGCCACTAAAAATGCATCCTACACCCCTGAACGTTCATAAAATGTTAGCAGCCCAAAAAAGGCATTAAAATGCATTTTAGGCCTGCAAAAATTTAGAAAACTTTGGAGGCCCAAAAAAGGGGTTTACAGGCATCCTAGACCCCCTAAAGACCAGAAAATGTTGGTGGATCAAAAATGGTGTCAGAGAGCTCTGAATGTCCCAAAAACATTTGCAGCCACTGAAATTCCCAAAAATATTTTTGGCACGAAAAATGCATCCTACACCCCTGAAAGTTCAGAAAATGTTGGCAGCTCAAGAAAAGGCCTTAAAGCACATGTTAGGCCTTCAAAAATGTTGAAAACTTTGGAGGCCCAAAAAAGGGGTTTACAGGCATCCTAGACCCCCTAAAGTCCAGAAAATGTTGTTGGACCAATATCGGTGTCAGAGAGCTATGAATGTCCCAAAAACATTTGCAGCCTGAAAGGGGCATTAACCCGCATCCTAGACCACTGAAATTTCCCAAAATATTTTTGGCATGAAAAATGCATGCTACACCCCTGAAAGTTCAGAAAACACCCCAGAAATGTTGCCAGCTCAAAAAAGGCCTTAAAATGCATCTTAGACCTGCAAAAATGTTGAAAACTTTGAAGACCCAAAAAAGGGGTTTACAGGCATCCTAGACCCCCTAAAGTCAAGAAAATGTTGTTGGACCAAAAATGGTGTCAGAGAGCTCTGAATGTCCCAAAAACATTTGCAGCCTGAAATGGGCATTAACACGCATCCTAGACCACTGAAATTTCCCAAAATATTTTTGCCATGAAAAATGCATACTACACCCCTGAAAGTTCAGAAAACACCCCAGAAATGTTGCCAGGTCAAAAAAGGCCTTGAAATGCATCCTAGACCTCTGAAATTCCAAAAAATATTTTGTGCACGAAAAATTCATACTACACCCCTGAAAGTTCAGAATATGTTAGCAGCCCAAAAAAGGCATTAAAATGCATTTTAGGCCTGCAAAAATGTTGAAAACTTTGGAGGCGCAAAATAGGGGTTTACAGGCATCCTAGACCTCCTAAAGTCCAGAAAATGTTGTTGGATCAAAAACGGTGTCAGAGAGCTCTGAATGTCCCAAAAACATTTGCAGCCTGAAAGGGTCATTAACCCGCATCCTAGACCTCTAAAATTCCCAAAAATATTTTGTGCACGAAAAATTCATACTACACCCCTGAAAGTTCAGAATATGTTAGCAGCCCAAAGAAGGCCTTAAAATGCATTTTAGGCCTACAAAAATTTAGAAAACTTTGGAGGCCCAAAAAAGGCGTTTACGGGCATCCTAGACCCCCTAAAGTCCAGAAAATGTTGTGGGACCAAAAATAGTGTCAGAGAGCTCTGAATGTCCCAAAAACATTTGCAGCCTGAAAGGGGCATTAACCGGCATCCTTGACCTCTGAAATTCCCAAAAATATTTTTTGCACGAAAAATGTATACTACCCCTAAAAGTTCAGAATATGTTAGAAGCCCAAAAAATGCATTCAAATGCATTTTAGGCCTGCAAAAATTTAGAAAACTTTGGAGGCCCAAAAAAGGGGTTTACAGGCATCCTAGACCCCCTAAAGTCCAGAAAATGTTGTTGGACCAGAATCGGTGTCAGAGAGCTCTGAATGTCCCAAAAACATTTGCAGCCTGAAAGGGGCATTAACCCACATCCTAGACCACTGAAATGCCCAAAAATATTTTTGCCCTGAAAAATGCATCCTACACCCCTGCAGGTTCAGAAAATGTTGGCAACTCCAAAAAAGGCCTTAAAATGCATGTTAGGCCTTCAAAAACGTTGAAAACTTTGGAGGCCCAAAAAAGGGATTTACAGGCATCCTAGACCCCCTAACGTCCAGAAAATGTTGTTGGATCAAAAACGGTGTCAGAAAGCTCTGAATGTCCCAAAAACATGTGCAACCTGAAAGGGGCATTAACCCGCATCCTAGACCACTGAAATTCCCAAAAATATTTTTGGCAATAAAAATGCATCCTACACCCCTGAAAGTTCAGAAAATGTTGGCAGCTCAAGAAAAGGCCTTAAAATGCATGTTAGGCCTTCAAAAATGTTGAAAACTTTGGAGGCACAAAATAGGGGTTTACAGGCATCCTAGACCTCCTAAAGTCCAGAAAATGTTGTTGGATCAAAAACGGTGTCAGAGAGCTCTGAATGTCCCAAAAACATTTGCAGCCTGAAAGGGGCATTAACCCACATCCTAGACCTCTGAAATTCCCAAAAATATTTTGTGCACGAAAAATTCATACTACACCCTTGAAAGTTCAGAATATGTTAGCAGCCCAAAAAAGTCATTAAAATGCATTTTAGGCCTGCAAAAATTTAGAAAACTTTGGATGCCCAAAAAAGGGGTTTACAGGCATCCTAGAACCCCTAAAGTCCAGAAAATGTTGTTGGACCAAAAATGGTGTCAGGGAGCTCTGAATGTCCCAAAAACATTTGCAGCCTGAAAGGGGCATTAACCCGCATCCTAGACCTCTAAAATTCCCAAAAATATTTTGTGCACGAAAAATTCATACTACACCCCTGAAAGTTCAGAATATGTTAGCAGCCCAAAGAAGGCCTTAAAATGCATTTTAGGCCTACAAAAATTTAGAAAACTTTGGAGGCCCAAAAAAGGCGTTTACGGGCATCCTAGACCCCCTAAAGACCAGAAAATGTTGGTGGATCAAAAATGGTGTCAGAGAGCTCTGAATGTCCCAAAAACATGTGCAACCTGAAAGGGGCATTAACCCGCATCCTAGACCACTGAAATTCCCAAAAACATTTTGCCACTAAAAATGCATCCTACACCCCTGAACGTTCATAAAATGTTAGCAGCCCAAAAAAGGCATTAAAATGCATTTTAGGCCTGCAAAAATTTAGAAAACTTTGGAGGCCCAAAAAAGGGGTTTACAGGCATCCTAGACCCCCTAAAGACCAGAAAATGTTGGTGGATCAAAAATGGTGTCAGAGAGCTCTGAATGTCCCAAAAACATTTGCAGCCACTGAAATTCCCAAAAATATTTTTGGCACGAAAAATGCATCCTACACCCCTGAAAGTTGAGAAAATGTTGGCAGCTCAAGAAAAGGCCTTAAAGCACATGTTAGGCCTTCAAAAATGTTGAAAACTTTGGAGGCCCAAAAAAGGGGTTTACAGGCATCCTAGACCCCCTAAAGTCCAGAAAATGTTGTTGGACCAATATCGGTGTCAGAGAGCTATGAATGTCCCAAAAACATTTGCAGCCTGAAAGGGGCATTAACCCGCATCCTAGACCACTGAAATTTCCCAAAATATTTTTGGCATGAAAAATGCATGCTACACCCCTGAAAGTTCAGAAAACACCCCAGAAATGTTGCCAGCTCAAAAAAGGCCTTAAAATGCATCTTAGGCCTTCAAAAATGTTGAAAACTTTGGAGGCCCAAAAAAGGGGTTTACAGGCATCCTAGACCCCCTAAAGTCAAGAAAATGTTGTTGGACCAAAAATGGTGTCAGAGAGCTCTGAATGTCCCAAAAACATTTGCAGCCTGAAATGGGCATTAACACGCATCCTAGACCACTGAAATTTCCCAAAATATTTTTGCCATGAAAAATGCATGCTACACCCCTGAAAGTTCAGAAAACACCCCAGAAATGTTGCCAGGTCAAAAAAGGCCTTGAAATGCATCCTAGACCTCTGAAATTCCAAAAAATATTTTGTGCACGAAAAATTCATACTACACCCCTGAAAGTTCAGAATATGTTAGCAGCCCAAAAAAGGCATTAAAATGCATTTTAGGCCTGCAAAAATGTTGAAAACTTTGGAGGCGCAAAATAGGGGTTTACAGGCATCCTAGACCTCCTAAAGTCCAGAAAATGTTGTTGGATCAAAAACGGTGTCAGAGAGCTCTGAATGTCCCAAAAACATTTGCAGCCTGAAAGGGTCATTAACCCGCATCCTAGACCTCTAAAATTCCCAAAAATATTTTGTGCACGAAAAATTCATACTACACCCCTGAAAGTTCAGAATATGTTAGCAGCCCAAAGAAGGCCTTAAAATGCATTTTAGGCCTACAAAAATTTAGAAAACTTTGGAGGCCCAAAAAAGGCGTTTACGGGCATCCTAGACCCCCTAAAGTCCAGAAAATGTTGTGGGACCAAAAATAGTGTCAGAGAGCTCTGAATGTCCCAAAAACATTTGCAGCCTGAAAGGGGCATTAACCGGCATCCTTGACCTCTGAAATTCCCAAAAATATTTTTTGCACGAAAAATGTATACTACCCCTAAAAGTTCAGAATATGTTAGAAGCCCAAAAAATGCATTCAAATGCATTTTAGGCCTGCAAAAATTTAGAAAACTTTGGAGGCCCAAAAAAGGGTTTTACAGGCATCCTAGACCCCCTAAAGTCCAGAAAATGTTGTTGGACCAAAATCGGTGTCAGAGAGCTCCGAATGTCCCAAAAACATGTGCAACCTGAAAGGGGCATTAACCCGCATCCTAGACCACTGAAATTCCCAAAAATATATTTGCCATGAAAAATGCATCCTACACCCCTGCAAGTTCAGAAAATGTTGGCAGCTCAAGAAAAGGCCTTAAAATGCATGTTAGGCCTTCAAAAATGTTGAAAACTTTGGAGGCACAAAATAGGGGTTTACAGGCATCCTAGACCTCCTAAAGTCCAGAAAATGTTGTTGGATCAAAAACGGTGTCAGAGAGCTCTGAATGTCCCAAAAACATTTGCAGCCACTGAAATTCCCAAAAATATTTTTGGCACGAAAAATGCATCCTACACCCCTGAAAGTTGAGAAAATGTTGGCAGCTCAAGAAAAGGCCTTAAAACACATGTTAGGCCTTCAAAAATGTTGAAAACTTTGGAGGCCCAAAAAAGGGGTTTACAGGCATTCTAGACCCCCTAAGGTCCAGAAAATCTTGTTGGACCAAAAACGGTGTCAGAGAGCTCTGAATGTCCCAAAAACATGTGCAACCTGAAAGGGGCATTAACTCGCATCCCAGACCACTGAAATTCCCAAAAATATTTTTGGCACTAAAAATACATCCTACACCCCTGAAAGTTCAGAAAATGTTTGCAGCTCAAGAAAAGGCCTTAAAATGCATGTTCGGCCTTCAAAAATGTTGAAAACTTTGGAGGCCCAAAAAAGGGGTTTACAGGCATCCTAGACCCCCTAAAGTCCAGAAAATGTTGTTGGACCAGAATCGGTGTCAGAGAGCTCTGAATGTCCCAAAAACATTTGCAGCCTGAAAGGGGCATTAACCCACATCCTAGACCACTGAAATGCCCAAAAATATTTTTGCCCTGAAAAATGCATCCTACACCCCTGCAGGTTCAGAAAATGTTGGCAACTCCAAAAAAGGCCTTAAAATGCATGTTAGGCCTTCAAAAACGTTGAAAACTTTGGAGGCCCAAAAAAGGGATTTACAGGCATCCTAGACCCCCTAACGTCCAGAAAATGTTGTTGGATCAAAAACGGTGTCAGAAAGCTCTGAATGTCCCAAAAACATGTGCAACCTGAAAGGGGCATTAACCCGCATCCTAGACCACTGAAATTCCCAAAAATATTTTTGGCAATAAAAATGCATCCTACACCCCTGAAAGTTCAGAAAATGTTGGCAGCTCAAGAAAAGGCCTTAAAATGCATGTTAGGCCTTCAAAAATGTTGAAAACTTTGGAGGCACAAAATAGGGGTTTACAGGCATCCTAGACCTCCTAAAGTCCAGAAAATGTTGTTGGATCAAAAACGGTGTCAGAGAGCACTGAATGTCCCAAAAACATTTGCAGCCTGAAAGGGGCATTAACCCACATCCTAGACCTCTGAAATTCCCAAAAATATTTTGTGCACGAAAAATTCATACTACACCCTTGAAAGTTCAGAATATGTTAGCAGCCCAAAAAAGTCATTAAAATGCATTTTAGGCCTGCAAAAATTTAGAAAACTTTGGATGCCCAAAAAAGGGGTTTACAGGCATCCTAGAACCCCTAAAGTCCAGAAAATGTTGTTGGACCAAAAATGGTGTCAGGGAGCTCTGAATGTCCCAAAAACATTTGCAGCCTGAAAGGGGCATTAACCCGCATCCTAGACCTCTAAAATTCCCAAAAATATTTTGTGCACGAAAAATTCATACTACACCCCTGAAAGTTCAGAATATGTTAGCAGCCCAAAGAAGGCCTTAAAATGCATTTTAGGCCTACAAAAATTTAGAATTTTGGAGGCCCAAAAAAGGCGTTTACGGGCATCCTAGACCCCCTAAAGACCAGAAAATGTTGGTGGATCAAAAATGGTGTCAGAGAGCTCCGAATGTCCCAAAAACATGTGCAACCTGAAAGGGGCATTAACCCGCATCCTAGACCACTGAAATTCCCAAAAACATTTTGCCACTAAAAATGCATCCTACACCCCTGAACGTTCATAAAATGTTAGCAGCCCAAAAAAGGCATTAAAATGCATTTTAGGCCTGCAAAAATTTAGAAAACTTTGGAGGCCCAAAAAAGGCGTTTACAGGCATCCTAGACCCCCTAAAGTCCAGAAAATGTTGTGGGACTAAAAATGGTGTCAGAGAACTCCGAATGTCCCAAAAACATGTGCAACCTGAAAGGGGCATTAACCCGCATCCTAGACCACTGAAATTCCCAAAAATATTTTGCCACTAAAAATGCATCCTACACCCCTGAAAGTTCAGAATATGTTAGCAGCCCAAAAAAGACATTAAAATGCATTTTAGGCCTGCAAAAATTTAGAAAACTTTGGAGGCCCAAAAAAGGGGTTTACAGGCATCCTAGACCCCCTGAAGTCCAGAAAATGTTGTTGGACCAAAAATGGTGTCAGAGAGCTCTGAATGTCCCAAAAACATTTGCAGCCACTGAAATTCCCAAAAATATTTTTGGCACGAAAAATGCATCCTACACCCCTGAAAGTTGAGAAAATGTTGGCAGCTCAAGAAAAGGCCTTAAAGCACATGTTAGGCCTTCAAAAATGTTGAAAACTTTGGAGGCCCAAAAAAGGGGTTTACAGGCATCCTAGACCCCCTAAAGTCCAGAAAATGTTGTTGGACCAATATCGGTGTCAGAGAGCTATGAATGTCCCAAAAACATTTGCAGCCTGAAAGGGGCATTAACCCGCATCCTAGACCACTGAAATTTCCCAAAATATTTTTGGCATGAAAAATGCATGCTACACCCCTGAAAGTTCAGAAAACACCCCAGAAATGTTGCCAGCTCAAAAAAGGCCTTAAAATGCATCTTAGACCTGCAAAAATGTTGAAAACTTTGAAGACCCAAAAAAGGGGTTTACAGGCATCCTAGACCCCCTAAAGTCAAGAAAATGTTGTTGGACCAAAAATGGTGTCAGAGAGCTCTGAATGTCCCAAAAACATTTGCAGCCTGAAAGGGGCATTAACACGCATCCTAGACCACTGAAATTTCCCAAAATATTTTTGCCATGAAAAATGCATGCTACACCCCTGAACGTTCAGAAAACACCCCAGAAATGTTGCCAGGTCAAAAAAGGCCTTGAAATGCATCCTAGACCTCTGAAATTCCAAAAAATATTTTGTGCACGAAAAATTCATACTACACCCCTGAAAGTTCAGAATATGTTAGCAGCCCAAAAAAGGCATTAAAATGCATTTTAGGCCTGCAAAAACGTTGAAAACTTTGGAGGCGCAAAATAGGGGTTTACAGGCATCCTAGACCTCCTAAAGTCCAGAAAATGTTGTTGGATCAAAAACGGTGTCAGAGAGCTCTGAATGTCCCAAAAACATTTGCAGCCTGAAAGGGTCATTAACCCGCATCCTAGACCTCTAAAATTCCCAAAAATATTTTGTGCACGAAAAATTCATACTACACCCCTGAAAGTTCAGAATATGTTAGCAGCCCAAAGAAGGCCTTAAAATGCATTTTAGGCCTACAAAAATTTAGAAAACTTTGGAGGCCCAAAAAAGGCGTTTACGGGCATCCTAGACCCCCTATAGTCCAGAAAATGTTGTGGGACCAAAAATAGTGTCAGAGAGCTCTGTATGTCCCAAAAACATTTGCAGCCACTGCAATTCCCAAAAATATTTTTGGCACGAAAAATGCATCCTACACCCCTGAAAGTTGAGAAAATGTTGGCAGCTCAAGTAAAGGCCTTAAAATGCATGTTAGGCCTTACCCCCTAAAGTCCAAAAAATGTTGTTGGACCAAAATCAGTGTCAGAGAGCTCTGATTGTCCCCAAAACATTTGCAGCCTGAAAGGGGCATTAACCCGCATCCTAGACCACTGAAATTCCCAAAAATATTTTTGGCATGAAAAATGCATCCTACACCCCTGCAAGTTCAGAAAATGTTGGCAACTCTAAAAAAGGCCTTAAAATGCATGTTAGGCCTTCAAAAATGTTGAAAACTTTGGAGACCCAAAAAAGGGATTTACAGGCATCCTAGACCCCCTAAAGTCCAGAAAATGTTGTTGGACCAAAAATGGTGTCAGAGAGCTCTGAATGTCCCAAAAACATTTGCAGCCTGAAAGGGGCATTAACCCGCATCCTAAACCTCTGAAATTCCCAAAAATATTTTGTGCATGAAAAATTCATACTACACCCCTGAAAGTTCAGAATATGTTAGCAGCCCAAAAAAGGCATTAAAATGCATTTTAGGCCTGCAAAAATTTAGAAAACTTTGGAGGCCCAAAAAAGGGGTTTACAGGCATCCTAGACCCCCTAAAGTCCAGAAAATGTTGTTGGACCAAAAATGGTGTGAGAGAGCTCTGAATGTCCCAAAAACATTTGCAGCCTGAAAGGGGCATTAACCCGCATCCTAGACTTCTGAAATTCCAAAAAATATTTTGTGCACGAAAAATGTATCCTATACCCCTGAAACTCAGAATATGTTAGCAGCCCAAAGAAGGCCTTAAAATGCATTTTATGCCTACAAAAATTTAGAAAACTTTGGAGGCCCAAAAAAGGCGTTTACAGGCATCCTAGACCCCCTAAAGTCCAGAAAATGTTGTGGGACCAAAAATGGTGTCAGAGAGCTCAGAATGTCCCAAAAACATGTGCAACCTGAAAGGGGCATTAACCCGCATCCTAGACTTCTGAAATTCCAAAAAATATTTTGTGCACGAAAAATGTATCCTATACCCCTGAAACTCAGAATATGTTAGCAGCCCAAAGAAGGCCTTAAAATGCATTTTATGCCTACAAAAATTTAGAAAACTTTGGAGGCCCAAAAAAGGCGTTTACAGGCATCCTAGACCCCCTAAAGTCCAGAAAATGTTGTGGGACCAAAAATGGCGTCAGAGAGCTCTGTATGTCCCAAAAAAATTTGCAGCCACTGCAATTCCCAAAAATATTTTTGGCACGAAAAATGCATCCTACACCCCTGAAAGTTGAGAAAATGTTGGCAGCTCAAGAAAAGGCCTTAAAACGCATGTTAGGCCTTCAAAAATGTTGAAAACTTTGGAGGCCCAAAAAAGGGGTTTACAGGCATTCTAGACCCCGTAAGGTCCAGAAAATGTTGTTGGACCAAAAACGGTGTCAGAGAGCTCTGAATGTCCCAAAAACATTTGCAGCCTGAAAGGGGCATTAACCCGCATCCTAGACCTCTGAAATTCCCAAAAATATTTTGTGCATGAAAAATTCCTACTACACCCCTGAAAGTTCAGAATATGTTAGCAGCCCAAAAAAGGCATTAAAATGCATTTTAGGCCTGCAAAAATTTAGAAAACTTTGGAGGCCCAAAAAAGGGGTTTACAGGCATCCTAGACCCCCTAAAGTCCAGAAAATGTTGTGGGACCAAAAATGGTGTCAGAGAGCTCTGAATGTCCCAAAAACATTTGCAGCCACTGAAATTCCCAAAAATATTTTTGGCACGAAAAATGCATCCTACACCCCTGAAAGTTGAGAAAATGTTGGCAGCTCAAGAAAAGGCCTTAAAACGCATGTTAGGCCTTCAAAAATGTTGAAAACTTTGGAGGCCCAAAAAAGGGGTTTACAGGCATTCTAGACCCCGTAAGGTCCAGAAAATGTTGTTGGACCAAAAACGGTGTCAGAGAGCTCTGAATGTCCCAAAAACATTTGCACCCTGAAAGGGGCATTAACCCGCATCCTAGACCACTGAAATTTCCAAAAATATTTTTGGCATGAAAAATGCATCCTACACCCCTGCAAGTTCAGAAAATGTTGGCAACTCTAAAAAAGGCCTTAAAATGCATGTTAGGCCTTCAAAAATGTTGAAAACTTTGGAGACCCAAAAAAGGGATTTACAGGCATCCTAGACCCCCTAAAGTCCAGAAAATGTTGTTGGATCAAAAACGGTGTCAGAGAGCTCTGAATGTCCCAAAAACATTTGCAGCTTGAAAGGGGCATTAACCCACATCCTAGACCACTGAAATTCCCAAAAATATTTTTGCCACTAAAAATGCATCCTACACCCCTGAAAGTTCAGAAAATATTGGCAGCTCAAGAAAACGCCTTAAAATGCATGGTAGGCCTTCAAAAATGTTGAAAACTTTGGAGGCACAAAATAGGGGTTTACAGGCATCCTAGACTTCCTAAAGTCCAGAAAATGTTGTTGGATCAAAAACGGTGTCAGAGAGCTCTGAATGTCCCAAAAACATTAGCAGCCTGAAAGGGGCATTAACCCACATCCTAGACCTCTGAAATTCCCAAAAATATTTTGTGCACGAAAAATTCATACTACACCCCTGAAAGTTCAGAATATGTTAGCAGCCCAAAAAAGGCATTAAAATGCATTTTAGGCCTGCAAAAATGTTGAAAACTTTGGAGGCGCAAAATAGGGGTTTACAGGCATCCTAGACCTCCTAAAGTCCAGAAAATGTTGTTGGATCAAAAACGGTGTCAGAGAGCTCTGAATGTCCCAAAACATTTGCAGCCTGAAAGGGTCATTAACCCGCATCCTAGACCTCTAAAATTCCCAAAAATATTTTGTGCACGAAAAATTCATACTACACCCCTGAAAGTTCAGAATATGTTAGCAGCCCAAAAAAGGCATTAAAATGCATTTTAGGCCTGCAAAAATGTTGAAAACTTTGGAGGCGCAAAATAGGGGTTTACAGGCATCCTAGACCTCCTAAAGTCCAGAAAATGTTGTTGGATCAAAAACGGTGTCAGAGAGCTCTGAATGTCCCAAAAACATTTGCAGCCTGAAAGGGTCATTAACCCGCATCCTAGACCTCTAAAATTCCCAAAAATATTTTGTGCACGAAAAATTCATACTACACCCCTGAAAGTTCAGAATATGTTAGCAGCCCAAAGAAGGCCTTAAAATGCATTTTAGGCCTACAAAAATTTAGAAAACTTTGGAGGCCCAAAAAAGGCGTTTACGGGCATCCTAGACCCCCTAAAGTCCAGAAAATGTTGTGGGACCAAAAATAGTGTCAGAGAGCTCTGAATGTCCCAAAAACATTTGCAGCCTGAAAGGGGCATTAACCCGCATCCTAGACTTCTGAAATTCCCAAAAATATTTTGTGCACGAAAAATGTATCCTATACCCCTGAAACTCAGAATATGTTAGCAGCCCAAAGAAGGCCTTAAAATGCATTTTATGCCTACAAAAATTTAGAAAACTTTGGAGGCCCAAAAAAAGGCGTTTACAGGCATCCTAGACCCCCTAAAGTCCAGAAAATGTTGTTGGACCAAAAATGGTGTCAGAGAGCTCTGAATGTCCCAAAAACATTTGCAGCCTGAAAGGGGCATTAACACGCATCCTAGACCTCTGAAATTCCCAAAAATATTTTGTGCATGAAAAATTCATACTACACCCCTGAAAGTTCAGAATATGTTAGCAGCCAAAAAAAGGCATTAAAATGCATTTTAGGCCTGCAAAAATTTAGAAAACTTTGGAGGCCCAAAAAAGGGGTTTACAGGCATCCTAGACCCCCTAAAGTCCAGAAAATGTTATTGGACCAAAAATGGTGTCAGAGAGCTCTGAATGTCCCAAAAACATTTGCAGCCTGAAAGGGGCATTAACCCGCATCCTAGACCTCTGAAATTCCCAAAAATATTTTGTGCATGAAAAATTCATACTACACCCCTGAAAGTTCAGAATATGTTAGCAGCCCAAAAAAGGCATTAAAATGCATTTTAGGCCTGCAAAAATGTTGAAAACTTTGGAGGCCCAAAAAAGGGGTTTACAGGCATCCTAGACCCCCTAAAGTCCAGAAAATGTTGTTGGACCAAAAATGGTGTCAGAGAGCTCTGAATGTCCCAAAAACATTTGCAGCCTGAAAGGGGCATTAACCCGCATCCTAGACTTCTGAAATTCCCAAAAATATTTTGTGCACGAAAAATGTATCCTATACCCCTGAAACTCAGAATATGTTAGCAGCCCAAAGAAGGCCTTAAAATGCATTTTATGCCTACAAAAATTTAGAAAACTTTGGAGGCCCAAAAAAGGCGTTTACAGGCATCCTAGACCCCCTAAAGTCCAGAAAATGTTATTGGACCAAAAATGGCGTCAGAGAGCTCTGTATGTCCCAAAAACATTTGCAGCCACTGCAATTCCCAAAAATATTTTTGGCACGAAAAATGCATCCTACACCCCTGAAAGTTGAGAAAATGTTGGCAGCTCAAGTAAAGGCCTTAAAATGCATGTTAGGCCTTACCCCCTAAAGTCCAAAAAAGGTTGTTGGACCAAAATCAGTGTCAGAGAGCTCTGATTGTCCCCAAAACATTTGCAGCCTGAAAGGGGCATTAACCCGCATCCTAGACCACTGAAATTCCCAAAAATATTTTTGGCATGAAAAATGCATCCTACACCCCTGCAAGTTCAGAAAATGTTGGCAACTCTAAAAAAGGCCTTAAAATGCATGTTAGGCCTTCAAAAATGTTGAAAACTTTGGAGACCCAAAAAAGGGATTTACAGGCATCCTAGACCCCCTAAAGTCCAGAAAATGTTGTTGGACCAAAAATGGTGTCAGAGAGCTCTGAATGTCCCAAAAACATTTGCAGCCTGAAAGGGGCATTAACCCGCATCCTAGACCTCTGAAATTCCCAAAAATATTTTGTGCACAAAAAATGCATCCTATACCCCTGAAAGCTCAGAATATGTTAGCAGCCCAAAGAAGGCCTTAAAATGCATGTTAGGCCTTCAAAAATGTTGAAAACTTTGGAGGCACAAAATAGGGGTTTACAGGCATCCTAGACCTCCTAAAGTCCAGAAAATGTTGTTGGATCAAAAACGGTGTCAGAGAGCTCTGAATGTCCCAAAAACATTTGCAGCCTGAAAGGGGCATTAACCCACATCCTAGACCTCTGAAATTCCCAAAAATATTTTGTGCACGAAAAATTCATACTACACCCTTGAAAGTTCAGAATATGTTAGCAGCCCAAAAAAGTCATTAAAATGCATTTTAGGCCTGCAAAAATTTAGAAAACTTTGGATGCCCAAAAAAGGGGTTTACAGGCATCCTAGAACCCCTAAAGTCCAGAAAATGTTGTTGGACCAAAAATGGTGTCAGGGAGCTCTGAATGTCCCAAAAACATTTGCAGCCTGAAAGGGGCATTAACCCGCATCCTAGACCTCTAAAATTCCCAAAAATATTTTGTGCACGAAAAATTCATACTACACCCCTGAAAGTTCAGAATATGTTAGCAGCCCAAAGAAGGCCTTAAAATGCATTTTAGGCCTACAAAAATTTAGAAAACTTTGGAGGCCCAAAAAAGGCGTTTACGGGCATCCTAGACCCCCTAAAGACCAGAAAATGTTGGTGGATCAAAAATGGTGTCAGAGAGCTCTGAATGTCCCAAAAACATGTGCAACCTGAAAGGGGCATTAACCCGCATCCTAGACCACTGAAATTCCCAAAAACATTTTGCCACTAAAAATGCATCCTACACCCCTGAACGTTCATAAAATGTTAGCAGCCCAAAAAAGGCATTAAAATGCATTTTAGGCCTGCAAAAATTTAGAAAACTTTGGAGGCCCAAAAAAGGGGTTTACAGGCATCCTAGACCCCCTAAAGACCAGAAAATGTTGGTGGATCAAAAATGGTGTCAGAGAGCTCTGAATGTCCCAAAAACATTTGCAGCCACTGAAATTCCCAAAAATATTTTTGGCACGAAAAATGCATCCTACACCCCTGAAAGTTGAGAAAATGTTGGCAGCTCAAGAAAAGGCCTTAAAGCACATGTTAGGCCTTCAAAAATGTTGAAAACTTTGGAGGCCCAAAAAAGGGGTTTACAGGCATCCTAGACCCCCTAAAGTCCAGAAAATGTTGTTGGACCAATATCGGTGTCAGAGAGCTATGAATGTCCCAAAAACATTTGCAGCCTGAAAGGGGCATTAACCCGCATCCTAGACCACTGAAATTTCCCAAAATATTTTTGGCATGAAAAATGCATGCTACACCCCTGAAAGTTCAGAAAACACCCCAGAAATGTTGCCAGCTCAAAAAAGGCCTTAAAATGCATCTTAGGCCTTCAAAAATGTTGAAAACTTTGGAGGCCCAAAAAAGGGGTTTACAGGCATCCTAGACCCCCTAAAGTCCAGAAAATGTTGTTGGACCAATATCGGTGTCAGAGAGCTATGAATGTCCCAAAAACATTTGCAGCCTGAAAGGGGCATTAACCCGCATCCTAGACCACTGAAATTTCCCAAAATATTTTTGCCATGAAAAATGCATGCTACACCCCTGAAAGTTCAGAAAACACCCCAGAAATGTTGCCAGGTCAAAAAAGGCCTTGAAATGCATCCTAGACCTCTGAAATTCCAAAAAATATTTTGTGCACGAAAAATTCATACTACACCCCTGAAAGTTCAGAATATGTTAGCAGCCCAAAAAAGGCATTAAAATGCATTTTAGGCCTGCAAAAATGTTGAAAACTTTGGAGGCGCAAAATAGGGGTTTACAGGCATCCTAGACCTCCTAAAGTCCAGAAAATGTTGTTGGATCAAAAACGGTGTCAGAGAGCTCTGAATGTCCCAAAAACATTTGCAGCCTGAAAGGGTCATTAACCCGCATCCTAGACCTCTAAAATTCCCAAAAATATTTTGTGCACGAAAAATTCATACTACACCCCTGAAAGTTCAGAATATGTTAGCAGCCCAAAGAAGGCCTTAAAATGCATTTTAGGCCTACAAAAATTTAGAAAACTTTGGAGGCCCAAAAAAGGCGTTTACGGGCATCCTAGACCCCCTAAAGTCCAGAAAATGTTGTGGGACCAAAAATAGTGTCAGAGAGCTCTGAATGTCCCAAAAACATTTGCAGCCTGAAAGGGGCATTAACCGGCATCCTTGACCTCTGAAATTCCCAAAAATATTTTTTGCACGAAAAATGTATACTACCCCTAAAAGTTCAGAATATGTTAGAAGCCCAAAAAATGCATTCAAATGCATTTTAGGCCTGCAAAAATTTAGAAAACTTTGGAGGCCCAAAAAAGGGGTTTACAGGCATCCTAGACCCCCTAAAGTCCAGAAAATGTTGTTGGACCAAAATCGGTGTCAGAGAGCTCCGAATGTCCCAAAAACATGTGCAACCTGAAAGGGGCATTAACCCGCATCCTAGACCACTGAAATTCCCAAAAATATATTTGCCATGAAAAATGCATCCTACACCCCTGCAAGTTCAGAAAATGTTGGCAGCTCAAGAAAAGGCCTTAAAATGCATGTTAGGCCTTCAAAAATGTTGAAAACTTTGGAGGCACAAAATAGGGGTTTACAGGCATCCTAGACCTCCTAAAGTCCAGAAAATGTTGTTGGATCAAAAACGGTGTCAGAGAGCTCTGAATGTCCCAAAAACATTTGCAGCCACTGAAATTCCCAAAAATATTTTTGGCACGAAAAATGCATCCTACACCCCTGAAAGTTGAGAAAATGTTGGCAGCTCAAGAAAAGGCCTTAAAACACATGTTAGGCCTTCAAAAATGTTGAAAACTTTGGAGGCCCAAAAAAGGGGTTTACAGGCATTCTAGACCCCCTAAGGTCCAGAAAATCTTGTTGGATCAAAAACGGTGTCAGAGAGCTCTGAATGTCCCAAAAACATTAGCAGCCTGAAAGGGGCATTAACCCACATCCTAGACCTCTGAAATTCCCAAAAATATTTTGTGCACGAAAAATTCATACTACACCCCTGAAAGTTCAGAATATGTTAGCAGCCCAAAAAAGGCATTAAAATGCATTTTAGGCCTGCAAAAATGTTGAAAACTTTGGAGGCGCAAAATAGGGGTTTACAGGCATCCTAGACCTCCTAAAGTCCAGAAAATGTTGTTGGATCAAAAACGGTGTCAGAGAGCTCTGAATGTCCCAAAACATTTGCAGCCTGAAAGGGTCATTAACCCGCATCCTAGACCTCTAAAATTCCCAAAAATATTTTGTGCACGAAAAATTCATACTACACCCCTGAAAGTTCAGAATATGTTAGCAGCCCAAAAAAGGCATTAAAATGCATTTTAGGCCTGCAAAAATGTTGAAAACTTTGGAGGCGCAAAATAGGGGTTTACAGGCATCCTAGACCTCCTAAAGTCCAGAAAATGTTGTTGGATCAAAAACGGTGTCAGAGAGCTCTGAATGTCCCAAAAACATTTGCAGCCTGAAAGGGTCATTAACCCGCATCCTAGACCTCTAAAATTCCCAAAAATATTTTGTGCACGAAAAATTCATACTACACCCCTGAAAGTTCAGAATATGTTAGCAGCCCAAAGAAGGCCTTAAAATGCATTTTAGGCCTACAAAAATTTAGAAAACTTTGGAGGCCCAAAAAAGGCGTTTACGGGCATCCTAGACCCCCTAAAGTCCAGAAAATGTTGTGGGACCAAAAATAGTGTCAGAGAGCTCTGAATGTCCCAAAAACATTTGCAGCCTGAAAGGGGCATTAACCCGCATCCTAGACTTCTGAAATTCCCAAAAATATTTTGTGCACGAAAAATGTATCCTATACCCCTGAAACTCAGAATATGTTAGCAGCCCAAAGAAGGCCTTAAAATGCATTTTATGCCTACAAAAATTTAGAAAACTTTGGAGGCCCAAAAAAAGGCGTTTACAGGCATCCTAGACCCCCTAAAGTCCAGAAAATGTTGTTGGACCAAAAATGGTGTCAGAGAGCTCTGAATGTCCCAAAAACATTTGCAGCCTGAAAGGGGCATTAACACGCATCCTAGACCTCTGAAATTCCCAAAAATATTTTGTGCATGAAAAATTCATACTACACCCCTGAAAGTTCAGAATATGTTAGCAGCCAAAAAAAGGCATTAAAATGCATTTTAGGCCTGCAAAAATTTAGAAAACTTTGGAGGCCCAAAAAAGGGGTTTACAGGCATCCTAGACCCCCTAAAGTCCAGAAAATGTTATTGGACCAAAAATGGTGTCAGAGAGCTCTGAATGTCCCAAAAACATTTGCAGCCTGAAAGGGGCATTAACCCGCATCCTAGACCTCTGAAATTCCCAAAAATATTTTGTGCATGAAAAATTCATACTACACCCCTGAAAGTTCAGAATATGTTAGCAGCCCAAAAAAGGCATTAAAATGCATTTTAGGCCTGCAAAAATGTTGAAAACTTTGGAGGCCCAAAAAAGGGGTTTACAGGCATCCTAGACCCCCTAAAGTCCAGAAAATGTTGTTGGACCAAAAATGGTGTCAGAGAGCTCTGAATGTCCCAAAAACATTTGCAGCCTGAAAGGGGCATTAACCCGCATCCTAGACTTCTGAAATTCCCAAAAATATTTTGTGCACGAAAAATGTATCCTATACCCCTGAAACTCAGAATATGTTAGCAGCCCAAAGAAGGCCTTAAAATGCATTTTATGCCTACAAAAATTTAGAAAACTTTGGAGGCCCAAAAAAGGCGTTTACAGGCATCCTAGACCCCCTAAAGTCCAGAAAATGTTATTGGACCAAAAATGGCGTCAGAGAGCTCTGTATGTCCCAAAAACATTTGCAGCCACTGCAATTCCCAAAAATATTTTTGGCACGAAAAATGCATCCTACACCCCTGAAAGTTGAGAAAATGTTGGCAGCTCAAGTAAAGGCCTTAAAATGCATGTTAGGCCTTACCCCCTAAAGTCCAAAAAAGGTTGTTGGACCAAAATCAGTGTCAGAGAGCTCTGATTGTCCCCAAAACATTTGCAGCCTGAAAGGGGCATTAACCCGCATCCTAGACCACTGAAATTCCCAAAAATATTTTTGGCATGAAAAATGCATCCTACACCCCTGCAAGTTCAGAAAATGTTGGCAACTCTAAAAAAGGCCTTAAAATGCATGTTAGGCCTTCAAAAATGTTGAAAACTTTGGAGACCCAAAAAAGGGATTTACAGGCATCCTAGACCCCCTAAAGTCCAGAAAATGTTGTTGGACCAAAAATGGTGTCAGAGAGCTCTGAATGTCCCAAAAACATTTGCAGCCTGAAAGGGGCATTAACCCGCATCCTAGACCTCTGAAATTCCCAAAAATATTTTGTGCACAAAAAATGCATCCTATACCCCTGAAAGCTCAGAATATGTTAGCAGCCCAAAGAAGGCCTTAAAATGCATGTTAGGCCTTCAAAAATGTTGAAAACTTTGGAGGCACAAAATAGGGGTTTACAGGCATCCTAGACCTCCTAAAGTCCAGAAAATGTTGTTGGATCAAAAACGGTGTCAGAGAGCTCTGAATGTCCCAAAAACATTTGCAGCCTGAAAGGGGCATTAACCCACATCCTAGACCTCTGAAATTCCCAAAAATATTTTGTGCACGAAAAATTCATACTACACCCTTGAAAGTTCAGAATATGTTAGCAGCCCAAAAAAGTCATTAAAATGCATTTTAGGCCTGCAAAAATTTAGAAAACTTTGGATGCCCAAAAAAGGGGTTTACAGGCATCCTAGAACCCCTAAAGTCCAGAAAATGTTGTTGGACCAAAAATGGTGTCAGGGAGCTCTGAATGTCCCAAAAACATTTGCAGCCTGAAAGGGGCATTAACCCGCATCCTAGACCTCTAAAATTCCCAAAAATATTTTGTGCACGAAAAATTCATACTACACCCCTGAAAGTTCAGAATATGTTAGCAGCCCAAAGAAGGCCTTAAAATGCATTTTAGGCCTACAAAAATTTAGAAAACTTTGGAGGCCCAAAAAAGGCGTTTACGGGCATCCTAGACCCCCTAAAGACCAGAAAATGTTGGTGGATCAAAAATGGTGTCAGAGAGCTCTGAATGTCCCAAAAACATGTGCAACCTGAAAGGGGCATTAACCCGCATCCTAGACCACTGAAATTCCCAAAAACATTTTGCCACTAAAAATGCATCCTACACCCCTGAACGTTCATAAAATGTTAGCAGCCCAAAAAAGGCATTAAAATGCATTTTAGGCCTGCAAAAATTTAGAAAACTTTGGAGGCCCAAAAAAGGGGTTTACAGGCATCCTAGACCCCCTAAAGACCAGAAAATGTTGGTGGATCAAAAATGGTGTCAGAGAGCTCTGAATGTCCCAAAAACATTTGCAGCCACTGAAATTCCCAAAAATATTTTTGGCACGAAAAATGCATCCTACACCCCTGAAAGTTGAGAAAATGTTGGCAGCTCAAGAAAAGGCCTTAAAGCACATGTTAGGCCTTCAAAAATGTTGAAAACTTTGGAGGCCCAAAAAAGGGGTTTACAGGCATCCTAGACCCCCTAAAGTCCAGAAAATGTTGTTGGACCAATATCGGTGTCAGAGAGCTATGAATGTCCCAAAAACATTTGCAGCCTGAAAGGGGCATTAACCCGCATCCTAGACCACTGAAATTTCCCAAAATATTTTTGGCATGAAAAATGCATGCTACACCCCTGAAAGTTCAGAAAACACCCCAGAAATGTTGCCAGCTCAAAAAAGGCCTTAAAATGCATCTTAGGCCTTCAAAAATGTTGAAAACTTTGGAGGCCCAAAAAAGGGGTTTACAGGCATCCTAGACCCCCTAAAGTCAAGAAAATGTTGTTGGACCAAAAATGGTGTCAGAGAGCTCTGAATGTCCCAAAAACATTTGCAGCCTGAAATGGGCATTAACACGCATCCTAGACCACTGAAATTTCCCAAAATATTTTTGCCATGAAAAATGCATGCTACACCCCTGAAAGTTCAGAAAACACCCCAGAAATGTTGCCAGGTCAAAAAAGGCCTTGAAATGCATCCTAGACCTCTGAAATTCCAAAAAATATTTTGTGCACGAAAAATTCATACTACACCCCTGAAAGTTCAGAATATGTTAGCAGCCCAAAAAAGGCATTAAAATGCATTTTAGGCCTGCAAAAATGTTGAAAACTTTGGAGGCGCAAAATAGGGGTTTACAGGCATCCTAGACCTCCTAAAGTCCAGAAAATGTTGTTGGATCAAAAACGGTGTCAGAGAGCTCTGAATGTCCCAAAAACATTTGCAGCCTGAAAGGGTCATTAACCCGCATCCTAGACCTCTAAAATTCCCAAAAATATTTTGTGCACGAAAAATTCATACTACACCCCTGAAAGTTCAGAATATGTTAGCAGCCCAAAGAAGGCCTTAAAATGCATTTTAGGCCTACAAAAATTTAGAAAACTTTGGAGGCCCAAAAAAGGCGTTTACGGGCATCCTAGACCCCCTAAAGTCCAGAAAATGTTGTGGGACCAAAAATAGTGTCAGAGAGCTCTGAATGTCCCAAAAACATTTGCAGCCTGAAAGGGGCATTAACCGGCATCCTTGACCTCTGAAATTCCCAAAAATATTTTTTGCACGAAAAATGTATACTACCCCTAAAAGTTCAGAATATGTTAGAAGCCCAAAAAATGCATTCAAATGCATTTTAGGCCTGCAAAAATTTAGAAAACTTTGGAGGCCCAAATAAGGGGTTTACAGGCATCCTAGACCCCCTAAAGTCCAGAAAATGTTGTTGGACCAAAATCGGTGTCAGAGAGCTCCGAATGTCCCAAAAACATGTGCAACCTGAAAGGGGCATTAACCCGCATCCTAGACCACTGAAATTCCCAAAAATATATTTGCCATGAAAAATGCATCCTACACCCCTGCAAGTTCAGAAAATGTTGGCAGCTCAAGAAAAGGCCTTAAAATGCATGTTAGGCCTTCAAAAATGTTGAAAACTTTGGAGGCACAAAATAGGGGTTTACAGGCATCCTAGACCTCCTAAAGTCCAGAAAATGTTGTTGGATCAAAAACGGTGTCAGAGAGCTCTGAATGTCCCAAAAACATTTGCAGCCACTGAAATTCCCAAAAATATTTTTGGCACGAAAAATGCATCCTACACCCCTGAAAGTTGAGAAAATGTTGGCAGCTCAAGAAAAGGCCTTAAAACACATGTTAGGCCTTCAAAAATGTTGAAAACTTTGGAGGCCCAAAAAAGGGGTTTACAGGCATTCTAGACCCCCTAAGGTCCAGAAAATCTTGTTGGACCAAAAACGGTGTCAGAGAGCTCTGAATGTCCCAAAAACATGTGCAACCTGAAAGGGGCATTAACTCGCATCCCAGACCACTGAAATTCCCAAAAATATTTTTGGCACTAAAAATACATCCTACACCCCTGAAAGTTCAGAAAATGTTTGCAGCTCAAGAAAAGGCCTTAAAATGCATGTTCGGCCTTCAAAAATGTTGAAAACTTTGGAGGCCCAAAAAAGGGGTTTACAGGCATCCTAGACCCCCTAAAGTCCAGAAAATGTTGTTGGACCAGAATCGGTGTCAGAGAGCTCTGAATGTCCCAAAAACATTTGCAGCCTGAAAGGGGCATTAACCCACATCCTAGACCACTGAAATGCCCAAAAATATTTTTGCCCTGAAAAATGCATCCTACACCCCTGCAGGTTCAGAAAATGTTGGCAACTCCAAAAAAGGCCTTAAAATGCATGTTAGGCCTTCAAAAACGTTGAAAACTTTGGAGGCCCAAAAAAGGGATTTACAGGCATCCTAGACCCCCTAACGTCCAGAAAATGTTGTTGGATCAAAAACGGTGTCAGAAAGCTCTGAATGTCCCAAAAACATGTGCAACCTGAAAGGGGCATTAACCCGCATCCTAGACCACTGAAATTCCCAAAAATATTTTTGGCAATAAAAATGCATCCTACACCCCTGAAAGTTCAGAAAATGTTGGCAGCTCAAGAAAAGGCCTTAAAATGCATGTTAGGCCTTCAAAAATGTTGAAAACTTTGGAGGCACAAAATAGGGGTTTACAGGCATCCTAGACCTCCTAAAGTCCAGAAAATGTTGTTGGATCAAAAACGGTGTCAGAGAGCACTGAATGTCCCAAAAACATTTGCAGCCTGAAAGGGGCATTAACCCACATCCTAGACCTCTGAAATTCCCAAAAATATTTTGTGCACGAAAAATTCATACTACACCCTTGAAAGTTCAGAATATGTTAGCAGCCCAAAAAAGTCATTAAAATGCATTTTAGGCCTGCAAAAATTTAGAAAACTTTGGATGCCCAAAAAAGGGGTTTACAGGCATCCTAGAACCCCTAAAGTCCAGAAAATGTTGTTGGACCAAAAATGGTGTCAGGGAGCTCTGAATGTCCCAAAAACATTTGCAGCCTGAAAGGGGCATTAACCCGCATCCTAGACCTCTAAAATTCCCAAAAATATTTTGTGCACGAAAAATTCATACTACACCCCTGAAAGTTCAGAATATGTTAGCAGCCCAAAGAAGGCCTTAAAATGCATTTTAGGCCTACAAAAATTTAGAATTTTGGAGGCCCAAAAAAGGCGTTTACGGGCATCCTAGACCCCCTAAAGACCAGAAAATGTTGGTGGATCAAAAATGGTGTCAGAGAGCTCCGAATGTCCCAAAAACATGTGCAACCTGAAAGGGGCATTAACCCGCATCCTAGACCACTGAAATTCCCAAAAACATTTTGCCACTAAAAATGCATCCTACACCCCTGAACGTTCATAAAATGTTAGCAGCCCAAAAAAGGCATTAAAATGCATTTTAGGCCTGCAAAAATTTAGAAAACTTTGGAGGCCCAAAAAAGGCGTTTACAGGCATCCTAGACCCCCTAAAGTCCAGAAAATGTTGTGGGACTAAAAATGGTGTCAGAGAACTCCGAATGTCCCAAAAACATGTGCAACCTGAAAGGGGCATTAACCCGCATCCTAGACCACTGAAATTCCCAAAAATATTTTGCCACTAAAAATGCATCCTACACCCCTGAAAGTTCAGAATATGTTAGCAGCCCAAAAAAGACATTAAAATGCATTTTAGGCCTGCAAAAATTTAGAAAACTTTGGAGGCCCAAAAAAGGGGTTTACAGGCATCCTAGACCCCCTGAAGTCCAGAAAATGTTGTTGGACCAAAAATGGTGTCAGAGAGCTCTGAATGTCCCAAAAACATTTGCAGCCACTGAAATTCCCAAAAATATTTTTGGCACGAAAAATGCATCCTACACCCCTGAAAGTTGAGAAAATGTTGGCAGCTCAAGAAAAGGCCTTAAAGCACATGTTAGGCCTTCAAAAATGTTGAAAACTTTGGAGGCCCAAAAAAGGGGTTTACAGGCATCCTAGACCCCCTAAAGTCCAGAAAATGTTGTTGGACCAATATCGGTGTCAGAGAGCTATGAATGTCCCAAAAACATTTGCAGCCTGAAAGGGGCATTAACCCGCATCCTAGACCACTGAAATTTCCCAAAATATTTTTGGCATGAAAAATGCATGCTACACCCCTGAAAGTTCAGAAAACACCCCAGAAATGTTGCCAGCTCAAAAAAGGCCTTAAAATGCATCTTAGACCTGCAAAAATGTTGAAAACTTTGAAGACCCAAAAAAGGGGTTTACAGGCATCCTAGACCCCCTAAAGTCAAGAAAATGTTGTTGGACCAAAAATGGTGTCAGAGAGCTCTGAATGTCCCAAAAACATTTGCAGCCTGAAAGGGGCATTAACACGCATCCTAGACCACTGAAATTTCCCAAAATATTTTTGCCATGAAAAATGCATGCTACACCCCTGAAAGTTCAGAAAACACCCCAGAAATGTTGCCAGGTCAAAAAAGGCCTTGAAATGCATCCTAGACCTCTGAAATTCCAAAAAATATTTTGTGCACGAAAAATTCATACTACACCCCTGAAAGTTCAGAATATGTTAGCAGCCCAAAAAAGGCATTAAAATGCATTTTAGGCCTGCAAAAACGTTGAAAACTTTGGAGGCGCAAAATAGGGGTTTACAGGCATCCTAGACCTCCTAAAGTCCAGAAAATGTTGTTGGATCAAAAACGGTGTCAGAGAGCTCTGAATGTCCCAAAAACATTTGCAGCCTGAAAGGGTCATTAACCCGCATCCTGGACCTCTAAAATTCCCAAAAATATTTTGTGCACGAAAAATTCATACTACACCCCTGAAAGTTCAGAATATGTTAGCAGCCCAAAGAAGGCCTTAAAATGCATTTTAGGCCTACAAAAATTTAGAAAACTTTGGAGGCCCAAAAAAGGCGTTTACGGGCATCCTAGACCCCCTATAGTCCAGAAAATGTTGTGGGACCAAAAATAGTGTCAGAGAGCTCTGTATGTCCCAAAAACATTTGCAGCCACTGCAATTCCCAAAAATATTTTTGGCACGAAAAATGCATCCTACACCCCTGAAAGTTGAGAAAATGTTGGCAGCTCAAGTAAAGGCCTTAAAATGCATGTTAGGCCTTACCCCCTAAAGTCCAAAAAATGTTGTTGGACCAAAATCAGTGTCAGAGAGCTCTGATTGTCCCCAAAACATTTGCAGCCTGAAAGGGGCATTAACCCGCATCCTAGACCACTGAAATTCCCAAAAATATTTTTGGCATGAAAAATGCATCCTACACCCCTGCAAGTTCAGAAAATGTTGGCAACTCTAAAAAAGGCCTTAAAATGCATGTTAGGCCTTCAAAAATGTTGAAAACTTTGGAGACCCAAAAAAGGGATTTACAGGCATCCTAGACCCCCTAAAGTCCAGAAAATGTTGTTGGACCAAAAATGGTGTCAGAGAGCTCTGAATGTCCCAAAAACATTTGCAGCCTGAAAGGGGCATTAACCCGCATCCTAAACCTCTGAAATTCCCAAAAATATTTTGTGCATGAAAAATTCATACTACACCCCTGAAAGTTCAGAATATGTTAGCAGCCCAAAAAAGGCATTAAAATGCATTTTAGGCCTGCAAAAATTTAGAAAACTTTGGAGGCCCAAAAAAGGGGTTTACAGGCATCCTAGACCCCCTAAAGTCCAGAAAATGTTGTTGGACCAAAAATGGTGTGAGAGAGCTCTGAATGTCCCAAAAACATTTGCAGCCTGAAAGGGGCATTAACCCGCATCCTAGACTTCTGAAATTCCCAAAAATATTTTGTGCACGAAAAATGTATCCTATACCCCTGAAACTCAGAATATGTTAGCAGCCCAAAGAAGGCCTTAAAATGCATTTTATGCCTACAAAAATTTAGAAAACTTTGGAGGCCCAAAAAAGGCGTTTACAGGCATCCTAGACCCCCTAAAGTCCAGAAAATGTTGTGGGACCAAAAATGGTGTCAGAGAGCTCAGAATGTCCCAAAAACATGTGCAACCTGAAAGGGGCATTAACCCGCATCCTAGACTTCTGAAATTCCAAAAAATATTTTGTGCACGAAAAATGTATCCTATACCCCTGAAACTCAGAATATGTTAGCAGCCCAAAGAAGGCCTTAAAATGCATTTTATGCCTACAAAAATTTAGAAAACTTTGGAGGCCCAAAAAAGGCGTTTACAGGCATCCTAGACCCCCTAAAGTCCAGAAAATGTTGTGGGACCAAAAATGGCGTCAGAGAGCTCTGTATGTCCCAAAAAAATTTGCAGCCACTGCAATTCCCAAAAATATTTTTGGCACGAAAAATGCATCCTACACCCCTGAAAGTTGAGAAAATGTTGGCAGCTCAAGTAAAGGCCTTAAAATGCATGTTAGGCCTTACCCCCTAAAGTCCAAAAAATGTTGTTGGATCAAAATCAGTGTCAGAGAGCTCTGATTGTCCCCAAAACATTTGCAGCCTGAAAGGGGCATTAACCCGCATCCTAGACCACTGAAATTCCCAAAAATATTTTTGGCATGAAAAATGCATCCTACACCCCTGCAAGTTCAGAAAATGTTGGCAACTCTAAAAAAGGCCTTAAAATGCATGTTAGGCCTTCAAAAATGTTGAAAACTTTGGAGACCCAAAAAAGGGATTTACAGGCATCCTAGACCCCCTAAAGTCCAGAAAATGTTGTTGGACCAAAAATGGTGTCAGAGAGCTCTGAATGTCCCAAAAACATTTGCAGCCTGAAAGGGGCATTAACCCGCATCCTAGACCTCTGAAATTCCCAAAAATATTTTGTGCATGAAAAATTCCTACTACACCCCTGAAAGTTCAGAATATGTTAGCAGCCCAAAAAAGGCATTAAAATGCATTTTAGGCCTGCAAAAATTTAGAAAACTTTGGAGGCCCAAAAAAGGGGTTTACAGGCATCCTAGACCCCCTAAAGTCCAGAAAATGTTGTGGGACCAAAAATGGTGTCAGAGAGCTCTGAATGTCCCAAAAACATTTGCAGCCACTGAAATTCCCAAAAATATTTTTGGCACGAAAAATGCATCCTACACCCCTGAAAGTTGAGAAAATGTTGGCAGCTCAAGAAAAGGCCTTAAAACGCATGTTAGGCCTTCAAAAATGTTGAAAACTTTGGAGGCCCAAAAAAGGGGTTTACAGGCATTCTAGACCCCGTAAGGTCCAGAAAATGTTGTTGGACCAAAAACGGTGTCAGAGAGCTCTGAATGTCCCAAAAACATTTGCACCCTGAAAGGGGCATTAACCCGCATCCTAGACCACTGAAATTTCCAAAAATATTTTTGGCATGAAAAATGCATCCTACACCCCTGCAAGTTCAGAAAATGTTGGCAACTCTAAAAAAGGCCTTAAAATGCATGTTAGGCCTTCAAAAATGTTGAAAACTTTGGAGACCCAAAAAAGGGATTTACAGGCATCCTAGACCCCCTAAAGTCCAGAAAATGTTGTTGGATCAAAAACGGTGTCAGAGAGCTCTGAATGTCCCAAAAACATTTGCAGCTTGAAAGGGGCATTAACCCACATCCTAGACCACTGAAATTCCCAAAAATATTTTTGCCACTAAAAATGCATCCTACACCCCTGAAAGTTCAGAAAATATTGGCAGCTCAAGAAAACGCCTTAAAATGCATGGTAGGCCTTCAAAAATGTTGAAAACTTTGGAGGCACAAAATAGGGGTTTACAGGCATCCTAGACTTCCTAAAGTCCAGAAAATGTTGTTGGATCAAAAACGGTGTCAGAGAGCTCTGAATGTCCCAAAAACATTAGCAGCCTGAAAGGGGCATTAACCCACATCCTAGACCTCTGAAATTCCCAAAAATATTTTGTGCACGAAAAATTCATACTACACCCCTGAAAGTTCAGAATATGTTAGCAGCCCAAAAAAGGCATTAAAATGCATTTTAGGCCTGCAAAAATGTTGAAAACTTTGGAGGCGCAAAATAGGGGTTTACAGGCATCCTAGACCTCCTAAAGTCCAGAAAATGTTGTTGGATCAAAAACGGTGTCAGAGAGCTCTGAATGTCCCAAAACATTTGCAGCCTGAAAGGGTCATTAACCCGCATCCTAGACCTCTAAAATTCCCAAAAATATTTTGTGCACGAAAAATTCATACTACACCCCTGAAAGTTCAGAATATGTTAGCAGCCCAAAAAAGGCATTAAAATGCATTTTAGGCCTGCAAAAATGTTGAAAACTTTGGAGGCGCAAAATAGGGGTTTACAGGCATCCTAGACCTCCTAAAGTCCAGAAAATGTTGTTGGATCAAAAACGGTGTCAGAGAGCTCTGAATGTCCCAAAAACATTTGCAGCCTGAAAGGGTCATTAACCCGCATCCTAGACCTCTAAAATTCCCAAAAATATTTTGTGCACGAAAAATTCATACTACACCCCTGAAAGTTCAGAATATGTTAGCAGCCCAAAGAAGGCCTTAAAATGCATTTTAGGCCTACAAAAATTTAGAAAACTTTGGAGGCCCAAAAAAGGCGTTTACGGGCATCCTAGACCCCCTAAAGTCCAGAAAATGTTGTGGGACCAAAAATAGTGTCAGAGAGCTCTGAATGTCCCAAAAACATTTGCAGCCTGAAAGGGGCATTAACCCGCATCCTAGACTTCTGAAATTCCCAAAAATATTTTGTGCACGAAAAATGTATCCTATACCCCTGAAACTCAGAATATGTTAGCAGCCCAAAGAAGGCCTTAAAATGCATTTTATGCCTACAAAAATTTAGAAAACTTTGGAGGCCCAAAAAAAGGCGTTTACAGGCATCCTAGACCCCCTAAAGTCCAGAAAATGTTGTTGGACCAAAAATGGTGTCAGAGAGCTCTGAATGTCCCAAAAACATTTGCAGCCTGAAAGGGGCATTAACACGCATCCTAGACCTCTGAAATTCCCAAAAATATTTTGTGCATGAAAAATTCATACTACACCCCTGAAAGTTCAGAATATGTTAGCAGCCAAAAAAAGGCATTAAAATGCATTTTAGGCCTGCAAAAATTTAGAAAACTTTGGAGGCCCAAAAAAGGGGTTTACAGGCATCCTAGACCCCCTAAAGTCCAGAAAATGTTATTGGACCAAAAATGGTGTCAGAGAGCTCTGAATGTCCCAAAAACATTTGCAGCCTGAAAGGGGCATTAACCCGCATCCTAGACCTCTGAAATTCCCAAAAATATTTTGTGCATGAAAAATTCATACTACACCCCTGAAAGTTCAGAATATGTTAGCAGCCCAAAAAAGGCATTAAAATGCATTTTAGGCCTGCAAAAATGTTGAAAACTTTGGAGGCCCAAAAAAGGGGTTTACAGGCATCCTAGACCCCCTAAAGTCCAGAAAATGTTGTTGGACCAAAAATGGTGTCAGAGAGCTCTGAATGTCCCAAAAACATTTGCAGCCTGAAAGGGGCATTAACCCGCATCCTAGACTTCTGAAATTCCCAAAAATATTTTGTGCACGAAAAATGTATCCTATACCCCTGAAACTCAGAATATGTTAGCAGCCCAAAGAAGGCCTTAAAATGCATTTTATGCCTACAAAAATTTAGAAAACTTTGGAGGCCCAAAAAAGGCGTTTACAGGCATCCTAGACCCCCTAAAGTCCAGAAAATGTTATTGGACCAAAAATGGCGTCAGAGAGCTCTGTATGTCCCAAAAACATTTGCAGCCACTGCAATTCCCAAAAATATTTTTGGCACGAAAAATGCATCCTACACCCCTGAAAGTTGAGAAAATGTTGGCAGCTCAAGTAAAGGCCTTAAAATGCATGTTAGGCCTTACCCCCTAAAGTCCAAAAAAGGTTGTTGGACCAAAATCAGTGTCAGAGAGCTCTGATTGTCCCCAAAACATTTGCAGCCTGAAAGGGGCATTAACCCGCATCCTAGACCACTGAAATTCCCAAAAATATTTTTGGCATGAAAAATGCATCCTACACCCCTGCAAGTTCAGAAAATGTTGGCAACTCTAAAAAAGGCCTTAAAATGCATGTTAGGCCTTCAAAAATGTTGAAAACTTTGGAGACCCAAAAAAGGGATTTACAGGCATCCTAGACCCCCTAAAGTCCAGAAAATGTTGTTGGACCAAAAATGGTGTCAGAGAGCTCTGAATGTCCCAAAAACATTTGCAGCCTGAAAGGGGCATTAACCCGCATCCTAGACCTCTGAAATTCCCAAAAATATTTTGTGCACAAAAAATGCATCCTATACCCCTGAAAGCTCAGAATATGTTAGCAGCCCAAAGAAGGCCTTAAAATGCATTTTAGGCCTACAAAAATTTAGAAAACTTTGGAGGCCCAAAAAAGGGGTTTACAGGCATCCTAGACCCCCTAAAATCCAGAAAATGTTGTTGGACCAAAAATGGTGTCAGAGAGCTCTGAATGTCCCAAAAACATTTGCAGCCACTGAAATTCCCAAAAATATTTTTGCCACGAAAAATGCATCCTACACCCCTGAAAGTTGAGAAAATGTTGGCAGCTCAAGAAAAGGCCTTAAAGCACATGTTAGGCCTTCAAAAATGTTGAAAACTTTGGAGGCCCAAAAAAGGGGTTTACAGGCATCCTAGACCCCCTAAAGTCCAGAAAATGTTGTTGGACCAATATCGGTGTCAGAGAGCTATGAATGTCCCAAAAACATTTGCAGCCTGAAAGGGGCATTAACCCGCATCCTAGACCACTGAAATTTCCCAAAATATTTTTGGCATGAAAAATGCATGCTACACCCCTGAAAGTTCAGAAAACACCCCAGAAATGTTGCCAGCTCAAAAAAGGCCTTAAAATGCATCTTAGGCCTTCAAAAATGTTGAAAACTTTGGAGGTGCAAAATAGGGGTTTACAGGCATCCTAGACCTCCTAAAGTCCAGATAATGTTGTTGGATCAAAAATGGTGTCAGAGAGCTCTGAATGTCCCAAAAACATTTGCAGCCTGAAAGGGGCATTAACCCGCATCCTAGACCTCTGAAATTCCCAAAAATATTTTGTGCATGAAAAATTCATACTACACCCCTGAAAGTTCAGAATATGTTAGCAGCCAAAAAAAGGCATTAAAATGCATTTTAGGCCTGCAAAAGTTTAGAAAACTTTGGAGGCCCAAAAAAGGGGTTTACAGGCATCCTAGACCCCCTAAAGTCCAGAAAATGTTATTGGACCAAAAATGGTTTCAGAGAGCTCTGAATGTCCCAAAAACATTTGCAGCCTGAAAGGGGCATTAACCCGCATCCTAGACCTCTGAAATTCCCAAAAATATTTTGTGCATGAAAAATTCATACTACACCCCTGAAAGTTCAGAATATGTTAGCAGCCCAAAAAAGGCATTAAAATGCATTTTAGGCCTGCAAAAATGTTGAAAACTTTGGAGGCCCAAAAAAGTGGTTTACAGGCATCCTAGACCCCCTAAAGTCCAGAAAATGTTGTTGGACCAAAAATGGTGTCAGAGAGCTCTGAATGTCCCAAAAACATTTGCAGCCTGAAAGGGGCATTACCCGCATCCTAGACTTCTGAAATTCCCAAAAATATTTTGTGCACGAAAAATGTATCCTATACCCCTGAAACTCAGAATATGTTAGCAGCCCAAAGAAGGCCTTAAAATGCATTTTATGCCTACAAAAATTTAGAAAACTTTGGAGGCCCAAAAAAGGCGTTTACAGGCATCCTAGACCCCCTAAAGTCCAGAAAATGTTGTGGGACCAAAAATGGTGTCAGAGAGCTCCGAATGTCCCAAAAACATGTGCAACCTGAAAGGGGCATTAACCCGCATCCTAGACTTCTGAAATTCCAAAAAATATTTTGTGCACGAAAAATGTATCCTATACCCCTGAAACTCAGAATATGTTAGCAGCCCAAAGAAGGCCTTAAAATGCATTTTATGCCTACAAAAATTTAGAAAACTTTGGAGGCCCAAAAAAGGCGTTTACAGGCATCCTAGACCCCCTAAAGTCCAGAAAATGTTGTGGGACCAAAAATGGCGTCAGAGAGCTCTGTATGTCCCAAAAACATTTGCAGCCACTGCAATTCCCAAAAATATTTTTGGCACGAAAAATGCATCCTACACCCCTGAAAGTTGAGAAAATGTTGGCAGCTCAAGTAAAGGCCTTAAAATGCATGTTAGGCCTTACCCCCTAAAGTCCAAAAAATGTTGTTGGACCAAAATCAGTGTCAGAGAGCTCTGATTGTCCCCAAAACATTTGCAGCCTGAAAGGGGCATTAACCCGCATCCTAGACCACTGAAATTCCCAAAAATATTTTTGGCATGAAAAATGCATCCTACACCCCTGCAAGTTCAGAAAATGTTGGCAACTCTAAAAAAGGCCTTAAAATGCATGTTAGGCCTTCAAAAATGTTGAAAACTTTGGAGACCCAAAAAAGGGATTTACAGGCATCCTAGACCCCCTAAAGTCCAGAAAATGTTGTTGGACCAAAAATGGTGTCAGAGAGCTCTGAATGTCCCAAAAACATTTGCAGCCTGAAAGGGGCATTAACCCGCATCCTAGACCTCTGAAATTCCCAAAAATATTTTGTGCATGAAAAATTCATACTACACCCCTGAAAGTTCAGAATATGTTAGCAGCCCAAAAAAGGCATTAAAATGCATTTTAGGCCTGCAAAAATTTAGAAAACTTTGGAGGCCCAAAAAAGGGGTTTACAGGCATCCTAGACCCCCTAAAGTCCAGAAAATGTTGTGGGACCAAAAATGGTGTCAGAGAGCTCTGAATGTCCCAAAAACATTTGCAGCCACTGAAATTTCCAAAAATATTTTTGGCACGAAAAATGCATCCTACACCCCTGAAAGTTGAGAAAATGTTGGCAGCTCAAGAAAAGGCCTTAAAACGCATGTTAGGCCTTCAAAAATGTTGAAAACTTTGGAGGCCCAAAAAAGGGGTTTACAGGCATTCTAGACCCCGTAAGGTCCAGAAAATGTTGTTGGACCAAAAACGGTGTCAGAGAGCTCTGAATGTCCCAAAAACATTTGCACCCTGAAAGGGGCATTAACCCGCATCCTAGACCACTGAAATTTCCAAAAATATTTTTGGCATGAAAAATGCATCCTACACCCCTGCAAGTTCAGAAAATGTTGGCAACTCTAAAAAAGGCCTTAAAATGCATGTTAGGCCTTCAAAAATGTTGAAAACTTTGGAGACCCAAAAAAGGGATTTACAGGCATCCTAGACCCCCTAAAGTCCAGAAAATGTTGTTGGATCAAAAACGGTGTCAGAGAGCTCTGAATGTCCCAAAAACATTTGCAGCTTGAAAGGGGCATTAACCCGCATCCTAGACCACTGAAATTCCCAAAAATATTTTTGCCACTAAAAATGCATCCTACACCCCTGAAAGTTCAGAAAATATTGGCAGCTCAAGAAAACGCCTTAAAATGCATGTTAGGCCTTCAAAAATGTTGAAAACTTTGGAGGCGCAAAATAGGGGTTTACAGGCATCCTAGACTTCCTAAAGTCCAGAAAATGTTGTTGGATCAAAAACGGTGTCAGAGAGCTCTGAATGTCCCAAAAACATTTGCAGCCTGAAAGGGGCATTAACCCACATCCTAGACCTCTGAAATTCCCAAAAATATTTTGTGCACGAAAAATTCATACTACACCCCTGAAAGTTCAGAATATGTTAGCAGCCCAAAAAAGGCATTAAAATGCATTTTAGGCCTGCAAAAATGTTGAAAACTTTGGAGGCGCAAAATAGGGGTTTACAGGCATCCTAGACCCCCTAAAGTCAAGAAAATGTTGTTGGACCAAAAATGGTGTCAGAGAGCTCTGAATGTCCCAAAAACATTTGCAGCCTGAAAGGGGCATTAACACGCATCCTAGACCACTGAAATTTCCCAAAATATTTTTGCCATGAAAAATGCATGCTACACCCCTGAAAGTTCAGAAAACACCCCAGAAATGTTGCCAGGTCAAAAAAGGCCTTGAAATGCATCCTAGACCTCTGAAATTCCCAAAAATATTTTGTGCACGAAAAATTCATACTACACCCCTGAAAGTTCAGAATATGTTAGCAGCCCAAAAAAGGCATTAAAATGCATTTTAGGCCTGCAAAAATGTTGAAAACTTTGGAGGCGCAAAATAGGGGTTTACAGGCATCCTAGACCTCCTAAAGTCCAGAAAATGTTGTTGGATCAAAAACGGTGTCAGAGAGCTCTGAATGTCCCAAAAACATTTGCAGCCTGAAAGGGTCATTAACCCGCATCCTAGACCTCTAAAATTCCCAAAAATATTTTGTGCACGAAAAATTCATACTACACCCCTGAAAGTTCAGAATATGTTAGCAGCCCAAAGAAGGCCTTAAAATGCATTTTAGGCCTACAAAAATTTAGAAAACTTTGGAGGCCCAAAAAAGGCGTTTACGGGCATCCTAGACCCCCTAAAGTCCAGAAAATGTTGTGGGACCAAAAATAGTGTCAGAGAGCTCTGAATGTCCCAAAAACATTTGCAGCCACTGAAATTCCCAAAAATATTTTTGGCACGAAAAATGCATCCTACACCCCTGAAAGTTGAGAAAATGTTGGCAGCTCAAGAAAAGGCCTTAAAACGCATGTTAGGCCTTCAAAAATGTTGAAAACTTTGGAGGCCCAAAAAAGGGGTTTACAGGCATTCTAGACCCCGTAAGGTCCAGAAAATGTTGTTGGACCAAAAACGGTGTCAGAGAGCTCTGAATGTCCCAAAAACATTTGCACCCTGAAAGGGGCATTAACCCGCATCCTAGACCACTGAAATTTCCAAAAATATTTTTGGCATGAAAAATGCATCCTACACCCCTGCAAGTTCAGAAAATGTTGGCAACTCTAAAAAAGGCCTTAAAATGCATGTTAGGCCTTCAAAAATGTTGAAAACTTTGGAGACCCAAAAAAGGGATTTACAGGCATCCTAGACCCCCTAAAGTCCAGAAAATGTTGTTGGATCAAAAACGGTGTCAGAGAGCTCTGAATGTCCCAAAAACATTTGCAGCTTGAAAGGGGCATTAACCCGCATCCTAGACCACTGAAATTCCCAAAAATATTTTTGCCACTAAAAATGCATCCTACACCCCTGAAAGTTCAGAAAATATTGGCAGCTCAAGAAAACGCCTTAAAATGCATGTTAGGCCTTCAAAAATGTTGAAAACTTTGGAGGCGCAAAATAGGGGTTTACAGGCATCCTAGACTTCCTAAAGTCCAGAAAATGTTGTTGGATCAAAAACGGTGTCAGAGAGCTCTGAATGTCCCAAAAACATTTGCAGCCTGAAAGGGGCATTAACCCGCATCCTAGACCTCTGAAATTCCCAAAAATATTTTGTGCATGAAAAATTCATACTACACCCCTGAAAGTTCAGAATATGTTAGCAGCCCAAAAAAGGCATTAAAATGCATTTTAGGCCTGCAAAAATTTAGAAAACTTTGGAGGCCCAAAAAAGGGTTTACAGGCATCCTAGACCCCCTAAAGTCCAGAAAATGTTGTGGGACCAAAAATGGTGTCAGAGAGCTCTGAATGTCCCAAAAACATTTGCAGCCACTGAAATTCCCAAAAATATTTTTGGCACGAAAAATGCATCCTACACCCCTGAAAGTTGAGAAAATGTTGGCAGCTCAAGAAAAGGCCTTAAAACGCATGTTAGGCCTTCAAAAATGTTGAAAACTTTGGAGGCCCAAAAAAGGGGTTTACAGGCATTCTAGACCCCGTAAGGTCCAGAAAATGTTGTTGGACCAAAAACGGTGTCAGAGAGCTCTGAATGTCCCAAAAACATTTGCACCCTGAAAGGGGCATTAACCCGCATCCTAGACCACTGAAATTTCCAAAAATATTTTTGGCATGAAAAATGCATCCTACACCCCTGCAAGTTCAGAAAATGTTGGCAACTCTAAAAAAGGCCTTAAAATGCATGTTAGGCCTTCAAAAATGTTGAAAACTTTGGAGACCCAAAAAAGGGATTTACAGGCATCCTAGACCCCCTAAAGTCCAGAAAATGTTGTTGGATCAAAAACGGTGTCAGAGAGCTCTGAATGTCCCAAAAACATTTGCAGCTTGAAAGGGGCATTAACCCGCATCCTAGACCACTGAAATTCCCAAAAATATTTTTGCCACTAAAAATGCATCCTACACCCCTGAAAGTTCAGAAAATATTGGCAGCTCAAGAAAACGCCTTAAAATGCATGTTAGGCCTTCAAAAATGTTGAAAACTTTGGAGGCGCAAAATAGGGGTTTACAGGCATCCTAGACTTCCTAAAGTCCAGAAAATGTTGTTGGATCAAAAACGGTGTCAGAGAGCTCTGAATGTCCCAAAAACATTTGCAGCCTGAAAGGGGCATTAACCCACATCCTAGACCTCTGAAATTCCCAAAAATATTTTGTGCACGAAAAATTCATACTACACCCCTGAAAGTTCAGAATATGTTAGCAGCCCAAAAAAGGCATTAAAATGCATTTTAGGCCTGCAAAAATGTTGAAAACTTTGGAGGCGCAAAATAGGGGTTTACAGGCATCCTAGACCCCCTAAAGTCAAGAAAATGTTGTTGGACCAAAAATGGTGTCAGAGAGCTCTGAATGTCCCAAAAACATTTGCAGCCTGAAAGGGGCATTAACACGCATCCTAGACCACTGAAATTTCCCAAAATATTTTTGCCATGAAAAATGCATGCTACACCCCTGAAAGTTCAGAAAACACCCCAGAAATGTTGCCAGGTCAAAAAAGGCCTTGAAATGCATCCTAGACCTCTGAAATTCCAAAAAATATTTTGTGCACGAAAAATTCATACTACACCCCTGAAAGTTCAGAATATGTTAGCAGCCCAAAAAAGGCATTAAAATGCATTTTAGGCCTGCAAAAATGTTGAAAACTTTGGAGGCGCAAAATAGGGGTTTACAGGCATCCTAGACCTCCTAAAGTCCAGAAAATGTTGTTGGATCAAAAACGGTGTCAGAGAGCTCTGAATGTCCCAAAAACATTTGCAGCCTGAAAGGGTCATTAACCCGCATCCTAGACCTCTAAAATTCCCAAAAATATTTTGTGCACGAAAAATTCATACTACACCCCTGAAAGTTCAGAATATGTTAGCAGCCCAAAGAAGGCCTTAAAATGCATTTTAGGCCTACAAAAATTTAGAAAACTTTGGAGGCCCAAAAAAGGCGTTTACGGGCATCCTAGACCCCCTAAAGTCCAGAAAATGTTGTGGGACCAAAAATAGTGTCAGAGAGCTCTGAATGTCCCAAAAACATTTGCAGCCACTGAAATTCCCAAAAATATTTTTGGCACGAAAAATGCATCCTACACCCCTGAAAGTTGAGAAAATGTTGGCAGCTCAAGAAAAGGCCTTAAAACGCATGTTAGGCCTTCAAAAATGTTGAAAACTTTGGAGGCCCAAAAAAGGGGTTTACAGGCATTCTAGACCCCGTAAGGTCCAGAAAATGTTGTTGGACCAAAAACGGTGTCAGAGAGCTCTGAATGTCCCAAAAACATTTGCACCCTGAAAGGGGCATTAACCCGCATCCTAGACCACTGAAATTTCCAAAAATATTTTTGGCATGAAAAATGCATCCTACACCCCTGCAAGTTCAGAAAATGTTGGCAACTCTAAAAAAGGCCTTAAAATGCATGTTAGGCCTTCAAAAATGTTGAAAACTTTGGAGACCCAAAAAAGGGATTTACAGGCATCCTAGACCCCCTAAAGTCCAGAAAATGTTGTTGGATCAAAAACGGTGTCAGAGAGCTCTGAATGTCCCAAAAACATTTGCAGCTTGAAAGGGGCATTAACCCGCATCCTAGACCACTGAAATTCCCAAAAATATTTTTGCCACTAAAAATGCATCCTACACCCCTGAAAGTTCAGAAAATATTGGCAGCTCAAGAAAACGCCTTAAAATGCATGTTAGGCCTTCAAAAATGTTGAAAACTTTGGAGGCGCAAAATAGGGGTTTACAGGCATCCTAGACTTCCTAAAGTCCAGAAAATGTTGTTGGATCAAAAACGGTGTCAGAGAGCTCTGAATGTCCCAAAAACATTTGCAGCCTGAAAGGGGCATTAACCCACATCCTAGACCTCTGAAATTCCCAAAAATATTTTGTGCACGAAAAATTCATACTACACCCCTGAAAGTTCAGAATATGTTAGCAGCCCAAAAAAGGCATTAAAATGCATTTTAGGCCTGCAAAAATGTTGAAAACTTTGGAGGCGCAAAATAGGGGTTTACAGGCATCCTAGACCCCCTAAAGTCAAGAAAATGTTGTTGGACCAAAAATGGTGTCAGAGAGCTCTGAATGTCCCAAAAACATTTGCAGCCTGAAAGGGGCATTAACCCGCATCCTAGACCACTGAAATTTCCCAAAATATTTTTGGCATGAAAAATGCATGCTACACCCCTGAAAGTTCAGAAAATGTTGGCAGCTCAAGAAAAGGCCTTAAAATGCATGTTAGGCCTTCAAAAATGTTGAAAACTTTGGAGGCCCAAAAAAGGGGTTTACAGGCATCCTAGACCCCCTAAAGTCCAGAAAATGTTGTTGGACCAATATCGGTGTCAGAGAGCTATGAATGTCCCAAAAACATTTGCAGCCTGAAAGGGGCATTAACCCGCATCCTAGACCACTGAAATTTCCCAAAATATTTTTGGCATGAAAAATGCATGCTACACCCCTGAAAGTTCAGAAAACACCCCAGAAATGTTGCCAGCTCAAAAAAGGCCTTGAAATGCATCCTAGACCTCTGAAATTCCAAAAAATATTTTGTGCACGAAAAATTCATACTACACCCCTGAAAGTTCAGAATATGTTAGCAGCCCAAAAAAGGCATTAAAATGCATTTTAGGCCTGCAAAAATGTTGAAAACTTTGGAGGCGCAAAATAGGGGTTTACAGGCATCCTAGACCTCCTAAAGTCCAGAAAATGTTGTTGGATCAAAAACGGTGTCAGAGAGCTCTGAATGTCCCAAAAACATTTGCAGCCTGAAAGGGTCATTAACCCGCATCCTAGACCTCTAAAATTCCCAAAAATATTTTGTGCACGAAAAATTCATACTACACCCCTGAAAGTTCAGAATATGTTAGCAGCCCAAAGAAGGCCTTAAAATGCATTTTAGGCCTACAAAAATTTAGAAAACTTTGGAGGCCCAAAAAAGGCGTTTACGGGCATCCTAGACCCCCTAAAGTCCAGAAAATGTTGTGGGACCAAAAATAGTGTCAGAGAGCTCTGAATGTCCCAAAAACATTTGCAGCCTGAAAGGGGCATTAACCGGCATCCTTGACCTCTGAAATTCCCAAAAATATTTTTTGCACGAAAAATGTATACTACCCCTAAAAGTTCAGAATATGTTAGAAGCCCAAAAAATGCATTCAAATGCATTTTAGGCCTGCACAAATTTAGAAAACTTTGGAGGCCCAAAAAAGGGGTTTACAGGCATCCTAGACCCCCTAAAGTCCAGAAAATGTTGTTGGACCAAAATCGGTGTCAGAGAGCTCCGAATGTCCCAAAAACATGTGCAACCTGAAAGGGGCATTAACCCGCATCCTAGACCACTGAAATTCCCAAAAATATATTTGCCATGAAAAATGCATCCTACACCCCTGCAAGTTCAGAAAATGTTGGCAGCTCAAGAAAAGGCCTTAAAATGCATGTTAGGCCTTCAAAAATGTTGAAAACTTTGGAGGCACAAAATAGGGGTTTACAGGCATCCTAGACCTCCTAAAGTCCAGAAAATGTTGTTGGATCAAAAACAGTGTCAGAGAGCTCTGAATGTCCCAAAAACATTTGCAGCCACTGAAATTCCCAAAAATATTTTTGGCACGAAAAATGCATCCTACACCCCTGAAAGTTGAGAAAATGTTGGCAGCTCAAGAAAAGGCCTTAAAACACATGTTAGGCCTTCAAAAATGTTGAAAACTTTGGAGGCCCAAAAAAGGGGTTTACAGGCATTCTAGACCCCCTAAGGTCCAGAAAATCTTGTTGGACCAAAAACGGTGTCAGAGAGCTCTGAATGTCCCAAAAACATGTGCAACCTGAAAGGGGCATTAACCCGCATCCTAGACCACTGAAATTCCCAAAAATATTTTTGCCCTGAAAAATACATCCTACACCCCTGCAGGTTCAGAAAATGTTGGCAACTCCAAAAAAGGCCTTAAAATGCATGTTAGGCCTTCAAAAACGTTGAAAACTTTGGAGGCCCAAAAAAGGGATTTACAGGCATCCTAGACCCCCTAACGTCCAGAAAATGTTGTTGGATCAAAAACGGTGTCAGAAAGCTCTGAATGTCCCAAAAACATGTGCAACCTGAAAGGGGCATTAACCCGCATCCTAGACCACTGAAATTCCCAAAAATATTTTTGGCAATAAAAATGCATCCTACACCCCTGAAAGTTCAGAAAATGTTGGCAGCTCAAGAAAAGGCCTTAAAATGCATGTTAGGCCTTCAAAAATGTTGAAAACTTTGGAGGCACAAAATAGGGGTTTACAGGCATCCTAGACCTCCTAAAGTCCAGAAAATGTTGTTGGATCAAAAACGGTGTCAGAGAGCTCTGAATGTCCCAAAAACATTTGCAGCCTGAAAGGGGCATTAACCCACATCCTAGACCTCTGAAATTCCCAAAAATATTTTGTGCACGAAAAATTCATACTACACCCTTGAAAGTTCAGAATATGTTAGCAGCCCAAAAAAGGCATTAAAATGCATTTTAGGCCTGCAAAAATTTAGAAAACTTTGGATGCCCAAAAAAGGGGTTTACAGGCATCCTAGAACCCCTAAAGTCCAGAAAATGTTGTTGGACCAAAAATGGTGTCAGAGAGCTCTGAATGTCCCAAAAACATTTGCAGCCTGAAAGGGGCATTAACCCGCATCCTAGACCTCTAAAATGCCCAAAAATATTTTGTGCACGAAAAATTCATACTACACCCCTGAAAGTTCAGAATATGTTAGCAGCCCAAAGAAGGCCTTAAAATGCATTTTAGGCCTACAAAAATTTAGAAAACTTTGGAGGCCCAAAAAAGGCGTTTACGGGCATCCTAGACCCCCTAAAGACCAGAAAATGTTGGTGGATCAAAAATGGTGTTAGAGAGCTCCGAATATCCCAAAAACATGTGCAACCTGAAAGGGGCATTAACCCGCATCCTAGACCACTGAAATTCCCAAAAACATTTTGCCACTAAAAATGCATCCTACACCCCTGAACGTTCATAAAATGTTAGCAGCCCAAAAAAGGCATTAAAATGCATTTTAGGCCTGCAAAAATTTAGAAAACTTTGGAGGCCCAAAAAGGGGTTTACAGGCATCCTAGACCCCCTAAAGTCCAGAAATTGTTGTTGGACCAAAAATGGTGTCAGAGAGCTCTGAATGTCCCAAAAACATTTGCAGCCTGAAAGGGGCATTAACCCGCATCCTAGACCTCTGAAATTCCAAAAAATATTTTGTGCACAAAAAATGTATACTATACCCCTGAAACTCAGAATATGTTAGCAGCCCAAAGAAGGCCTTAAAATGCATTTTAGGCCTACAAAAATTTAGAAAACTTTGGAGGCCCAAAAAAGGCATTTACAGGCATCCTAGACCCCCTAAAGTCCAGAAAATGTTGTGGGACTAAAAATGGTGTCAGAGAGCTCCGAATGTCCCAAAAACATGTGCAACCTGAAAGGGGCATTAACCCGCATCCTAGACCACTGAAATTCCCAAAAATATTTTGCCACTAAAAATGCATCCTACACCCCTGAACGTTCATAAAATGTTAGCAGCCCAAAAAAGGCATTAAAATGCATTTTAGGCCTGCAAAAATTTAGAAAACTTTGGAGGCCCAAAAAAGGGGTTTACAGGCATCCTAGACCCCCTAAAGTCCAGAAAATGTTGTTGGACCAAAAATGGTGTCAGAGAGCTCTGAATGTCCCAAAAACATCTGCAGCCTGAAAGGGGCATTAACCCGCATCCTAGACCTCTGAAATTCCTAAAAATATTTTGTGCACGAAAAATGCATCCTATACCCCTGAAACTCAGAATATGTTAGCAGCCCAAAGAAGGCCTTAAAATGCATTTTACGCCTACAAAAATTTAGAAAACTTTGGAGGCCCAAAAAAGGGGTTTACAGGCATCCTAGACCCCCTAAAGTCCAGAAAATGTTGTGGGACCAAAAATGGTGTCAGAGAGCTCTGAATGTCCCAAAAACATTTGCAGCCACTGAAATTCCCAAAAATATTTTTGGCACGAAAAATGCATCCTACACCCCTGAAAGTTGAGAAAATGTTGGCAGCTCAAGAAAAGGCCTTAAAACACATGTTAGGCCTTCAAAAATGTTGAAAACTTTGGAGGCCCAAAAAAGGGGTTTACAGGCATTCTAGACCCCCTAAGGTCCAGAAAATCTTGTTGGACCAAAAACGGTGTCAGAGAGCTCTGAATGTCCCAAAAACATGTGCAACCTGAAAGGGGCATTAACTCGCATCCCAGACCACTGAAATTCCCAAAAATATTTTTGGCACTAAAAATACATCCTACACCCCTGAAAGTTCAGAAAATGTTTGCAGCTCAAGAAAAGGCCTTAAAATGCATGTTCGGCCTTCAAAAATGTTGAAAACTTTGGAGGCCCAAAAAAGGGGTTTACAGGCATCCTAGACCCCCTAAAGTCCAGAAAATGTTGTTGGACCAGAATCGGTGTCAGAGAGCTCTGAATGTCCCAAAAACATGTGCAACCTGAAAGGGGCATTAACCCGCATCCTAGACCACTGAAATTCCCAAAAATATTTTGTGCACGAAAAATTCATTCTTCACCCTTGAAAGTTCAGAATATGTTAGCAGCCCAAAAAAGGCATTAAAATGCATTTTAGGCCTGCAAAAATTTAGAAAACTTTGGATGCCCAAAAAAGGGGTTTACAGGCATCCTAGAACCCCTAAAGTCCAGAAAATGTTGTTGGACCAAAAATGGTGTCAGAGAGCTCTGAATGTCCCAAAAACATTTGCAGCCTGAAAGGGGCATTAACCCGCATCCTAGACCTCTAAAATTCCCAAAAATATTTTGTGCACGAAAAATTCATACTACACCCCTGAAAGTTCAGAATATGTTAGCAGCCCAAAGAAGGCCTTAAAATGCATTTTAGGCCTACAAAAATTTAGAAAACTTTGGAGGCCCAAAAAAGGCGTTTACGGGCATCCTAGACCCCCTAAAGACCAGAAAATGTTGGTGGATCAAAAATGGTGTCAGAGAGCTCCGAATGTCCCAAAAACATGTGCAACCTGAAAGGGGCATTAACCCGCATCCTAGACCACTGAAATTCCCAAAAACATTTTGCCACTAAAAATGCATCCTACACCCCTGAACGTTCATAAAATGTTAGCAGCCCAAAAAAGGCATTAAAATGCATTTTAGGCCTGCAAAAATTTAGAAAACTTTGGAGGCCCAAAAAAGGCGTTTACAGGCATCCTAGACCCCCTAAAGTCCAGAAAATGTTGTGGGACTAAAAATGGTGTCAGAGAGCTCCGAATGTCCCAAAAACATGTGCAACCTGAAAGGGGCATTAACCCGCATCCTAGACCACTGAAATTCCCAAAAATATTTTGCCACTAAAAATGCATCCTACACCCCTGAACGTTCATAAAATGTTAGCAGCCCAAAAAAGGCATTAAAATGCATTTTAGGCCTGCAAAAATTTAGAAAACTTTGGAGGCCCAGAAAAGGGGTTTACAAGCATCCTAGACCCCCTAAAGACCAGAAAATGTTGGTGGATCAAAAACGGTGTCAGAGAGCTCCGAATGTCCCAAAAACATGTGCAACCTGAAAGGGGCATTAACCCACATCCTAGACCTCTGAAATTCCCAAAAATATTTTGTGCACGAAAAATTCATACTACACCCTTGAAAGTTCAGAATATGTTAGCAGCCCAAAAAAGGCATTAAAATGCATTTTAGGCCTGCAAAAATTTAGAAAACTTTGGAGGCCCAAAAAGGGGTTTACAGGCATCCTAGACCCCCTAAAGTCCAGAAAATGTTGTGGGACCAAAAATAGTGTCAGAGAGCTCTGAATGTCCCAAAAACATTTGCAGCCTGAAAGGGGCATTAACCGGCATCCTTGACCTCTGAAATTCCCAAAAATATTTTTTGCACGAAAAATGTATACTACCCCTAAAAGTTCAGAATATGTTAGAAGCCCAAAAAATGCATTCAAATGCATTTTAGGCCTGCAAAAATTTAGAAAACTTTGGAGGCCCAAAAAAGGGGTTTACAGGCATCCTAGACCCCCTAAAGTCCAGAAAATGTTGTTGGACCAAAATCGGTGTCAGAGAGCTCCGAATGTCCCAAAAACATGTGCAACCTGAAAGGGGCATTAACCCGCATCCTAGACCACTGAAATTCCCAAAAATATATTTGCCATGAAAAATGCATCCTACACCCCTGCAAGTTCAGAAAATGTTGGCAGCTCAAGAAAAGGCCTTAAAATGCATGTTAGGCCTTCAAAAATGTTGAAAACTTTGGAGGCACAAAATAGGGGTTTACAGGCATCCTAGACCTCCTAAAGTCCAGAAAATGTTGTTGGATCAAAAACGGTGTCAGAGAGCTCTGAATGTCCCAAAAACATTTGCAGCCACTGAAATTCCCAAAAATATTTTTTGCACGAAAAATGCATCCTACACCCCTGAAAGTTGAGAAAATGTTGGCAGCTCAAGAAAAGGCCTTAAAACACATGTTAGGCCTTCAAAAATGTTGAAAACTTTGGAGGCCCAAAAAAGGGGTTTACAGGCATTCTAGACCCCCTAAGGTCCAGAAAATCTTGTTGGACCAAAAACGGTGTCAGAGAGCTCTGAATGTCCCAAAAACATGTGCAACCTGAAAGGGGCATTAACTCGCATCCCAGACCACTGAAATTCCCAAAAATATTTTTGGCACTAAAAATACATCCTACACCCCTGAAAGTTCAGAAAATGTTTGCAGCTCAAGAAAAGGCCTTAAAATGCATGTTCGGCCTTCAAAAATGTTGAAAACTTTGGAGGCCCAAAAAAGGGGTTTACAGGCATCCTAGACCCCCTAAAGTCCAGAAAATGTTGTTGGACCAGAATCGGTGTCAGAGAGCTCTGAATGTCCCAAAAACATTTGCAGCCTGAAAGGGGCATTAACCCACATCCTAGACCACTGAAATGCCCAAAAATATTTTTGCCCTGAAAAATGCATCCTACACCCCTGCAGGTTCAGAAAATGTTGGCAACTCCAAAAAAGGCCTTAAAATGCATGTTAGGCCTTCAAAAACGTTGAAAACTTTGGAGGCCCAAAAAAGGGATTTACAGGCATCCTAGACCCCCTAACGTCCAGAAAATGTTGTTGGATCAAAAATGGTGTCAGAAAGCTCTGAATGTCCCAAAAACATGTGCAACCTGAAAGGGGCATTAACCCGCATCCTAGACCACTGAAATTCCCAAAAATATTTTTGGCAATAAAAATGCATCCTACACCCCTGAAAGTTCAGAAAATGTTGGCAGCTCAAGAAAAGGCCTTAAAATGCATGTTAGGCCTTCAAAAATGTTGAAAACTTTGGAGGCACAAAATAGGGGTTTACAGGCATCCTAGACCTCCTAAAGTCCAGAAAATGTTGTTGGATCAAAAACGGTGTCAGAGAGCTCTGAATGTCCCAAAAACATTTGCAGCCTGAAAGGGGCATTAACCCACATCCTAGACCTCTGAAATTCCCAAAAATATTTTGTGCACGAAAAATTCATACTACACCCTTGAAAGTTCAGAATATGTTAGCAGCCCAAAAAAGGCATTAAAATGCATTTTAGGCCTGCAAAAATTTAGAAAACTTTGGATGCCCAAAAAAGGGGTTTACAGGCATCCTAGAACCCCTAAAGTCCAGAAAATGTTGTTGGACCAAAAATGGTGTCAGAGAGCTCTGAATGTCCCAAAAACATTTGCAGCCTGAAAGGGGCATTAACCCGCATCCTAGACCTCTAAAATTCCCAAAAATATTTTGTGCACGAAAAATTCATACTACACCCCTGAAAGTTCAGAATATGTTAGCAGCCCAAAGAAGGCCTTAAAATGCATTTTAGGCCTACAAAAATTTAGAAAACTTTGGAGGCCCAAAAAAGGCGTTTACGGGCATCCTAGACCCCCTAAAGACCAGAAAATGTTGGTGGATCAAAAATGGTGTCAGAGAGCTCCGAATGTCCCAAAAACATGTGCAACCTGAAAGGGGCATTAACCCGCATCCTAGACCACTGAAATTCCCAAAAACATTTTGCCACTAAAAATGCATCCTACACCCCTGAACGTTCATAAAATGTTAGCAGCCCAAAAAAGGCATTAAAATGCATTTTAGGCCTGCAAAAATTTAGAAAACTTTGGAGGCCCAAAAAAGGCGTTTACAGGCATCCTAGACCCCCTAAAGTCCAGAAAATGTTGTGGGACTAAAAATGGTGTCAGAGAGCTCCGAATGTCCCAAAAACATGTGCAACCTGAAAGGGGCATTAACCCGCATCCTAGACCACTGAAATTCCCAAAAATATTTTGCCACTAAAAATGCATCCTACACCCCTGAACGTTCATAAAATGTTAGCAGCCCAAAAAAGGCATTCAAATGCATTTTAGGCCTGCAAAAATTTAGAAAACTTTGGAGGCCCAGAAAAGGGGTTTACAAGCATCCTAGACCCCCTAAAGACCAGAAAATGTTGGTGGATCAAAAACGGTGTCAGAGCTCCGAATGTCCCAAAAACATGTGCAACCTGAAAGGGGCATTAACCCACATCCTAGACCTCTGAAATTCCCAAAAATATTTTGTGCACGAAAAATTCATACTACACCCTTGAAAGTTCAGAATATGTTAGCAGCCCAAAAAAGGCATTAAAATGCATTTTAGGCCTGCAAAAATTTAGAAAACTTTGGAGGCCCAAAAAGGGGTTTACAGGCATCCTAGACCCCCTAAAGTCCAGAAAATGTTGTTGGACCAAAAATGGTGTCAGAGAGCTCTGAATGTCCCAAAAACATTTGCAGCCTGAAATGGGCATTAACCCGCATCCTAGACCTCTGAAATTCCCAAAAATATTTTGTGCACAAAAAATGTATACTATACCCCTGAAACTCAGAATATGTTAGCAGCCCAAAGAAGGCCTTAAAATGCATTTTATGCCTACAAAAATTTAGAAAACTTTGGAGGCCCAAAAAAGGCGTTTACAGGCATCCTAGACCCCCTAAAGTCCAGAAAATGTTGTGGGACTAAAAATGGTGTCAGAGAGCTCCGAATGTCCCAAAAACATGTGCAACCTGAAAGGGGCATTAACCCGCATCCTAGACCACTGAAATTCCCAAAAATATTTTGCCACTAAAAATGCATCCTACACCCCTGAAATTTCATAAAATGTTAGCAGCCCAAAAAAGGCATTAAAATGCATTTTAGGCCTGCAAAAATTTAGAAAACTTTGGAGGCCCAAAAAAGGGGTTTACAGGCATCCTAGACCCCCTAAAGTCCAGAAAATGTTGTTGGACCAAAAATGGTGTCAGAGAGCTCTGAATGTCCCAAAAACATCTGCAGCCTGAAAGGGGCATTAACCCGCATCCTAGACCTCTGAAATTCCTAAAAATATTTTGTGCACGAAAAATGCATCCTATACCCCTGAAACTCAGAATATGTTAGTAGCCCAAAGAAGGCCTTAAAATGCATTTTAGGCCTACAAAAATTTAGAACACTTTGGAGGCCCAAAAAAGGGGTTTACAGGCATCCTAGACCCCCTAAAGTCCAGAAAATGTTGTGGGACCAAAAATGGTGTCAGGGAGCTCTGAAAGGGGCATTAACCTGCATCCTAGACCACTGAAATTCACAAAAATATTTTTGGCACGAAAAATGCATCCTACACCCCTGAAAGTTCAGAAAATGTTGGCAGCTCAAGAAAAGGCCTTAAAATGCATGTTAGGCCTTCAAAAATGTTGAAAACTTTGGAGGCCCAAAAAAGGGGTTTACAGGCATCCTAGACCCCCTAAAGTCCAGAAAATGTTGTTGGACCAATATCGGTGTCAGAGAGCTATGAATGTCCCAAAAACATTTGCAGCCTGAAAGGGGCATTAACCCGCATCCTAGACCACTGAAATTTCCCAAAATATTTTTGGCATGAAAAATGCATGCTACACCCCTGAAAGTTCAGAAAACACCCCAGAAATGTTGCCAGCTCAAAAAAGGCCTTAAAATGCATCTTAGACCTGCAAAAATGTTGAAAACTTTGAAGACCCAAAAAAGGGGTTTACAGGCATCCTAGACCCCCTAAAGTCAAGAAAATGTTGTTGGACCAAAAATGGTGTCAGAGAGCTCTGAATGTCCCAAAAACATTTGCAGCCTGAAAGGGGCATTAACACGCATCCTAGACCACTGAAATTTTCCAAAATATTTTTGCCATGAAAAATGCATGCTACACCCCTGAAAGTTCAGAAAACACCCCAGAAATGTTGCCAGGTCAAAAAAGGCCTTGAAATGCATCCTAGACCTCTGAAATTCCCAAAAATATTTTGTGCACGAAAAATTCATACTACACCCCTGAAAGTTCAGAATATGTTAGCAGCCCAAAAAAGGCATTAAAATGCATTTTAGGCCTGCAAAAATGTTGAAAACTTTGGAGGCGCAAAATAGGGGTTTACAGGCATCCTAGACCTCCTAAAGTCCAGAAAATGTTGTTGGATCAAAAACGGTGTCAGAGAGCTCTGAATGTCCCAAAAACATTTGCAGCCTGAAAGGGTCATTAACCCGCATCCTAGACCTCTAAAATTCCCAAAAATATTTTGTGCACGAAAAATTCATACTACACCCCTGAAAGTTCAGAATATGTTAGCAGCCCAAAGAAGGCCTTAAAATGCATTTTAGGCCTACAAAAATTTAGAAAACTTTGGAGGCCCAAAAAAGGCGTTTACGGGCATCCTAGACCCCCTAAAGTCCAGAAAATGTTGTGGGACCAAAAATAGTGTCAGAGAGCTCTGAATGTCCCAAAAACATTTGCAGCCTGAAAGGGGCATTAACCGGCATCCTTGACCTCTGAAATTCCCAAAAATATTTTTTGCACGAAAAATGTATACTACCCCTAAAAGTTCAGAATATGTTAGAAGCCCAAAAAATGCATTCAAATGCATTTTAGGCCTGCAAAAATTTAGAAAACTTTGGAGGCCCAAAAAAGGGGTTTACAGGCATCCTAGACCCCCTAAAGTCCAGAAAATGTTGTTGGACCAAAATCGGTGTCAGAGAGCTCCGAATGTCCCAAAAACATGTGCAACCTGAAAGGGGAATTAACCCGCATCCTAGACCACTGAAATTCCCAAAAATATATTTGCCATGAAAAATGCATCCTACACCCCTGCAAGTTCAGAAAATGTTGGCAGCTCAAGAAAAGGCCTTAAAATGCATGTTAGGCCTTCAAAAATGTTGAAAACTTTGGAGGCACAAAATAGGGGTTTACAGGCATCCTAGACCTCCTAAAGTCCAGAAAATGTTGTTGGATCAAAAACGGTGTCAGAGAGCTCTGAATGTCCCAAAAACATTTGCAGCCACTGAAATTCCCAAAAATATTTTTGGCACGAAAAATGCATCCTACACCCCTGAAAGTTGAGAAAATGTTGGCAGCTCAAGAAAAGGCCTTAAAACACATGTTAGGTCTTCAAAAATGTTGAAAACTTTGGAGGCCCAAAAAAGGGGTTTACAGGCATTCTAGACCCCCTAAGGTCCAGAAAATCTTGTTGGACCAAAAACGGTGTCAGAGAGCTCTGAATGTCCCAAAAACATGTGCAACCTGAAAGGGGCATTAACTCGCATCCCAGACCACTGAAATTCCCAAAAATATTTTTGGCACTAAAAATACATCCTACACCCCTGAAAGTTCAGAAAATGTTTGCAGCTCAAGAAAAGGCCTTAAAATGCATGTTCGGCCTTCAAAAATGTTGAAAACTTTGGAGGCCCAAAAAAGGGGTTTACAGGCATCCTAGACACCCTAAAGTCCAGAAAATGTTGTTGGACCAGAATCGGTGTCAGAGAGCTCTGAATGTCCCAAAAACATTTGCAGCCTGAAAGGGGCATTAACCCACATCCTAGACCACTGAAATGCCCAAAAATATTTTTGCCCTGAAAAATGCATCCTACACCCCTGCAGGTTCAGAAAATGTTGGCAACTCCAAAAAAGGCCTTAAAATGCATGTTAGGCCTTCAAAAACGTTGAAAACTTTGGAGGCCCAAAAAAGGGATTTACAGGCATCCTAGACCCCCTAACGTCCAGAAAATGTTGTTGGATCAAAAACGGTGTCAGAAAGCTCTGAATGTCCCAAAAACATGTGCAACCTGAAAGGGGCATTAACCCGCATCCTAGACCACTGAAATTCCCAAAAATATTTTTGGCAATAAAAATGCATCCTACACCCCTGAAAGTTCAGAAAATGTTGGCAGCTCAAGAAAAGGCCTTAAAATGCATGTTAGGCCTTCAAAAATGTTGAAAACTTTGGAGGCACAAAATAGGGGTTTACAGGCATCCTAGACCTCCTAAAGTCCAGAAAATGTTGTTGGATCAAAAACGGTGTCAGAGAGCTCTGAATGTCCCAAAAACATTTGCAGCCTGAAAGGGGCATTAACCCACATCCTAGACCTCTGAAATTCCCAAAAATATTTTGTGCACGAAAAATTCATACTACACCCTTGAAAGTTCAGAATATGTTAGCAGCCCAAAAAAGGCATTAAAATGCATTTTAGGCCTGCAAAAATTTAGAAAACTTTGGATGCCCAAAAAAGGGGTTTACAGGCATCCTAGAACCCCTAAAGTCCAGAAAATGTTGTTGGACCAAAAATGGTGTCAGAGAGCTCTGAATGTCCCAAAAACATTTGCAGCCTGAAAGGGGCATTAACCCGCATCCTAGACCTCTAAAATGCCCAAAAATATTTTGTGCACGAAAAATTCATACTACACCCCTGAAAGTTCAGAATATGTTAGCAGCCCAAAGAAGGCCTTAAAATGCATTTTAGGCCTACAAAAATTTAGAAAACTTTGGAGGCCCAAAAAAGGCGTTTACGGGCATCCTAGACCCCCTAAAGACCAGAAAATGTTGGTGGATCAAAAATGGTGTCAGAGAGCTCCGAATGTCCCAAAAACATGTGCAACCTGAAAGGGGCATTAACCCGCATCCTAGACCACTGAAATTCCCAAAAACATTTTGCCACTAAAAATGCATCCTACACCCCTGAACGTTCATAAAATGTTAGCAGCCCAAAAAAGGCATTAAAATGCATTTTAGGCCTGCAAAAATTTAGAAAACTTTGGAGGCCCAAAAAAGGCGTTTACAGGCATCCTAGACCCCCTAAAGTCCAGAAAATGTTGTGGGACTAAAAATGCTGTCAGAGAGCTCCGAATGTCCCAAAAACATGTGCAACCTGAAAGGGGCATTAACCCGCATCCTAGACCACTGAAATTCCCAAAAATATTTTGCCACTAAAAATGCATCCTACACCCCTGAACGTTCATAAAATGTTAGCAGCCCAAAAAAGGCATTAAAATGCATTTTAGGCCTGCAAAAATTTAGAAAACTTTGGAGGCCCAGAAAAGGGGTTTACAAGCATCCTAGACCCCCAAAAGACCAGAAAATGTTGGTGGATCAAAAACGGTGTCAGAGAGCTCCGAATGTCCCAAAAACATGTGCAACCTGAAAGGGGCATTAACCCACATCCTAGACCTCTGAAATTCCCAAAAATATTTTGTGCACGAAAAATTCATACTACACCCTTGAAAGTTCAGAATATGTTAGCAGCCCAAAAAAGGCATTAAAATGCATTTTAGGCCTGCAAAAATTTAGAAAACTTTGGAGGCCCAAAAAGGGGTTTACAGGCATCCTAGACCCCCTAAAGTCCAGAAAATGTTGTTGGACCAAAAATGGTGTCAGAGAGCTCTGAATGTCCCAAAAACATTTGCAGCCTGAAAGGGGCATTAACCCGCATCCTAGACCTCTGAAATTCCAAAAAATATTTTGTGCACAAAAAATGTATACTATACCCCTGAAACTCAGAATATGTTAGCAGCCCAAAGAAGGCCTTAAAATGCATTTTAGGCCTACAAAAATTTAGAAAACTTTGGAGGCCCAAAAAAGGCATTTACAGGCATCCTAGACCCCCTAAAGTCCAGAAAATGTTGTGGGACTAAAAATGGTGTCAGAGAGCTCCGAATGTCCCAAAAACATGTGCAACCTGAAAGGGGCATTAACCCGCATCCTAGACCACTGAAATTCCCAAAAATATTTTGCCACTAAAAATGCATCCTACACCCCTGAACGTTCATAAAATGTTAGCAGCCCAAAAAAGGCATTAAAATGCATTTTAGGCCTGCAAAAATTTAGAAAACTTTGGAGGCCCAAAAAAGGGGTTTACAGGCATCCTAGACCCCCTAAAGTCCAGAAAATGTTGTTGGACCAAAAATGGTGTCAGAGAGCTCTGAATGTCCCAAAAACATCTGCAGCCTGAAAGGGGCATTAACCCGCATCCTAGACCTCTGAAATTCCTAAAAATATTTTGTGCACGAAAAATGCATCCTATACCCCTGAAACTCAGAATATGTTAGCAGCCCAAAGAAGGCCTTAAAATGCATTTTACGCCTACAAAAATCTAGAAAACTTTGGAGGCCCAAAAAAGGGGTTTACAGGCATCCTAGACCCCCTAAAGTCCAGAAAATGTTGTGGGACCAAAAATGGTGTCAGAGAGCTCTGAATGTCCCAAAAACATTTGCAGCCACTGAAATTCCCAAAAATATTTTTGGCACGAAAAATGCATCCTACACCCCTGAAAGTTGAGAAAATGTTGGCAGCTCAAGAAAAGGCCTTAAAACACATGTTAGGCCTTCAAAAATGTTGAAAACTTTGGAGGCCCAAAAAAGGGGTTTACAGGCATTCTAGACCCCCTAAGGTCCAGAAAATCTTGTTGGACCAAAAACGGTGTCAGAGAGCTCTGAATGTCCCAAAAACATTTGCAGCCTGAAAGGGGCATTAACCCACATCCCAGACCACTGAAATTCCCAAAAATATTTTTGGCACTAAAAATACATCCTACACCCCTGAAAGTTCAGAAAATGTTTGCAGCTCAAGAAAAGGCCTTAAAATGCATGTTCGGCCTTCAAAAATGTTGAAAACTTTGGAGGCCCAAAAAAGGGGTTTACAGGCATCCTAGACCCCCTAAAGTCCAGAAAATGTTGTTGGACCAGAATCGGTGTCAGAGAGCTCTGAATGTCCCAAAAACATTTGCAGCCTGAAAGGGGCATTAACCCACATCCTAGACCACTGAAATGCCCAAAAATATTTTTGCCCTGAAAAATGCATCCTATACCCCTGCAGGTTCAGAAAATGTTGGCAACTCCAAAAAAGGCCTTAAAATGCATTTTAGGCCTTCAAAAACGTTGAAAACTTTGGAGGCCCAAAAAAGGGATTTACAGGCATCCTAGACCCCCTAACGTCCAGAAAATGTTGTTGGATCAAAAACGGTGTCAGAAAGCTCTGAATGTCCCAAAAACATGTGCAACCTGAAAGGGGCATTAACCCGCATCCTAGACCACTGAAATTCCCAAAAATATTTTGTGCACGAAAAATTCATTCTTCACCCTTGAAAGTTCAGAATATGTTAGCAGCCCAAAAAAGGCATTAAAATGCATTTTAGGCCTGCAAAAATTTAGAAAACTTTGGATGCCCAAAAAAGGGGTTTACAGGCATCCTAGAACCCCTAAAGTCCAGAAAATGTTGTTGGACCAAAAATGGTGTCAGAGAGCTCTGAATGTCCCAAAAACATTTGCAGCCTGAAAGGGGCATTAACCCGCATCCTAGACCTCTAAAATTCCCAAAAATATTTTGTGCACGAAAAATTCATACTACACCCCTGAAAGTTCAGAATATGTTAGCAGCCCAAAGAAGGCCTTAAAATGCATTTTAGGCCTACAAAAATTTAGAAAACTTTGGAGGCCCAAAAAAGGCGTTTACGGGCATCCTAGACCCCCTAAAGACCAGAAAATGTTGGTGGATCAAAAATGGTGTCAGAGAGCTCCGAATGTCCCAAAAACATGTGCAACCTGAAAGGGGCATTAACCCGCATCCTAGACCACTGAAATTCCCAAAAACATTTTGCCACTAAAAATGCATCCTACACCCCTGAACGTTCATAAAATGTTAGCAGCCCAAAAAAGGCATTAAAATGCATTTTAGGCCTGCAAAAATTTAGAAAACTTTGGAGGCCCAAAAAAGGCGTTTACAGGCATCCTAGACCCCCTAAAGTCCAGAAAATGTTGTGGGACTAAAAATGGTGTCAGAGAGCTCCGAATGTCCCAAAAACATGTGCAACCTGAAAGGGGCATTAACCCGCATCCTAGACCACTGAAATTCCCAAAAATATTTTGCCACTAAAAATGCATCCTACACCCCTGAACGTTCATAAAATGTTAGCAGCCCAAAAAAGGCATTAAAATGCATTTTAGGCCTGCAAAAATTTAGAAAACTTTGGAGGCCCAGAAAAGGGGTTTACAAGCATCCTAGACCCCCTAAAGACCAGAAAATGTTGGTGGATCAAAAACGGTGTCAGAGAGCTCCGAATGTCCCAAAAACATGTGCAACCTGAAAGGGGCATTAACCCACATCCTAGACCTCTGAAATTCCCAAAAATATTTTGTGCACGAAAAATTCATACTACACCCTTGAAAGTTCAGAATATGTTAGCAGCCCAAAAAAGGCATTAAAATGCATTTTAGGCCTGCAAAAATTTAGAAAACTTTGGAGGCCCAAAAAGGGGTTTACAGGCATCCTAGACCCCCTAAAGTCCAGAAAATGTTGTGGGACCAAAAATAGTGTCAGAGAGCTCTGAATGTCCCAAAAACATTTGCAGCCTGAAAGGGGCATTAACCGGCATCCTTGACCTCTGAAATTCCCAAAAATATTTTTTGCACGAAAAATGTATACTACCCCTAAAAGTTCAGAATATGTTAGAAGCCCAAAAAATGCATTCAAATGCATTTTAGGCCTGCAAAAATTTAGAAAACTTTGGAGGCCCAAAAAAGGGGTTTACAGGCATCCTAGACCCCCTAAAGTCCAGAAAATGTTGTTGGACCAAAATCGGTGTCAGAGAGCTCCGAATGTCCCAAAAACATGTGCAACCTGAAAGGGGCATTAACCCGCATCCTAGACCACTGAAATTCCCAAAAATATATTTGCCATGAAAAATGCATCCTACACCCCTGCAAGTTCAGAAAATGTTGGCAGCTCAAGAAAAGGCCTTAAAATGCATGTTAGGCCTTCAAAAATGTTGAAAACTTTGGAGGCACAAAATAGGGGTTTACAGGCATCCTAGACCTCCTAAAGTCCAGAAAATGTTGTTGGATCAAAAACGGTGTCAGAGAGCTCTGAATGTCCCAAAAACATTTGCAGCCACTGAAATTCCCAAAAATATTTTTGGCACGAAAAATGCATCCTACACCCCTGAAAGTTGAGAAAATGTTGGCAGCTCAAGAAAAGGCCTTAAAACACCTGTTAGGCCTTCAAAAATGTTGAAAACTTTGGAGGCCCAAAAAAGGGGTTTACAGGCATTCTAGACCCCCTAAGGTCCAGAAAATCTTGTTGGACCAAAAACGGTGTCAGAGAGCTCTGAATGTCCCAAAAACATGTGCAACCTGAAAGGGGCATTAACTCGCATCCCAGACCACTGAAATTCCCAAAAATATTTTTGGCACTAAAAATACATCCTACACCCCTGAAAGTTCAGAAAATGTTTGCAGCTCAAGAAAAGGCCTTAAAATGCATGTTCGGCCTTCAAAAATGTTGAAAACTTTGGAGGCCCAAAAAAGGGGTTTACAGGCATCCTAGACACCCTAAAGTCCAGAAAATGTTGTTGGACCAGAATCGGTGTCAGAGAGCTCTGAATGTCCCAAAAACATTTGCAGCCTGAAAGGGGCATTAACCCACATCCTAGACCACTGAAATGCCCAAAAATATTTTTGCCCTGAAAAATGCATCCTACACCCCTGCAGGTTCAGAAAATGTTGGCAACTCCAAAAAAGGCCTTAAAATGCATGTTAGGCCTTCAAAAACGTTGAAAACTTTGGAGGCCCAAAAAAGGGATTTACAGGCATCCTAGACCCCCTAACGTCCAGAAAATGTTGTTGGATCAAAAACGGTGTCAGAAAGCTCTGAATGTCCCAAAAACATGTGCAACCTGAAAGGGGCATTAACCCGCATCCTAGACCACTGAAATTCCCAAAAATATTTTTGGCAATAAAAATGCATCCTACACCCCTGAAAGTTCAGAAAATGTTGGCAGCTCAAGAAAAGGCCTTAAAATGCATGTTAGGCCTTCAAAAATGTTGAAAACTTTGGAGGCACAAAATAGGGGTTTACAGGCATCCTAGACCTCCTAAAGTCCAGAAAATGTTGTTGGATCAAAAACGGTGTCAGAGAGCTCTGAATGTCCCAAAAACATTTGCAGCCTGAAAGGGGCATTAACCCACATCCTAGACCTCTGAAATTCCCAAAAATATTTTGTGCACGAAAAATTCATACTACACCCTTGAAAGTTCAGAATATGTTAGCAGCCCAAAAAAGGCATTAAAATGCATTTTAGGCCTGCAAAAATTTAGAAAACTTTGGATGCCCAAAAAAGGGGTTTACAGGCATCCTAGAACCCCTAAAGTCCAGAAAATGTTGTTGGACCAAAAATGGTGTCAGAGAGCTCTGAATGTCCCAAAAACATTTGCAGCCTGAAAGGGGCATTAACCCGCATCCTAGACCTCTAAAATTCCCAAAAATATTTTGTGCACGAAAAATTCATACTACACCCCTGAAAGTTCAGAATATGTTAGCAGCCCAAAGAAGGCCTTAAAATGCATTTTAGGCCTACAAAAATTTAGAAAACTTTGGAGGCCCAAAAAAGGCGTTTACGGGCATCCTAGACCCCCTAAAGACCAGAAAATGTTGGTGGATCAAAAATGGTGTCAGAGAGCTCCGAATGTCCCAAAAACATGTGCAACCTGAAAGGGGCATTAACCCGCATCCTAGACCACTGAAATTCCCAAAAACATTTTGCCACTAAAAATGCATCCTACACCCCTGAACGTTCATAAAATGTTAGCAGCCCAAAAAAGGCATTAAAATGCATTTTAGGCCTGCAAAAATTTAGAAAACTTTGGAGGCCCAAAAAAGGCGTTTACAGGCATCCTAGACCCCCTAAAGTCCAGAAAATGTTGTGGGACTAAAAATGGTGTCAGAGAGCTCCGAATGTCCCAAAAACATGTGCAACCTGAAAGGGGCATTAACCCGCATCCTAGACCACTGAAATTCCCAAAAATATTTTGCCACTAAAAATGCATCCTACACCCCTGAACGTTCATAAAATGTTAGCATCCCAAAAAAGGCATTAAAATGCATTTTAGGCCTGCAAAAATTTAGAAAACTTTGGAGGCCCAGAAAAGGGGTTTACAAGCATCCTAGACCCCCTAAAGACCAGAAAATGTTGGTGGATCAAAAACGGTGTCAGAGAGCTCCGAATGTCCCAAAAACATGTGCAACCTGAAAGGGGCATTAACCCACATCCTAGACCTCTGAAATTCCCAAAAATATTTTGTGCACGAAAAATTCATACTACACCCTTGAAAGTTCAGAATATGTTAGCAGCCCAAAAAAGGCATTAAAATGCATTTTAGGCCTGCAAAAATTTAGAAAACTTTGGAGGCCCAAAAAGGGGTTTACAGGCATCCTAGACCCCCTAAAGTCCAGAAAATGTTGTGGGACCAAAAATAGTGTCAGAGAGCTCTGAATGTCCCAAAAACATTTGCAGCCTGAAAGGGGCATTAACCGGCATCCTTGACCTCTGAAATTCCCAAAAATATTTTTTGCACGAAAAATGTATACTACCCCTAAAAGTTCAGAATATGTTAGAAGCCCAAAAAATGCATTCAAATGCATTTTAGGCCTGCAAAAATTTAGAAAACTTTGGAGGCCCAAAAAAGGGGTTTACAGGCATCCTAGACCCCCTAAAGTCCAGAAAATGTTGTTGGACCAAAATCGGTGTCAGAGAGCTCCGAATGTCCCAAAAACATGTGCAACCTGAAAGGGGCATTAACCCGCATCCTAGACCACTGAAATTCCCAAAAATATATTTGCCATGAAAAATGCATCCTACACCCCTGCAAGTTCAGAAAATGTTGGCAGCTCAAGAAAAGGCCTTAAAATGCATGTTAGGCCTTCAAAAATGTTGAAAACTTTGGAGGCACAAAATAGGGGTTTACAGGCATCCTAGACCTCCTAAAGTCCAGAAAATGTTGTTGGATCAAAAACGGTGTCAGAGAGCTCTGAATGTCCCAAAAACATTTGCAGCCACTGAAATTCCCAAAAATATTTTTTGCACGAAAAATGCATCCTACACCCCTGAAAGTTGAGAAAATGTTGGCAGCTCAAGAAAAGGCCTTAAAACACATGTTAGGCCTTCAAAAATGTTGAAAACTTTGGAGGCCCAAAAAAGGGGTTTACAGGCATTCTAGACCCCCTAAGGTCCAGAAAATCTTGTTGGACCAAAAACGGTGTCAGAGAGCTCTGAATGTCCCAAAAACATGTGCAACCTGAAAGGGGCATTAACTCGCATCCCAGACCACTGAAATTCCCAAAAATATTTTTGGCACTAAAAATACATCCTACACCCCTGAAAGTTCAGAAAATGTTTGCAGCTCAAGAAAAGGCCTTAAAATGCATGTTCGGCCTTCAAAAATGTTGAAAACTTTGGAGGCCCAAAAAAGGGGTTTACAGGCATCCTAGACCCCCTAAAGTCCAGAAAATGTTGTTGGACCAGAATCGGTGTCAGAGAGCTCTGAATGTCCCAAAAACATTTGCAGCCTGAAAGGGGCATTAACCCACATCCTAGACCACTGAAATGCCCAAAAATATTTTTGCCCTGAAAAATGCATCCTACACCCCTGCAGGTTCAGAAAATGTTGGCAACTCCAAAAAAGGCCTTAAAATGCATGTTAGGCCTTCAAAAACGTTGAAAACTTTGGAGGCCCAAAAAAGGGATTTACAGGCATCCTAGACCCCCTAACGTCCAGAAAATGTTGTTGGATCAAAAATGGTGTCAGAAAGCTCTGAATGTCCCAAAAACATGTGCAACCTGAAAGGGGCATTAACCCGCATCCTAGACCACTGAAATTCCCAAAAATATTTTTGGCAATAAAAATGCATCCTACACCCCTGAAAGTTCAGAAAATGTTGGCAGCTCAAGAAAAGGCCTTAAAATGCATGTTAGGCCTTCAAAAATGTTGAAAACTTTGGAGGCACAAAATAGGGGTTTACAGGCATCCTAGACCTCCTAAAGTCCAGAAAATGTTGTTGGATCAAAAACGGTGTCAGAGAGCTCTGAATGTCCCAAAAACATTTGCAGCCTGAAAGGGGCATTAACCCACATCCTAGACCTCTGAAATTCCCAAAAATATTTTGTGCACGAAAAATTCATACTACACCCTTGAAAGTTCAGAATATGTTAGCAGCCCAAAAAAGGCATTAAAATGCATTTTAGGCCTGCAAAAATTTAGAAAACTTTGGATGCCCAAAAAAGGGGTTTACAGGCATCCTAGAACCCCTAAAGTCCAGAAAATGTTGTTGGACCAAAAATGGTGTCAGAGAGCTCTGAATGTCCCAAAAACATTTGCAGCCTGAAAGGGGCATTAACCCGCATCCTAGACCTCTAAAATTCCCAAAAATATTTTGTGCACGAAAAATTCATACTACACCCCTGAAAGTTCAGAATATGTTAGCAGCCCAAAGAAGGCCTTAAAATGCATTTTAGGCCTACAAAAATTTAGAAAACTTTGGAGGCCCAAAAAAGGCGTTTACGGGCATCCTAGACCCCCTAAAGACCAGAAAATGTTGGTGGATCAAAAATGGTGTCAGAGAGCTCCGAATGTCCCAAAAACATGTGCAACCTGAAAGGGGCATTAACCCGCATCCTAGACCACTGAAATTCCCAAAAACATTTTGCCACTAAAAATGCATCCTACACCCCTGAACGTTCATAAAATGTTAGCAGCCCAAAAAAGGCATTAAAATGCATTTTAGGCCTGCAAAAATTTAGAAAACTTTGGAGGCCCAAAAAAGGCGTTTACAGGCATCCTAGACCCCCTAAAGTCCAGAAAATGTTGTGGGACTAAAAATGGTGTCAGAGAGCTCCGAATGTCCCAAAAACATGTGCAACCTGAAAGGGGCATTAACCCGCATCCTAGACCACTGAAATTCCCAAAAATATTTTGCCACTAAAAATGCATCCTACACCCCTGAACGTTCATAAAATGTTAGCAGCCCAAAAAAGGCATTCAAATGCATTTTAGGCCTGCAAAAATTTAGAAAACTTTGGAGGCCCAGAAAAGGGGTTTACAAGCATCCTAGACCCCCTAAAGACCAGAAAATGTTGGTGGATCAAAAACGGTGTCAGAGCTCCGAATGTCCCAAAAACATGTGCAACCTGAAAGGGGCATTAACCCGCATCCTAGACCTCTGAAATTCCTAAAAATATTTTGTGCACGAAAAATGCATCCTATACCCCTGAAACTCAGAATATGTTAGTAGCCCAAAGAAGGCCTTAAAATGCATTTTAGGCCTACAAAAATTTAGAAAACTTTGGAGGCCCAAAAAAGGCGTTTACAGGCATCCTAGACCCCCTAAAGTCCAGAAAATGTTGTGGGACTAAAAATGGTGTCAGAGAGCTCCGAATGTCCCAAAAACATGTGCAACCTGAAAGGGGCATTAACCCGCATCCTAGACCACTGAAATTCCCAAAAATATTTTGCCACTAAAAATGCATCCTACACCCCTGAAATTTCATAAAATGTTAGCAGCCCAAAAAAGGCATTAAAATGCATTTTAGGCCTGCAAAAATTTAGAAAACTTTGGAGGGCCAAAAAAGGGGTTTACAGGCATCCTAGACCCCCTAAAGTCCAGAAAATGTTGTTGGACCAAAAATGGTGTCAGAGAGCTCTGAATGTCCCAAAAACATCTGCAGCCTGAAAGGGGCATTAACCCGCATCCTAGACCTCTGAAATTCCTAAAAATATTTTGTGCACGAAAAATGCATCCTATACCCCTGAAACTCAGAATATGTTAGTAGCCCAAAGAAGGCCTTAAAATGCATTTTAGGCCTACAAAAATTTAGAACACTTTGGAGGCCCAAAAAAGGGGTTTACAGGCATCCTAGACCCCCTAAAGTCCAGAAAATGTTGTGGGACCAAAAATGGTGTCAGGGAGCTCTGAAAGGGGCATTAACCTGCATCCTAGACCACTGAAATTCACAAAAATATTTTTGGCACGAAAAATGCATCCTACACCCCTGAAAGTTCAGAAAATGTTGGCAGCTCAAGAAAAGGCCTTAAAATGCATGTTAGGCCTTCAAAAATGTTGAAAACTTTGGAGGCCCAAAAAAGGGGTTTACAGGCATCCTAGACCCCCTAAAGTCCAGAAAATGTTGTTGGACCAATATCGGTGTCAGAGAGCTATGAATGTCCCAAAAACATTTGCAGCCTGAAAGGGGCATTAACCCGCATCCTAGACCACTGAAATTTCCCAAAATATTTTTGGCATGAAAAATGCATGCTACACCCCTGAAAGTTCAGAAAACACCCCAGAAATGTTGCCAGCTCAAAAAAGGCCTTAAAATGCATCTTAGACCTGCAAAAATGTTGAAAACTTTGAAGACCCAAAAAAGGGGTTTACAGGCATCCTAGACCCCCTAAAGTCAAGAAAATGTTGTTGGACCAAAAATGGTGTCAGAGAGCTCTGAATGTCCCAAAAACATTTGCAGCCTGAAAGGGGCATTAACACGCATCCTAGACCACTGAAATTTTCCAAAATATTTTTGCCATGAAAAATGCATGCTACACCCCTGAAAGTTCAGAAAACACCCCAGAAATGTTGCCAGGTCAAAAAAGGCCTTGAAATGCATCCTAGACCTCTGAAATTCCCAAAAATATTTTGTGCACGAAAAATTCATACTACACCCCTGAAAGTTCAGAATATGTTAGCAGCCCAAAAAAGGCATTAAAATGCATTTTAGGCCTGCAAAAATGTTGAAAACTTTGGAGGCGCAAAATAGGGGTTTACAGGCATCCTAGACCTCCTAAAGTCCAGAAAATGTTGTTGGATCAAAAACGGTGTCAGAGAGCTCTGAATGTCCCAAAAACATTTGCAGCCTGAAAGGGTCATTAACCCGCATCCTAGACCTCTAAAATTCCCAAAAATATTTTGTGCACGAAAAATTCATACTACACCCCTGAAAGTTCAGAATATGTTAGCAGCCCAAAGAAGGCCTTAAAATGCATTTTAGGCCTACAAAAATTTAGAAAACTTTGGAGGCCCAAAAAAGGCGTTTACGGGCATCCTAGACCCCCTAAAGTCCAGAAAATGTTGTGGGACCAAAAATAGTGTCAGAGAGCTCTGAATGTCCCAAAAACATTTGCAGCCTGAAAGGGGCATTAACCGGCATCCTTGACCTCTGAAATTCCCAAAAATATTTTTTGCACGAAAAATGTATACTACCCCTAAAAGTTCAGAATATGTTAGAAGCCCAAAAAATGCATTCAAATGCATTTTAGGCCTGCAAAAATTTAGAAAACTTTGGAGGCCCAAAAAAGGGGTTTACAGGCATCCTAGACCCCCTAAAGTCCAGAAAATGTTGTTGGACCAAAATCGGTGTCAGAGAGCTCCGAATGTCCCAAAAACATGTGCAACCTGAAAGGGGAATTAACCCGCATCCTAGACCACTGAAATTCCCAAAAATATATTTGCCATGAAAAATGCATCCTACACCCCTGCAAGTTCAGAAAATGTTGGCAGCTCAAGAAAAGGCCTTAAAATGCATGTTAGGCCTTCAAAAATGTTGAAAACTTTGGAGGCACAAAATAGGGGTTTACAGGCATCCTAGACCTCCTAAAGTCCAGAAAATGTTGTTGGATCAAAAACGGTGTCAGAGAGCTCTGAATGTCCCAAAAACATTTGCAGCCACTGAAATTCCCAAAAATATTTTTGGCACGAAAAATGCATCCTACACCCCTGAAAGTTGAGAAAATGTTGGCAGCTCAAGAAAAGGCCTTAAAACACATGTTAGGTCTTCAAAAATGTTGAAAACTTTGGAGGCCCAAAAAAGGGGTTTACAGGCATTCTAGACCCCCTAAGGTCCAGAAAATCTTGTTGGACCAAAAACGGTGTCAGAGAGCTCTGAATGTCCCAAAAACATGTGCAACCTGAAAGGGGCATTAACTCGCATCCCAGACCACTGAAATTCCCAAAAATATTTTTGGCACTAAAAATACATCCTACACCCCTGAAAGTTCAGAAAATGTTTGCAGCTCAAGAAAAGGCCTTAAAATGCATGTTCGGCCTTCAAAAATGTTGAAAACTTTGGAGGCCCAAAAAAGGGGTTTACAGGCATCCTAGACACCCTAAAGTCCAGAAAATGTTGTTGGACCAGAATCGGTGTCAGAGAGCTCTGAATGTCCCAAAAACATTTGCAGCCTGAAAGGGGCATTAACCCACATCCTAGACCACTGAAATGCCCAAAAATATTTTTGCCCTGAAAAATGCATCCTACACCCCTGCAGGTTCAGAAAATGTTGGCAACTCCAAAAAAGGCCTTAAAATGCATGTTAGGCCTTCAAAAACGTTGAAAACTTTGGAGGCCCAAAAAAGGGATTTACAGGCATCCTAGACCCCCTAACGTCCAGAAAATGTTGTTGGATCAAAAACGGTGTCAGAAAGCTCTGAATGTCCCAAAAACATGTGCAACCTGAAAGGGGCATTAACCCGCATCCTAGACCACTGAAATTCCCAAAAATATTTTTGGCAATAAAAATGCATCCTACACCCCTGAAAGTTCAGAAAATGTTGGCAGCTCAAGAAAAGGCCTTAAAATGCATGTTAGGCCTTCAAAAATGTTGAAAACTTTGGAGGCACAAAATAGGGGTTTACAGGCATCCTAGACCTCCTAAAGTCCAGAAAATGTTGTTGGATCAAAAACGGTGTCAGAGAGCTCTGAATGTCCCAAAAACATTTGCAGCCTGAAAGGGGCATTAACCCACATCCTAGACCTCTGAAATTCCCAAAAATATTTTGTGCACGAAAAATTCATACTACACCCTTGAAAGTTCAGAATATGTTAGCAGCCCAAAAAAGGCATTAAAATGCATTTTAGGCCTGCAAAAATTTAGAAAACTTTGGATGCCCAAAAAAGGGGTTTACAGGCATCCTAGAACCCCTAAAGTCCAGAAAATGTTGTTGGACCAAAAATGGTGTCAGAGAGCTCTGAATGTCCCAAAAACATTTGCAGCCTGAAAGGGGCATTAACCCGCATCCTAGACCTCTAAAATGCCCAAAAATATTTTGTGCACGAAAAATTCATACTACACCCCTGAAAGTTCAGAATATGTTAGCAGCCCAAAGAAGGCCTTAAAATGCATTTTAGGCCTACAAAAATTTAGAAAACTTTGGAGGCCCAAAAAAGGCGTTTACGGGCATCCTAGACCCCCTAAAGACCAGAAAATGTTGGTGGATCAAAAATGGTGTCAGAGAGCTCCGAATGTCCCAAAAACATGTGCAACCTGAAAGGGGCATTAACCCGCATCCTAGACCACTGAAATTCCCAAAAACATTTTGCCACTAAAAATGCATCCTACACCCCTGAACGTTCATAAAATGTTAGCAGCCCAAAAAAGGCATTAAAATGCATTTTAGGCCTGCAAAAATTTAGAAAACTTTGGAGGCCCAAAAAAGGCGTTTACAGGCATCCTAGACCCCCTAAAGTCCAGAAAATGTTGTGGGACTAAAAATGCTGTCAGAGAGCTCCGAATGTCCCAAAAACATGTGCAACCTGAAAGGGGCATTAACCCGCATCCTAGACCACTGAAATTCCCAAAAATATTTTGCCACTAAAAATGCATCCTACACCCCTGAACGTTCATAAAATGTTAGCAGCCCAAAAAAGGCATTAAAATGCATTTTAGGCCTGCAAAAATTTAGAAAACTTTGGAGGCCCAGAAAAGGGGTTTACAAGCATCCTAGACCCCCAAAAGACCAGAAAATGTTGGTGGATCAAAAACGGTGTCAGAGAGCTCCGAATGTCCCAAAAACATGTGCAACCTGAAAGGGGCATTAACCCACATCCTAGACCTCTGAAATTCCCAAAAATATTTTGTGCACGAAAAATTCATACTACACCCTTGAAAGTTCAGAATATGTTAGCAGCCCAAAAAAGGCATTAAAATGCATTTTAGGCCTGCAAAAATTTAGAAAACTTTGGAGGCCCAAAAAGGGGTTTACAGGCATCCTAGACCCCCTAAAGTCCAGAAAATGTTGTTGGACCAAAAATGGTGTCAGAGAGCTCTGAATGTCCCAAAAACATTTGCAGCCTGAAAGGGGCATTAACCCGCATCCTAGACCTCTGAAATTCCAAAAAATATTTTGTGCACAAAAAATGTATACTATACCCCTGAAACTCAGAATATGTTAGCAGCCCAAAGAAGGCCTTAAAATGCATTTTAGGCCTACAAAAATTTAGAAAACTTTGGAGGCCCAAAAAAGGCATTTACAGGCATCCTAGACCCCCTAAAGTCCAGAAAATGTTGTGGGACTAAAAATGGTGTCAGAGAGCTCCGAATGTCCCAAAAACATGTGCAACCTGAAAGGGGCATTAACCCGCATCCTAGACCACTGAAATTCCCAAAAATATTTTGCCACTAAAAATGCATCCTACACCCCTGAACGTTCATAAAATGTTAGCAGCCCAAAAAAGGCATTAAAATGCATTTTAGGCCTGCAAAAATTTAGAAAACTTTGGAGGCCCAAAAAAGGGGTTTACAGGCATCCTAGACCCCCTAAAGTCCAGAAAATGTTGTTGGACCAAAAATGGTGTCAGAGAGCTCTGAATGTCCCAAAAACATCTGCAGCCTGAAAGGGGCATTAACCCGCATCCTAGACCTCTGAAATTCCTAAAAATATTTTGTGCACGAAAAATGCATCCTATACCCCTGAAACTCAGAATATGTTAGCAGCCCAAAGAAGGCCTTAAAATGCATTTTACGCCTACAAAAATTTAGAAAACTTTGGAGGCCCAAAAAAGGGGTTTACAGGCATCCTAGACCCCCTAAAGTCCAGAAAATGTTGTGGGACCAAAAATGGTGTCAGAGAGCTCTGAATGTCCCAAAAACATTTGCAGCCACTGAAATTCCCAAAAATATTTTTGGCACGAAAAATGCATCCTACACCCCTGAAAGTTGAGAAAATGTTGGCAGCTCAAGAAAAGGCCTTAAAACACATGTTAGGCCTTCAAAAATGTTGAAAACTTTGGAGGCCCAAAAAAGGGGTTTACAGGCATTCTAGACCCCCTAAGGTCCAGAAAATCTTGTTGGACCAAAAACGGTGTCAGAGAGCTCTGAATGTCCCAAAAACATTTGCAGCCTGAAAGGGGCATTAACCCACATCCCAGACCACTGAAATTCCCAAAAATATTTTTGGCACTAAAAATACATCCTACACCCCTGAAAGTTCAGAAAATGTTTGCAGCTCAAGAAAAGGCCTTAAAATGCATGTTCGGCCTTCAAAAATGTTGAAAACTTTGGAGGCCCAAAAAAGGGGTTTACAGGCATCCTAGACCCCCTAAAGTCCAGAAAATGTTGTTGGACCAGAATCGGTGTCAGAGAGCTCTGAATGTCCCAAAAACATTTGCAGCCTGAAAGGGGCATTAACCCACATCCTAGACCACTGAAATGCCCAAAAATATTTTTGCCCTGAAAAATGCATCCTATACCCCTGCAGGTTCAGAAAATGTTGGCAACTCCAAAAAAGGCCTTAAAATGCATTTTAGGCCTTCAAAAACGTTGAAAACTTTGGAGGCCCAAAAAAGGGATTTACAGGCATCCTAGACCCCCTAACGTCCAGAAAATGTTGTTGGATCAAAAACGGTGTCAGAAAGCTCTGAATGTCCCAAAAACATGTGCAACCTGAAAGGGGCATTAACCCGCATCCTAGACCACTGAAATTCCCAAAAATATTTTGTGCACGAAAAATTCATTCTTCACCCTTGAAAGTTCAGAATATGTTAGCAGCCCAAAAAAGGCATTAAAATGCATTTTAGGCCTGCAAAAATTTAGAAAACTTTGGATGCCCAAAAAAGGGGTTTACAGGCATCCTAGAACCCCTAAAGTCCAGAAAATGTTGTTGGACCAAAAATGGTGTCAGAGAGCTCTGAATGTCCCAAAAACATTTGCAGCCTGAAAGGGGCATTAACCCGCATCCTAGACCTCTAAAATTCCCAAAAATATTTTGTGCACGAAAAATTCATACTACACCCCTGAAAGTTCAGAATATGTTAGCAGCCCAAAGAAGGCCTTAAAATGCATTTTAGGCCTACAAAAATTTAGAAAACTTTGGAGGCCCAAAAAAGGCGTTTACGGGCATCCTAGACCCCCTAAAGACCAGAAAATGTTGGTGGATCAAAAATGGTGTCAGAGAGCTCCGAATGTCCCAAAAACATGTGCAACCTGAAAGGGGCATTAACCCGCATCCTAGACCACTGAAATTCCCAAAAACATTTTGCCACTAAAAATGCATCCTACACCCCTGAACGTTCATAAAATGTTAGCAGCCCAAAAAAGGCATTAAAATGCATTTTAGGCCTGCAAAAATTTAGAAAACTTTGGAGGCCCAAAAAAGGCGTTTACAGGCATCCTAGACCCCCTAAAGTCCAGAAAATGTTGTGGGACTAAAAATGGTGTCAGAGAGCTCCGAATGTCCCAAAAACATGTGCAACCTGAAAGGGGCATTAACCCGCATCCTAGACCACTGAAATTCCCAAAAATATTTTGCCACTAAAAATGCATCCTACACCCCAGAACGTTCATAAAATGTTAGCAGCCCAAAAAAGGCATTAAAATGCATTTTAGGCCTGCAAAAATTTAGAAAACTTTGGAGGCCCAGAAAAGGGGTTTACAAGCATCCTAGACCCCCTAAAGACCAGAAAATGTTGGTGGATCAAAAACGGTGTCAGAGAGCTCCGAATGTCCCAAAAACATGTGCAACCTGAAAGGGGCATTAACCCACATCCTAGACCTCTGAAATTCCCAAAAATATTTTGTGCACGAAAAATTCATACTACACCCTTGAAAGTTCAGAATATGTTAGCAGCCCAAAAAAGGCATTAAAATGCATTTTAGGCCTGCAAAAATTTAGAAAACTTTGGAGGCCCAAAAAGGGGTTTACAGGCATCCTAGACCCCCTAAAGTCCAGAAAATGTTGTGGGACCAAAAATAGTGTCAGAGAGCTCTGAATGTCCCAAAAACATTTGCAGCCTGAAAGGGGCATTAACCGGCATCCTTGACCTCTGAAATTCCCAAAAATATTTTTTGCACGAAAAATGTATACTACCCCTAAAAGTTCAGAATATGTTAGAAGCCCAAAAAATGCATTCAAATGCATTTTAGGCCTGCAAAAATTTAGAAAACTTTGGAGGCCCAAAAAAGGGGTTTACAGGCATCCTAGACCCCCTAAAGTCCAGAAAATGTTGTTGGACCAAAATCGGTGTCAGAGAGCTCCGAATGTCCCAAAAACATGTGCAACCTGAAAGGGGCATTAACCCGCATCCTAGACCACTGAAATTCCCAAAAATATATTTGCCATGAAAAATGCATCCTACACCCCTGCAAGTTCAGAAAATGTTGGCAGCTCAAGAAAAGGCCTTAAAATGCATGTTAGGCCTTCAAAAATGTTGAAAACTTTGGAGGCACAAAATAGGGGTTTACAGGCATCCTAGACCTCCTAAAGTCCAGAAAATGTTGTTGGATCAAAAACGGTGTCAGAGAGCTCTGAATGTCCCAAAAACATTTGCAGCCACTGAAATTCCCAAAAATATTTTTTGCACGAAAAATGCATCCTACACCCCTGAAAGTTGAGAAAATGTTGGCAGCTCAAGAAAAGGCCTTAAAACACATGTTAGGCCTTCAAAAATGTTGAAAACTTTGGAGGCCCAAAAAAGGGGTTTACAGGCATTCTAGACCCCCTAATGTCCAGAAAATCTTGTTGGACCAAAAACGGTGTCAGAGAGCTCTGAATGTCCCAAAAACATGTGCAACCTGAAAGGGGCATTAACTCGCATCCCAGACCACTGAAATTCCCAAAAATATTTTTGGCACTAAAAATACATCCTACACCCCTGAAAGTTCAGAAAATGTTTGCAGCTCAAGAAAAGGCCTTAAAATGCATGTTCGGCCTTCAAAAATGTTGAAAACTTTGGAGGCCCAAAAAAGGGGTTTACAGGCATCCTAGACCCCCTAAAGTCCAGAAAATGTTGTTGGACCAGAATCGGTGTCAGAGAGCTCTGAATGTCCCAAAAACATTTGCAGCCTGAAAGGGGCATTAACCCACATCCTAGACCACTGAAATGCCCAAAAATATTTTTGCCCTGAAAAATGCATCCTACACCCCTGCAGGTTCAGAAAATGTTGGCAACTCCAAAAAAGGCCTTAAAATGCATGTTAGGCCTTCAAAAATGTTGAAAACTTTGGAGGCCCAAAAAAGGGATTTACAGGCATCCTAGACCCCCTAACGTCCAGAAAATGTTGTTGGATCAAAAACGGTGTCAGAAAGCTCTGAATGTCCCAAAAACATGTGCAACCTGAAAGGGGCATTAACCCGCATCCTAGACCACTGAAATTCCCAAAAATATTTTTGGCAATAAAAATGCATCCTACACCCCTGAAAGTTCAGAAAATGTTGGCAGCTCAAGAAAAGGCCTTAAAATGCATGTTAGGCCTTCAAAAATGTTGAAAACTTTGGAGGCACAAAATAGGGGTTTACAGGCATCCTAGACCTCCTAAAGTCCAGAAAATGTTGTTGGATCAAAAACGGTGTCAGAGAGCTCTGAATGTCCCAAAAACATTTGCAGCCTGAAAGGGGCATTAACCCACATCCTAGACCTCTGAAATTCCCAAAAATATTTTGTGCACGAAAAATTCATACTACACCCTTGAAAGTTCAGAATATGTTAGCAGCCCAAAAAAGGCATTAAAATGCATTTTAGGCCTGCAAAAATTTAGAAAACTTTGGATGCCCAAAAAAGGGGTTTACAGGCATCCTAGAACCCCTAAAGTCCAGAAAATGTTGTTGGACCAAAAATGGTGTCAGAGAGCTCTGAATGTCCCAAAAACATTTGCAGCCTGAAAGGGGCATTAACCCGCATCCTAGACCTCTAAAATTCCCAAAAATATTTTGTGCACGAAAAATTCATACTACACCCCTGAAAGTTCAGAATATATTAGCAGCCCAAAGAAGGCCTTAAAATGCATTTTAGGCCTACAAAAATTTAGAAAACTTTGGAGGCCCAAAAAAGGCGTTTACGGGCATCCTAGACCCCCTAAAGACCAGAAAATGTTGGTGGATCAAAAATGGTGTCAGAGAGCTCCGAATGTCCCAAAAACATGTGCAACCTGAAAGGGGCATTAACCCGCATCCTAGACCACTGAAATTCCCAAAAACATTTTGCCACTAAAAATGCATCCTACACCCCTGAACGTTCATAAAATGTTAGCAGCCCAAAAAAGGCATTAAAATGCATTTTAGGCCTGCAAAAATTTAGAAAACTTTGGAGGCCCAAAAAAGGCGTTTACAGGCATCCTAGACCCCCTAAAGTCCAGAAAATGTTGTGGGACTAAAAATGGTGTCAGAGAGCTCCGAATGTCCCAAAAACATGTGCAACCTGAAAGGGGCATTAACCCGCATCCTAGACCACTGAAATTCCCAAAAATATTTTGCCACTAAAAATGCATCCTACACCCCTGAACGTTCATAAAATGTTAGCAGCCCAAAAAAGGCATTCAAATGCATTTTAGGCCTGCAAAAATTTAGAAAACTTTGGAGGCCCAGAAAAGGGGTTTACAAGCATCCTAGACCCCCTAAAGACCAGAAAATGTTGGTGGATCAAAAACGGTGTCAGAGCTCCGAATGTCCCAAAAACATGTGCAACCTGAAAGGGGCATTAACCCACATCCTAGACCTCTGAAATTCCCAAAAATATTTTGTGCACGAAAAATTCATACTACACCCTTGAAAGTTCAGAATATGTTAGCAGCCCAAAAAAGGCATTAAAATGCATTTTAGGCCTGCAAAAATTTAGAAAACTTTGGAGGCCCAAAAAGGGGTTTACAGGCATCCTAGACCCCCTAAAGTCCAGAAAATGTTGTGGGACCAAAAATAGTGTCAGAGAGCTCTGAATGTCCCAAAAACATTTGCAGCCTGAAAGGGGCATTAACCGGCATCCTTGACCTCTGAAATTCCCAAAAATATTTTTTGCACGAAAAATGTATACTACCCCTAAAAGTTCAGAATATGTTAGAAGCCCAAAAAATGCATTCAAATGCATTTTAGGCCTGCAAAAATTTAGAAAACTTTGGAGGCCCAAAAAAGGGGTTTACAGGCATCCTAGACCCCCTAAAGTCCAGAAAATGTTGTTGGACCAAAATCGGTGTCAGAGAGCTCCGAATGTCCCAAAAACATGTGCAACCTGAAAGGGGCATTAACCCGCATCCTAGACCACTGAAATTCCCAAAAATATATTTGCCATGAAAAATGCATCCTACACCCCTGCAAGTTCAGAAAATGTTGGCAGCTCAAGAAAAGGCCTTAAAATGCATGTTAGGCCTTCAAAAATGTTGAAAACTTTGGAGGCACAAAATAGGGGTTTACAGGCATCCTAGACCTCCTAAAGTCCAGAAAATGTTGTTGGATCAAAAACGGTGTCAGAGAGCTCTGAATGTCCCAAAAACATTTGCAGCCACTGAAATTCCCAAAAATATTTTTTGCACGAAAAATGCATCCTACACCCCTGAAAGTTGAGAAAATGTTGGCAGCTCAAGAAAAGGCCTTAAAACACATGTTAGGCCTTCAAAAATGTTGAAAACTTTGGAGGCCCAAAAAAGGGGTTTACAGGCATTCTAGACCCCCTAATGTCCAGAAAATCTTGTTGGACCAAAAACGGTGTCAGAGAGCTCTGAATGTCCCAAAAACATGTGCAACCTGAAAGGGGCATTAACTCGCATCCCAGACCACTGAAATTCCCAAAAATATTTTTGGCACTAAAAATACATCCTACACCCCTGAAAGTTCAGAAAATGTTTGCAGCTCAAGAAAAGGCCTTAAAATGCATGTTCGGCCTTCAAAAATGTTGAAAACTTTGGAGGCCCAAAAAAGGGGTTTACAGGCATCCTAGACCCCCTAAAGTCCAGAAAATGTTGTTGGACCAGAATCGGTGTCAGAGAGCTCTGAATGTCCCAAAAACATTTGCAGCCTGAAAGGGGCATTAACCCACATCCTAGACCACTGAAATGCCCAAAAATATTTTTGCCCTGAAAAATGCATCCTACACCCCTGCAGGTTCAGAAAATGTTGGCAACTCCAAAAAAGGCCTTAAAATGCATGTTAGGCCTTCAAAAATGTTGAAAACTTTGGAGGCCCAAAAAAGGGATTTACAGGCATCCTAGACCCCCTAACGTCCAGAAAATGTTGTTGGATCAAAAACGGTGTCAGAAAGCTCTGAATGTCCCAAAAACATGTGCAACCTGAAAGGGGCATTAACCCGCATCCTAGACCACTGAAATTCCCAAAAATATTTTTGGCAATAAAAATGCATCCTACACCCCTGAAAGTTCAGAAAATGTTGGCAGCTCAAGAAAAGGCCTTAAAATGCATGTTAGGCCTTCAAAAATGTTGAAAACTTTGGAGGCACAAAATAGGGGTTTACAGGCATCCTAGACCTCCTAAAGTCCAGAAAATGTTGTTGGATCAAAAACGGTGTCAGAGAGCTCTGAATGTCCCAAAAACATTTGCAGCCTGAAAGGGGCATTAACCCACATCCTAGACCTCTGAAATTCCCAAAAATATTTTGTGCACGAAAAATTCATACTACACCCTTGAAAGTTCAGAATATGTTAGCAGCCCAAAAAAGGCATTAAAATGCATTTTAGGCCTGCAAAAATTTAGAAAACTTTGGATGCCCAAAAAAGGGGTTTACAGGCATCCTAGAACCCCTAAAGTCCAGAAAATGTTGTTGGACCAAAAATGGTGTCAGAGAGCTCTGAATGTCCCAAAAACATTTGCAGCCTGAAAGGGGCATTAACCCGCATCCTAGACCTCTAAAATTCCCAAAAATATTTTGTGCACGAAAAATTCATACTACACCCCTGAAAGTTCAGAATATATTAGCAGCCCAAAGAAGGCCTTAAAATGCATTTTAGGCCTACAAAAATTTAGAAAACTTTGGAGGCCCAAAAAAGGCGTTTACGGGCATCCTAGACCCCCTAAAGACCAGAAAATGTTGGTGGATCAAAAATGGTGTCAGAGAGCTCCGAATGTCCCAAAAACATGTGCAACCTGAAAGGGGCATTAACCCGCATCCTAGACCACTGAAATTCCCAAAAACATTTTGCCACTAAAAATGCATCCTACACCCCTGAACGTTCATAAAATGTTAGCAGCCCAAAAAAGGCATTAAAATGCATTTTAGGCCTGCAAAAATTTAGAAAACTTTGGAGGCCCAAAAAAGGCGTTTACAGGCATCCTAGACCCCCTAAAGTCCAGAAAATGTTGTGGGACTAAAAATGGTGTCAGAGAGCTCCGAATGTCCCAAAAACATGTGCAACCTGAAAGGGGCATTAACCCGCATCCTAGACCACTGAAATTCCCAAAAATATTTTGCCACTAAAAATGCATCCTACACCCCTGAACGTTCATAAAATGTTAGCAGCCCAAAAAAGGCATTCAAATGCATTTTAGGCCTGCAAAAATTTAGAAAACTTTGGAGGCCCAGAAAAGGGGTTTACAAGCATCCTAGACCCCCTAAAGACCAGAAAATGTTGGTGGATCAAAAACGGTGTCAGAGCTCCGAATGTCCCAAAAACATGTGCAACCTGAAAGGGGCATTAACCCACATCCTAGACCTCTGAAATTCCCAAAAATATTTTGTGCACGAAAAATTCATACTACACCCTTGAAAGTTCAGAATATGTTAGCAGCCCAAAAAAGGCATTAAAATGCATTTTAGGCCTGCAAAAATTTAGAAAACTTTGGAGGCCCAAAAAGGGGTTTACAGGCATCCTAGACCCCCTAAAGTCCAGAAAATGTTGTTGGACCAAAAATGGTGTCAGAGAGCTCTGAATGTCCCAAAAACATTTGCAGCCTGAAATGGGCATTAACCCGCATCCTAGACCTCTGAAATTCCCAAAAATATTTTGTGCACAAAAAATGTATACTATACCCCTGAAACTCAGAATATGTTAGCAGCCCAAAGAAGGCCTTAAAATGCATTTTATGCCTACAAAAATTTAGAAAACTTTGGAGGCCCAAAAAAGGCGTTTACAGGCATCCTAGACCCCCTAAAGTCCAGAAAATGTTGTGGGACTAAAAATGGTGTCAGAGAGCTCCGAATGTCCCAAAAACATGTGCAACCTGAAAGGGGCATTAACCCGCATCCTAGACCACTGAAATTCCCAAAAATATTTTGCCACTAAAAATGCATCCTACACCCCTGAAATTTCATAAAATGTTAGCAGCCCAAAAAAGGCATTAAAATGCATTTTAGGCCTGCAAAAATTTAGAAAACTTTGGAGGCCCAAAAAAGGGGTTTACAGGCATCCTAGACCCCCTAAAGTCCAGAAAATGTTGTTGGACCAAAAATGGTGTCAGAGAGCTCTGAATGTCCCAAAAACATCTGCAGCCTGAAAGGGGCATTAACCCGCATCCTAGACCTCTGAAATTCCTAAAAATATTTTGTGCACGAAAAATGCATCCTATATCCCTGAAACTCAGAATATGTTAGTAGCCCAAAGAAGGCCTTAAAATGCATTTTAGGCCTACAAAAATTTAGAACACTTTGGAGGCCCAAAAAAGGGGTTTACAGGCATCCTAGACCCCCTAAAGTCCAGAAAATGTTGTGGGACCAAAAATGGTGTCAGGGAGCTCTGAAAGGGGCATTAACCTGCATCCTAGACCACTGAAATTCACAAAAATATTTTTGGCACGAAAAATGCATCCTACACCCCTGAAAGTTCAGAAAATGTTGGCAGCTCAAGAAAAGGCCTTAAAATGCATGTTAGGCCTTCAAAAATGTTGAAAACTTTGGAGGCCCAAAAAAGGGGTTTACAGGCATTCTAGACCCCCTAAAGTCCAGAAAATGTTGTTGGACCAATATCGGTGTCAGAGAGCTATGAATGTCCCAAAAACATTTGCAGCCTGAAAGGGGCATTAACCCGCATCCTAGACCACTGAAATTTCCCAAAATATTTTTGGCATGAAAAATGCATGCTACACCCCTGAAAGTTCAGAAAACACCCCAGAAATGTTGCCAGCTCAAAAAAGGCCTTAAAATGCATCTTAGACCTGCAAAAATGTTGAAAACTTTGAAGACCCAAAAAAGGGGTTTACAGGCATCCTAGACCCCCTAAAGTCAAGAAAATGTTGTTGGACCAAAAATGGTGTCAGAGAGCTCTGAATGTCCCAAAAACATTTGCAGCCTGAAAGGGGCATTAACACGCATCATAGACCACTGAAATTTCCCAAAATATTTTTGCCATGAAAAATGCATGCTACACCCCTGAAAGTTCAGAAAACACCCCAGAAATGTTGCCAGGTCAAAAAAGGCCTTGAAATGCATCCTAGACCTCTGAAATTCCAAAAAATATTTTGTGCACGAAAAATTCATACTACACCCCTGAAAGTTCAGAATATGTTAGCAGCCCAAAAAAGGCATTAAAATGCATTTTAGGCCTGCAAAAATGTTGAAAACTTTGGAGGCGCAAAATAGGGGTTTACAGGCATCCTAGACCTCCTAAAGTCCAGAAAATGTTGTTGGATCAAAAACGGTGTCAGAGAGCTCTGAATGTCCCAAAAACATTTGCAGCCTGAAAGGGTCATTAACCCGCATCCTAGACCTCTAAAATTCCCAAAAATATTTTGTGCACGAAAAATTCATACTACACCCCTGAAAGTTCAGAATATGTTAGCAGCCCAAAGAAGGCCTTAAAATGCATTTTAGGCCTACAAAAATTTAGAAAACTTTGGAGGCCCAAAAAAGGCGTTTACGGGCATCCTAGACCCCCTAAAGTCCAGAAAATGTTGTGGGACCAAAAATAGTGTCAGAGAGCTCTGAATGTCCCAAAAACATTTGCAGCCTGAAAGGGGCATTAACCGGCATCCTTGACCTCTGAAATTCCCAAAAATATTTTTTGCACGAAAAATGTATACTACCCCTAAAAGTTCAGAATATGTTAGAAGCCCAAAAAATGCATTCAAATGCATTTTAGGCCTGCAAAAATTTAGAAAACTTTGGAGGCCCAAAAAAGGGGTTTACAGGCATCCTAGACCCCCTAAAGTCCAGAAAATGTTGTTGGACCAAAATCGGTGTCAGAGAGCTCCGAATGTCCCAAAAACATGTGCAACCTGAAAGGGGCATTAACCCGCATCCTAGACCACTGAAATTCCCAAAAATATATTTGCCATGAAAAATGCATCCTACACCCCTGAAAGTTCAGAAAATGTTGGCAGCTCAAGAAAAGGCCTTAAAATGCATGTTAGGCCTTCAAAAATGTTGAAAACTTTGGAGGCACAAAATAGGGGTTTACAGGCATCCTAGACCTCCTAAAGTCCAGAAAATGTTGTTGCATCAAAAACGGTGTCAGAGAGCTTTGAATGTCCCAAAAACATTTGCAGCCACTGAAATTCCCAAAAATATTTTTGGCACGAAAAATGCATCCTACACCCCTGAAAGTTGAGAAAATGTTGGCAGCTCAAGAAAAGGCCTTAAAACACATGTTAGGCCTTCAAAAATGTTGAAAACTTTGGAGGCCCAAAAAAGGGGTTTACAGGCATTCTAGACCCCCTAAGGTCCAGAAAATCTTGTTGGACCAAAAACGGTGTCAGAGAGCTCTGAATGTCCCAAAAACATGTGCAACCTGAAAGGGGCATTAACTCGCATCCCAGACCACTGAAATTCCCAAAAATATTTTTGGCACTAAAAATACATCCTACACCCCTGAAAGTTCAGAAAATGTTTGCAGCTCAAGAAAAGGCCTTAAAATGCATGTTCGGCCTTCAAAAATGTTGAAAACTTTGGAGGCCCAAAAAAGGGGTTTACAGGCATCCTAGACCCCCTAAAGTCCAGAAAATGTTGTTGGACCAGAATCGGTGTCAGAGAGCTCTGAATGTCCCAAAAACATTTGCAGCCTGAAAGGGGCATTAACCCACATCCTAGACCACTGAAATGCCCAAAAATATTTTTGCCCTGAAAAATGCATCCTACACCCCTGCAGGTTCAGAAAATGTTGGCAACTCCAAAAAAGGCCTTAAAATGCATGTTAGGCCTTCAAAAACGTTGAAAACTTTGGAGGCCCAAAAAAGGGATTTACAGGCATCCTAGACCCCCTAAAGTCCAGAAAATGTTGTTGGACCAAAAATGGTGTCAGAGAGCTCTGAAAGTCCCAAAAACATTTGCAGCCTGAAAGGGGCATTAACCCGCATCCTAGACCTCTGAAATTCCCAAAAATATTTTGTGCACAAAAAATGCATCCTATACCCCTGAAAGCTCAGAATATGTTAGCAGCCCAAAGAAGACCTTAAAATGCATTTTAGGGCTAAAAACATTTAGAAAACTTTGGAGGCCCAAAAAAGGGGTTTACAGGCATCCTAGACCCCCTAAAGTCCAGAAAATGTTGTTGGACCAAAAATGGTGTCAGAGAGCTCTGAATGTCCCAAAAACATTTGCAGCCACTGAAATTCCCAAAAATATTTTTGGCACGAAAAATGCATCCTACACCCCTGAAAGTTGAGAAAATGTTGGCAGCTCAAGAAAAGGCCTTAAAGCACATGTTAGGCCTTCAAAAATGTTGAAAACTTTGGAGGCCCAAAAAAGGGGTTTACAGGCATCCTAGACCCCCTAAAGTCCAGAAAATGTTGTTGGACCAATATCGGTGTCAGAGAGCTATGAATGTCCCAAAAACATTTGCAGCCTGAAAGGGGCATTAACCCGCATCCTAGACCACTGAAATTTCCCAAAATATTTTTGGCATGAAAAATGCATGCTACACCCCTGAAAGTTCAGAAAACACCCCAGAAATATTGCCAGCTCAAAAAAGGCCTTAAAATGCATCTTAGGCCTGCAAAAATGTTGAACACTTTGAAGACCCAAAAAAGGGGTTTACAGGTATCCTAGACCCCCTAAAGTCCAGAAAATGTTGTTGGACCAAAATCGGTGTCAGAGAGCTCTGAAAGGGGCATTAACCCGCATCCTTAACCACTGAAATTCCCAAACATATTTTTGGCACGAAAAATGCATCCTACACCCCTGAAAGTTCAGAAAATGTTGGCAGCTCAAGAAAAGGCCTTAAAATGCATGTTAGGCCTTCAAAAATGTTGAAAACTTTGGAGGCCCAAAAAAAGGGTTTACAGGCATCCTAGACCCCCTAAAGTCCAGAAAATGTTGTTGGACCAAAAATGGTGTCAGAGAGCTCTGAATGTCCCAAAAACATCTGCAGCCTGAAAGGGGCATTAACCCGCATCCTAGACCTCTGAAATTCCTAAAAATATTTTGTGCACGAAAAATGCATCCTATACCCCTGAAACTCAGAATATGTTAGCAGCCCAAAGAAGGCCTTAAAATGCATTTTACGCCTACAAAAATTTAGAAAACTTTGGAGGCCCAAAAAAGGGGTTTACAGGCATCCTAGACCCCCTAAAGTCCAGAAAATGTTGTGGGACCAAAAATGGTGTCAGGGAGCTCTGAAAGGGGCATTAACCCGCATCCTAGACCAGTGAAATTCACAAAAATATTTTTGGCACGAAAAATGCATCCTACACCCCTGAAAGTTCAGAAAATGTTGGCAGCTCAAGAAAAGGCCTTAAAATGCATGTTAGGCCTTCAAAAATGTTGAAAACTTTGGAGGCCCAAAAAAGGGGTTTACAGGCATCCTAGACCCCCTAAAGTCCAGAAAATGTTGTTGGATCAAAAACGGTGTCAGAGAGCTCTGAATGTCCCAAAAACATTTGCAGCCTGAAAGGGTCATTAACCCGCATCCTAGACCTCTAAAATTCCCAAAAATATTTTGTGCACGAAAAATTCATACTACACCCCTGAAAGTTCAGAATATGTTAGCAGCCCAAAGAAGGCCTTAAAATGCATTTTAGGCCTACAAAAATTTAGAAAACTTTGGAGGCCCAAAAAAGGCGTTTACGGGCATCCTAGACCCCCTAAAGTCCAGAAAATGTTGTGGGACCAAAAATAGTGTCAGAGAGCTCTGAATGTCCCAAAAACATTTGCAGCCTGAAAGGGGCATTAACCCGCATCCTAGACCTCTGAAATTCCCAAAAATATTTTGTGCACGAAAAATGCATCCTATACCCCTGAAACTCAGAATATGTTAGCAGCCCAAAGAAGGCCTTAAAATGCATTTTAGGTCTAAAACAATTTAGAAAAATTTGGAGGCCCAAAAAAGGCGTTTACAGGCATCCTAGACCCCCTAAAGTGCAGAAAATGTTGTTGGACCAAAAATGGTGTCAGAGAGCTCTGAATGTCCCAAAAACATCTGCAGCCTGAAAGGGGCATTAACCCGCATCCTAGACCACTGAAATTTCCCAAAATATTTTTACCATGAAAAATGCATGCTACACCCCTGAAAGTTCAGAAAACACCCAAGAAATGTTGTGAGCTCAAAAAAGGCCTTAACATGCATCTTAGGTCTGCAAAAATGTTGAAAACTTTGGAGACCCAAAAAAGGGGTTTACAGGCATCCTAGACCCCCTAAAGTCCAGAAAATGTTGGTGGATCAAAAACGGTGTCAGAGAGCTCCGAATGTCCCAAAAACATGTGCAACCTGAAAGGGGCATTAACCCGCATCCTAGACCACTGAAATTCCCAAAAATATTTTTGGCAATAAAAATGCATCCTACACCCCTGAAAGTTCAGAAAATGTTGGCAGCTCAAGAAAAGGCCTTAAAATGCATGTTAGGCCTTCAAAAATGTTGAAAACTTTGGAGGCACAAAATAGGGGTTTACAGGCATCCTAGACCTCCTAAAGTCCAGAAAATGTTGTTGGATCAAAAACGGTGTCAGAGAGCTCTGAATGTCCCAAAAACATTTGCAGCCTGAAAGGGGCATTAACCCACATCCTAGACCTCTGAAATTCCCAAAAATATTTTGTGCACGAAAAATTCATACTACACCCTTGAAAGTTCAGAATATGTTAGCAGCCCAAAAAAGGCATTAAAATGCATTTTAGGCCTGCAAAAATTTAGAAAACTTTGGATGCCCAAAAAAGGGGTTTACAGGCATCCTAGAACCCCTAAAGTCCAGAAAATGTTGTGGGACTAAAAATGGTGTCAGAGAACTCCGAATGTCCCAAAAACATGTGCAACCTGAAAGGGGTATTAACCCGCATCCTAGACCACTGAAATTCCCAAAAATATTTTGCCACTAAAAATGCATCCTACACCCCTGAACGTTCATAAAATGTTAGCAGCCCAAAAAAGGCATTAAAATGCATTTTAGGCCTGCAAAAATTTAGAAAACTTTGGAGGCCCAAAAAAGGGGTTTACAGGCATCCTAGACCCCCTAAAGACCAGAAAATGTTGGTGGATCAAAAACGGTGTCAGAGAGCTCCGAATGTCCCAAAAACATGTGCAACCTGAAAGGGGCATTAACCCACATCCTAGACCTCTGAAATTCCCAAAAATATTTTGTGCACGAAAAATTCATACTACACCCTTGAAAGTTCAGAATATGTTAGCAGCCCAAAAAAAGGCATTAAAATGCATTTTAGGCCTGCAAAAATTTAGAAAACTTTGGAGGCCCAAAAAGGGGTTTACAGGCATCCTAGACCCCCTAAAGTCCAGAAAATGTTGTTGGACCAAAAATGGTGTCAGAGAGCTCTGAATGTCCCAAAAACATTTGCAGCCACTGAAATTCCCAAAAATATTTTTGGCACGAAAAATGCATCCTACACCCCTGAAAGTTGAGAAAATGTTGGCAGCTCAAGAAAAGGCCTTAAAGCACATGTTAGGCCTTCAAAAATGTTGAAAACTTTGGAGGCCCAAAAAAGGGGTTTACAGGCATCCTAGACCCCCTAAAGTCCAGAAAATGTTGTTGGACCAATATCGGTGTCAGAGAGCTATGAATGTCCCAAAAACATTTGCAGCCTGAAAGGGGCATTAACCCACATCCTAGACCACTGAAATGCCCAAAAATATTTTTGCCCTGAAAAATGCATCCTACACCCCTGCAGGTTCAGAAAATGTTGGCAACTCCAAAAAAGGCCTTAAAATGCATGTTAGGCCTTCAAAAACGTTGAAAACTTTGGAGGCCCAAAAAAGGGATTTACAGGCATCCTAGACCCCCTAAAGTCCAGAAAATGTTGTTGGACCAAAAATGGTGTCAGAGAGCTCTGAAAGTCCCAAAAACATTTGCAGCCTGAAAGGGGCATTAACCCGCATCCTAGACCTCTGAAATTCCCAAAAATATTTTGTGCACAAAAAATGCATCCTATACCCCTGAAAGCTCAGAATATGTTAGCAGCCCAAAGAAGACCTTAAAATGCATTTTAGGGCTAAAAACATTTAGAAAACTTTGGAGGCCCAAAAAAGGGGTTTACAGGCATCCTAGACCCCCTAAAGTCCAGAAAATGTTGTTGGACCAAAAATGGTGTCAGAGAGCTCTGAATGTCCCAAAAACATTTGCAGCCACTGAAATTCCCAAAAATATTTTTGGCACGAAAAATGCATCCTACACCCCTGAAAGTTGAGAAAATGTTGGCAGCTCAAGAAAAGGCCTTAAAGCACATGTTAGGCCTTCAAAAATGTTGAAAACTTTGGAGGCCCAAAAAAGGGGTTTACAGGCATCCTAGACCCCCTAAAGTCCAGAAAATGTTGTTGGACCAATATCGGTGTCAGAGAGCTATGAATGTCCCAAAAACATTTGCAGCCTGAAAGGGGCATTAACCCGCATCCTAGACCACTGAAATTTCCCAAAATATTTTTGGCATGAAAAATGCATGCTACACCCCTGAAAGTTCAGAAAACACCCCAGAAATATTGCCAGCTCAAAAAAGGCCTTAAAATGCATCTTAGGCCTGCAAAAATGTTGAACACTTTGAAGACCCAAAAAAGGGGTTTACAGGTATCCTAGACCCCCTAAAGTCCAGAAAATGTTGTTGGACCAAAATCGGTGTCAGAGAGCTCTGAAAGGGGCATTAACCCGCATCCTTAACCACTGAAATTCCCAAACATATTTTTGGCACGAAAAATGCATCCTACACCCCTGAAAGTTCAGAAAATGTTGGCAGCTCAAGAAAAGGCCTTAAAATGCATGTTAGGCCTTCAAAAATGTTGAAAACTTTGGAGGCCCAAAAAAAGGGTTTACAGGCATCCTAGACCCCCTAAAGTCCAGAAAATGTTGTTGGACCAAAAATGGTGTCAGAGAGCTCTGAATGTCCCAAAAACATCTGCAGCCTGAAAGGGGCATTAACCCGCATCCTAGACCTCTGAAATTCCTAAAAATATTTTGTGCACGAAAAATGCATCCTATACCCCTGAAACTCAGAATATGTTAGCAGCCCAAAGAAGGCCTTAAAATGCATTTTACGCCTACAAAAATTTAGAAAACTTTGGAGGCCCAAAAAAGGGGTTTACAGGCATCCTAGACCCCCTAAAGTCCAGAAAATGTTGTGGGACCAAAAATGGTGTCAGGGAGCTCTGAAAGGGGCATTAACCCGCATCCTAGACCAGTGAAATTCACAAAAATATTTTTGGCACGAAAAATGCATCCTACACCCCTGAAAGTTCAGAAAATGTTGGCAGCTCAAGAAAAGGCCTTAAAATGCATGTTAGGCCTTCAAAAATGTTGAAAACTTTGGAGGCCCAAAAAAGGGGTTTACAGGCATCCTAGACCCCCTAAAGTCCAGAAAATGTTGTTGGATCAAAAACGGTGTCAGAGAGCTCTGAATGTCCCAAAAACATTTGCAGCCTGAAAGGGTCATTAACCCGCATCCTAGACCTCTAAAATTCCCAAAAATATTTTGTGCACGAAAAATTCATACTACACCCCTGAAAGTTCAGAATATGTTAGCAGCCCAAAGAAGGCCTTAAAATGCATTTTAGGCCTACAAAAATTTAGAAAACTTTGGAGGCCCAAAAAAGGCGTTTACGGGCATCCTAGACCCCCTAAAGTCCAGAAAATGTTGTGGGACCAAAAATAGTGTCAGAGAGCTCTGAATGTCCCAAAAACATTTGCAGCCTGAAAGGGGCATTAACCCGCATCCTAGACCTCTGAAATTCCCAAAAATATTTTGTGCACGAAAAATGCATCCTATACCCCTGAAACTCAGAATATGTTAGCAGCCCAAAGAAGGCCTTAAAATGCATTTTAGGTCTAAAACAATTTAGAAAAATTTGGAGGCCCAAAAAAGGCGTTTACAGGCATCCTAGACCCCCTAAAGTGCAGAAAATGTTGTTGGACCAAAAATGGTGTCAGAGAGCTCTGAATGTCCCAAAAACATCTGCAGCCTGAAAGGGGCATTAACCCGCATCCTAGACCACTGAAATTTCCCAAAATATTTTTACCATGAAAAATGCATGCTACACCCCTGAAAGTTCAGAAAACACCCAAGAAATGTTGTGAGCTCAAAAAAGGCCTTAACATGCATCTTAGGTCTGCAAAAATGTTGAAAACTTTGGAGACCCAAAAAAGGGGTTTACAGGCATCCTAGACCCCCTAAAGTCCAGAAAATGTTGGTGGATCAAAAACGGTGTCAGAGAGCTCCGAATGTCCCAAAAACATGTGCAACCTGAAAGGGGCATTAACCCGCATCCTAGACCACTGAAATTCCCAAAAATATTTTTGGCAATAAAAATGCATCCTACACCCCTGAAAGTTCAGAAAATGTTGGCAGCTCAAGAAAAGGCCTTAAAATGCATGTTAGGCCTTCAAAAATGTTGAAAACTTTGGAGGCACAAAATAGGGGTTTACAGGCATCCTAGACCTCCTAAAGTCCAGAAAATGTTGTTGGATCAAAAACGGTGTCAGAGAGCTCTGAATGTCCCAAAAACATTTGCAGCCTGAAAGGGGCATTAACCCACATCCTAGACCTCTGAAATTCCCAAAAATATTTTGTGCACGAAAAATTCATACTACACCCTTGAAAGTTCAGAATATGTTAGCAGCCCAAAAAAGGCATTAAAATGCATTTTAGGCCTGCAAAAATTTAGAAAACTTTGGATGCCCAAAAAAGGGGTTTACAGGCATCCTAGAACCCCTAAAGTCCAGAAAATGTTGTGGGACTAAAAATGGTGTCAGAGAACTCCGAATGTCCCAAAAACATGTGCAACCTGAAAGGGGTATTAACCCGCATCCTAGACCACTGAAATTCCCAAAAATATTTTGCCACTAAAAATGCATCCTACACCCCTGAACGTTCATAAAATGTTAGCAGCCCAAAAAAGGCATTAAAATGCATTTTAGGCCTGCAAAAATTTAGAAAACTTTGGAGGCCCAAAAAAGGGGTTTACAGGCATCCTAGACCCCCTAAAGACCAGAAAATGTTGGTGGATCAAAAACGGTGTCAGAGAGCTCCGAATGTCCCAAAAACATGTGCAACCTGAAAGGGGCATTAACCCACATCCTAGACCTCTGAAATTCCCAAAAATATTTTGTGCACGAAAAATTCATACTACACCCTTGAAAGTTCAGAATATGTTAGCAGCCCAAAAAAAGGCATTAAAATGCATTTTAGGCCTGCAAAAATTTAGAAAACTTTGGAGGCCCAAAAAGGGGTTTACAGGCATCCTAGACCCCCTAAAGTCCAGAAAATGTTGTTGGACCAAAAATGGTGTCAGAGAGCTCTGAATGTCCCAAAAACATTTGCAGCCACTGAAATTCCCAAAAATATTTTTGGCACGAAAAATGCATCCTACACCCCTGAAAGTTGAGAAAATGTTGGCAGCTCAAGAAAAGGCCTTAAAGCACATGTTAGGCCTTCAAAAATGTTGAAAACTTTGGAGGCCCAAAAAAGGGGTTTACAGGCATCCTAGACCCCCTAAAGTCCAGAAAATGTTGTTGGACCAATATCGGTGTCAGAGAGCTATGAATGTCCCAAAAACATTTGCAGCCTGAAAGGGGCATTAACCCGCATCCTAGACCACTGAAATTTCCCAAAATATTTTTGGCATGAAAAATGCATGCTACACCCTTGAAAGTTCAGAAAACACCCCAGAAATGTTGCCAGCTCAAAAAAGGCCTTAAAATGCATCTTAGACCTGCAAAAATGTTGAAAACTTTGAAGACCCAAAAAAGGGGTTTACAGGCATCCTAGACCCCCTAAAGTCCAGAAAATGTTGTTGGACCAAAATCGGTGTCAGAGAGCTCTGAAAGGGGCATTAACCCGCATCCTAGACCACTGAAATTCCCAAACATATTTTTGGCACGAAAAATGCATCCTACACCCCTGAAAGTTCAGAAAATGTTGGCAGCTCAAGAAAAGGCCTTAAAATGCATGTTAGGCCTTCAAAATGTTGAAAACTTTGGAGGCCCAAAAAAGGGGTTTACAGGCATCCTAGACCCCCTAAAGTCCAGAAAATGTTGTTGGACCAAAAATGGTGTCAGAGAGCTCTGAATGTCCCAAAAACATCTGCAGCCTGAAAGGGGCATTAACCCGCATCCTAGACCTCTGAAATTCCTAAAAATATTTTGTGCACGAAAAATGCATCCTATACCCCTGAAACTCAGAATATGTTAGCAGCCCAAAGAAGGCCTTAAAATGCATTTTACGCCTACAAAAATTTAGAAAACTTTGGAGGCCCAAAAAAGGGGTTTACAGGCATCCTAGACCCCCTAAAGTCCAGAAAATGTTGTGGGACCAAAAATGGTGTCAGGGAGCTCTGAAAGGGGCATTAACCCGCATCCTAGACCACTGAAATTCACAAAAATATTTTTGGCACGAAAAATGCATCCTACACCCCTGAAAGTTCAGAAAATGTTGGCAGCTCAAGAAAAGGCCTTAAAATGCATGTTATCCTTCAAAAATGTTGAAAACTTTGGAGGCCCAAAAAAGGGGTTTACAGGCATCCTAGACCCCCTAAAGTCCAGAAAATGTTGTTGGACCAAAAATGGTGTCAGAGAGCTCTGAATGTCCCAAAAACATTTGCAGCCTGAAAGGGGCATTAACCCGCATCCTAGACCTCTGAAATTCCAAAAAATATTTTGTGCACAAAAAATGTATCCTATACCCCTGAAACTCAGAATATGTTAGCAGCCCAAAGAAGGCCTTAAAATGCATTTTAGGCCTACAAAAATTTAGAAAACTTTGGAGGCCCAAAAAAGGCGTTTACAGGCATCCTAGACCCCCTAAAGTCCAGAAAATGTTGTGGGACTAAAAATGGTGTCAGAGAGCTCCGAATGTCCCAAAAACATGTGCAACCTGAAAGGGGCATTAACCCGCATCCTAGACCACTGAAATTCCCAAAATTATTTTGCCACTAAAAATGCATCCTACACCCCTGAACGTTCAAAAAATGTTAGCAGCCCAAAAAAGGCATTAAAATGCATTTTAGGCCTGCAAAAATTTAGAAAACTTTGGAGGCCCAAAAAAGGGGTTTACAGGCATCCTAGACCCCCTAAAGTCCAGAAAATGTTGTTGGACCAAAAATGGTGTCAGAGAGTTCTGAATGTGCCAAAAACATCTGCAGCCTGAAAGGGGCATTAACCCGCATCCTAGACCTCTGAAATTCCTAAAAATATTTTGTGCACGAAAAATGCATCCTATACCCCTGAAACTCAGAATATGTTAGCAGCCCAAAGAAGGCCTTAAAATGCATTTTAGGCCTACAAAAATTTAGAAAACTTTGGAGGCCCAAAAAAGGCGTTTACAGGCATCCTAGACCCCCTAAAGTCCAGAAAATGTTGTGGGACTAAAAATGGTGTCAGAGAGCTCCGAATGTCCCAAAAACATGTGCAACCTGAAAGGGGCATTAACCCGCATCCTAGACCACTGAAATTCCCAAAATTATTTTGCCACTAAAAATGCATCCTACACCCCTGAACGTTCATAAAATGTTAGCAGCCCAAAAAAGGCATTAAAATGCATTTTAGGCCTGCAAAAATTTAGAAAACTTTGGAGGCCCAAAAAAGGGGTTTACAGGCATCCTAGACCCCCTAAAGACCAGAAAATGTTGGTGGATCAAAAACGGTGTCAGAGAGCTCCGAATGTCCCAAAAACATGTGCAACCTGAAAGGGGCATTAACCCACATCCTAGACCTCTGAAATTCCCAAAAATATTTTGTGCACGAAAAATTCATACTACACCCTTGAAAGTTCAGAATATGTTAGCAGCCCAAAAAAGGCATTAAAATGCATTTTAGGCCTGCAAAAATTTAGAAAACTTTGGAGGCCCAAAAAGGGTTTACAGGCATCCTAGACCCCCTAAAGTCCAGAAAATGTTGTTGGACCAAAAATGGTGTCAGAGAGCTCTGAAAGTCCCAAAAACATTTGCAGCCTGAAAGGGGCATTAACCCGCATCCTAGACCTCTGAAATTCCCAAAAATATTTTGTGCACAAAAAATGCATCCTATACCCCTGAAAGCTCAGAATATGTTAGCAGCCCAAAGAAGACCTTAAAATGCATTTTAGGGCTACAAACATTTAGAAAACTTTGGAGGCCCAAAAAAGGGGTTTACAGGCATCCTAGACCCCCTAAAGTCCAGAAAATGTTGTTGGACCAAAAATGGTGTCAGAGAGCTCTGAATGTCCCAAAAACATTTGCAGCCACTGAAATTCCCAAAAATATTTTTGGCACGAAAAATGCATCCTACACCCCTGAAAGTTGAGAAAATGTTGGCAGCTCAAGAAAAGGCCTTAAAGCACATGTTAGGCCTTCAAAAATGTTGAAAACTTTGGAGGCCCAAAAAAGGGGTTTACAGGCATCCTAGACCCCCTAAAGTCCAGAAAATGTTGTTGGACCAATATCGGTGTCAGAGAGCTATGAATGTCCCAAAAACATTTGCAGCCTGAAAGGGGCATTAACCCGCATCCTAGACCACTGAAATTTCCCAAAATATTTTTGGCATGAAAAATGCATGCTACACCCCTGAAAGTTCAGAAAACACCCCAGAAATATTGCCAGCTCAAAAAAGGCCTTAAAATGCATCTTAGGCCTGCAAAAATGTTGAAAACTTTGAAGACCCAAAAAAGGGGTTTACAGGTATCCTAGACCCCCTAAAGTCCAGAAAATGTTGTTGGACCAAAATCGGTGTCAGAGAGCTCTGAAAGGGGCATTAACCCGCATCCTTAACCACTGAAATTCCCAAACATATTTTTGGCACGAAAAATGCATCCTACACCCCTGAAAGTTCAGAAAATGTTGGCAGCTCAAGAAAAGGCCTTAAAATGCATGTTAGGCCTTCAAAAATGTTGAAAACTTTGGAGGCCCAAAAAAAGGGTTTACAGGCATCCTAGACCCCCTAAAGTCCAGAAAATGTTGTTGGACCAAAAATGGTGTCAGAGAGCTCTGAATGTCCCAAAAACATCTGCAGCCTGAAAGGGGCATTAACCCGCATCCTAGACCTCTGAAATTCCTAAAAATATTTTGTGCACGAAAAATGCATCCTATACCCCTGAAACTCAGAATATGTTAGCAGCCCAAAGAAGGCCTTAAAATGCATTTTACGCCTACAAAAATTTAGAAAACTTTGGAGGCCCAAAAAAGGGGTTTACAGGCATCCTAGACCCCCTAAAGTCCAGAAAATGTTGTGGGACCAAAAATGGTGTCAGGGAGCTCTGAAAGGGGCATTAACCCGCATCCTAGACCACTGAAATTCACAAAAATATTTTTGGCACGAAAAATGCATCCTACACCCCTGAAAGTTCAGAAAATGTTGGCAGCTCAAGAAAAGGCCTTAAAATGCATGTTAGGCCTTCAAAAATGTTGAAAACTTTGGAGGCCCAAAAAAGGGGTTTACAGGCATCCTAGACCCCCTAAAGTCCAGAAAATGTTGTTGGATCAAAAACGGTGTCAGAGAGCTCTGAATGTCCCAAAAACATTTGCAGCCTGAAAGGGTCATTAACCCGCATCCTAGACCTCTAAAATTCCCAAAAATATTTTGTGCACGAAAAATTCATACTACACCCCTGAAAGTTCAGAATATGTTAGCAGCCCAAAGAAGGCCTTAAAATGCATTTTAGGCCTACAAAAATTTAGAAAACTTTGGAGGCCCAAAAAAGGCGTTTACGGGCATCCTAGACCCCCTAAAGTCCAGAAAATGTTGTGGGACCAAAAATAGTGTCAGAGAGCTCTGAATGTCCCAAAAACATTTGCAGCCTGAAAGGGGCATTAACCGGCATCCTTGACCTCTGAAATTCCCAAAAATATTTTTTGCACGAAAAATGTATACTACCCCTAAAAGTTCAGAATATGTTAGAAGCCCAAAAAATGCATTCAAATGCATTTTAGGCCTGCAAAAATTTAGAAAACTTTGGAGGCCCAAAAAAGGGGTTTACAGGCATCCTAGACCCCCTAAAGTCCAGAAAATGTTGTTGGACCAAAATCGGTGTCAGAGAGCTCCGAATGTCCCAAAAACATGTGCAACCTGAAAGGGGAATTAACCCGCATCCTAGACCACTGAAATTCCCAAAAATATATTTGCCATGAAAAATGCATCCTACACCCCTGCAAGTTCAGAAAATGTTGGCAGCTCAAGAAAAGGCCTTAAAATGCATGTTAGGCCTTCAAAAATGTTGAAAACTTTGGAGGCACAAAATAGGGGTTTACAGGCATCCTAGACCTCCTAAAGTCCAGAAAATGTTGTTGGATCAAAAACGGTGTCAGAGAGCTCTGAATGTCCCAAAAACATTTGCAGCCACTGAAATTCCCAAAAATATTTTTGGCACGAAAAATGCATCCTACACCCCTGAAAGTTGAGAAAATGTTGGCAGCTCAAGAAAAGGCCTTAAAACACATGTTAGGCCTTCAAAAATGTTGAAAACTTTGGAGGCCCAAAAAAGGGGTTTACAGGCATTCTAGACCCCCTAAGGTCCAGAAAATCTTGTTGGACCAAAAACGGTGTCAGAGAGCTCTGAATGTCCCAAAAACATGTGCAACCTGAAAGGGGCATTAACTCGCATCCCAGACCACTGAAATTCCCAAAAATATTTTTGGCACTAAAAATACATCCTACACCCCTGAAAGTTCAGAAAATGTTTGCAGCTCAAGAAAAGGCCTTAAAATGCATGTTCGGCCTTCAAAAATGTTGAAAACTTTGGAGGCCCAAAAAAGGGGTTTACAGGCATCCTAGACCCCCTAAAGTCCAGAAAATGTTGTGGGACCAAAAATGGTGTCAGGGAGCTCTGAAAGGGGCATTAACCCGCATCCTAGACCACTGAAATTCACAAAAATATTTTTGGCACGAAAAATGCATCCTACACCCCTGAAAGTTCAGAAAATGTTGGCAGCTCAAGAAAAGGCCTTAAAATGCATGTTAGGCCTTCAAAAATGTTGAAAACTTTGGAGGCCCAAAAAAGGGGTTTACAGGCATCCTAGACCCCCTAAAGTCCAGAAAATGTTGTTGGATCAAAAACGGTGTCAGAGAGCTCTGAATGTCCCAAAAACATTTGCAGCCTGAAAGGGTCATTAACCCGCATCCTAGACCTCTAAAATTCCCAAAAATATTTTGTGCACGAAAAATTCATACTACACCCCTGAAAGTTCAGAATATGTTAGCAGCCCAAAGAAGGCCTTAAAATGCATTTTAGGCCTACAAAAATTTAGAAAACTTTGGAGGCCCAAAAAAGGCGTTTACGGGCATCCTAGACCCCCTAAAGTCCAGAAAATGTTGTGGGACCAAAAATAGTGTCAGAGAGCTCTGAATGTCCCAAAAACATTTGCAGCCTGAAAGGGGCATTAACCGGCATCCTTGACCTCTGAAATTCCCAAAAATATTTTTTGCACGAAAAATGTATACTACCCCTAAAAGTTCAGAATATGTTAGAAGCCCAAAAAATGCATTCAAATGCATTTTAGACCTGCAAAAATTTAGAAAACTTTGGAGGCCCAAAAAAGGGGTTTACAGGCATCCTAGACCCCCTAAAGTCCAGAAAATGTTGTTGGACCAAAATCGGTGTCAGAGAGCTCCGAATGTCCCAAAAACATGTGCAACCTGAAAGGGGAATTAACCCGCATCCTAGACCACTGAAATTCCCAAAAATATATTTGCCATGAAAAATGCATCCTACACCCCTGCAAGTTCAGAAAATGTTGGCAGCTCAAGAAAAGGCCTTAAAATGCATGTTAGGCCTTCAAAAATGTTGAAAACTTTGGAGGCACAAAATAGGGGTTTACAGGCATCCTAGACCTCCTAAAGTCCAGAAAATGTTGTTGGATCAAAAACGGTGTCAGAGAGCTCTGAATGTCCCAAAAACATTTGCAGCCACTGAAATTCCCAAAAATATTTTTGGCACGAAAAATGCATCCTACACCCCTGAAAGTTGAGAAAATGTTGGCAGCTCAAGAAAAGGCCTTAAAACACATGTTAGGCCTTCAAAAATGTTGAAAACTTTGGAGGCCCAAAAAAGGGGTTTACAGGCATTCTAGACCCCCTAAGGTCCAGAAAATCTTGTTGGACCAAAAACGGTGTCAGAGAGCTCTGAATGTCCCAAAAACATGTGCAACCTGAAAGGGGCATTAACTCGCATCCCAGACCACTGAAATTCCCAAAAATATTTTTGGCACTAAAAATACATCCTACACCCCTGAAAGTTCAGAAAATGTTTGCAGCTCAAGAAAAGGCCTTAAAATGCATGTTCGGCCTTCAAAAATGTTGAAAACTTTGGAGGCCCAAAAAAGGGGTTTACAGGCATCCTAGACACCCTAAAGTCCAGAAAATGTTGTTGGACCAGAATCGGTGTCAGAGAGCTCTGAATGTCCCAAAAACATTTGCAGCCTGAAAGGGGCATTAACCCACATCCTAGACCACTGAAATGCCCAAAAATATTTTTGCCCTGAAAAATGCATCCTACACCCCTGCAGGTTCAGAAAATGTTGGCAACTCCAAAAAAGGCCTTAAAATGCATGTTAGGCCTTCAAAAACGTTGAAAACTTTGGAGGCCCAAAAAAGGGATTTACAGGCATCCTAGACCCCCTAACGTCCAGAAAATGTTGTTGGATCAAAAACGGTGTCAGAAAGCTCTGAATGTCCCAAAAACATGTGCAACCTGAAAGGGGCATTAACCCGCATCCTAGACCACTGAAATTCCCAAAAATATTTTTGGCAATAAAAATGCATCCTACACCCCTGAAAGTTCAGAAAATGTTGGCAGCTCAAGAAAAGGCCTTAAAATGCATGTTAGGCCTTCAAAAATGTTGAAAACTTTGGAGGCACAAAATAGGGGTTTACAGGCATCCTAGACCTCCTAAAGTCCAGAAAATGTTGTTGGATCAAAAACGGTGTCAGAGAGCTCTGAATGTCCCAAAAACATTTGCAGCCTGAAAGGGGCATTAACCCACATCCTAGACCTCTGAAATTCCCAAAAATATTTTGTGCACGAAAAATTCATACTACACCCTTGAAAGTTCAGAATATGTTAGCAGCCCAAAAAAGGCATTAAAATGCATTTTAGGCCTGCAAAAATTTAGAAAACTTTGGATGCCCAAAAAAGGGGTTTACAGGCATCCTAGAACCCCTAAAGTCCAGAAAATGTTGTTGGACCAAAAATGGTGTCAGAGAGCTCTGAATGTCCCAAAAACATTTGCAGCCTGAAAGGGGCATTAACCCGCATCCTAGACCTCTAAAATGCCCAAAAATATTTTGTGCACGAAAAATTCATACTACACCCCTGAAAGTTCAGAATATGTTAGCAGCCCAAAGAAGGCCTTAAAATGCATTTTAGGCCTGCAAAAATTTAGAAAACTTTGGAGGCCCAAAAAAGGCGTTTACGGGCATCCTAGACCCCCTAAAGACCAGAAAATGTTGGTGGATCAAAAATGGTGTCAGAGAGCTCCGAATGTCCCAAAAACATGTGCAACCTGAAAGGGGCATTAACCCGCATCCTAGACCACTGAAATTCCCAAAAACATTTTGCCACTAAAAATGCATCCTACACCCCTGAACGTTCATAAAATGTTAGCAGCCCAAAAAAGGCATTAAAATGCATTTTAGGCCTGCAAAAATTTACAAAACTTTGGAGGCCCAAAAAAGGCGTTTACAGGCATCCTAGACCCCCTAAAGTCCAGAAAATGTTGTGGGACTAAAAATGCTGTCAGAGAGCTCCGAATGTCCCAAAAACATGTGCAACCTGAAAGGGGCATTAACCCGCATCCTAGACCACTGAAATTCCCAAAAATATTTTGCCACTAAAAATGCATCCTACACCCCTGAACGTTCATAAAATGTTAGCAGCCCAAAAAAGGCATTAAAATGCATTTTAGGCCTGCAAAAATTTAGAAAACTTTGGAGGCCCAGAAAAGGGGTTTACAAGCATCCTAGACCCCCAAAAGACCAGAAAATGTTGGTGGATCAAAAACGGTGTCAGAGAGCTCCGAATGTCCCAAAAACATGTGCAACCTGAAAGGGGCATTAACCCACATCCTAGACCTCTGAAATTCCCAAAAATATTTTGTGCACGAAAAATTCATACTACACCCTTGAAAGTTCAGAATATGTTAGCAGCCCAAAAAAGGCATTAAAATGCATTTTAGGCCTGCAAAAATTTAGAAAACTTTGGAGGCCCAAAAAGGGGTTTACAGGCATCCTAGACCCCCTAAAGTCCAGAAAATGTTGTTGGACCAAAAATGGTGTCAGAGAGCTCTGAATGTCCCAAAAACATTTGCAGCCTGAAAGGGGCATTAACCCGCATCCTAGACCTCTGAAATTCCAAAAAATATTTTGTGCACAAAAAATGTATACTATACCCCTGAAACTCAGAATATGTTAGCAGCCCAAAGAAGGCCTTAAAATGCATTTTAGGCCTACAAAAATTTAGAAAACTTTGGAGGCCCAAAAAAGGCATTTACAGGCATCCTAGACCCCCTAAAGTCCAGAAAATGTTGTGGGACTAAAAATGGTGTCAGAGAGCTCCGAATGTCCCAAAAACATGTGCAACCTGAAAGGGGCATTAACCCGCATCCTAGACCACTGAAATTCCCAAAAATATTTTGCCACTAAAAATGCATCCTACACCCCTGAACGTTCATAAAATGTTAGCAGCCCAAAAAAGGCATTAAAATGCATTTTAGGCCTGCAAAAATTTAGAAAACTTTGGAGGCCCAAAAAAGGGGTTTACAGGCATCCTAGACCCCCTAAAGTCCAGAAAATGTTGTTGGACCAAAAATGGTGTCAGAGAGCTCTGAATGTCCCAAAAACATCTGCAGCCTGAAAGGGGCATTAACCCGCATCCTAGACCTCTGAAATTCCTAAAAATATTTTGTGCACGAAAAATGCATCCTATACCCCTGAAACTCAGAATATGTTAGCAGCCCAAAGAAGGCCTTAAAATGCATTTTACGCCTACAAAAATTTAGAAAACTTTGGAGGCCCAAAAAAGGGGTTTACAGGCATCCTAGACCCCCTAAAGTCCAGAAAATGTTGTGGGACCAAAAATGGTGTCAGAGAGCTCTGAATGTCTCAAAAACATTTGCAGCCACTGAAATTCCCAAAAATATTTTTGGCACGAAAAATGCATCCTACACCCCTGAAAGTTGAGAAAATGTTGGCAGCTCAAGAAAAGGCCTTAAAACACATGTTAGGCCTTCAAAAATGTTGAAAACTTTGGAGGCCCAAAAAAGGGGTTTACAGGCATTCTAGACCCCCTAAGGTCCAGAAAATCTTGTTGGACCAAAAACGGTGTCAGAGAGCTCTGAATGTCCCAAAAACATGTGCAACCTGAAAGGTGCATTAACTCGCATCCCAGACCACTGAAATTCCCAAAAATATTTTTGGCACTAAAAATACATCCTACACCCCTGAAAGTTCAGAAAATGTTTGCAGCTCAAGAAAAGGCCTTAAAATGCATGTTCGGCCTTCAAAAATGTTGAAAACTTTGGAGGCCCAAAAAAGGGGTTTACAGGCATCCTAGACCCCCTAAAGTCCAGAAAATGTTGTTGGACCAGAATCGGTGTCAGAGAGCTCTGAATGTCCCAAAAACATTTGCAGCCTGAAAGGGGCATTAACCCACATCCTAGACCACTGAAATGCCCAAAAATATTTTTGCCCTGAAAAATGCATCCTATACCCCTGCAGGTTCAGAAAATGTTGGCAACTCCAAAAAAGGCCTTAAAATGCATTTTAGGCCTTCAAAAACGTTGAAAACTTTGGAGGCCCAAAAAAGGGATTTACAGGCATCCTAGACCCCCTAACGTCCAGAAAATGTTGTTGGATCAAAAACGGTGTCAGAAAGCTCTGAATGTCCCAAAAACATGTGCAACCTGAAAGGGGCATTAACCCGCATCCTAGACCACTGAAATTCCCAAAAATATTTTGTGCACGAAAAATTCATTCTTCACCCTTGAAAGTTCAGAATATGTTAGCAGCCCAAAAAAGGCATTAAAATGCATTTTAGGCCTGCAAAAATTTAGAAAACTTTGGATGCCCAAAAAAGGGGTTTACAGGCATCCTAGAACCCCTAAAGTCCAGAAAATGTTGTTGGACCAAAAATGGTGTCAGAGAGCTCCGAATGTCCCAAAAACATGTGCAACCTGAAAGGGGCATTAACCCGCATCCTAGACCACTGAAATTCCCAAAAACATTTTGCCACTAAAAATGCATCCTACACCCCTGAACGTTCATAAAATGTTAGCAGCCCAAAAAAGGCATTAAAATGCATTTTAGGCCTGCAAAAATTTAGAAAACTTTGGAGGCCCAAAAAAGGCGTTTACAGGCATCCTAGACCCCCTAAAGTCCAGAAAATGTTGTGGGACTAAAAATGGTGTCAGAGAGCTCCGAATGTCCCAAAAACATGTGCAACCTGAAAGGGGCATTAACCCGCATCCTAGACCACTGAAATTCCCAAAAATATTTTGCCACTAAAAATGCATCCTACACCCCTGAACGTTCATAAAATGTTAGCAGCCCAAAAAAGGCATTAAAATGCATTTTAGGCCTGCAAAAATTTAGAAAACTTTGGAGGCCCAGAAAAGGGGTTTACAAGCATCCTAGACCCCCTAAAGACCAGAAAATGTTGGTGGATCAAAAACGGTGTCAGAGAGCTCCGAATGTCCCAAAAACATGTGCAACCTGAAAGGGGCATTAACCCACATCCAAGACCTCTGAAATTCCCAAAAATATTTTGTGCACGAAAAATTCATACTACACCCTTGAAAGTTCAGAATATGTTAGCAGCCCAAAAAAGGCATTAAAATGCATTTTAGGCCTGCAAAAATTTAGAAAACTTTGGAGGCCCAAAAAGGGGTTTACAGGCATCCTAGACCCCCTAAAGTCCAGAAAATGTTGTGGGACCAAAAATAGTGTCAGAGAGCTCTGAATGTCCCAAAAACATTTGCAGCCTGAAAGGGGCATTAACCGGCATCCTTGACCTCTGAAATTCCCAAAAATATTTTTTGCACGAAAAATGTATACTACCCCTAAAAGTTCAGAATATGTTAGAAGCCCAAAAAATGCATTCAAATGCATTTTAGGCCTGCAAAAATTTAGAAAACTTTGGAGGCCCAAAAAAGGGGTTTACAGGCATCCTAGACCCCCTAAAGTCCAGAAAATGTTGTTGGACCAAAATCGGTGTCAGAGAGCTCCGAATGTCCCAAAAACATGTGCAACCTGAAAGGGGCATTAACCCGCATCCTAGACCACTGAAATTCCCAAAAATATATTTGCCATGAAAAATGCATCCTACACCCCTGCAAGTTCAGAAAATGTTGGCAGCTCAAGAAAAGGCCTTAAAATGCATGTTAGGCCTTCAAAAATGTTGAAAACTTTGGAGGCACAAAATAGGGGTTTACAGGCATCCTAGACCTCCTAAAGTCCAGAAAATGTTGTTGGATCAAAAACGGTGTCAGAGAGCTCTGAATGTCCCAAAAACATTTGCAGCCATTGAAATTCCCAAAAATATTTTTTGCACGAAAAATGCATCCTACACCCCTGAAAGTTGAGAAAATGTTGGCAGCTCAAGAAAAGGCCTTAAAACACATGTTAGGCCTTCAAAAATGTTGAAAACTTTGGAGGCCCAAAAAAGGGGTTTACAGGCATTCTAGACCCCCTAAGGTCCAGAAAATCTTGTTGGACCAAAAACGGTGTCAGAGAGCTCTGAATGTCCCAAAAACATGTGCAACCTGAAAGGGGCATTAACTCGCATCCCAGACCACTGAAATTCCCAAAAATATTTTTGGCACTAAAAATACATCCTACACCCCTGAAAGTTCAGAAAATGTTTGCAGCTCAAGAAAAGGCCTTAAAATGCATGTTCGGCCTTCAAAAATGTTGAAAACTTTGGAGGCCCAAAAAAGGGGTTTACAGGCATCCTAGACCCCCTAAAGTCCAGAAAATGTTGTTGGACCAGAATCGGTGTCAGAGAGCTCTGAATGTCCCAAAAACATTTGCAGCCTGAAAGGGGCATTAACCCACATCCTAGACCACTGAAATGCCCAAAAATATTTTTGCCCTGAAAAATGCATCCTACACCCCTGCAGGTTCAGAAAATTTTGGCAACTCCAAAAAAGGCCTTAAAATGCATGTTAAGCCTTCAAAAACGTTGAAAACTTTGGAGGCCCAAAAAAGGGATTTACAGGCATCCTAGACCCCCTAACGTCCAGAAAATGTTGTTGGATCAAAAACGGTGTCAGAGAGCTCTGAATGTCCCAAAAACATTTGCAGCCTGAAAGGGGCATTAACCCACATCCTAGACCTCTGAAATTCCCAAAAATATTTTGTGCACGAAAAATTCATACTACACCCTTGAAAGTTCAGAATATGTTAGCAGCCCAAAAAAGGCATTAAAATGCATTTTAGGCCTGCAAAAATTTAGAAAACTTTGGATGCCCAAAAAAGGGGTTTACAGGCATCCTAGAACCCCTAAAGTCCAGAAAATGTTGTTGGACCAAAAATGGTGTCAGAGAGCTCTGAATGTCCCAAAAACATTTGCAGCCTGAAAGGGGCATTAACCCGCATCCTAGACCTCTAAAATTCCCAAAAATATTTTGTGCACGAAAAATTCATACTACACCCCTGAAAGTTCAGAATATGTTAGCAGCCCAAAGAAGGCCTTAAAATGCATTTTAGGCCTACAAAAATTTAGAAAACTTTGGAGGCCCAAAAAAGGCGTTTACGGGCATCCTAGACCCCCTAAAGACCAGAAAATGTTGGTGGATCAAAAATGGTGTCAGAGAGCTCCGAATGTCCCAAAAACATGTGCAACCTGAAAGGGGCATTAACCCGCATCCTAGACCACTGAAATTCCCAAAAACATTTTGCCACTAAAAATGCATCCTACACCCCTGAACGTTCATAAAATGTTAGCAGCCCAAAAAAGGCATTAAAATGCATTTTAGGCCTGCAAAAATTTAGAAAACTTTGGAGGCCCAAAAAAGGCGTTTACAGGCATCCTAGACCCCCTAAAGTCCAGAAAATGTTGTGGGACTAAAAATGGTGTCAGAGAGCTCCGAATGTCCCAAAAACATGTGCAACCTGAAAGGGGCATTAACCCGCATCCTAGACCACTGAAATTCCCAAAAATATTTTGCCACTAAAAATGCATCCTACACCCCTGAACGTTCATAAAATGTTAGCAGCCCAAAAAAGGCATTCAAATGCATTTTAGGCCTGCAAAAATTTAGAAAACTTTGGAGGCCCAGAAAAGGGGTTTACAAGCATCCTAGACCCCCTAAAGACCAGAAAATGTTGGTGGATCAAAAACGGTGTCAGAGCTCCGAATGTCCCAAAAACATGTGCAACCTGAAAGGGGCATTAACCCACATCCTAGACCTCTGAAATTCCCAAAAATATTTTGTGCACGAAAAATTCATACTACACCCTTGAAAGTTCAGAATATGTTAGCAGCCCAAAAAAGGCATTAAAATGCATTTTAGGCCTGCAAAAATTTAGAAAACTTTGGAGGCCCAAAAAGGGGTTTACAGGCATCCTAGACCCCCTAAAGTCCAGAAAATGTTGTTGGACCAAAAATGGTGTCAGAGAGCTCTGAATGTCCCAAAAACATTTGCAGCCTGAAATGGGCATTAACCCGCATCCTAGACCTCTGAAATTCCCAAAAATATTTTGTGCACAAAAAATGTATACTATACCCCTGAAACTCAGAATATGTTAGCAGCCCAAAGAAGGCCTTAAAATGCATTTTATGCCTACAAAAATTTAGAAAACTTTGGAGGCCCAAAAAAGGCGTTTACAGGCATCCTAGACCCCCTAAAGTCAAGAAAATGTTGTGGGACTAAAAATGGTGTCAGAGAGCTCCGAATGTCCCAAAAACATGTGCAACCTGAAAGGGGCATTAACCCGCATCCTAGACCACTGAAATTCCCAAAAATATTTTGCCACTAAAAATGCATCCTACACCCCTGAAATTTCATAAAATGTTAGCAGCCCAAAAAAGGCATTAAAATGCATTTTAGGCCTGCAAAAATTTAGAAAACTTTGGAGGCCCAAAAAAGGGGTTTACAGGCATCCTAGACCCCCTAAAGTCCAGAAAATGTTGTTGGACCAAAAATGGTGTCAGAGAGCTCTGAATGTCCCAAAAACATCTGCAGCCTGAAAGGGGCATTAACCCGCATCCTAGACCTCTGAAATTCCTAAAAATATTTTGTGCACGAAAAATGCATCCTATACCCCTGAAACTCAGAATATGTTAGTAGCCCAAAGAAGGCCTTAAAATGCATTTTAGGCCTACAAAAATTTAGAACACTTTGGAGGCCCAAAAAAGGGGTTTACAGGCATCCTAGACCCCCTAAAGTCCAGAAAATGTTGTGGGACCAAAAATGGTGTCAGGGAGCTCTGAAAGGGGCAATAACCTGCATCCTAGACCACTGAAATTCACAAAAATATTTTTGGCACGAAAAATGCATCCTACACCCCTGAAAGTTCAGAAAATGTTGGCAGCTCAAGAAAAGGCCTTAAAATGCATGTTAGGCCTTCAAAAATGTTGAAAACTTTGGAGGCCCAAAAAAGGGGTTTACAGGCATTCTAGACCCCCTAAAGTCCAGAAAATGTTGTTGGACCAATATCGGTGTCAGAGAGCTATGAATGTCCCAAAAACATTTGCAGCCTGAAAGGGGCATTAACCCGCATCCTAGACCACTGAAATTTCCCAAAATATTTTTGGCATGAAAAATGCATGCTACACCCCTGAAAGTTCAGAAAACACCCCAGAAATGTTGCCAGCTCAAAAAAGGCCTTAAAATGCATCTTAGACCTGCAAAAATGTTGAAAACTTTGAAGACCCAAAAAAGGGGTTTACAGGCTTCCTAGACCCCCTAAAGTCAAGAAAATGTTGTTGGACCAAAAATGGTGTCAGAGAGCTCTGAATGTCCCAAAAACATTTGCAGCCTGAAAGGGGCATTAACACGCATCCTAGACCACTGAAATTTCCCAAAATATTTTTGCCATGAAAAATGCATGCTACACCCCTGAAAGTTCAGAAAACACCCCAGAAATGTTGCCAGGTCAAAAAAGGCCTTGAAATGCATCCTAGACCTCTGAAATTCCAAAAAATATTTTGTGCACGAAAAATTCATACTACACCCCTGAAAGTTCAGAATATGTTAGCAGCCCAAAAAAGGCATTAAAATGCATTTTAGGCCTGCAAAAATGTTGAAAACTTTGGAGGCGCAAAATAGGGGTTTACAGGCATCCTAGACCTCCTAAAGTCCAGAAAATGTTGTTGGATCAAAAACGGTGTCAGAGAGCTCTGAATGTCCCAAAAACATTTGCAGCCTGAAAGGGTCATTAACCCGCATCCTAGACCTCTAAAATTCCCAAAAATATTTTGTGCACGAAAAATTCATACTACACCCCTGAAAGTTCAGAATATGTTAGCAGCCCAAAGAAGGCCTTAAAATGCATTTTAGGCCTACAAAAATTTAGAAAACTTTGGAGGCCCAAAAAAGGCGTTTACGGGCATCCTAGACCCCCTAAAGTCCAGAAAATGTTGTGGGACCAAAAATAGTGTCAGAGAGCTCTGAATGTCCCAAAAACATTTGCAGCCTGAAAGGGGCATTAACCGGCATCCTTGACCTCTGAAATTCCCAAAAATATTTTTTGCACGAAAAATGTATACTACCCCTAAAAGTTCAGAATATGTTAGAAGCCCAAAAAATGCATTCAAATGCATTTTAGGCCTGCAAAAATTTAGAAAACTTTGGAGGCCCAAAAAAGGGGTTTACAGGCATCCTAGACCCCCTAAAGTCCAGAAAATGTTGTTGGACCAAAATCGGTGTCAGAGAGCTCCGAATGTCCCAAAAACATGTGCAACCTGAAAGGGGAATTAACCCGCATCCTAGACCACTGAAATTCCCAAAAATATATTTGCCATGAAAAATGCATCCTACACCCCTGCAAGTTCAGAAAATGTTGGCAGCTCAAGAAAAGGCCTTAAAATGCATGTTAGGCCTTCAAAAATGTTGAAAACTTTGGAGGCACAAAATAGGGGTTTACAGGCATCCTAGACCTCCTAAAGTCCAGAAAATGTTGTTGGATCAAAAACGGTGTCAGAGAGCTCTGAATGTCCCAAAAACATTTGCAGCCACTGAAATTCCCAAAAATATTTTTGGCACGAAAAATGCATCCTACACCCCTGAAAGTTGAGAAAATGTTGGCAGCTCAAGAAAAGGCCTTAAAACACATGTTAGGCCTTCAAAAATGTTGAAAACTTTGGAGGCCCAAAAAAGGGGTTTACAGGCATTCTAGACCCCCTAAGGTCCAGAAAATCTTGTTGGACCAAAAACGGTGTCAGAGAGCTCTGAATGTCCCAAAAACATGTGCAACCTGAAAGGGGCATTAACTCGCATCCCAGACCACTGAAATTCCCAAAAATATTTTTGGCACTAAAAATACATCCTACACCCCTGAAAGTTCAGAAAATGTTTGCAGCTCAAGAAAAGGCCTTAAAATGCATGTTCGGCCTTCAAAAATGTTGAAAACTTTGGAGGCCCAAAAAAGGGGTTTACAGGCATCCTAGACACCCTAAAGTCCAGAAAATGTTGTTGGACCAGAATCGGTGTCAGAGAGCTCTGAATGTCCCAAAAACATTTGCAGCCTGAAAGGGGCATTAACCCACATCCTAGACCATTGAAATGCCCAAAAATATTTTTGCCCTGAAAAATGCATCCTACACCCCTGCAGGTTCAGAAAATGTTGGCAACTCCAAAAAAGGCCTTAAAATGCATGTTAGGCCTTCAAAAACGTTGAAAACTTTGGAGGCCCAAAAAAGGGATTTACAGGCATCCTAGACCCCCTAACGTCCAGAAAATGTTGTTGGATCAAAAACGGTGTCAGAAAGCTCTGAATGTCCCAAAAACATGTGCAACCTGAAAGGGGCATTAACCCGCATCCTAGACCACTGAAATTCCCAAAAATATTTTTGGCAATAAAAATGCATCCTACACCCCTGAAAGTTCAGAAAATGTTGGCAGCTCAAGAAAAGGCCTTAAAATGCATGTTAGGCCTTCAAAAATGTTGAAAACTTTGGAGGCACAAAATAGGGGTTTACAGGCATCCTAGACCTCCTAAAGTCCAGAAAATGTTGTTGGATCAAAAACGGTGTCAGAGAGCTCTGAATGTCCCAAAAACATTTGCAGCCTGAAAGGGGCATTAACCCACATCCTAGACCTCTGAAATTCCCAAAAATATTTTGTGCACGAAAAATTCATACTACACCCTTGAAAGTTCAGAATATGTTAGCAGCCCAAAAAAGGCATTAAAATGCATTTTAGGCCTGCAAAAATTTAGAAAACTTTGGATGCCCAAAAAAGGGGTTTACAGGCATCCTAGAACCCCTAAAGTCCAGAAAATGTTGTTGGACCAAAAATGGTGTCAGAGAGCTCTGAATGTCCCAAAAACATTTGCAGCCTGAAAGGGGCATTAACCCGCATCCTAGACCACTGAAATTCCCAAAAATATTTTGCCACTAAAAATGCATCCTACACCCCTGAACGTTCATAAAATGTTAGCAGCCCAAAAAAGGCATTAAAATGCATTTTAGGCCTGCAAAAATTTAGAAAACTTTGGAGGCCCAGAAAAGGGGTTTACAAGCATCCTAGACCCCCAAAAGACCAGAAAATGTTGGTGGATCAAAAACGGTGTCAGAGAGCTCCGAATGTCCCAAAAACATGTGCAACCTGAAAGGGGCATTAACCCACATCCTAGACCTCTGAAATTCCCAAAAATATTTTGTGCACGAAAAATTCATACTACACCCTTGAAAGTTCAGAATATGTTAGCAGCCCAAAAAAGGCATTAAAATGCATTTTAGGCCTGCAAAAATTTAGAAAACTTTGGAGGCCCAAAAAGGGGTTTACAGGCATCCTAGACCCCCTAAAGTCCAGAAAATGTTGTTGGACCAAAAATGGTGTCAGAGAGCTCTGAATGTCCCAAAAACATTTGCAGCCTGAAAGGGGCATTAACCCGCATCCTAGACCTCTGAAATTCCAAAAAATATTTTGTGCACAAAAAATGTATACTATACCCCTGAAACTCAGAATATGTTAGCAGCCCAAAGAAGGCCTTAAAATGCATTTTAGGCCTACAAAAATTTAGAAAACTTTGGAGGCCCAAAAAAGGCATTTACAGGCATCCTAGACCCCCTAAAGTCCAGAAAATGTTGTGGGACTAAAAATGGTGTCAGAGAGCTCCGAATGTCCCAAAAACATGTGCAACCTGAAAGGGGCATTAACCCGCATCCTAGACCACTGAAATTCCCAAAAATATTTTGCCACTAAAAATGCATCCTACACCCCTGAACGTTCATAAAATGTTAGCAGCCCAAAAAAGGCATTAAAATGCATTTTAGGCCTGCAAAAATTTAGAAAACTTTGGAGGCCCAAAAAAGGGGTTTACAGGCATCCTAGACCCCCTAAAGTCCAGAAAATGTTGTTGGACCAAAAATGGTGTCAGAGAGCTCTGAATGTCCCAAAAACATCTGCAGCCTGAAAGGGGCATTAACCCGCATCCTAGACCTCTGAAATTCCTAAAAATATTTTGTGCACGAAAAATGCATCCTATACCCCTGAAACTCAGAATATGTTAGCAGCCCAAAGAAGGCCTTAAAATGCATTTTACGCCTACAAAAATTTAGAAAACTTTGGAGGCCCAAAAAAGGGGTTTACAGGCATCCTAGACCCCCTAAAGTCCAGAAAATGTTGTGGGACCAAAAATGGTGTCAGAGAGCTCTGAATGTCTCAAAAACATTTGCAGCCACTGAAATTCCCAAAAATATTTTTGGCACGAAAAATGCATCCTACACCCCTGAAAGTTGAGAAAATGTTGGCAGCTCAAGAAAAGGCCTTAAAACACATGTTAGGCCTTCAAAAATGTTGAAAACTTTGGAGGCCCAAAAAAGGGGTTTACAGGCATTCTAGACCCCCTAAGGTCCAGAAAATCTTGTTGGACCAAAAACGGTGTCAGAGAGCTCTGAATGTCCCAAAAACATGTGCAACCTGAAAGGTGCATTAACTCGCATCCCAGACCACTGAAATTCCCAAAAATATTTTTGGCACTAAAAATACATCCTACACCCCTGAAAGTTCAGAAAATGTTTGCAGCTCAAGAAAAGGCCTTAAAATGCATGTTCGGCCTTCAAAAATGTTGAAAACTTTGGAGGCCCAAAAAAGGGGTTTACAGGCATCCTAGACCCCCTAAAGTCCAGAAAATGTTGTTGGACCAGAATCGGTGTCAGAGAGCTCTGAATGTCCCAAAAACATTTGCAGCCTGAAAGGGGCATTAACCCACATCCTAGACCACTGAAATGCCCAAAAATATTTTTGCCCTGAAAAATGCATCCTATACCCCTGCAGGTTCAGAAAATGTTGGCAACTCCAAAAAAGGCCTTAAAATGCATTTTAGGCCTTCAAAAACGTTGAAAACTTTGGAGGCCCAAAAAAGGGATTTACAGGCATCCTAGACCCCCTAACGTCCAGAAAATGTTGTTGGATCAAAAACGGTGTCAGAAAGCTCTGAATGTCCCAAAAACATGTGCAACCTGAAAGGGGCATTAACCCGCATCCTAGACCACTGAAATTCCCAAAAATATTTTGTGCACGAAAAATTCATTCTTCACCCTTGAAAGTTCAGAATATGTTAGCAGCCCAAAAAAGGCATTAAAATGCATTTTAGGCCTGCAAAAATTTAGAAAACTTTGGATGCCCAAAAAAGGGGTTTACAGGCATCCTAGAACCCCTAAAGTCCAGAAAATGTTGTTGGACCAAAAATGGTGTCAGAGAGCTCTGAATGTCCCAAAAACATTTGCAGCCTGAAAGGGGCATTAACCCGCATCCTAGACCTCTAAAATTCCCAAAAATATTTTGTGCACGAAAAATTCATACTACACCCCTGAAAGTTCAGAATATGTTAGCAGCCCAAAGAAGGCCTTAAAATGCATTTTAGGCCTACAAAAATTTAGAAAACTTTGGAGGCCCAAAAAAGGCGTTTACGGGCATCCTAGACCCCCTAAAGACCAGAAAATGTTGGTGGATCAAAAATGGTGTCAGAGAGCTCCGAATGTCCCAAAAACATGTGCAACCTGAAAGGGGCATTAACCCGCATCCTAGACCACTGAAATTCCCAAAAACATTTTGCCACTAAAAATGCATCCTACACCCCTGAACGTTCATAAAATGTTAGCAGCCCAAAAAAGGCATTAAAATGCATTTTAGGCCTGCAAAAATTTAGAAAACTTTGGAGGCCCAAAAAAGGCGTTTACAGGCATCCTAGACCCCCTAAAGTCCAGAAAATGTTGTGGGACTAAAAATGGTGTCAGAGAGCTCCGAATGTCCCAAAAACATGTGCAACCTGAAAGGGGCATTAACCCGCATCCTAGACCACTGAAATTCCCAAAAATATTTTGCCACTAAAAATGCATCCTACACCCCTGAACGTTCATAAAATGTTAGCAGCCCAAAAAAGGCATTAAAATGCATTTTAGGCCTGCAAAAATTTAGAAAACTTTGGAGGCCCAGAAAAGGGGTTTACAAGCATCCTAGACCCCCTAAAGACCAGAAAATGTTGGTGGATCAAAAACGGTGTCAGAGAGCTCCGAATGTCCCAAAAACATGTGCAACCTGAAAGGGGCATTAACCCACATCCTAGACCTCTGAAATTCCCAAAAATATTTTGTGCACGAAAAATTCATACTACACCCTTGAAAGTTCAGAATATGTTAGCAGCCCAAAAAAGGCATTAAAATGCATTTTAGGCCTGCAAAAATTTAGAAAACTTTGGAGGCCCAAAAAGGGGTTTACAGGCATCCTAGACCCCTTAAAGTCCAGAAAATGTTGTGGGACCAAAAATAGTGTCAGAGAGCTCTGAATGTCCCAAAAACATTTGCAGCCTGAAAGGGGCATTAACCGGCATCCTTGACCTCTGAAATTCCCAAAAATATTTTTTGCACGAAAAATGTATACTACCCCTAAAAGTTCAGAATATGTTAGAAGCCCAAAAAATGCATTCAAATGCATTTTAGGCCTGCAAAAATTTAGAAAACTTTGGAGGCCCAAAAAAGGGGTTTACAGGCATCCTAGACCCCCTAAAGTCCAGAAAATGTTGTTGGACCAAAATCGGTGTCAGAGAGCTCCGAATGTCCCAAAAACATGTGCAACCTGAAAGGGGCATTAACCCGCATCCTAGACCACTGAAATTCCCAAAAATATATTTGCCATGAAAAATGCATCCTACACCCCTGCAAGTTCAGAAAATGTTGGCAGCTCAAGAAAAGGCCTTAAAATGCATGTTAGGCCTTCAAAAATGTTGAAAACTTTGGAGGCACAAAATAGGGGTTTACAGGCATCCTAGACCTCCTAAAGTCCAGAAAATGTTGTTGGATCAAAAACGGTGTCAGAGAGCTCTGAATGTCCCAAAAACATTTGCAGCCATTGAAATTCCCAAAAATATTTTTTGCACGAAAAATGCATCCTACACCCCTGAAAGTTGAGAAAATGTTGGCAGCTCAAGAAAAGGCCTTAAAACACATGTTAGGCCTTCAAAAATGTTGAAAACTTTGGAGGCCCAAAAAAGGGGTTTACAGGCATTCTAGACCCCCTAAGGTCCAGAAAATCTTGTTGGACCAAAAACGGTGTCAGAGAGCTCTGAATGTCCCAAAAACATGTGCAACCTGAAAGGGGCATTAACTCGCATCCCAGACCACTGAAATTCCCAAAAATATTTTTGGCACTAAAAATACATCCTACACCCCTGAAAGTTCAGAAAATGTTTGCAGCTCAAGAAAAGGCCTTAAAATGCATGTTCGGCCTTCAAAAATGTTGAAAACTTTGGAGGCCCAAAAAAGGGGTTTACAGGCATCCTAGACCCCCTAAAGTCCAGAAAATGTTGTTGGACCAGAATCGGTGTCAGAGAGCTCTGAATGTCCCAAAAACATTTGCAGCCTGAAAGGGGCATTAACCCACATCCTAGACCACTGAAATGCCCAAAAATATTTTTGCCCTGAAAAATGCATCCTACACCCCTGCAGGTTCAGAAAATTTTGGCAACTCCAAAAAAGGCCTTAAAATGCATGTTAAGCCTTCAAAAACGTTGAAAACTTTGGAGGCCCAAAAAAGGGATTTACAGGCATCCTAGACCCCCTAACGTCCAGAAAATGTTGTTGGATCAAAAACGGTGTCAGAGAGCTCTGAATGTCCCAAAAACATTTGCAGCCTGAAAGGGGCATTAACCCACATCCTAGACCTCTGAAATTCCCAAAAATATTTTGTGCACGAAAAATTCATACTACACCCTTGAAAGTTCAGAATATGTTAGCAGCCCAAAAAAGGCATTAAAATGCATTTTAGGCCTGCAAAAATTTAGAAAACTTTGGATGCCCAAAAAAGGGGTTTACAGGCATCCTAGAACCCCTAAAGTCCAGAAAATGTTGTTGGACCAAAAATGGTGTCAGAGAGCTCTGAATGTCCCAAAAACATTTGCAGCCTGAAAGGGGCATTAACCCGCATCCTAGACCTCTAAAATTCCCAAAAATATTTTGTGCACGAAAAATTCATACTACACCCCTGAAAGTTCAGAATATGTTAGCAGCCCAAAGAAGGCCTTAAAATGCATTTTAGGCCTACAAAAATTTAGAAAACTTTGGAGGCCCAAAAAAGGCGTTTACGGGCATCCTAGACCCCCTAAAGACCAGAAAATGTTGGTGGATCAAAAATGGTGTCAGAGAGCTCCGAATGTCCCAAAAACATGTGCAACCTGAAAGGGGCATTAACCCGCATCCTAGACCACTGAAATTCCCAAAAACATTTTGCCACTAAAAATGCATCCTACACCCCTGAACGTTCATAAAATGTTAGCAGCCCAAAAAAGGCATTAAAATGCATTTTAGGCCTGCAAAAATTTAGAAAACTTTGGAGGCCCAAAAAAGGCGTTTACAGGCATCCTAGACCCCCTAAAGTCCAGAAAATGTTGTGGGACTAAAAATGGTGTCAGAGAGCTCCGAATGTCCCAAAAACATGTGCAACCTGAAAGGGGCATTAACCCGCATCCTAGACCACTGAAATTCCCAAAAATATTTTGCCACTAAAAATGCATCCTACACCCCTGAACGTTCATAAAATGTTAGCAGCCCAAAAAAGGCATTCAAATGCATTTTAGGCCTGCAAAAATTTAGAAAACTTTGGAGGCCCAGAAAAGGGGTTTACAAGCATCCTAGACCCCCTAAAGACCAGAAAATGTTGGTGGATCAAAAACGGTGTCAGAGCTCCGAATGTCCCAAAAACATGTGCAACCTGAAAGGGGCATTAACCCACATCCTAGACCTCTGAAATTCCCAAAAATATTTTGTGCACGAAAAATTCATACTACACCCTTGAAAGTTCAGAATATGTTAGCAGCCCAAAAAAGGCATTAAAATGCATTTTAGGCCTGCAAAAATTTAGAAAACTTTGGAGGCCCAAAAAGGGGTTTACAGGCATCCTAGACCCCCTAAAGTCCAGAAAATGTTGTTGGACCAAAAATGGTGTCAGAGAGCTCTGAATGTCCCAAAAACATTTGCAGCCTGAAATGGGCATTAACCCGCATCCTAGACCTCTGAAATTCCCAAAAATATTTTGTGCACAAAAAATGTATACTATACCCCTGAAACTCAGAATATGTTAGCAGCCCAAAGAAGGCCTTAAAATGCATTTTATGCCTACAAAAATTTAGAAAACTTTGGAGGCCCAAAAAAGGCGTTTACAGGCATCCTAGACCCCCTAAAGTCCAGAAAATGTTGTGGGACTAAAAATGGTGTCAGAGAGCTCCGAATGTCCCAAAAACATGTGCAACCTGAAAGGGGCATTAACCCGCATCCTAGACCACTGAAATTCCCAAAAATATTTTGCCACTAAAAATGCATCCTACACCCCTGAAATTTCATAAAATGTTAGCAGCCCAAAAAAGGCATTAAAATGCATTTTAGGCCTGCAAAAATTTAGAAAACTTTGGAGGCCCAAAAAAGGGGTTTACAGGCATCCTAGACCCCCTAAAGTCCAGAAAATGTTGTTGGACCAAAAATGGTGTCAGAGAGCTCTGAATGTCCCAAAAACATCTGCAGCCTGAAAGGGGCATTAACCCGCATCCTAGACCTCTGAAATTCCTAAAAATATTTTGTGCACGAAAAATGCATCCTATACCCCTGAAACTCAGAATATGTTAGTAGCCCAAAGAAGGCCTTAAAATGCATTTTAGGCCTACAAAAATTTAGAACACTTTGGAGGCCCAAAAAAGGGGTTTACAGGCATCCTAGACCCCCTAAAGTCCAGAAAATGTTGTGGGACCAAAAATGGTGTCAGGGAGCTCTGAAAGGGGCAATAACCTGCATCCTAGACCACTGAAATTCACAAAAATATTTTTGGCACGAAAAATGCATCCTACACCCCTGAAAGTTCAGAAAATGTTGGCAGCTCAAGAAAAGGCCTTAAAATGCATGTTAGGCCTTCAAAAATGTTGAAAACTTTGGAGGCCCAAAAAAGGGGTTTACAGGCATTCTAGACCCCCTAAAGTCCAGAAAATGTTGTTGGACCAATATCGGTGTCAGAGAGCTATGAATGTCCCAAAAACATTTGCAGCCTGAAAGGGGCATTAACCCGCATCCTAGACCACTGAAATTTCCCAAAATATTTTTGGCATGAAAAATGCATGCTACACCCCTGAAAGTTCAGAAAACACCCCAGAAATGTTGCCAGCTCAAAAAAGGCCTTAAAATGCATCTTAGACCTGCAAAAATGTTGAAAACTTTGAAGACCCAAAAAAGGGGTTTACAGGCTTCCTAGACCCCCTAAAGTCAAGAAAATGTTGTTGGACCAAAAATGGTGTCAGAGAGCTCTGAATGTCCCAAAAACATTTGCAGCCTGAAAGGGGCATTAACACGCATCCTAGACCACTGAAATTTCCCAAAATATTTTTGCCATGAAAAATGCATGCTACACCCCTGAAAGTTCAGAAAACACCCCAGAAATGTTGCCAGGTCAAAAAAGGCCTTGAAATGCATCCTAGACCTCTGAAATTCCAAAAAATATTTTGTGCACGAAAAATTCATACTACACCCCTGAAAGTTCAGAATATGTTAGCAGCCCAAAAAAGGCATTAAAATGCATTTTAGGCCTGCAAAAATGTTGAAAACTTTGGAGGCGCAAAATAGGGGTTTACAGGCATCCTAGACCTCCTAAAGTCCAGAAAATGTTGTTGGATCAAAAACGGTGTCAGAGAGCTCTGAATGTCCCAAAAACATTTGCAGCCTGAAAGGGTCATTAACCCGCATCCTAGACCTCTAAAATTCCCAAAAATATTTTGTGCACGAAAAATTCATACTACACCCCTGAAAGTTCAGAATATGTTAGCAGCCCAAAGAAGGCCTTAAAATGCATTTTAGGCCTACAAAAATTTAGAAAACTTTGGAGGCCCAAAAAAGGCGTTTACGGGCATCCTAGACCCCCTAAAGTCCAGAAAATGTTGTGGGACCAAAAATAGTGTCAGAGAGCTCTGAATGTCCCAAAAACATTTGCAGCCTGAAAGGGGCATTAACCGGCATCCTTGACCTCTGAAATTCCCAAAAATATTTTTTGCACGAAAAATGTATACTACCCCTAAAAGTTCAGAATATGTTAGAAGCCCAAAAAATGCATTCAAATGCATTTTAGGCCTGCAAAAATTTAGAAAACTTTGGAGGCCCAAAAAAGGGGTTTACAGGCATCCTAGACCCCCTAAAGTCCAGAAAATGTTGTTGGACCAAAATCGGTGTCAGAGAGCTCCGAATGTCCCAAAAACATGTGCAACCTGAAAGGGGAATTAACCCGCATCCTAGACCACTGAAATTCCCAAAAATATATTTGCCATGAAAAATGCATCCTACACCCCTGCAAGTTCAGAAAATGTTGGCAGCTCAAGAAAAGGCCTTAAAATGCATGTTAGGCCTTCAAAAATGTTGAAAACTTTGGAGGCACAAAATAGGGGTTTACAGGCATCCTAGACCTCCTAAAGTCCAGAAAATGTTGTTGGATCAAAAACGGTGTCAGAGAGCTCTGAATGTCCCAAAAACATTTGCAGCCACTGAAATTCCCAAAAATATTTTTTGCACGAAAAATGCATCCTACACCCCTGAAAGTTGAGAAAATGTTGGCAGCTCAAGAAAAGGCCTTAAAACACATGTTAGGCCTTCAAAAATGTTGAAAACTTTGGAGGCCCAAAAAAGGGGTTTACAGGCATTCTAGACCCCCTAAGGTCCAGAAAATCTTGTTGGACCAAAAACGGTGTCAGAGAGCTCTGAATGTCCCAAAAACATGTGCAACCTGAAAGGGGCATTAACTCGCATCCCAGACCACTGAAATTCCCAAAAATATTTTTGGCACTAAAAATACATCCTACACCCCTGAAAGTTCAGAAAATGTTTGCAGCTCAAGAAAAGGCCTTAAAATGCATGTTCGGCCTTCAAAAATGTTGAAAACTTTGGAGGCCCAAAAAAGGGGTTTACAGGCATCCTAGACCCCCTAAAGTCCAGAAAATGTTGTTTGACCAGAATCGGTGTCAGAGAGCTCTGAATGTCCCAAAAACATTTGCAGCCTGAAAGGGGCATTAACCCACATCCTAGACCACTGAAATGCCCAAAAATATTTTTGCCCTGAAAAATGCATCCTACACCCCTGCAGGTTCAGAAAATGTTGGCAACTCCAAAAAAGGCCTTAAAATGCATGTTAGGCCTTCAAAAACGTTGAAAACTTTGGAGGCCCAAAAAAGGGATTTACAGGCATCCTAGACCCCCTAACGTCCAGAAAATGTTGTTGGATCAAAAACGGTGTCAGAGAGCTCTGAATGTCCCAAAAACATTTGCAGCCTGAAAGGGGCATTAACCCACATCCTAGACCTCTGAAATTCCCAAAAATATTTTGTGCACGAAAAATTCATACTACACCCTTGAAAGTTCAGAATATGTTAGCAGCCCAAAAAAGGCATTAAAATGCATTTTAGGCCTGCAAAAATTTAGAAAACTTTGGATGCCCAAAAAAGGGGTTTACAGGCATCCTAGAACCCCTAAAGTCCAGAAAATGTTGTTGGACCAAAAATGGTGACAGAGAGCTCTGAATGTCCCAAAAACATTTGCAGCCTGAAAGGGGCATTAACCCGCATCCTAGACCTCTAAAATTCCCAAAAATATTTTGTGCACGAAAAATTCATACTTCACCCCTGAAAGTTCAGAATATGTTAGCAGCCCAAAGAAGGCCTTAAAATGCATTTTAGGCCTACAAAAATTTAGAAAACTTTGGAGGCCCAAAAAAGGCGTTTACGGGCATCCTAGACCCCCTAAAGACCAGAAAATGTTGGTGGATCAAAAATGGTGTCAGAGAGCTCCGAATGTCCCAAAAACATGTGCAACCTGAAAGGGGCATTAACCCGCATCCTAGACCACTGAAATTCCCAAAAACATTTTGCCACTAAAAATGCATCCTACACCCCTGAACGTTCATAAAATGTTAGCAGCCCAAAAAAGGCATTAAAATGCATTTTAGGCCTGCAAAAATTTAGAAAACTTTGGAGGCCCAAAAAAGGCGTTTACAGGCATCCTAGACCCCCTAAAGTCCAGAAAATGTTGTGGGACTAAAAATGGTGTCAGAGAGCTCCGAATGTCCCAAAAACATGTGCAACCTGAAAGGGGCATTAACCCGCATCCTAGACCACTGAAATTCCCAAAAATATTTTGCCACTAAAAATGCATCCTACACCCCTGAACGTTCATAAAATGTTAGCAGCCCAAAAAAGGCATTCAAATGCATTTTAGGCCTGCAAAAATTTAGAAAACTTTGGAGGCCCAGAAAAGGGGTTTACAAGCATCCTAGACCCCCTAAAGACCAGAAAATGTTGGTGGATCAAAAACGGTGTCAGAGCTCCGAATGTCCCAAAAACATGTGCAACCTGAAAGGGGCATTAACCCACATCCTAGACCTCTGAAATTCCCAAAAATATTTTGTGCACGAAAAATTCATACTACACCCTTGAAAGTTCAGAATATGTTAGCAGCCCAAAAAAGGCATTAAAATGCATTTTAGGCCTGCAAAAATTTAGAAAACTTTGGAGGCCCAAAAAGGGGTTTACAGGCATCCTAGACCCCCTAAAGTCCAGAAAATGTTGTTGGACCAAAAATGGTGTCAGATAGCTCTGAATGTCCCAAAAACATTTGCAGCCTGAAATGGGCATTAACCCGCATCCTAGACCTCTGAAATTCCCAAAAATATTTTGTGCACAAAAAATGTATACTATACCCCTGAAACTCAGAATATGTTAGCAGCCCAAAGAAGGCCTTAAAATGCATTTTATGCCTACAAAAATTTAGAAAACTTTGGAGGCCCAAAAAAGGCGTTTACAGGCATCCTAGACCCCCTAAAGTCCAGAAAATGTTGTGGGACTAAAAATGGTGTCAGAGAGCTCCGAATGTCCCAAAAACATGTGCAACCTGAAAGGGGCATTAACCCGCATCCTAGACCACTGAAATTCCCAAAAATATTTTGCCACTAAAAATGCATCCTACACCCCTGAAATTTCATAAAATGTTAGCAGCCCAAAAAAGGCATTAAAATGCATTTTAGGCCTGCAAAAATTTAGAAAACTTTGGAGGCCCAAAAAAGGGGTTTACAGGCATCCTAGACCCCCTAAAGTCCAGAAAATGTTGTTGGACCAAAAATGGTGTCAGAGAGCTCTGAATGTCCCAAAAACATCTGCAGCCTGAAAGGGGCATTAACCCGCATCCTAGACCTCTGAAATTCCTAAAAATATTTTGTGCACGAAAAATGCATCCTATACCCCTGAAACTCAGAATATGTTAGTAGCCCAAAGAAGGCCTTAAAATGCATTTTAGGCCTACAAAAATTTAGAACACTTTGGAGGCCCAAAAAAGGGGTTTACAGGCATCCTAGACCCCCTAAAGTCCAGAAAAGGTTGTGGGACCAAAAATGGTGTCAGGGAGCTCTGAAAGGGGCATTAACCTGCATACTAGACCACTGAAATTCACAAAAATATTTTTGGCACGAAAAATGCATCCTACACCCCTGAAAGTTCAGAAAATGTTGGCAGCTCAAGAAAAGGCCTTAAAATGCATGTTAGGCCTTCAAAAATGTTGAAAACTTTGGAGGCCCAAAAAAGGGGTTTACAGGCATTCTAGACCCCCTAAAGTCCAGAAAATGTTGTTGGACCAATATCGGTGTCAGAGAGCTATGAATGTCCCAAAAACATTTGCAGCCTGAAAGGGGCATTAACCCGCATCCTAGACCACTGAAATTTCCCAAAATATTTTTGGCATGAAAAATGCATGCTACACCCCTGAAAGTTCAGAAAACACCCCAGAAATGTTGCCAGCTCAAAAAAGGCCTTAAAATGCATCTTAGACCTGCAAAAATGTTGAAAACTTTGAAGACCCAAAAAAGGGGTTTACAGGCTTCCTAGACCCCCTAAAGTCAAGAAAATGTTGTTGGACCAAAAATGGTGTCAGAGAGCTCTGAATGTCCCAAAAACATTTGCAGCCTGAAAGGGGCATTAACACGCATCCTAGACCACTGAAATTTCCCAAAATATTTTTGCCATGAAAAATGCATGCTACACCCCTGAAAGTTCAGAAAACACCCCAGAAATGTTGCCAGGTCAAAAAAGGCCTTGAAATGCATCCTAGACCTCTGAAATTCCAAAAAATATTTTGTGCACGAAAAATTCATACTACACCCCTGAAAGTTCAGAATATGTTAGCAGCCCAAAAAAGGCATTAAAATGCATTTTAGGCCTGCAAAAATGTTGAAAACTTTGGAGGCGCAAAATAGGGGTTTACAGGCATCCTAGACCTCCTAAAGTCCAGAAAATGTTGTTGGATCAAAAACGGTGTCAGAGAGCTCTGAATGTCCCAAAAACATTTGCAGCCTGAAAGGGTCATTAACCCGCATCCTAGACCTCTAAAATTCCCAAAAATATTTTGTGCACGAAAAATTCATACTACACCCCTGAAAGTTCAGAATATGTTAGCAGCCCAAAGAAGGCCTTAAAATGCATTTTAGGCCTACAAAAATTTAGAAAACTTTGGAGGCCCAAAAAAGGCGTTTACGGGCATCCTAGACCCCCTAAAGTCCAGAAAATGTTGTGGGACCAAAAATAGTGTCAGAGAGCTCTGAATGTCCCAAAAACATTTGCAGCCTGAAAGGGGCATTAACCGGCATCCTTGACCTCTGAAATTCCCAAAAATATTTTTTGCACGAAAAATGTATACTACCCCTAAAAGTTCAGAATATGTTAGAAGCCCAAAAAATGCATTCAAATGCATTTTAGGCCTGCAAAAATTTAGAAAACTTTGGAGGCCCAAAAAAGGGGTTTACAGGCATCCTAGACCCCCTAAAGTCCAGAAAATGTTGTTGGACCAAAATCGGTGTCAGAGAGCTCCGAATGTCCCAAAAACATGTGCAACCTGAAAGGGGCATTAACCCGCATCCTAGACCACTGAAATTCCCAAAAATATATTTGCCATGAAAAATGCATCCTACACCCCTGCAAGTTCAGAAAATGTTGGCAGCTCAAGAAAAGGCCTTAAAATGCATGTTAGGCCTTCAAAAATGTTGAAAACTTTGGAGGCACAAAATAGGGGTTTACAGGCATCCTAGACCTCCTAAAGTCCAGAAAATGTTGTTGCATCAAAAACGGTGTCAGAGAGCTTTGAATGTCCCAAAAACATTTGCAGCCACTGAAATTCCCAAAAATATTTTTGGCACGAAAAATGCATCCTACACCCCTGAAAGTTGAGAAAATGTTGGCAGCTCAAGAAAAGGCCTTAAAACACATGTTAGGCCTTCAAAAATGTTGAAAACTTTGGAGGCCCAAAAAAGGGGTTTACAGGCATTCTAGACCCCCTAAGGTCCAGAAAATCTTGTTGGACCAAAAACGGTGTCAGAGAGCTCTGAATGTCCCAAAAACATGTGCAACCTGAAAGGGGCATTAACTCGCATCCCAGACCACTGAAATTCCCAAAAATATTTTTGGCACTAAAAATACATCCTACACCCCTGAAAGTTCAGAAAATGTTTGCAGCTCAAGAAAAGGCCTTAAAATGCATGTTCGGCCTTCAAAAATGTTGAAAACTTTGGAGGCCCAAAAAAGGGGTTTACAGGCATCCTAGACCCCCTAAAGTCCAGAAAATGTTGTTGGACCAGAATCGGTGTCAGAGAGCTCTGAATGTCCCAAAAACATTTGCAGCCTGAAAGGGGCATTAACCCACATCCTAGACCACTGAAATGCCCAAAAATATTTTTGCCCTGAAAAATGCATCCTACACCCCTGCAGGTTCAGAAAATGTTGGCAACTCCAAAAAAGGCCTTAAAATGCATGTTAGGCCTTCAAAAACGTTGAAAACTTTGGAGGCCCAAAAAAGGGATTTACAGGCATCCTAGACCCCCTAACGTCCAGAAAATGTTGTTGGATCAAAAACGGTGTCAGAAAGCTCTGAATGTCCCAAAAACATGTGCAACCTGAAAGGGGCATTAACCCGCATCCTAGACCACTGAAATTCCCAAAAATATTTTTGGCAATAAAAATGCATCCTACACCCCTGAAAGTTCAGAAAATGTTGGCAGCTCAAGAAAAGGCCTTAAAATGCATGTTAGGCCTTCAAAAATGTTGAAAACTTTGGAGGCACAAAATAGGGGTTTACAGGCATCCTAGACCTCCTAAAGTCCAGAAAATGTTGTTGGATCAAAAACGGTGTCAGAGAGCTCTGAATGTCCCAAAAACATTTGCAGCCTGAAAGGGGCATTAACCCACATCCTAGACCTCTGAAATTCCCAAAAATATTTTGTGCACGAAAAATTCATACTACACCCTTGAAAGTTCAGAATATGTTAGCAGCCCAAAAAAGGCATTAAAATGCATTTTAGGCCTGCAAAAATTTAGAAAACTTTGGATGCCCAAAAAAGGGGTTTACAGGCATCCTAGAACCCCTAAAGTCCAGAAAATGTTGGACCAAAAATGGTGTCAGAGAGCTCTGAATGTCCCAAAAACATTTGCAGCCTGAAAGGGGCATTAACCCGCATCCTAGACCTCTAAAATTCCCAAAAATATTTTGTGCACGAAAAATTCATACTACACCCCTGAAAGTTCAGAATATGTTAGCAGCCCAAAGAAGGCCTTAAAATGCATTTTAGGCCTACAAAAATTTAGAAAACTTTGGAGGCCCAAAAAAGGCATTTACGGGCATCCTAGACCCCCTAAAGACCAGAAAATGTTGGTGGATCAAAAATGGCGTCAGAGAGCTCCGAATGTCCCAAAAACATGTGCAACCTGAAAGGGGCATTAACCCGCATCCTAGACCACTGAAATTCCCAAAAACATTTTGCCACTAAAAATGCATCCTACACCCCTGAACATTCATAAAATGTTAGCAGCCCAAAAAAGGCATTAAAATGCATTTTAGGCCTGCAAAAATTTAGAAAACTTTGGAGGCCCAAAAAAGGCGTTTACAGGCATCCTAGACCCCCTAAAGTCCAGAAAATGTTGTGGGACTAAAAATGGTGTCAGAGAGCTCCGAATGTCCCAAAAACATGTGCAACCTGAAAGGGGCATTAACCCGCATCCTAGACCACTGAAATTCCCAAAAATATTTTGCCACTAAAAATGCATCCTACACCCCTGAACGTTCATAAAATGTTAGCAGCCCAAAAAAGGCATTAAAATGCATTTTAGGCCTGCAAAAATTTAGAAAACTTTGGAGGCCCAGAAAAGGGGTTTACAAGCATCCTAGACCCCCTAAAGACCAGAAAATGTTGGTGGATCAAAAACGGTGTCAGAGAGCTCCGAATGTCCCAAAAACATGTGCAACCTGAAAGGGGCATTAACCCACATCCTAGACCTCTGAAATTCCCAAAAATATTTTGTGCACGAAAAATTCATACTACACCCTTGAAAGTTCAGAATATGTTAGCAGCCCAAAAAAGGCATTAAAATGCATTTTAGGCCTGCAAAAATTTAGAAAACTTTGGAGGCCCAAAAAGGGGTTTACAGGCATCCTAGACCCCCTAAAGTCCAGAAAATGTTGTTGGACCAAAAATGGTGTCAGAGAGCTCTGAATGTCCCAAAAACATTTGCAGCCTGAAAGGGGCATTAACCCGCATCCTAGACCTCTGAAATTCCCAAAAATATTTTGTGCACAAAAAATGTATACTATACCCCTGAAACTCAGAATATGTTAGCAGCCCAAAGAAGGCCTTAAAATGCATTTTAGGCCTACAAAAATTTAGAAAACTTTGGAGGCCCAAAAAAGGCGTTTACAGGCATCCTAGACCCCCTAAAGTCCAGAAAATGTTGTGGGACTAAAAATGGTGTCAGAGAGCTCCGAATGTCCCAAAAACATGTGCAACCTGAAAGGGGCATTAACCCGCATCCTAGACCACTGAAATTCCCAAAAATATTTTGCCACTAAAAATGCATCCTACACCCCTGAACGTTCATAAAATGTTAGCAGCCCAAAAAAGGCATTAAAATGCATTTTAGGCCTGCAAAAATTTAGAAAACTTTGGAGGCCCAAAAAAGGGGTTTACAGGCATCCTAGACCCCCTAAAGTCCAGAAAATGTTGTTGGACCAAAAATGGTGTCAGAGAGCTCTGAATGTCCCAAAAACATCTGCAGCCTGAAAGGGGCATTAACCCGCATCCTAGACCTCTGAAATTCCTAAAAATATTTTGTGCACGAAAAATGCATCCTATACCCCTGAAACTCAGAATATGTTAGTAGCCCAAAGAAGGCCTTAAAATGCATTTTAGGCCTACAAAAATTTAGAACACTTTGGAGGCCCAAAAAAGGGGTTTACAGGCATCCTAGACCCCCTAAAGTCCAGAAAATGTTGTGGGACCAAAAATGGTGTCAGGGAGCTCTGAAAGGGGCATTAACCTGCATCCTAGACCACTGAAATTCACAAAAATATTTTTGGCACGAAAAATGCATCCTACACCCCTGAAAGTTCAGAAAATGTTGGCAGCTCAAGAAAAGGCCTTAAAATGCATGTTAGGCCTTCAAAAATGTTGAAAACTTTGGAGGCCCAAAAAAGGGGTTTACAGGCATCCTAGACCCCCTAAAGTCCAGAAAATGTTGTTGGACCAATATCGGTGTCAGAGAGCTATGAATGTCCCAAAAACATTTGCAGCCTGAAAGGGGCATTAACCCGCATCCTAGACCACTGAAATTTCCCAAAATATTTTTGGCATGAAAAATGCATGCTACACCCCTGAAAGTTCAGAAAACACCCCAGAAATGTTGCCAGCTCAAAAAAGGCCTTAAAATGCATCTTAGACCTGCAAAAATGTTGAAAACTTTGAAGACCCAAAAAAGGGGTTTACAGGCATCCTAGACCCCCTAAAGTCAAGAAAATGTTGTTGGACCAAAAATGGTGTCAGAGAGCTCTGAATGTCCCAAAAACATTTGCAGCCTGAAAGGGGCATTAACACGCATCCTAGACCACTGAAATTTCCCAAAATATTTTTGCCATGAAAAATGCATGCTACACCCCTGAACGTTCAGAAAACACCCCAGAAATGTTGCCAGGTCAAAAAAGGCCTTGAAATGCATCCTAGACCTCTGAAATTCCAAAAAATATTTTGTGCACGAAAAATTCATACTACACCCCTGAAAGTTCAGAATATGTTAGCAGCCCAAAAAAGGCATTAAAATGCATTTTAGCCCTGCAAAAATGTTGAAAACTTTGGAGGCGCAAAATAGGGGTTTACAGGCATCCTAGACCTCCTAAAGTCCAGAAAATGTTGTTGGATCAAAAACGGTGTCAGAGAGCTCTGAATGTCCCAAAAACATTTGCAGCCTGAAAGGGTCATTAACCCGCATCCTAGACCTCTAAAATTCCCAAAAATATTTTGTGCACGAAAAATTCATACTACACCCCTGAAAGTTCAGAATATGTTAGCAGCCCAAAGAAGGCCTTAACATGCATTTTAGGCCTACAAAAATTTAGAAAACTTTGGAGGCCCAAAAAAGGTGTTTACGGGCATCCTAGACCCCCTAAAGTCCAGAAAATGTTGTGGGACCAAAAATAGTGTCAGAGAGCTCTGAATGTCCCAAAAACATTTGCAGCCTGAAAGGGGCATTAACCGGCATCCTTGACCTCTGAAATTCCCAAAAATATTTTTTGCACGAAAAATGTATACTACCCCTAAAAGTTCAGAATATGTTAGAAGCCCAAAAAATGCATTCAAATGCATTTTAGGCCTGCAAAAATTTAGAAAACTTTGGAGGCCCAAAAAAGGGGTTTACAGGCATCCTAGACCCCCTAAAGTCCAGAAAATGTTGTTGGACCAAAATCGGTGTCAGAGAGCTCCGAATGTCCCAAAAACATGTGCAACCTGAAAGGGGCATTAACCCGCATCCTAGACCACTGAAATTCCCAAAAATATATTTGCCATGAAAAATGCATCCTACACCCCTGCAAGTTCAGAAAATGTTGGCAGCTCAAGAAAAGGCCTTAAAATGCATGTTAGGCCTTCAAAAATGTTGAAAACTTTGGAGGCACAAAATAGGGGTTTACAGGCATCCTAGACCTCCTAAAGTCCAGAAAATGTTGTTGGATCAAAAATGGTGTCAGAGAGCTCTGAATGTCCCAAAAACATTTGCAGCCACTGAAATTCCCAAAAATATTTTTGGCACGAAAAATGCATCCTACACCCCTGAAAGTTGAGAAAATGTTGGCAGCTCAAGAAAAGGCCTTAAAACACATGTTAGGCCTTCAAAAATGTTGAAAACTTTGGAGGCCCAAAAAAGGGGTTTACAGGCATTCTAGACCCCCTAAGGTCCAGAAAATCTTGTTGGACCAAAAACGGTGTCAGAGAGCTCTGAATGTCCCAAAAACATGTGCAACCTGAAAGGGGCATTAACTCGCATCCCAGACCACTGAAATTCCCAAAAATATTTTTGGCACTAAAAATACATCCTACACCCCTGAAAGTTCAGAAAATGTTTGCAGCTCACGAAAAGGCCTTAAAATGCATGTTCGGCCTTCAAAAATGTTGAAAACTTTTGAGGCCCAAAAAAGGGGTTTACAGGCATCCTAGACCCCCTAAAGTCCAGAAAATGTTGTTGGACCAGAATCGGTGTCAGAGAGCTCTGAATGTCCCAAAAACATTTGCAGCCTGAAAGGGGCATTAACCCACATCCTAGACCACTGAAATGCCCAAAAATATTTTTGCCCTGAAAAATGCATCCTACACCCCTGCAGGTTCAGAAAATGTTGGCAACTCCAAAAAAGGCCTTAAAATGCATGTTAGGCCTTCAAAAACGTTGAAAACTTTGGAGGCCCAAAAAAGGGATTTACAGGCATCCTAGACCCCCTAACGTCCAGAAAATGTTGTTGGATCAAAAACGGTGTCAGAAAGCTCTGAATGTCCCAAAAACATGTGCAACCTGAAAGGGGCATTAACCCGCATCCTAGACCACTGAAATTCCCAAAAATATTTTTGGCAATAAAAATGCATCCTACACCCCTGAAAGTTCAGAAAATGTTAGCAGCCCAAAAAAGGCATTAAAATGCATTTTAGGCCTGCAAAAATTTAGAAAACTTTGGAGGCCCAAAAAGGGGTTTACAGGCATCCTAGACCCCCTAAAGTCCAGAAAATGTTGTTGGACCAAAAATGGTGTCAGAGAGCTCTGAATGTCCCAAAAACATTTGCAGCCTGAAAGGGGCATTAACCCGCATCCTAGACCTCTGAAATTCCAAAAAATATTTTGTGCACAAAAAATGTATACTATACCCCTGAAACTCAGAATATGTTAGCAGCCCAAAGAAGGCCTTAAAATGCATTTAAGGCCTACAAAAATTTAGAAAACTTTGGAGGCCCAAAAAAGGCGTTTACAGGCATCCTAGACCCCCTAAAGTCCAGAAAATGTTGTGGGACTAAAAATGGTGTCAGAGAGCTCCGAATGTCCCAAAAACATGTGCAACCTGAAAGGGGCATTAACCCGCATCCTAGACCACTGAAATTCCCAAAAATATTTTGCCACTAAAAATGCATCCTACACCCCTGAACGTTCATAAAATGTTAGCAGCCCAAAAAAGGCATTAAAATGCATTTTAGGCCTGCAAAAATTTAGAAAACTTTGGAGGCCCAAAAAAGGGGTTTACAGGCATCCTAGACCCCCTAAAGTCCAGAAAATGTTGTTGGACCAAAAATGGTGTCAGAGAGCTCTGAATGTCCCAAAAACATCTGCAGCCTGAAAGGGGCATTAACCCGCATCCTAGACCTCTGAAATTCCTAAAAATATTTTGTGCACGAAAAATGCATCCTATACCCCTGAAACTCAGAATATGTTAGTAGCCCAAAGAAGGCCTTAAAATGCATTTTAGGCCTACAAAAATTTAGAACACTTTGGAGGCCCAAAAAAGGGGTTTACAGGCATCCTAGACCCCCTAAAATCCAGAAAATGTTGTGGGACCAAAAATGGTGTCAGGGAGCTCTGAAAGGGGCATTAACCTGCATCCTAGACCACTGAAATTCACAAAAATATTTTTGGCACGAAAAATGCATCCTACACCCCTGAAAGTTCAGAAAATGTTGGCAGCTCAAGAAAAGGCCTTAAAATGCATGTTAGGCCTTCAAAAATGTTGAAAACTTTGGAGGCCCAAAAAAGGGGTTTACAGGCATCCTAGACCCCCTAAAGTCCAGAAAATGTTGTTGGACCAATATCGGTGTCAGAGAGCTATGAATGTCCCAAAAACATTTGCAGCCTGAAAGGGGCATTAACCCGCATCCTAGACCACTGAAATTTCCCAAAATATTTTTGGCATGAAAAATGCATGCTACACCCCTGAAAGTTCAGAAAACACCCCAGAAATGTTGCCAGCTCAAAAAAGGCCTTAAAATGCATCTTAGACCTGCAAAAATGTTGAAAACTTTGAAGACCCAAAAAAGGGATTTACAGGCATCCAAGACCCCCTAAAGTCAAGAAAATGTTGTTGGACCAAAAATGGTGTCAGAGAGCTCTGAATGTCCCAAAAACATTTGCAGCCTGAAAGGGGCATTAACACGCATCCTAGACCACTGAAATTTCCCAAAATATTTTTGCCATGAAAAATGCATGCTACACCCCTGAAAGTTCAGAAAACACCCCAGAAATGTTGCCAGGTCAAAAAAGGCCTTGAAATGCATCCTAGACCTCTGAAATTCCAAAAAAATATTTTGTGCACGAAAAATTCATACTACACCCCTGAAAGTTCAGAATATGTTAGCAGCCCAAAAAAGGCATTAAAATGCATTTTAGGCCTGCAAAAATGTTGAAAACTTTGGAGGCGCAAAATAGGGGTTTACAGGCATCCTAGACCTCCTAAAGTCCAGAAAATGTTGTTGGATCAAAAACGGTGTCAGAGAGCTCTGAATGTCCCAAAAACATTTGCAGCCTGAAAGGGTCATTAACCCGCATCCTAGACCTCTAAAATTCCCAAAAATATTTTGTGCACGAAAAATTCATACTACACCCCTGAAAGTTCAGAATATGTTAGCAGCCCAAAGAAGGCCTTAAAATGCATTTTAGGCCTACAAAAATTTAGAAAACTTTGGAGGCCCAAAAAAGGCGTTTACGGGCATCCTAGACCCCCTAAAGTCCAGAAAATGTTGTGGGACCAAAAATAGTGTCAGAGAGCTCTGAATGTCCCAAAAACATTTGCAGCCTGAAAGGGGCATTAACCGGCATCCTTGACCTCTGAAATTCCCAAAAATATTTTTTGCACGAAAAATGTATACTACCCCTAAAAGTTCAGAATATGTTAGAAGCCCAAAAAATGCATTCAAATGCATTTTAGGCCTGCAAAAATTTAGAAAACTTTGGAGGCCCAAAAAAGGGGTTTACAGGCATCCTAGACCCCCTAAAATCCAGAAAATGTTGTTGGACCAAAATCGGTGTCAGAGAGCTCCAAATGTCCCAAAAACATGTGCAACCTGAAAGGGGCATTAACCCGCATCCTAGACCACTGAAATTCCCAAAAATATATTTGCCATGAAAAATGCATCCTACACCCCTGCAAGTTCAGAAAATGTTGGCAGCTCAAGAAAAGGCCTTAAAATGCATGTTAGGCCTTCAAAAATGTTGAAAACTTTGGAGGCACAAAATAGGGGTTTACAGGCATCCTAGACCTCCTAAAGTCCAGAAAATGTTGTTGGATCAAAAACGGTGTCAGAGAGCTCTGAATGTCCCAAAAACATTTGCAGCCACTGAAATTCCCAAAAATATTTTTGGCACGAAAAATGCATCCTACACCCCTGAAAGTTGAGAAAATGTTGGCAGCTCAAGAAAAGGCCTTAAAACACATGTTAGGCCTTCAAAAATGTTGAAAACTTTGGAGGCCCAAAAAAGGGGTTTACAGGCATTCTAGACCCCCTAAGGTCCAGAAAATCTTGTTGGACCAAAAACGGTGTCAGAGAGCTCTGAATGTCCCAAAAACATGTGCAACCTGAAAGGGGCATTAACTCGCATCCCAGACCACTGAAATTCCCAAAAATATTTTTGGCACTAAAAATACATCCTACACCCCTGAAAGTTCAGAAAATGTTTGCAGCTCAAGAAAAGGCCTTAAAATGCATGTTCGGCCTTCAAAAATGTTGAAAACTTTGGAGGCCCAAAAAAGGGGTTTACAGGCATCCTAGACCCCCTAAAGTCCAGAAAATGTTGTTGGACCAGAATCGGTGTCAGAGAGCTCTGAATGTCCCAAAAACATTTGCAGCCTGAAAGGGGCATTAACCCACATCCTAGACCACTGAAATGCCCAAAAATATTTTTGCCCTGAAAAATGCATCCTACACCCCTGCAGGTTCAGAAAATGTTGGCAACTCCAAAAAAGGCCTTAAAATGCATGTTAGGCCTTCAAAAACGTTGAAAACTTTGGAGGCCCAAAAAAGGGATTTACAGGCATCCTAGACCCCCTAACGTCCAGAAAATGTTGTTGGATCAAAAACGGTGTCAGAAAGCTCTGAATGTCCCAAAAACATGTGCAACCTGAAAGGGGCATTAACCCGCATCCTAGACCACTGAAATTCCCAAAAATATTTTTGGCAATAAAAATGCATCCTACACCCCTGAAAGTTCAGAAAATTTTGGCAGCTCAAGAAAAGGCCTTAAAATGCATGTTAGGCCTTCAAAAATGTTGAAAACTTTGGAGGCACAAAATAGGGGTTTACAGGCATCCTAGACCTCCTAAAGTCCAGAAAATGTTGTTGGATCAAAAACGGTGTCAGAGAGCTCTGAATGTCCCAAAAACATTTGCAGCCTGAAAGGGGCATTAACCCACATCCTAGACCTCTGAAATTCCCAAAAATATTTTGTGCACGAAAAATTCATACTACACCCTTGAAAGTTCAGAATATGTTAGCAGCCCAAAAAAGGCATTAAAATGCATTTTAGGCCTGCAAAAATTTAGAAAACTTTGGATGCCCAAAAAAGGGGTTTACAGGCATCCTAGAACCCCTAAAGTCCAGAAAATGTTGTTGGACCAAAAATGGTGTCAGAGAGCTCTGAATGTCCCAAAAACATTTGCAGCCTGAAAGGGGCATTAACCCGCATCCTAGACCTCTAAAATTCCCAAAAATATTTTGTGCACGAAAAATTCATACTACACCCCTGAAAGTTCAGAATATGTTAGCAGCCCAAAGAAGGCCTTAAAATGCATTTTAGGCCTACAAAAATTTAGAAAACTTTGGAGGCCCAAAAAAGGCGTTTACGGGCATCCTAGACCCCCTAAAGACCAGAAAATGTTGGTGGATCAAAAATGGTGTCAGAGAGCTCCGAATGTCCCAAAAACATGTGCAACCTGAAAGGGGCATTAACCCGCATCCTAGACCACTGAAATTCCCAAAAACATTTTGCCACTAAAAATGCATCCTACACCCCTGAACGTTCATAAAATGTTAGCAGCCCAAAAAAGGCATTAAAATGCATTTTAGGCCTGCAAAAATTTAGAAAACTTTGGAGGCCCAAAAAAGGCGTTTACAGGCATCCTAGACCCCCTAAAGTCCAGAAAATGTTGTGGGACTAAAAATGGTGTCAGAGAGCTCCGAATGTCCCAAAAACATGTGCAACCTGAAAGGGGCATTAACCCGCATCCTAGACCACTGAAATTCCCAAAAATATTTTGCCACTAAAAATGCATCCTACACCCCTGAACGTTCATAAAATGTTAGCAGCCCAAAAAAGGCATTAAAATGCATTTTAGGCCTGCAAAAATTTAGAAAACTTTGGAGGCCCAGAAAAGGGGTTTACAAGCATCCTAGACCCCCTAAAGACCAGAAAATGTTGGTGGATCAAAAACGGTGTCAGAGCTCCGAATGTCCCAAAAACATGTGCAACCTGAAAGGGGCATTAACCCACATCCTAGACCTCTGAAATTCCCAAAAATATTTTGTGCACGAAAAATTCATACTACACCCTTGAAAGTTCAGAATATGTTAGCAGCCCAAAAAAGGCATTAAAATGCATTTTAGGCCTGCAAAAATTTAGAAAACTTTGGAGGCCCAAAAAGGGGTTTACAGGCATCCTAGACCCCCTAAAGTCCAGAAAATGTTGTTGGACCAAAAATGGTGTCAGAGAGCTCTGAATGTCCCAAAAACATTTGCAGCCTGAAAGGGGCATTAACCCGCATCCTAGACCTCTGAAATTCCCAAAAATATTTTGTGCACAAAAAATGTATACTATACCCCTGAAACTCAGAATATGTTAGCAGCCCAAAGAAGGCCTTAAAATGCATTTTAGGCCTACAAAAATTTAGAAAACTTTGGAGGCCCAAAAAAGGCGTTTACAGGCATCCTAGACCCCCTAAAGTCCAGAAAATGTTGTGGGACTAAAAATGGTGTCAGAGAGCTCCGAATGTCCCAAAAACATGTGCAACCTGAAAGGGGCATTAACCCGCATCCTAGACCACTGAAATTCCCAAAAATATTTTGCCACTAAAAATGCATCCTACACCCCTGAACGTTCATAAAATGTTAGCAGCCCAAAAAAGGCATTAAAATGCATTTTAGGCCTGCAAAAATTTAGAAAACTTTGGAGGCCCAAAAAAGGGGTTTACAGGCATCCTAGACCCCCTAAAGTCCAGAAAATGTTGTTGGACCAAAAATGGTGTCAGAGAGCTCTGAATGTCCCAAAAACATCTGCAGCCTGAAAGGGGCATTAACCCGCATCCTAGACCTCTGAAATTCCTAAAAATATTTTGTGCACGAAAAATGCATCCTATACCCCTGAAACTCAGAATATGTTAGTAGCCCAAAGAAGGCCTTAAAATGCATTTTAGGCCTACAAAAATTTAGAACACTTTGGAGACCCAAAAAAGGGGTTTACAGGCATCCTAGACCCCCTAAAGTCCAGAAAATGTTGTGGGACCAAAAATGGTGTCAGGGAGCTCTGAAAGGGGCATTAACCTGCATCCTAGACCACTGAAATTCACAAAAATATTTTTGGCACGAAAAATGCATCCTACACCCCTGAAAGTTCAGAAAATGTTGGCAGCTCAAGAAAAGGCCTTAAAATGCATGTTAGGCCTTCAAAAATGTTGAAAACTTTGGAGGCCCAAAAAAGGGGTTTACAGGCATCCTAGACCCCCTAAAGTCCAGAAAATGTTGTTGGACCAATATCGGTGTCAGAGAGCTATGAATGTCCCAAAAACATTTGCAGCCTGAAAGGGGCATTAACCCGCATCCTAGACCACTGAAATTTCCCAAAATATTTTTGGCATGAAAAATGCATGCTACACCCCTGAAAGTTCAGAAAACACCCCAGAAATGTTGCCAGCTCAAAAAAGGCCTTAAAATGCATCTTAGACCTGCAAAAATGTTGAAAACTTTGAAGACCCAAAAAAGGGGTTTACAGGCATCCTAGACCCCCTAAAGTCAAGAAAATGTTGTTGGACCAAAAATGGTGTCAGAGAGCTCTGAATGTCCCAAAAACATTTGCAGCCTGAAAGGGGCATTAACACGCATCCTAGACCACTGAAATTTCCCAAAATATTTTTGCCATGAAAAATGCATGCTACACCCCTGAAAGTTCAGAAAACACCCCAGAAATGTTGCCAGGTCAAAAAAGGCCTTGAAATGCATCCTAGACCTCTGAAATTCCAAAAAATATTTTGTGCACGAAAAATTCATACTACACCCCTGAAAGTTCAGAATATGTTAGCAGCCCAAAAAAGGCATTAAAATGCATTTTAGGCCTGCAAAAATGTTGAAAACTTTGGAGGCGCAAAATAGGGGTTTACAGGCATCCTAGACCTCCTAAAGTCCAGAAAATGTTGTTGGATCAAAAATGGTGTCAGAGAGCTCTGAATGTCCCAAAAACATTTGCAGCCTGAAAGGGTCATTAACCCGCATCCTAGACCTCTAAAATTCCCAAAAATATTTTGTGCACGAAAAATTCATACTACACCCCTGAAAGTTCAGAATATGTTAGCAGCCCAAAGAAGGCCTTAAAATGCATTTTAGGCCTACAAAAATTTAGAAAACTTTGGAGGCCCAAAAAAGGCGTTTACGGGCATCCTAGACCCCCTAAAGACCAGAAAATGTTGGTGGATCAAAAACGGTGTCAGAGAGCTCCGAATGTCCCAAAAACATGTGCAACCTGAAAGGGGCATTAACCCACATCCTAGACCTCTGAAATTCCCAAAAATATTTTGTGCACAAAAAATGTATACTATACCCCTGAAACTCAGAATATGTTAGCAGCCCAAAGAAGGCCTTAAAATGCATTTTAGGCCTACAAAAATTTAGAAAACTTTGGAGGCCCAAAAAAGGCGTTTACAGGCATCCTAGACCCCCTAAAGTCCAGAAAATGTTGTGGGACTAAAAATGGTGTCAGAGAGCTCCGAATGTCCCAAAAACATGTGCAACCTGAAAGGGGCATTAACCCGCATCCTAGACCACTGAAATTCCCAAAAATATTTTGCCACTAAAAATGCATCCTACACCCCTGAACGTTCATAAAATGTTAGCAGCCCAAAAAAGGCATTAAAATGCATTTTAGGCCTGCAAAAATTTAGAAAACTTTGGAGGCCCAAAAAAGGGGTTTACAGGCATCCTAGACCCCCTAAAGTCCAGAAAATGTTGTTGGACCAAAAATGGTGTCAGAGAGCTCTGAATGTCCCAAAAACATCTGCAGCCTGAAAGGGGCATTAACCCGCATCCTAGACCTCTGAAATTCCTAAAAATATTTTGTGCACGAAAAATGCATCCTATACCCCTGAAACTCAGAATATGTTAGTAGCCCAAAGAAGGCCTTAAAATGCATTTTAGGCCTACAAAAATTTAGAACACTTTGGAGGCCCAAAAAAGGGGTTTACAGGCATCCTAGACCCCCTAAAGTCCAGAAAATGTTGTGGGACCAAAAATGGTGTCAGGGAGCTCTGAAAGGGGCATTAACCTGCATCCTAGACCACTGAAATTCACAAAAATATTTTTGGCACGAAAAATGCATCCTACACCCCTGAAAGTTCAGAAAATGTTGGCAGCTCAAGAAAAGGCCTTAAAATGCATGTTAGGCCTTCAAAAATGTTGAAAACTTTGGAGGCCCAAAAACGGGGTTTACAGGCATCCTAGACCCCCTAAAGTCCAGAAAATGTTGTTGGACCAATATCGGTGTCAGAGAGCTATGAATGTCCCAAAAACATTTGCAGCCTGAAAGGGGCATTAACCCGCATCCTAGACCACTGAAATTTCCCAAAATATTTTTGGCATGAAAAATGCATGCTACACCCCTGAAAGTTCAGAAAACACCCCAGAAATGTTGCCAGCTCAAAAAAGGCCTTAAAATGCATCTTAGACCTGCAAAAATGTTGAAAACTTTGAAGACCCAAAAAAGGGGTTTACAGGCATCCTAGACCCCCTAAAGTCAAGAAAATGTTGTTGGACCAAACATGGTGTCAGAGAGCTCTGAATGTCCCAAAAACATTTGCAGCCTGAAAGGGGCATTAACACGCATCCTAGACCACTGAAATTTCCCAAAATATTTTTGCCATGAAAAATGCATGCTACACCCCTGAAAGTTCAGAAAACACCCCAGAAATGTTGCCAGGTCAAAAAAGGCCTTGAAATGCATCCTAGACCTCTGAAATTCCAAAAAATATTTTGTGCACGAAAAATTCATACTACACCCCTGAAAGTTCAGAATATGTTAGCAGCCCAAAAAAGGCATTAAAATGCATTTTAGGCCTGCAAAAATGTTGAAAACTTTGGAGGCGCAAAATAGGGGTTTACAGGCATCCTAGACCTCCTAAAGTCCAGAAAATGTTGTTGGATCAAAAACGGTGTCAGAGAGCTCTGAATGTCCCAAAAACATTTGCAGCCTGAAAGGGTCATTAACCCGCATCCTAGACCTCTAAAATTCCCAAAAATATTTTGTGCACGAAAAATTCATACTACACCCCTGAAAGTTCAGAATATGTTAGCAGCCCAAAGAAGGCCTTAAAATGCATTTTAGGCCTACAAAAATTTAGAAAACTTTGGAGGCCCAAAAAAGGCGTTTACGGGCATCCTAGACCCCCTAAAGTCCAGAAAATGTTGTGGGACTAAAAATGGTGTCAGAGAGCTCCGAATGTCCCAAAAACATGTGCAACCTGAAAGGGGCATTAACCCGCATCCTAGACCACTGAAATTCCCAAAAATATTTTGCCACTAAAAATGCATCCTACACCCCTGAACGTTCATAAAATGTTAGCAGCCCAAAAAAGGCATTAAAATGCATTTTAGGCCTGCAAAAATTTAGAAAACTTTGGAGGCCCAAAAAAGGGGTTTACAGGCATCCTAGACCCCCTAAAGTCCAGAAAATGTTGTTGGACCAAAAATGGTGTCAGAGAGCTCTGAATGTCCCAAAAACATCTGCAGCCTGAAAGGGGCATTAACCCGCATCCTAGACCTCTGAAATTCCTAAAAATATTTTGTGCACGAAAAATGCATCCTATACCCCTGAAACTCAGAATATGTTAGTAGCCCAAAGAAGGCCTTAAAATGCATTTTAGGCCTACAAAAATTTAGAACACTTTGGAGGCCCAAAAAAGGGGTTTACAGGCATCCTAGACCCCCTAAAATCCAGAAAATGTTGTGGGACCAAAAATGGTGTCAGGGAGCTCTGAAAGGGGCATTAACCTGCATCCTAGACCACTGAAATTCACAAAAATATTTTTGGCACGAAAAATGCATCCTACACCCCTGAAAGTTCAGAAAATGTTGGCAGCTCAAGAAAAGGCCTTAAAATGCATGTTAGGCCTTCAAAAATGTTGAAAACTTTGGAGGCCCAAAAAAGGGGTTTACAGGCATCCTAGACCCCCTAAAGTCCAGAAAATGTTGTTGGACCAATATCGGTGTCAGAGAGCTATGAATGTCCCAAAAACATTTGCAGCCTGAAAGGGGCATTAACCCGCATCCTAGACCACTGAAATTTCCCAAAATATTTTTGGCATGAAAAATGCATGCTACACCCCTGAAAGTTCAGAAAACACCCCAGAAATGTTGCCAGCTCAAAAAAGGCCTTAAAATGCATCTTAGACCTGCAAAAATGTTGAAAACTTTGAAGACCCAAAAAAGGGATTTACAGGCATCCAAGACCCCCTAAAGTCAAGAAAATGTTGTTGGACCAAAAATGGTGTCAGAGAGCTCTGAATGTCCCAAAAACATTTGCAGCCTGAAAGGGGCATTAACACGCATCCTAGACCACTGAAATTTCCCAAAATATTTTTGCCATGAAAAATGCATGCTACACCCCTGAAAGTTCAGAAAACACCCCAGAAATGTTGCCAGGTCAAAAAAGGCCTTGAAATGCATCCTAGACCTCTGAAATTCCAAAAAATATTTTGTGCACGAAAAATTCATACTACACCCCTGAAAGTTCAGAATATGTTAGCAGCCCAAAAAAGCATTAAAATGCATTTTAGGCCTGCAAAAATGTTGAAAACTTTGGAGGCGCAAAATAGGGGTTTACAGGCATCCTAGACCTCCTAAAGTCCAGAAAATGTTGTTGGATCAAAAACGGTGTCAGAGAGCTCTGAATGTCCCAAAAACATTTGCAGCCTGAAAGGGTCATTAACCCGCATCCTAGACCTCTAAAATTCCCAAAAATATTTTGTGCACGAAAAATTCATACTACACCCCTGAAAGTTCAGAATATGTTAGCAGCCCAAAGAAGGCCTTAAAATGCATTTTAGGCCTACAAAAATTTAGAAAACTTTGGAGGCCCAAAAAAGGCGTTTACGGGCATCCTAGACCCCCTAAAGTCCAGAAAATGTTGTGGGACCAAAAATAGTGTCAGAGAGCTCTGAATGTCCCAAAAACATTTGCAGCCTGAAAGGGGCATTAACCGGCATCCTTGACCTCTGAAATTCCCAAAAATATTTTTTGCACGAAAAATGTATACTACCCCTAAAAGTTCAGAATATGTTAGAAGCCCAAAAAATGCATTCAAATGCATTTTAGGCCTGCAAAAATTTAGAAAACTTTGGAGGCCCAAAAAAGGGGTTTACAGGCATCCTAGACCCCCTAAAGTCCAGAAAATGTTGTTGGACCAAAATCGGTGTCAGAGAGCTCCAAATGTCCCAAAAACATGTGCAACCTGAAAGGGGCATTAACCCGCATCCTAGACCACTGAAATTCCCAAAAATATATTTGCCATGAAAAATGCATCCTACACCCCTGCAAGTTCAGAAAATGTTGGCAGCTCAAGAAAAGGCCTTAAAATGCATGTTAGGCCTTCAAAAATGTTGAAAACTTTGGAGGCACAAAATAGGGGTTTACAGGCATCCTAGACCTCCTAAAGTCCAGAAAATGTTGTTGGATCAAAAACGGTGTCAGAGAGCTCTGAATGTCCCAAAAACATTTGCAGCCACTGAAATTCCCAAAAATATTTTTGGCACGAAAAATGCATCCTACACCCCTGAAAGTTGAGAAAATGTTGGCAGCTCAAGAAAAGGCCTTAAAACACATGTTAGGCCTTCAAAAATGTTGAAAACTTTGGAGGCCCAAAAAAGGGGTTTACAGGCATTCTAGACCCCCTAAGGTCCAGAAAATCTTGTTGGACCAAAAACGGTGTCAGAGAGCTCTGAATGTCCCAAAAACATGTGCAACCTGAAAGGGGCATTAACTCGCATCCCAGACCACTGAAATTCCCAAAAATATTTTTGGCACTAAAAATACATCCTACACCCCTGAAAGTTCAGAAAATGTTTGCAGCTCAAGAAAAGGCCTTAAAATGCATGTTCGGCCTTCAAAAATGTTGAAAACTTTGGAGGCCCAAAAAAGGGGTTTACAGGCATCCTAGACCCCCTAAAGTCCAGAAAATGTTGTTGGACCAGAATTGGTGTCAGAGAGCTCTGAATGTCCCAAAAACATTTGCAGCCTGAAAGGGGCATTAACCCACATCCTAGACCACTGAAATGCCCAAAAATATTTTTGCCCTGAAAAATGCATCCTACACCCCTGCAGGTTCAGAAAATGTTGGCAACTCCAAAAAAGGCCTTAAAATGCATGTTAGGCCTTCAAAAACGTTGAAAACTTTGGAGGCCCAAAAAAGGGATTTACAGGCATCCTAGACCCCCTAACGTCCAGAAAATGTTGTTGGATCAAAAACGGTGTCAGAAAGCTCTGAATGTCCCAAAAACATGTGCAACCTGAAAGGGGCATTAACCCGCATCCTAGACCACTGAAATTCCCAAAAATATTTTTGGCAATAAAAATGCATCCTACACCCCTGAAAGTTCAGAAAATGTTGGCAGCTCAAGAAAAGGCCTTAAAATGCATGTTAGGCCTTCAAAAATGTTGAAAACTTTGGAGGCACAAAATAGGGGTTTACAGGCATCCTAGACCTCCTAAAGTCCAGAAAATGTTGTTGGATCAAAAACGGTGTCAGAGAGCTCTGAATGTCCCAAAAACATTTGCAGCCTGAAAGGGGCATTAACCCACATCCTAGACCTCTGAAATTCCCAAAAATATTTTGTGCACGAAAAATTCATACTACACCCTTGAAAGTTCAGAATATGTTAGCAGCCCAAAAAAGGCATTAAAATGCATTTTAGGCCTGCAAAAATTTAGAAAACTTTGGATGCCCAAAAAAGGGGTTTACAGGCATCCTAGAACCCCTAAAGTCCAGAAAATGTTGTTGGACCAAAAATGGTGTCAGAGAGCTCTGAATGTCCCAAAAACATTTGCAGCCTGAAAGGGGCATTAACCCGCATCCTAGACCTCTAAAATTCCCAAAAATATTTTGTGCACGAAAAATTCATACTACACCCCTGAAAGTTCAGAATATGTTAGCAGCCCAAAGAAGGCCTTAAAATGCATTTTAGGCCTACAAAAATTTAGAAAACTTTGGAGGCCCAAAAAAGGCGTTTACGGGCATCCTAGACCCCCTAAAGACCAGAAAATGTTGGTGGATCAAAAATGGTGTCAGAGAGCTCCGAATGTCCCAAAAACATGTGCAACCTGAAAGGGGCATTAACCCGCATCCTAGACCACTGAAATTCCCAAAAACATTTTGCCACTAAAAATGCATCCTACACCCCTGAACGTTCATAAAATGTTAGCAGCCCAAAAAAGGCATTAAAATGCATTTTAGGCCTGCAAAAATTTAGAAAACTTTGGAGGCCCAAAAAAGGCGTTTACAGGCATCCTAGACCCCCTAAAGTCCAGAAAATGTTGTGGAACTAAAAATGGTGTCAGAGAGCTCCGAATGTCCCAAAAACATGTGCAACCTGAAAGGGGCATTAACCCGCATCCTAGACCACTGAAATTCCCAAAAATATTTTGCCACTAAAAATGCATCCTACACCCCTGAACGTTCATAAAATGTTAGCAGCCCAAAAAAGGCATTAAAATGCATTTTAGGCCTGCAAAAATTTAGAAAACTTTGGAGGCCCAGAAAAGGGGTTTACAAGCATCCTAGACCCCCTAAAGACCAGAAAATGTTGGTGGATCAAAAACGGTGTCAGAGCTCCGAATGTCCCAAAAACATGTGCAACCTGAAAGGGGCATTAACCCACATCCTAGACCTCTGAAATTCCCAAAAATATTTTGTGCACAAAAAATGTATACTATACCCCTGAAACTCAGAATATGTTAGCAGCCCAAAGAAGGCCTTAAAATGCATTTTAGGCCTACAAAAATTTAGAAAACTTTGGAGGCCCAAAAAAGGCGTTTACAGGCATCCTAGACCCCCTAAAGTCCAGAAAATGTTGTGGGACTAAAAATGGTGTCAGAGAGCTCCGAATGTCCCAAAAACATGTGCAACCTGAAAGGGGCATTAACCCGCATCCTAGACCACTGAAATTCCCAAAAATATTTTGCCACTAAAAATGCATCCTACACCCCTGAACGTTCATAAAATGTTAGCAGCCCAAAAAAGGCATTAAAATGCATTTTAGGCCTGCAAAAATTTAGAAAACTTTGGAGGCCCAAAAAAGGGGTTTACAGGCATCCTAGACCCCCTAAAGTCCAGAAAATGTTGTTGGACCAAAAATGGTGTCAGAGAGCTCTGAATGTCCCAAAAACATCTGCCGCCTGAAAGGGGCATTAACCCGCATCCTAGACCTCTGAAATTCCTAAAATATTTTGTGCACGAAAAATGCATCCTATACCCCTGAAACTCAGAATATGTTAGTAGCCCAAAGAAGGCCTTAAAATGCATTTTAGGCCTACAAAAATTTAGTACACTTTGGAGGCCCAAAAAAGGGGTTTACAGGCATCCTAGACCCCCTAAAGTCCAGAAAATGTTGTGGGACCAAAAATGGTGTCAGGGAGCTCTGAAAGGGGCATTAACCTGCATCCTAGACCACTGAAATTCACAAAAATATTTTTGGCACGAAAAATGCATCCTACACCCCTGAAAGTTCAGAAAATGTTGGCAGCTCAAGAAAAGGCCTTAAAATGCATGTTAGGCCTTCAAAAATGTTGAAAACTTTGGAGGCCCAAAAAAGGGGTTTACAGGCATCCTAGACCCCCTAAAGTCCAGAAAATGTTGTTGGACCAATATCGGTGTCAGAGAGCTATGAATGTCCCAAAAACATTTGCAGCCTGAAAGGGGCATTAACCCGCATCCTAGACCACTGAAATTTCCCAAAATATTTTTGGCATGAAAAATGCATGCTACACCCCTGAAAGTTCAGAAAACACCCCAGAAATGTTGCCAGCTCAAAAAAGGCCTTAAAATGCATCTTAGACCTGCAAAAATGTTGAAAACTTTGAAGACCCAAAAAAGGGGTTTACAGGCATCCTAGACCCCCTAAAGTCAAGAAAATGTTGTTGGACCAAAAATGGTGTCAGAGAGCTCTGAATGTCCCAAAAACATTTGCAGCCTGAAAGGGGCATTAACACGCATCCTAGACCACTGAAATTTCCCAAAATATTTTTGCCATGAAAAATGCATGCTACACCCCTGAAAGTTCAGAAAACACCCCAGAAATGTTGCCAGGTCAAAAAAGGCCATGAAATGCATCCTAGACCTCTGAAATTCCAAAAAATATTTTGTGCACGAAAAATTCATACTACACCCCTGAAAGTTCAGAATATGTTAGCAGCCCAAAAAAGGCATTAAAATGCATTTTAGGCCTGCAAAAATGTTGAAAACTTTGGAGGCGCAAAATAGGGGTTTACTGGCATCCTAGACCTCCTAAAGTCCAGAAAATGTTGTTGGATCAAAAACGGTGTCAGAGAGCTCTGAATGTCCCAAAAACATTTGCAGCCTGAAAGGGTCATTAACCCGCATCCTAGACCTCTAAAATTCCCAAAAATATTTTGTGCACGAAAAATTCATACTACACCCCTGAAAGTTCAGAATATGTTAGCAGCCCAAAGAAGGCCTTAAAATGCATTTTAGGCCTACAAAAATTTAGAAAACTTTGGAGGCCCAAAAAAGGCGTTTACGGGCATCCTAGACCCCCTAAAGACCAGAAAATGTTGGTGGATCAAAAACGGTGTCAGAGAGCTCCGAATGTCCCAAAAACATGTGCAACCTGAAAGGGGCATTAACCCACATCCTAGACCTCTGAAATTCCCAAAAATTTTTTGTGCACAAAAAATGTATACTATACCCCTGAAACTCAGAATATGTTAGCAGCCCAAAGAAGGCCTTAAAATGCATTTTAGGCCTACAAAAATTTAGAAAACTTTGGAGGCCCAAAAAAGGCGTTTACAGGCAACCTAGACCCCCTAAAGTCCAGAAAATGTTGTGGGACTAAAAATGGTGTCAGAGAGCTCCGAATGTCCCAAAAACATGTGCAACCTGAAAGGGGCATTAACCCGCATCCTAGACCACTGAAATTCCCAAAAATATTTTGCCACTAAAAATGCATCCTACACCCCTGAACGTTCATAAAATGTTAGCAGCCCAAAAAAGGCATTAAAATGCATTTTAGGCCTGCAAAAATTTAGAAAACTTTGGAGGCCCAAAAAAGGGGTTTACAGGCATCCTAGACCCCCTAAAGTCCAGAAAATGTTGTTGGACCAAAAATGGTGTCAGAGAGCTCTGAATGTCCCAAAAACATCTGCAGCCTGAAAGGGGCATTAACCCGCATCCTAGACCTCTGAAATTCCTAAAAATATTTTGTGCACGAAAAATGCATCCTATACCCCTGAAACTCAGAATATGTTAGTAGCCCAAAGAAGGCCTTAAAATGCATTTTAGGCCTACAAAAATTTAGAACACTTTGGAGGCCCAAAAAAGGGGTTTACAGGCATCCTAGACCCCCTAAAGTCCAGAAAATGTTGTGGGACCAAAAATGGTGTCAGGGAGCTCTGAAAGGGGCATTAACCTGCATCCTAGACCACTGAAATTCACAAAAATATTTTTGGCACGAAAAATGCATCCTATACCCCTGAAAGTTCAGAAAATGTTGGCAGCTCAAGAAAAGGCCTTAAAATGCATGTTAGGCCTTCAAAAATGTTGAAAACTTTGGAGGCCCAAAAAAGGGGTTTACAGGCATCCTAGACCCCCTAAAGTCCAGAAAATGTTGTTGGACCAAAATCGGTGTCAGAGAGCTATGAATGTCCCAAAAACATTTGCAGCCTGAAAGGGGCATTAACCCGCATCCTAGACCACTGAAATTTCCCAAAATATTTTTGGCATGAAAAATGCATGCTACACCCCTGAAAGTTCAGAAAACACCCCAGAAATGTTGCCAGCTCAAAAAAGGCCTTAAAATGCATCTTAGACCTGCAAAAATGTTGAAAACTTTGAAGACCCAAAAAAGGGGTTTACAGGCATCCTAGACCCCCTAAAGTCAAGAAAATGTTGTTGGACCAAAAATGGTGTCAGAGAGCTCTGAATGTCCCAAAAACATTTGCAGCCTGAAAGGGGCATTAACACGCATCCTAGACCACTGAAATTTCCCAAAATATTTTTGCCATGAAAAATGAATGCTACACCCCTGAAAGTTCAGAAAACACCCCAGAAATGTTGCCAGGTCAAAAAAGGCCTTGAAATGCATCCTAGACCTCTGAAATTCCAAAAAATATTTTGTGCACGAAAAATTCATACTACACCCCTGAAAGTTCAGAATATGTTAGCAGCCCAAAAAAGGCATTAAAATGCATTTTAGGCCTGCAAAAATGTTGAAAACTTTGGAGGCGCAAAATAGGGGTTTACAGGCATCCTAGACCTCCTAAAGTCCAGAAAATGTTGTTGGATCAAAAACGGTGTCAGAGAGCTCTGAATGTCCCAAAAACATTTGCAGCCTGAAAGGGTCATTAACCCGCATCCTAGACCTCTAAAATTCCCAAAAATATTTTGTGCACGAAAAATTCATACTACACCCCTGAAAGTTCAGAATATGTTAGCAGCCCAAAGAAGGCCTTAAAATGCATTTTAGGCCTACAAAAATTTAGAAAACTTTGGAGGCCCAAAAAAGGCGTTTACGGGCATCCTAGACCCCCTAAAGTCCAGAAAATGTTGTGGGACCAAAAATAGTGTCAGAGAGCTCTGAATGTCCCAAAAACATTTGCAGCCTGAAAGGGGCATTAACCGGCATCCTTGACCTCTGAAATTCCCAAAAATATTTTTTGCACGAAAAATGTATACTACCCCTAAAAGTTCAGAATATGTTAGAAGCCCAAAAAATGCATTCAAATGCATTTTAGGCCTGCAAAAATTTAGAAAACTTTGGAGCCCAAAAAAGGGGTTTACAGGCATCCTAGACCCCCTAAAGTCCAGAAAATGTTGTTGGACCAAAATCGGTGTCAGAGAGCTCCGAATGTCCCAAAAACATGTGCAACCTGAAAGGGGCATTAACCCGCATCCTAGACCACTGAAATTCCCAAAAATATATTTGCCATGAAAAATGCATCCTACACCCCTGCAAGTTCAGAAAATGTTGGCAGCTCAAGAAAAGGCCTTAAAATGCATGTTAGGCCTTCAAAAATGTTGAAAACTTTGGAGGCACAAAATAGGGGTTTACAGGCATCCTAGACCTCCTAAAGTCCAGAAAATGTTGTTGGATCAAAAATGGTGTCAGAGAGCTCTGAATGTCCCAAAAACATTTGCAGCCACTGAAATTCCCAAAAATATTTTTGGCACGAAAAATGCATCCTACACCCCTGAAAGTTGAGAAAATGTTGGCAGCTCAAGAAAAGGCCTTAAAACACATGTTAGGCCTTCAAAAATGTTGAAAACTTTGGAGGCCCAAAAAAGGGGTTTACAGGCATTCTAGACCCCCTAAGGTCCAGAAAATCTTGTTGGACCAAAAACGGTGTCAGAGAGCTCTGAATGTCCCAAAAACATGTGCAACCTGAAAGGGGCATTAACTCGCATCCCAGACCACTGAAATTCCCAAAAATATTTTTGGCACTAAAAATACATCCTACACCCCTGAAAGTTCAGAAAATGTTTGCAGCTCAAGAAAAGGCCTTAAAATGCATGTTCGGCCTTCAAAAATGTTGAAAACTATTGAGGCCCAAAAAAGGGGTTTACAGGCATCCTAGACCCCCTAAAGTCCAGAAAATGTTGTTGGACCAGAATCGGTGTCAGAGAGCTCTGAATGTCCCAAAAACATTTGCAGCCTGAAAGGGGCATTAACCCACATCCTAGACCACTGAAATGCCCAAAAATATTTTTGCCCTGAAAAATGCATCCTACACCCCTGCAGGTTCAGAAAATGTTGGCAACTCCAAAAAAGGCCTTAAAATGCATGTTAGGCCTTCAAAAACGTTGAAAACTTTGGAGGCCCAAAAAAGGGATTTACAGGCATCCTAGACCCCCTAACGTCCAGAAAATGTTGTTGGATCAAAAACGGTGTCAGAAAGCTCTGAATGTCCCAAAAACATGTGCAACCTGAAAGGGGCATTAACCCGCATCCTAGACCACTGAAATTCCCAAAAATATTTTTGGCAATAAAAATGCATCCTACACCCCTGAAAGTTCAGAAAATGTTAGCAGCCCAAAAAAGGCATTAAAATGCATTTTAGGCCTGCAAAAATTTAGAAAACTTTGGAGGCCCAAAAAGGGGTTTACAGGCATCCTAGACCCCCTAAAGTCCAGAAAATGTTGTTGGACCAAAAATGGTGTCAGAGAGCTCTGAATGTCCCAAAAACATTTGCAGCCTGAAAGGGGCATTAACCCGCATCCTAGACCTCTGAAATTCCAAAAAATATTTTGTGCACAAAAAATGTATACTATACCCCTGAAACTCAGAATATGTTAGCAGCCCAAAGAAGGCCTTAAAATGCATTTTAGGCCTACAAAAATTTAGAAAACTTTGGAGGCCCAAAAAAGGCGTTTACAGGCATCCTAGACCCCCTAAAGTCCAGAAAATGTTGTGGGACTAAAAATGGTGTCAGAGAGCTCCGAATGTCCCAAAAACATGTGCAACCTGAAAGGGGCATTAACCCGCATCCTAGACCACTGAAATTCCCAAAAATATTTTGCCACTAAAAATGCATCCTACATCCCTGAACGTTCATAAAATGTTAGCAGCCCAAAAAAGGCATTAAAATGCATTTTAGGCCTGCAAAAATTTAGAAAACTTTGGAGGCCCAAAAAAGGGGTTTACAGGCATCCTAGACCCCCTAAAGTCCAGAAAATGTTGTTGGACCAAAAATGGTGTCAGAGAGCTCTGAATGTCCCAAAAACATCTGCAGCCTGAAAGGGGCATTAACCCGCATCCTAGACCTCTGAAATTCCTAAAAATATTTTGTGCACGAAAAATGCATCCTATACCCCTGAAACTCAGAATATGTTAGTAGCCCAAAGAAGGCCTTAAAATGCATTTTAGGCCTACAAAAATTTAGAACACTTTGGAGGCCCAAAAAAGGGGTTTACAGGCATCCTAGACCCCCTAAAATCCAGAAAATGTTGTGGGACCAAAAATGGTGTCAGGGAGCTCTGAAAGGGGCATTAACCTGCATCCTAGACCACTGAAATTCACAAAAATATTTTTGGCACGAAAAATGCATCCTACACCCCTGAAAGTTCAGAAAATGTTGGCAGCTCAAGAAAAGGCCTTAAAATGCATGTTAGGCCTTCAAAAATGTTGAAAACTTTGGAGGCCCAAAAAAGGGGTTTACAGGCATCCTAGACCCCCTAAAGTCCAGAAAATGTTGTTGGACCAATATCGGTGTCAGAGAGCTATGAATGTCCCAAAAACATTTGCAGCCTGAAAGGGGCATTAACCCGCATCCTAGACCACTGAAATTCCCAAAAACATTTTGCCACTAAAAATGCATCCTACACCCCTGAACGTTCATAAAATGTTAGCAGCCCAAAAAAGGCATTAAAATGCATTTTAGGCCTGCAAAAATTTAGAAAACTTTGGAGGCCCAAAAAAGGCGTTTACAGGCATCCTAGACCCCCTAAAGTCCAGAAAATGTTGTGGGACTAAAAATGGTGTCAGAGAGCTCCGAATGTCCCAAAAACATGTGCAACCTGAAAGGGGCATTAACCCGCATCCTAGACCACTGAAATTCCCAAAAATATTTTGCCACTAAAAATGCATCCTACACCCCTGAACGTTCATAAAATGTTAGCAGCCCAAAAAAGGCATTAAAATGCATTTTAGGCCTGCAAAAATTTAGAAAACTTTGGAGGCCCAGAAAAGGGGTTTACAAGCATCCTAGACCCCCTAAAGACCAGAAAATGTTGGTGGATCAAAAACGGTGTCAGAGCTCCGAATGTCCCAAAAACATGTGCAACCTGAAAGGGGCATTAACCCACATCCTAGACCTCTGAAATTCCCAAAAATATTTTGTGCACGAAAAATTCATACTACACCCTTGAAAGTTCAGAATATGTTAGCAGCCCAAAAAAGGCATTAAAATGCATTTTAGGCCTGCAAAAATTTAGACAACTTTGGAGGCCCAAAAAGGGGTTTACAGGCATCCTAGACCCCCTAAAGTCCAGAAAATGTTGTTGGACCAAAAATGGTGTCAGAGAGCTCTGAATGTCCCAAAAACATTTGCAGCCTGAAAGGGGCATTAACCCGCATCCTAGACCTCTGAAATTCCCAAAAATATTTTGTGCACAAAAAATGTATACTATACCCCTGAAACTCAGAATATGTTAGCAGCCCAAAGAAGGCCTTAAAATGCATTTTAGGCCTACAAAAATTTAGAAAACTTTGGAGGCCCAAAAAAGGCGTTTACAGGCATCCTAGACCCCCTAAAGTCCAGAAAATGTTGTGGGACTAAAAATGGTGTCAGAGAGCTCCGAATGTCCCAAAAACATGTGCAACCTGAAAGGGGCATTAACCCGCATCCTAGACCACTGAAATTCCCAAAAATATTTTGCCACTAAAAATGCATCCTACACTCCTGAACGTTCATAAAATGTTAGCAGCCCAAAAAAGGCATTAAAATGCATTTTAGGCCTGCAAAAATTTAGAAAACTTTGCAGGCCCAAAAAAGGGGTTTACAGGCATCCTAGACCCCCTAAAGTCCAGAAAATGTTGTTGGACCAAAAATGGTGTCAGAAAGCTCTGAATGTCCCAAAAACATCTGCAGCCTGAAAGGGGCATTAACCCGCATCCTAGACCTCTGAAATTCCTAAAAATATTTTGTGCACGAAAAATGCATCCTATACCCCTGAAACTCAGAATATGTTAGTAGCCCAAAGAAGGCCTTAAAATGCATTTTAGGCCTACAAAAATTTAGAACACTTTGGAGGCCCAAAAAAGGGGTTTACAGGCATCCTAGACCCCCTAAAGTCCAGAAAATGTTGTGGGACCAAAAATGGTGTCAGGGAGCTCTGAAAGGGGCATTAACCTGCATCCTAGACCACTGAAATTCACAAAAATATTTTTGGCACGAAAAATGCATCCTACACCCCTGAAAGTTCAGAAAATGTTGGCAGCTCAAGAAAAGGCCTTAAAATGCATGTTAGGCCTTCAAAAATGTTGAAAATTTTGGAGGCCCAAAAAAGGGGTTTACAGGCATCCTAGACCCCCTAAAGTCCAGAAAATGTTGTTGGACCAATATCGGTGTCAGAGAGCTATGAATGTCCCAAAAACATTTGCAGCCTGAAAGGGGCATTAACCCGCATCCTAGACCACTGAAATTTCCCAAAATATTTTTGGCATGAAAAATGCATGCTACACCCCTGAAAGTTCAGAAAACACCCCAGAAATGTTGCCAGCTCAAAAAAGGCCTTAAAATGCATCTTAGACCTGCAAAAATGTTGAAAACTTTGAAGACCCAAAAAAGGGGTTTACAGGCATCCTAGACCCCCTAAAGTCAAGAAAATGTTGTTGGACCAAAAATGGTGTCAGAGAGCTCTGAATGTCCCAAAAACATTTGCAGCCTGAAAGGGGCATTAACACGCATCCTAGACCACTGAAATTTCCCAAAATATTTTTGCCATGAAAAATGCATGCTACACCCCTGAAAGTTCAGAAAACACCCCAGAAATGTTGCCAGGTCAAAAAAGGCCTTGAAATGCATCCTAGACCTCTGAAATTCCCAAAAATATTTTGTGCACGAAAAATTCATACTACACCCCTGAAAGTTCAGAATATGTTAGCAGCCCAAAAAAGGCATTAAAATGCATTTTAGGCCTGCAAAAATGTTGAAAACTTTGGAGGCGCAAAATAGGGGTTTACAGGCATCCTAGACCTCCTAAAGTCCAGAAAATGTTGTTGGATCAAAAACGGTGTCAGAGAGCTCTGAATGTCCCAAAAACATTTGCAGCCTGAAAGGGTCATTAACCCGCATCCTAGACCTCTAAAATTCCCAAAAATATTTTGTGCACGAAAAATTCATACTCCACCCCTGAAAGTTCAGAATATGTTAGCAGCCCAAAGAAGGCCTTAAAATGCATTTTAGGCCTACAAAAATTTAGAAAACTTTGGAGGCCCAAAAAAGGCGTTTACGGGCATCCTAGACCCCCTAAAGTCCAGAAAATGTTGTGGGACCAAAAATAGTGTCAGAGAGCTCTGAATGTCCCAAAAACATTTGCAGCCTGAAAGGGGCATTAACCGGCATCCTTGACCTCTGAAATTCCCAAAAATATTTTTTGCACGAAAAATGTATACTACCCCTAAAAGTTCAGAATATGTTAGAAGCCCAAAAAATGCATTCAAATGCATTTTAGGCCTGCAAAAATTTAGAAAACTTTGGAGGCCCAAAAAAGGGGTTTACAGGCATCCTAGACCCCCTAAAGTCCAGAAAATGTTGTTGGACCAAAATCGGTGTCAGAGAGCTCCGAATGTCCCAAAAACATGTGCAACCTGAAAGGGGCATTAACCCGCATCCTAGACCACTGAAATTCCCAAAAACATTTTGCCACTAAAAATGCATCCTACACCCCTGAACGTTCATAAAATGTTAGCAGCCCAAAAAAGGCATTAAAATGCATTTTAGGCCTGCAAAAATTTAGAAAACTTTGGAGGCCCAAAAAAGGCGTTTACAGGCATCCTAGACCCCCTAAAGTCCAGAAAATGTTGTGGGACTAAAAATGGTGTCAGAGAGCTCCGAATGTCCCAAAAACATGTGCAACCTGAAAGGGGCATTAACCCGCATCCTAGACCACTGAAATTCCCAAAAACATTTTGCCACTAAAAATGCATCCTACACCCCTGAACGTTCATAAAATGTTAGCAGCCCAAAAAAGGCATTAAAATGCATTTTAGGCCTGCAAAAATTTAGAAAACTTTGGAGGCCCAGAAAAGGGGTTTACAAGCATCCTAGACCCCCTAAAGACCAGAAAATGTTGGTGGATCAAAAACGGTGTCAGAGCTCCGAATGTCCCAAAAACATGTGCAACCTGAAAGGGGCATTAACCCACATCCTAGACCTCTGAAATTCCCAAAAATATTTTGTGCACGAAAAATTCATACTACACCCTTGAAAGTTCAGAATATGTTAGCAGCCCAAAAAAGGCATTAAAATGCATTTTAGGCCTGCAAAAATTTAGAAAACTTTGGAGGCCCAAAAAGGGGTTTACAGGCATCCTAGACCCCCTAAAGTCCAGAAAATGTTGTTGGACCAAAAATGGTGTCAGAGAGCTCTGAATGTCCCAAAAACATTTGCAGCCTGAAAGGGGCATTAACCCGCATCCTAGACCTCTGAAATTCCCAAAAATATTTTGTGCACAAAAAATGTATACTATACCCCTGAAACTCAGAATATGTTAGCAGCCCAAAGAAGGCCTTAAAATGCATTTTAGGCCTACAAAAATTTAGAAAACTTTGGAGGCCCAAAAAAGGCGTTTACAGGCATCCTAGACCCCCTAAAGTCCAGAAAATGTTGTGGGACTAAAAATGGTGTCAGAGAGCTCCGAATGTCCCAAAAACATGTGCAACCTGAAAGGGGCATTAACCCGCATCCTAGACCACTGAAATTCCCAAAAATATTTTGCCACTAAAAATGCATCCTACACCCCTGAACGTTCATAAAATGTTAGCAGCCCAAAAAAGGCATTAAAATGCATTTTAGGCCTGCAAAAATTTAGAAAACTTTGGAGGCCCAAAAAAGGGGTTTACAGGCATCCTAGACCCCCTAAAGTCCAGAAAATGTTGTTGGACCAAAAATGGTGTCAGAAAGCTCTGAATGTCCCAAAAACATCTGCAGCCTGAAAGGGGCATTAACCCGCATCCTAGACCTCTGAAATTCCTAAAAATATTTTGTGCACGAAAAATGCATCCTATACCCCTGAAACTCAGAATATGTTAGTAGCCCAAAGAAGGCCTTAAAATGCATTTTAGGCCTACAAAAATTTAGAACACTTTGGAGGCCCAAAAAAGGGGTTTACAGGCATCCTAGACCCCCTAAAGTCCAGAAAATGTTGTGGGACCAAAAATGGTGTCAGGGAGCTCTGAAAGGGGCATTAACCTGCATCCTAGACCACTGAAATTCACAAAAATATTTTTGGCACGAAAAATGCATCCTACACCCCTGAAAGTTCAGAAAATGTTGGCAGCTCAAGAAAAGGCCTTAAAATGCATGTTAGGCCTTCAAAAATGTTGAAAACTTTGGAGGCCCAAAAAAGGGGTTTACAGGCATCCTAGACCCCCTAAAGTCCAGAAAATGTTGTTGGACCAATATCGGTGTCAGAGAGCTATGAATGTCCCAAAAACATTTGCAGCCTGAAAGGGGCATTAACCCGCATCCTAGACCACTGAAATTTCCCAAAATATTTTTGGCATGAAAAATGCATGCTACACCCCTGAAAGTTCAGAAAACACCCCAGAAATGTTGCCAGCTCAAAAAAGGCCTTAAAATGCATCTTAGACCTGCAAAAATGTTGAAAACTTTGAAGACCCAAAAAAGGGGTTTACAGGCATCCTAGACCCCCTAAAGTCAAGAAAATGTTGTTGGACCAAAAATGGTGTCAGAGAGCTCTGAATGTCCCAAAAACATTTGCAGCCTGAAAGGGGCATTAACACGCATCCTAGACCACTGAAATTTCCCAAAATATTTTTGCCATGAAAAATGCATGCTACACCCCTGAAAGTTCAGAAAACACCCCAGAAATGTTGCCAGGTCAAAAAAGGCCTTGAAATGCATCCTAGACCTCTGAAATTCCAAAAAATATTTTGTGCACGAAAAATTCATACTACACCCCTGAAAGTTCAGAATATGTTAGCAGCCCAAAAAAGACATTAAAATGCATTTTAGGCCTGCAAAAATGTTGAAAACTTTGGAGGCGCAAAATAGGGGTTTACAGGCATCCTAGACCTCCTAAAGTCCAGAAAATGTTGTTGGATCAAAAACGGTGTCAGAGAGCTCTGAATGTCCCAAAAACATTTGCAGCCTGAAAGGGTCATTAATCCGCATCCTAGACCTCTAAAATTCCCAAAAATATTTTGTGCACGAAAAATTCATACTACACCCCTGAAAGTTCAGAATATGTTAGCAGCCCAAAGAAGGCCTTAAAATGCATTTTAGGCCTACAAAAATTTAGAAAACTTTGGAGGCCCAAAAAAGGCGTTTACGGGCATCCAAGACCCCCTAAAGTCCAGAAAATGTTGTGGGACCAAAAATAGTGTCAGAGAGCTCTGAATGTCCCAAAAACATTTGCAGCCTGAAAGGGGCATTAACCGGCATCCTTGACCTCTGAAATTCCCAAAAATATTTTTTGCACGAAAAATGTATACTACCCCTAAAAGTTCAGAATATGTTAGAAGCCCAAAAAATGCATTCAAATGCATTTTAGGCCTGCAAAAATTTAGAAAACTTTGGAGGCCCAAAAAAGGGGTTTACAGGCATCCTAGACCCCCTAAAGTCCAGAAAATGTTGTTGGACCAAAATCGGTGTCAGAGAGCTCCGAATGTCCCAAAAACATGTGCAACCTGAAAGGGGCATTAACCCGCATCCTAGACCACTGAAATTCCCAAAAATATATTTGCCATGAAAAATGCATCCTACACCCCTGCAAGTTCAGAAAATGTTGGCAGCTCAAGAAAAGGCCTTAAAATGCATGTTAGGCCTTCAAAAATGTTGAAAACTTTGGAGGCACAAAATAGGGGTTTACAGGCATCCTAGACCTCCTAAAGTCCAGAAAATGTTGTTGGATCAAAAATGGTGTCAGAGAGCTCTGAATGTCCCAAAAACATTTGCAGCCACTGAAATTCCCAAAAGTATTTTTGGCACGAAAAATGCATCCTACACCCCTGAAAGTTGAGAAAATGTTGGCAGCTCAAGAAAAGGCCTTAAAACACATGTTAGGCCTTCAAAAATGTTGAAAACTTTGGAGGCCCAAAAAAGGGGTTTACAGGCATTCTAGACCCCCTAAGGTCCAGAAAATCTTGTTGGACCAAAAACGGTGTCAGAGAGCTCTGAATGTCCCAAAAACATGTGCAACCTGAAAGGGGCATTAACTCGCATCCCAGACCACTGAAATTCCCAAAAATATTTTTGGCACTAAAAATACATCCTACACCCCTGAAAGTTCAGAAAATGTTTGCAGCTCAAGAAAAGGCCTTAAAATGCATGTTCGGCCTTCAAAAATGTTGAAAACTTTTGAGGCCCAAAAAAGGGGTTTACAGGCATCCTAGACCCCCTAAAGTCCAGAAAATGTTGTTGGACCAGAATCGGTGTCAGAGAGCTCTGAATGTCCCAAAAACATTTGCAGCCTGAAAGGGGCATTAACCCACATCCTAGACCACTGAAATGCCCAAAAATATTTTTGCCCTGAAAAATGCATCCTACACCCCTGCAGGTTCAGAAAATTTTGGCAACTCCAAAAAAGGCCTTAAAATGCATGTTAGGCCTTCAAAAATGTTGAAAACTTTGGAGGCCCAAAAAAGGGATTTACAGGCATCCTAGACCCCCTAACGTCCAGAAAATGTTGTTGGATCAAAAACGGTGTCAGAAAGCTCTGAATGTCCCAAAAACATGTGCAACCTGAAAGGGGCATTAACCCGCATCCTAGACCACTGAAATTCCCAAAAATATTTTTGGCAATAAAAATGCATCCTACACCCCTGAAAGTTCAGAAAATGTTAGCAGCCCAAAAAAGGCATTAAAATGCATTTTAGGCCTGCAAAAATTTAGAAAACTTTGGAGGCCCAAAAAGGGGTTTACAGGCATCCTAGACCCCCTAAAGTCCAGAAAATGTTGTTGGACCAAAAATGGTGTCAGAGAGCTCTGAATGTCCCAAAAACATTTGCAGCCTGAAAGGGGCATTAACCCGCATCCTAGACCTCTGAAATTCCAAAAAATATTTTGTGCACAAAAAATGTATACTATACCCCTGAAACTCAGAATATGTTAGCAGCCCAAAGAAGGCCTTAAAATGCATTTTAGGCCTACAAAAATTTAGAAAACTTTGGAGGCCCAAAAAAGGCGTTTACAGGCATCCTAGACCCCCTAAAGTCCAGAAAATGTTGTGGGACTAAAAATGGTGTCAGAGAGCTCCGAATGTCCCAAAAACATGTGCAACCTGAAAGGGGCATTAACCCGCATCCTAGACCACTGAAATTCCCAAAAATATTTTGCCACTAAAAATGCATCCTACATCCCTGAACGTTCATAAAATGTTAGCAGCCCAAAAAAGGCATTAAAATGCATTTTAGGCCTGCAAAAATTTAGAAAACTTTGGAGGCCCAAAAAAGGGGTTTACAGGCATCCTAGACCCCCTAAAGTCCAGAAAATGTTGTTGGACCAAAAATGGTGTCAGAGAGCTCTGAATGTCCCAAAAACATCTGCAGCCTGAAAGGGGCATTAACCCGCATCCTAGACCTCTGAAATTCCTAAAAATATTTTGTGCACGAAAAATGCATCCTATACCCCTGAAACTCAGAATATGTTAGTAGCCCAAAGAAGGCCTTAAAATGCATTTTAGGCCTACAAAAATTTAGAACACTTTGGAGGCCCAAAAAAGGGGTTTACAGGCATCCTAGACCCCCTAAAATCCAGAAAATGTTGTGGGACCAAAAATGGTGTCAGGGAGCTCTGAAAGGGGCATTAACCTGCATCCTAGACCACTGAAATTCACAAAAATATTTTTGGCACGAAAAATGCATCCTACACCCCTGAAAGTTCAGAAAATGTTGGCAGCTCAAGAAAAGGCCTTAAAATGCATGTTAGGCCTTCAAAAATGTTGAAAACTTTGGAGGCCCAAAAAAGGGGTTTACAGGCATCCTAGACCCCCTAAAGTCCAGAAAATGTTGTTGGACCAATATCGGTGTCAGAGAGCTATGAATGTCCCAAAAACATTTGCAGCCTGAAAGGGGCATTAACCCGCATCCTAGACCACTGAAATTCCCAAAAACATTTTGCCACTAAAAATGCATCCTACACCCCTGAACGTTCATAAAATGTTAGCAGCCCAAAAAAGGCATTAAAATGCATTTTAGGCCTGCAAAAATTTAGAATACTTTGGAGGCCCAAAAAAGGCGTTTACAGGCATCCTAGACCCCCTAAAGTCCAGAAAATGTTGTGGGACTAAAAATGGTGTCAGAGAGCTCCGAATGTCCCAAAAACATGTGCAACCTGAAAGGGGCATTAACCCGCATCCTAGACCACTGAAATTCCCAAAAATATTTTGCCACTAAAAATGCATCCTACACCCCTGAACGTTCATAAAATGTTAGCAGCCCAAAAAAGGCATTAAAATGCATTTTAGGCCTGCAAAAATTTAGAAAACTTTGGAGGCCCAGAAAAGGGGTTTACAAGCATCCTAGACCCCCTAAAGACCAGAAAATGTTGGTGGATCAAAAACGGTGTCAGAGCTCCGAATGTCCCAAAAACATGTGCAACCTGAAAGGGGCATTAACCCACATCCTAGACCTCTGAAATTCCCAAAAATATTTTGTGCACGAAAAATTCGTACTACACCCTTGAAAGTTCAGAATATGTTAGCAGCCCAAAAAAGGCATTAAAATGCATTTTAGGCCTGCAAAAATTTAGAAAACTTTGGAGGCCCAAAAAGGGGTTTACAGGCATCCTAGACCCCCTAAAGTCCAGAAAATGTTGTTGGACCAAAAATGGTGTCAGAGAGCTCTGAATGTCCCAAAAACATTTGCAGCCTGAAAGGGGCATTAACCCGCATCCTAGACCTCTGAAATTCCCAAAAATATTTTGTGCACAAAAAATGTATACTATACCCCTGAAACTCAGAATATGTTAGCAGCCCAAAGAAGGCCTTAAAATGCATTTTAGGCCTACAAAAATTTAGAAAACTTTGGAGGCCCAAAAAAGGCGTTTACAGGCATCCTATACCCCCTAAAGTCCAGAAAATGTTGTGGGACTAAAAATGGTGTCAGAGAGCTCCGAATGTCCCAAAAACATGTGCAACCTGAAAGGGGCATTAACCCGCATCCTAGACCACTGAAATTCCCAAAAATATTTTGCCACTAAAAATGCATCCTACACCCCTGAACGTTCATAAAATGTTAGCAGCCCAAAAAAGGCATTAAAATGCATTTTAGGCCTGCAAAAATTTAGAAAACTTTGGAGGCCCAAAAAAGGGGTTTACAGGCATCCTAGACCCCCTAAAGTCCAGAAAATGTTGTTGGACCAAAAATGGTGTCAGAGAGCTCTGAATGTCCCAAAAACATCTGCAGCCTGAAAGGGGCATTAACCCGCATCCTAGACCTCTGAAATTCCTAAAAATATTTTGTGCACGAAAAATGCATCCTATACCCCTGAAACTCAGAATATGTTAGTAGCCCAAAGAAGGCCTTAAAATGCATTTTAGGCCTACAAAAATTTAGAACACTTTGGAGGCCCAAAAAAGGGGTTTACAGGCATCCTAGACCCCCTAAAGTCCAGAAAATGTTGTGGGACCAAAAATGGTGTCAGGGAGCTCTGAAAGGGGCATTAACCTGCATCCTAGACCACTGAAATTCACAAAAATATTTTTGGCACGAAAAATGCATCCTACACCCCTGAAAGTTCAGAAAATGTTGGCAGCTCAGGAAAAGGCCTTAAAATGCATGTTAGGCCTTCAAAAATGTTGAAAATTTTGGAGGCCCAAAAAAGGGGTTTACAGGCATCCTAGACCCCCTAAAGTCCAGAAAATGTTGTTGGACCAATATCGGTGTCAGAGAGCTATGAATGTCCCAAAAACATTTGCAGCCTGAAAGGGGCATTAACCCGCATCCTAGACCACTGAAATTTCCCAAAATATTTTTGGCATGAAAAATGCATGCTACACCCCTGAAAGTTCAGAAAACACCCCAGAAATGTTGCCAGCTCAAAAAAGGCCTTAAAATGCATCTTAGACCTGCAAAAATGTTGAAAACTTTGAAGACCCAAAAAAGGGGTTTACAGGCATCCTAGACCCCCTAAAGTCAAGAAAATGTTGTTGGACCAAAAATGGTGTCAGAGAGCTCTGAATGTCCCAAAAACATTTGCAGCCTGAAAGGGGCATTAACACGCATCCTAGACCACTGAAATTTCCCAAAATATTTTTGCCATGAAAAATGCATGCTACACCCCTGAAAGTTCAGAAAACACCCCAGAAATGTTGCCAGGTCAAAAAAGGCCTTGAAATGCATCCTAGACCTCTGAAATTCCCAAAAATATTTTGTGCACGAAAAATTCATACTACACCCCTGAAAGTTCAGAATATGTTAGCAGCCCAAAAAAGGCATTAAAATGCATTTTAGGCCTGCAAAAATGTTGAAAACTTTGGAGGCGCAAAATAGGGGTTTACAGGCATCCTAGACCTCCTAAAGTCCAGAAAATGTTGTTGGATCAAAAACGGTGTCAGAGAGCTCTGAATGTCCCAAAAACATTTGCAGCCTGAAAGGGTCATTAACCCGCATCCTAGACCTCTAAAATTCCCAAAAATATTTTGTGCACGAAAAATTCATACTCCACCCCTGAAAGTTCAGAATATGTTAGCAGCCCAAAGAAGGCCTTAAAATGCATTTTAGGCCTACAAAAATTTAGAAAACTTTGGAGGCCCAAAAAAGGCGTTTACGGGCATCCTAGACCCCCTAAAGTCCAGAAAATGTTGTGGGACCAAAAATAGTGTCAGAGAGCTCTGAATGTCCCAAAAACATTTGCAGCCTGAAAGGGGCATTAACCGGCATCCTTGACCTCTGAAATTCCCAAAAATATTTTTTGCACGAAAAATGTATACTACCCCTAAAAGTTCAGAATATGTTAGAAGCCCAAAAAATGCATTCAAATGCATTTTAGGCCTGCAAAAATTTAGAAAACTTTGGAGGCCCAAAAAAGGGGTTTACAGGCATCCTAGACCCCCTAAAGTCCAGAAAATGTTGTTGGACCAAAATCGGTGTCAGAGAGCTCCGAATGTCCCAAAAACATGTGCAACCTGAAAGGGGCATTAACCCGCATCCTAGACCACTGAAATTCCCAAAAATATATTTGCCATGAAAAATGCATCCTACACCCCTGCAAGTTCAGAAAATGTTGGCAGCTCAAGAAAAGGCCTTAAAATGCATGTTAGGCCTTCAAAAATGTTGAAAACTTTGGAGGCACAAAATAGGGGTTTACAGGCATCCTAGACCTCCTAAAGTCCAGAAAATGTTGTTGGATCAAAAATGGTGTCAGAGAGCTCTGAATGTCCCAAAAACATTTGCAGCCACTGAAATTCCCAAAAATATTTTTGGCACGAAAAATGCATCCTACACCCCTGAAAGTTGAGAAAATGTTGGCAGCTCAAGAAAAGGCCTTAAAACACATGTTAGGCCTTCAAAAATGTTGAAAACTTTGGAGGCCCAAAAAAGGGGTTTACAGGCATTCTAGACCCCCTAAGGTCCAGAAAATCTTGTTGGACCAAAAACGGTGTCAGAGAGCTCTGAATGTCCCAAAAACATGTGCAACCTGAAAGGGGCATTAACTCGCATCCCAGACCACTGAAATTCCCAAAAATATTTTTGGCACTAAAAATACATCCTACACCCCTGAAAGTTCAGAAAATGTTTGCAGCTCAAGAAAAGGCCTTAAAATGCATGTTCGGCCTTCAAAAATGTTGAAAACTTTTGAGGCCCAAAAAAGGGGTTTACAGGCATCCTAGACCCCCTAAAGTCCAGAAAATGTTGTTGGACCAGAATCGGTGTCAGAGAGCTCTGAATGTCCCAAAAACATTTGCAGCCTGAAAGGGGCATTAACCCACATCCTAGACCACTGAAATGCCCAAAAATATTTTTGCCCTGAAAAATGCATCCTACACCCCTGCAGGTTCAGAAAATGTTGGCAACTCCAAAAAAGGCCTTAAAATGCATGTTAGGCCTTCAAAAACGTTGAAAACTTTGGAGGCCCAAAAAAGGGATTTACAGGCATCCTAGACCCCCTAACGTCCAGAAAATGTTGTTGGATCAAAAACGGTGTCAGAAAGCTCTGAATGTCCCAAAAACATGTGCAACCTGAAAGGGGCATTAACCCGCATCCTAGACCACTGAAATTCCCAAAAATATTTTTGGCAATAAAAATGCATCCTACACCCCTGAACGTTCATAAAATGTTAGCAGCCCAAAAAAGGCATTAAAATGCATTTTAGGCCTGCAAAAATTTAGAAAACTTTGGAGGCCCAAAAAAGGGGTTTACAGGCATCCTAGACCCCCTAAAGTCCAGAAAATGTTGTTGGACCAAAAATGGTGTCAGAGAGCTCTGAATGTCCCAAAAACATCTGCAGCCTGAAAGGGGCATTAACCCGCATCCTAGACCTCTGAAATTCCTAAAAATATTTTGTGCACGAAAAATGCATCCTATACCCCTGAAACTCAGAATATGTTAGTAGCCCAAAGAAGGCCTTAAAATGCATTTTAGGCCTACAAAAATTTAGAACACTTTGGAGGCCCAAAAAAGGGGTTTACAGGCATCCTAGACCCCCTAAAATCCAGAAAATGTTGTGGGACCAAAAATGGTGTCAGGGAGCTCTGAAAGGGGCATTAACCTGCATCCTAGACCACTGAAATTCACAAAAATATTTTTGGCACGAAAAATGCATCCTACACCCCTGAAAGTTCAGAAAATGTTGGCAGCTCAAGAAAAGGCCTTAAAATGCATGTTAGGCCTTCAAAAATGTTGAAAACTTTGGAGGCCCAAAAAAGGGGTTTACAGGCATCCTAGACCCCCTAAAGTCGAGAAAATGTTGTTGGACCAATATCGGTGTCAGAGAGCTATGAATGTCCCAAAAACATTTGCAGCCTGAAAGGGGCATTAACCCGCATCCTAGACCACTGAAATTCCCAAAAACATTTTGCCACTAAAAATGCATCCTACACCCCTGAACGTTCATAAAATGTTAGCAGCCCAAAAAAGGCATTAAAATGCATTTTAGGCCTGCAAAAATTTAGAAAACTTTGGAGGCCCAAAAAAGGCGTTTACAGGCATCCTAGACCCCCTAAAGTCCAGAAAATGTTGTGGGACTAAAAATGGTGTCAGAGAGCTCCGAATGTCCCAAAAACATGTGCAACCTGAAAGGGGCATTAACCCGCATCCTAGACCACTGAAATTCCCAAAAATATTTTGCCACTAAAAATGCATCCTACACCCCTGAACGTTCATAAAATGTTAGCAGCCCAAAAAAGGCATTAAAATGCATTTTAGGCCTGCAAAAATTTAGAAAACTTTGGAGGCCCAGAAAAGGGGTTTACAAGCATCCTAGACCCCCTAAAGACCAGAAAATGTTGGTGGATCAAAAACGGTGTCAGAGCTCCGAATGTCCCAAAAACATGTGCAACCTGAAAGGGGCATTAACCCACATTCTAGACCTCTGAAATTCCCAAAAATATTTTGTGCACGAAAAATTCATACTACACCCTTGAAAGTTCAGAATATGTTAGCAGCCCAAAAAAGGCATTAAAATGCATTTTAGGCCTGCAAAAATTTAGAAAACTTTGGAGGCCCAAAAAGGGGTTTACAGGCATCCTAGACCCCCTAAAGTCCAGAAAATGTTGTTGGACCAAAAATGGTGTCAGAGAGCTCTGAATGTCCCAAAAACATTTGCAGCCTGAAAGGGGCATTAACCCGCATCCTAGACCTCTGAAATTCCCAAAAATATTTTGTGCACAAAAAATGTATACTATACCCCTGAAACTCAGAATATGTTAGCAGCCCAAAGAAGGCCTTAAAATGCATTTTAGGCCTACAAAAATTTAGAAAACTTTGGAGGCCCAAAAAAGGCGTTTACAGGCATCCTAGACCCCCTAAAGTCCAGAAAATGTTGTGGGACTAAAAATGGTGTCAGAGAGCTCCGAATGTCCCAAAAACATGTGCAACCTGAAAGGGGCATTAACCCGCATCCTAGACCACTGAAATTCCCAAAAATATTTTGCCACTAAAAATGCATCCTACACCCCTGAACGTTCATAAAATGTTAGCAGCCCAAAAAAGGCATTAAAATGCATTTTAGGCCTGCAAAAATTTAGAAAACTTTGGAGGCCCAAAAAAGGGGTTTACAGGCATCCTAGACCCCCTAAAGTCCAGAAAATGTTGTTGGACCAAAAATGGTGTCAGAAAGCTCTGAATGTCCCAAAAACATCTGCAGCCTGAAAGGGGCATTAACCCGCATCCTAGACCTCTGAAATTCCTAAAAATATTTTGTGCACGAAAAATGCATCCTATACCCCTGAAACTCAGAATATGTTAGTAGCCCAAAGAAGGCCTTAAAATGCATTTTAGGCCTACAAAAATTTAGAACACTTTGGAGGCCCAAAAAAGGGGTTTACAGGCATCCTAGACCCCCTAAAGTCCAGAAAATGTTGTGGGACCAAAAATGGTGTCAGGGAGCTCTGAAAGGGGCATTAACCTGCATCCTAGACCACTGAAATTCACAAAAATATTTTTGGCACGAAAAATGCATCCTACACCCCTGAAAGTTCAGAAAATGTTGGCAGCTCAAGAAAAGGCCTTAAAATGCATGTTAGGCCTTCAAAAATGTTGAAAACTTTGGAGGCCCAAAAAAGGGGTTTACAGGCATCCTAGACCCCCTAAAGTCCAGAAAATGTTGTTGGACCAATATCGGTGTCAGAGAGCTATGAATGTCCCAAAAACATTTGCAGCCTGAAAGGGGCATTAACCCGCATCCTAGACCACTGAAATTTCCCAAAATATTTTTGGCATGAAAAATGCATGCTACACCCCTGAAAGTTCAGAAAACACCCCAGAAATGTTGCCAGCTCAAAAAAGGCCTTAAAATGCATCTTAGACCTGCAAAAATGTTGAAAACTTTGAAGACCCAAAAAAGGGGTTTACAGGCATCCTAGACCCCCTAAAGTCAAGAAAATGTTGTTGGACCAAAAATGGTGTCAGAGAGCTCTGAATGTCCCAAAAACATTTGCAGCCTGAAAGGGGCATTAACACGCATCCTAGACCACTGAAATTTCCCAAAATATTTTTGCCATGAAAAATGCATGCTACACCCCTGAAAGTTCAGAAAACACCCCAGAAATGTTGCCAGGTCAAAAAAGGCCTTGAAATGCATCCTAGACCTCTGAAATTCCAAAAAATATTTTGTGCACGAAAAATTCATACTACACCCCTGAAAGTTCAGAATATGTTAGCAGCCCAAAAAAGGCATTAAAATGCATTTTAGGCCTGCAAAAATGTTGAAAACTTTGGAGGCGCAAAATAGGGGTTTACAGGCATCCTAGACCTCCTAAAGTCCAGAAAAAGTTGTTGGATCAAAAACGGTGTCAGAGAGCTCTGAATGTCCCAAAAACATTTGCAGCCTGAAAGGGTCATTAACCCGCATCCTAGACCTCTAAAATTCCCAAAAATATTTTGTGCACGAAAAATTCATACTACACCCCTGAAAGTTCAGAATATGTTAGCAGCCCAAAGAAGGCCTTAAAATGCATTTTAGGCCTACAAAAATTTAGAAAACTTTGGAGGCCCAAAAAAGGCGTTTACGGGCATCCTAGACCCCCTAAAGTCCAGAAAATGTTGTGGGACCAAAAATAGTGTCAGAGAGCTCTGAATGTCCCAAAAACATTTGCAGCCTGAAAGGGGCATTAACCGGCATCCTTGACCTCTGAAATTCCCAAAAATATTTTTTGCACGAAAAATGTATACTACCCCTAAAAGTTCAGAATATGTTAGAAGCCCAAAAAATGCATTCAAATGCATTTTAGGCCTGCAAAAATTTAGAAAACTTTGGAGGCCCAAAAAAGGGGTTTACAGGCATCCTAGACCCCCTAAAGTCCAGAAAATGTTGTTGGACCAAAATCGGTGTCAGAGAGCTCCGAATGTCCCAAAAACATGTGCAACCTGAAAGGGGCATTAACCCGCATCCTAGACCACTGAAATTCCCAAAAATATATTTGCCATGAAAAATGCATCCTACACCCCTGCAAGTTCAGAAAATGTTGGCAGCTCAAGAAAAGGCCTTAAAATGCATGTTAGGCCTTCAAAAATGTTGAAAACTTTGGAGGCACAAAATAGGGGTTTACAGGCATCCTAGACCTCCTAAAGTCCAGAAAATGTTGTTGGATCAAAAATGGTGTCAGAGAGCTCTGAATGTCCCAAAAACATTTGCAGCCACTGAAATTCCCAAAAATATTTTTGGCACGAAAAATGCATCCTACACCCCTGAAAGTTGAGAAAATGTTGGCAGCTCAAGAAAAGGCCTTAAAACACATGTTAGGCCTTCAAAAATGTTGAAAACTTTGGAGGCCCAAAAAAGGGGTTTACAGGCATTCTAGACCCCCTAAGGTCCAGAAAATCTTGTTGGACCAAAAACGGTGTCAGAGAGCTCTGAATGTCCCAAAAACATGTGCAACCTGAAAGGGGCATTAACTCGCATCCCAGACCACTGAAATTCCCAAAAATATTTTTGGCACTAAAAATACATCCTACACCCCTGAAAGTTCAGAAAATGTTTGCAGCTCAAGAAAAGGCCTTAAAATGCATGTTCGGCCTTCAAAAATGTTGAAAACTTTTGAGGCCCAAAAAAGGGGTTTACAGGCATCCTAGACCCCCTAAAGTCCAGAAAATGTTGTTGGACCAGAATCGGTGTCAGAGAGCTCTGAATGTCCCAAAAACATTTGCAGCCTGAAAGGGGCATTAACCCACATCCTAGACCACTGAAATGCCCAAAAATATTTTTGCCCTGAAAAATGCATCCTACACCCCTGCAGGTTCAGAAAATTTTGGCAACTCCAAAAAAGGCCTTAAAATGCATGTTAGGCCTTCAAAAACGTTGAAAACTTTGGAGGCCCAAAAAAGGGATTTACAGGCATCCTAGACCCCCTAACGTCCAGAAAATGTTGTTGGATCAAAAACGGTGTCAGAAAGCTCTGAATGTCCCAAAAACATGTGCAACCTGAAAGGGGCATTAACCCGCATCCTAGACCACTGAAATTCCCAAAAATATTTTTGGCAATAAAAATGCATCCTACACCCCTGAAAGTTCAGAAAATGTTAGCAGCCCAAAAAAGGCATTAAAATGCATTTTAGGCCTGCAAAAATTTAGAAAACTTTGGAGGCCCAAAAAGGGGTTTACAGGCATCCTAGACCCCCTAAAGTCCAGAAAATGTTGTTGGACCAAAAATGGTGTCAGAGAGCTCTGAATGTCCCAAAAACATTTGCAGCCTGAAAGGGGCATTAACCCGCATCCTAGACCTCTGAAATTCCAAAAAATATTTTGTGCACAAAAAATGTATACTATACCCCTGAAACTCAGAATATGTTAGCAGCCCAAAGAAGGCCTTAAAATGCATTTTAGGCCTACAAAAATTTAGAAAACTTTGGAGGCCCAAAAAAGGCGTTTACAGGCATCCTAGACCCCCTAAAGTCCAGAAAATGTTGTGGGACTAAAAATGGTGTCAGAGAGCTCCGAATGTCCCAAAAACATGTGCAACCTGAAAGGGGCATTAACCCGCATCCTAGACCACTGAAATTCCCAAAAATATTTTGCCACTAAAAATGCATCCTACATCCCTGAACGTTCATAAAATGTTAGCAGCCCAAAAAAGGCATTAAAATGCATTTTAGGCCTGCAAAAATTTAGAAAACTTTGGAGGCCCAAAAAAGGGGTTTACAGGCATCCTAGACCCCCTAAAGTCCAGAAAATGTTGTTGGACCAAAAATGGTGTCAGAGAGCTCTGAATGTCCCAAAAACATCTGCAGCCTGAAAGGGGCATTAACCCGCATCCTAGACCTCTGAAATTCCTAAAAATATTTTGTGCACGAAAAATGCATCCTATACCCCTGAAACTCAGAATATGTTAGTAGCCCAAAGAAGGCCTTAAAATGCATTTTAGGCCTACAAAAATTTAGAACACTTTGGAGGCCCAAAAAAGGGGTTTACAGGCATCCTAGACCCCCTAAAATCCAGAAAATGTTGTGGGACCAAAAATGGTGTCAGGGAGCTCTGAAAGGGGCATTAACCTGCATCCTAGACCACTGAAATTCACAAAAATATTTTTGGCACGAAAAATGCATCCTACACCCCTGAAAGTTCAGAAAATGTTGGCAGCTCAAGAAAAGGCCTTAAAATGCATGTTAGGCCTTCAAAAATGTTGAAAACTTTGGAGGCCCAAAAAAGGGGTTTACAGGCATCCTAGACCCCCTAAAGTCCAGAAAATGTTGTTGGACCAATATCGGTGTCAGAGAGCTATGAATGTCCCAAAAACATTTGCAGCCTGAAAGGGGCATTAACCCGCATCCTAGACCACTGAAATTCCCAAAAACATTTTGCCACTAAAAATGCATCCTACACCCCTGAACGTTCATAAAATGTTAGCAGCCCAAAAAAGGCATTAAAATGCATTTTAGGCCTGCAAAAATTTAGAATACTTTGGAGGCCCAAAAAAGGCGTTTACAGGCATCCTAGACCCCCTAAAGTCCAGAAAATGTTGTGGGACTAAAAATGGTGTCAGAGAGCTCCGAATGTCCCAAAAACATGTGCAACCTGAAAGGGGCATTAACCCGCATCCTAGACCACTGAAATTCCCAAAAATATTTTGCCACTAAAAATGCATCCTACACCCCTGAACGTTCATAAAATGTTAGCAGCCCAAAAAAGGCATTAAAATGCATTTTAGGCCTGCAAAAATTTAGAAAACTTTGGAGGCCCAGAAAAGGGGTTTACAAGCATCCTAGACCCCCTAAAGACCAGAAAATGTTGGTGGATCAAAAACGGTGTCAGAGCTCCGAATGTCCCAAAAACATGTGCAACCTGAAAGGGGCATTAACCCACATCCTAGACCTCTGAAATTCCCAAAAATATTTTGTGCACGAAAAATTCGTACTACACCCTTGAAAGTTCAGAATATGTTAGCAGCCCAAAAAAGGCATTAAAATGCATTTTAGGCCTGCAAAAATTTAGAAAACTTTGGAGGCCCAAAAAGGGGTTTACAGGCATCCTAGACCCCCTAAAGTCCAGAAAATGTTGTTGGACCAAAAATGGTGTCAGAGAGCTCTGAATGTCCCAAAAACATTTGCAGCCTGAAAGGGGCATTAACCCGCATCCTAGACCTCTGAAATTCCCAAAAATATTTTGTGCACAAAAAATGTATACTATACCCCTGAAACTCAGAATATGTTAGCAGCCCAAAGAAGGCCTTAAAATGCATTTTAGGCCTACAAAAATTTAGAAAACTTTGGAGGCCCAAAAAAGGCGTTTACAGGCATCCTATACCCCCTAAAGTCCAGAAAATGTTGTGGGACTAAAAATGGTGTCAGAGAGCTCCGAATGTCCCAAAAACATGTGCAACCTGAAAGGGGCATTAACCCGCATCCTAGACCACTGAAATTCCCAAAAATATTTTGCCACTAAAAATGCATCCTACACCCCTGAACGTTCATAAAATGTTAGCAGCCCAAAAAAGGCATTAAAATGCATTTTAGGCCTGCAAAAATTTAGAAAACTTTGGAGGCCCAAAAAAGGGGTTTACAGGCATCCTAGACCCCCTAAAGTCCAGAAAATGTTGTTGGACCAAAAATGGTGTCAGAGAGCTCTGAATGTCCCAAAAACATCTGCAGCCTGAAAGGGGCATTAACCCGCATCCTAGACCTCTGAAATTCCTAAAAATATTTTGTGCACGAAAAATGCATCCTATACCCCTGAAACTCAGAATATGTTAGTAGCCCAAAGAAGGCCTTAAAATGCATTTTAGGCCTACAAAAATTTAGAACACTTTGGAGGCCCAAAAAAGGGGTTTACAGGCATCCTAGACCCCCTAAAGTCCAGAAAATGTTGTGGGACCAAAAATGGTGTCAGGGAGCTCTGAAAGGGGCATTAACCTGCATCCTAGACCACTGAAATTCACAAAAATATTTTTGGCACGAAAAATGCATCCTACACCCCTGAAAGTTCAGAAAATGTTGGCAGCTCAAGAAAAGGCCTTAAAATGCATGTTAGGCCTTCAAAAATGTTGAAAATTTTGGAGGCCCAAAAAAGGGGTTTACAGGCATCCTAGACCCCCTAAAGTCCAGAAAATGTTGTTGGACCAATATCGGTGTCAGAGAGCTATGAATGTCCCAAAAACATTTGCAGCCTGAAAGGGGCATTAACCCGCATCCTAGACCACTGAAATTTCCCAAAATATTTTTGGCATGAAAAATGCATGCTACACCCCTGAAAGTTCAGAAAACACCCCAGAAATGTTGCCAGCTCAAAAAAGGCCTTAAAATGCATCTTAGACCTGCAAAAATGTTGAAAACTTTGAAGACCCAAAAAAGGGGTTTACAGGCATCCTAGACCCCCTAAAGTCAAGAAAATGTTGTTGGACCAAAAATGGTGTCAGAGAGCTCTGAATGTCCCAAAAACATTTGCAGCCTGAAAGGGGCATTAACACGCATCCTAGACCACTGAAATTTCCCAAAATATTTTTGCCATGAAAAATGCATGCTACACCCCTGAAAGTTCAGAAAACACCCCAGAAATGTTGCCAGGTCAAAAAAGGCCTTGAAATGCATCCTAGACCTCTGAAATTCCCAAAAATATTTTGTGCACGAAAAATTCATACTACACCCCTGAAAGTTCAGAATATGTTAGCAGCCCAAAAAAGGCATTAAAATGCATTTTAGGCCTGCAAAAATGTTGAAAACTTTGGAGGCGCAAAATAGGGGTTTACAGGCATCCTAGACCTCCTAAAGTCCAGAAAATGTTGTTGGATCAAAAACGGTGTCAGAGAGCTCTGAATGTCCCAAAAACATTTGCAGCCTGAAAGGGTCATTAACCCGCATCCTAGACCTCTAAAATTCCCAAAAATATTTTGTGCACGAAAAATTCATACTCCACCCCTGAAAGTTCAGAATATGTTAGCAGCCCAAAGAAGGCCTTAAAATGCATTTTAGGCCTACAAAAATTTAGAAAACTTTGGAGGCCCAAAAAAGGCGTTTACGGGCATCCTAGACCCCCTAAAGTCCAGAAAATGTTGTGGGACCAAAAATAGTGTCAGAGAGCTCTGAATGTCCCAAAAACATTTGCAGCCTGAAAGGGGCATTAACCGGCATCCTTGACCTCTGAAATTCCCAAAAATATTTTTTGCACGAAAAATGTATACTACCCCTAAAAGTTCAGAATATGTTAGAAGCCCAAAAAATGCATTCAAATGCATTTTAGGCCTGCAAAAATTTAGAAAACTTTGGAGGCCCAAAAAAGGGGTTTACAGGCATCCTAGACCCCCTAAAGTCCAGAAAATGTTGTTGGACCAAAATCGGTGTCAGAGAGCTCCGAATGTCCCAAAAACATGTGCAACCTGAAAGGGGCATTAACCCGCATCCTAGACCACTGAAATTCCCAAAAATATATTTGCCATGAAAAATGCATCCTACACCCCTGCAAGTTCAGAAAATGTTGGCAGCTCAAGAAAAGGCCTTAAAATGCATGTTAGGCCTTCAAAAATGTTGAAAACTTTGGAGGCACAAAATAGGGGTTTACAGGCATCCTAGACCTCCTAAAGTCCAGAAAATGTTGTTGGATCAAAAATGGTGTCAGAGAGCTCTGAATGTCCCAAAAACATTTGCAGCCACTGAAATTCCCAAAAATATTTTTGGCACGAAAAATGCATCCTACACCCCTGAAAGTTGAGAAAATGTTGGCAGCTCAAGAAAAGGCCTTAAAACACATGTTAGGCCTTCAAAAATGTTGAAAACTTTGGAGGCCCAAAAAAGGGGTTTACAGGCATTCTAGACCCCCTAAGGTCCAGAAAATCTTGTTGGACCAAAAACGGTGTCAGAGAGCTCTGAATGTCCCAAAAACATGTGCAACCTGAAAGGGGCATTAACTCGCATCCCAGACCACTGAAATTCCCAAAAATATTTTTGGCACTAAAAATACATCCTACACCCCTGAAAGTTCAGAAAATGTTTGCAGCTCAAGAAAAGGCCTTAAAATGCATGTTCGGCCTTCAAAAATGTTGAAAACTTTTGAGGCCCAAAAAAGGGGTTTACAGGCATCCTAGACCTCCTAAAGTCCAGAAAATGTTGTTGGACCAGAATCAGTGTCAGAGATCTCTGAATGTCCCAAAAACATTTGCAGCCTGAAAGGGGCATTAACCCACATCCTAGACCACTGAAATGCCCAAAAATATTTTTGCCCTGAAAAATGCATCCTACACCCCTGCAGGTTCAGAAAATGTTGGCAACTCCAAAAAAGGCCTTAAAATGCATGTTAGGCCTTCAAAAACGTTGAAAACTTTGAAGGCCCAAAAAAGGGATTTACAGGCATCCTAGACCCCCTAACGTCCAGAAAATGTTGTTGGATCAAAAACGGTGTCAGAAAGCTCTGAATGTCCCAAAAACATGTGCAACCTGAAAGGGGCATTAACCCGCATCCTAGACCACTGAAATTCCCAAAAATATTTTTGGCAATAAAAATGCATCCTACACCCCTGAAAGTTCAGAAAATGTTAGCAGCCCAAAAAAGGCATTAAAATGCATTTTAGGCCTGCAAAAATTTAGAAAACTTTGGAGGCCCAAAAAGGGGTTTACAGGCATCCTAGACCCCCTAAAGTCCAGAAAATGTTGTTGGACCAAAAATGGTGTCAGAGAGCTCTGAATGTCCCAAAAACATTTGCAGCCTGAAAGGGGCATTAACCCGCATCCTAGACCTCTGAAATTCCAAAAAATATTTTGTGCACAAAAAATGTATACTATACCCCTGAAACTCAGAATATGTTAGCAGCCCAAAGAAGGCCTTAAAATGCATTTTAGGCCTACAAAAATTTAGAAAACTTTGGAGGCCCAAAAAAGGCGTTTACAGGCATCCTAGACCCCCTAAAGTCCAGAAAATGTTGTGGGACTAAAAATGGTGTCAGAGAGCTCCGAATGTCCCAAAAACATGTGCAACCTGAAAGGGGCATTAACCCGCATCCTAGACCACTGAAATTCCCAAAAATATTTTGCCACTAAAAATGCATCCTACATCCCTGAACGTTCATAAAATGTTAGCAGCCCAAAAAAGGCATTAAAATGCATTTTAGGCCTGCAAAAATTTAGAAAACTTTGGAGGCCCAAAAAAGGGGTTTACAGGCATCCTAGACCCCCTAAAGTCCAGAAAATGTTGTTGGACCAAAAATGGTGTCAGAGAGCTCTGAATGTCCCAAAAACATCTGCAGCCTGAAAGGGGCATTAACCCGCATCCTAGACCTCTGAAATTCCTAAAAATATTTTGTGCACGAAAAATGCATCCTATACCCCTGAAACTCAGAATATGTTAGTAGCCCAAAGAAGGCCTTAAAATGCATTTTAGGCCTACAAAAATTTAGAACACTTTGGAGGCCCAAAAAAGGGGTTTACAGGCATCCTAGACCCCCTAAAATCCAGAAAATGTTGTGGGACCAAAAATGGTGTCAGGGAGCTCTGAAAGGGGCATTAACCTGCATCCTAGACCACTGAAATTCACAAAAATATTTTTGGCACGAAAAATGCATCCTACACCCCTGAAAGTTCAGAAAATGTTGGCAGCTCAAGAAAAGGCCTTAAAATGCATGTTAGGCCTTCAAAAATGTTGAAAACTTTGGAGGCCCAAAAAAGGGGTTTACAGGCATCCTAGACCCCCTAAAGTCCAGAAAATGTTGTTGGACCAATATCGGTGTCAGAGAGCTATGAATGTCCCAAAAACATTTGCAGCCTGAAAGGGGCATTAACCCGCATCCTAGACCACTGAAATTCCCAAAAACATTTTGCCACTAAAAATGCATCCTACACCCCTGAACGTTCATAAAATGTTAGCAGCCCAAAAAAGGCATTAAAATGCATTTTAGGCCTGCAAAAATTTAGAAAACTTTGGAGGCCCAAAAAAGGCGTTTACAGGCATCCTAGACCCCCTAAAGTCCAGAAAATGTTGTGGGACTAAAAATGGTGTCAGAGAGCTCCGAATGTCCCAAAAACATGTGCAACCTGAAAGGGGCATTAACCCGCATCCTAGACCACTGAAATTCCCAAAAATATTTTGCCACTAAAAATGCATCCTACACCCCTGAACGTTCATAAAATGTTAGCAGCCCAAAAAAGGCATTAAAATGCATTTTAGGCCTGCAAAAATTTAGAAAACTTTGGAGGCCCAGAAAAGGGGTTTACAAGCATCCTAGACCCCCTAAAGACCAGAAAATGTTGGTGGATCAAAAACGGTGTCAGAGCTCCGAATGTCCCAAAAACATGTGCAACCTGAAAGGGGCATTAACCCACATCCTAGACCTCTGAAATTCCCAAAAATATTTTGTGCACGAAAAATTCATACTACACCCTTGAAAGTTCAGAATATGTTAGCAGCCCAAAAAAGGCATTAAAATGCATTTTAGGCCTGCAAAAATTTAGAAAACTTTGGAGGCCCAAAAAGGGGTTTACAGGCATCCTAGACCCCCTAAAGTCCAGAAAATGTTGTTGGACCAAAAATGGTGTCAGAGAGCTCTGAATGTCCCAAAAACATTTGCAGCCTGAAAGGGGCATTAACCCGCATCCTAGACCTCTGAAATTCCCAAAAATATTTTGTGCACAAAAAATGTATACTATACCCCTGAAACTCAGAATATGTTAGCAGCCCAAAGAAGGCCTTAAAATGCATTTTAGGCCTACAAAAATTTAGAAAACTTTGGAGGCCCAAAAAAGGCGTTTACAGGCATCCTAGACCCCCTAAAGTCCAGAAAATGTTGTGGGACTAAAAATGGTGTCAGAGAGCTCCGAATGTCCCAAAAACATGTGCAACCTGAAAGGGGCATTAACCCGCATCCTAGACCACTGAAATTCCCAAAAATATTTTGCCACTAAAAATGCATCCTACACCCCTGAACGTTCATAAAATGTTAGCAGCCCAAAAAAGGCATTAAAATGCATTTTAGGCCTGCAAAAATTTAGAAAACTTTGGAGGCCCAAAAAAGGGGTTTACAGGCATCCTAGACCCCCTAAAGTCCAGAAAATGTTGTTGGACCAAAAATGGTGTCAGAGAGCTCTGAATGTCCCAAAAACATCTGCAGCCTGAAAGGGGCATTAACCCGCATCCTAGACCTCTGAAATTCCTAAAAATATTTTGTGCACGAAAAATGCATCCTATACCCCTGAAACTCAGAATATGTTAGTAGCCCAAAGAAGGCCTTAAAATGCATTTTAGGCCTACAAAAATTTAGAACACTTTGGAGGCCCAAAAAAGGGGTTTACAGGCATCCTAGACCCCCTAAAGTCCAGAAAATGTTGTGGGACCAAAAATGGTGTCAGGGAGCTCTGAAAGGGGCATTAACCTGCATCCTAGACCACTGAAATTCACAAAAATATTTTTGGCACGAAAAATGCATCCTACACCCCTGAAAGTTCAGAAAATGTTGGCAGCTCAAGAAAAGGCCTTAAAATGCATGTTAGGCCTTCAAAAATGTTGAAAATTTTGGAGGCCCAAAAAAGGGGTTTACAGGCATCCTAGACCCCCTAAAGTCCAGAAAATGTTGTTGGACCAATATCGGTGTCAGAGAGCTATGAATGTCCCAAAAACATTTGCAGCCTGAAAGGGGCATTAACCCGCATCCTAGACCACTGAAATTTCCCAAAATATTTTTGGCATGAAAAATGCATGCTACACCCCTGAAAGTTCAGAAAACACCCCAGAAATGTTGCCAGCTCAAAAAAGGCCTTAAAATGCATCTTAGACCTGCAAAAATGTTGAAAACTTTGAAGACCCAAAAAAGGGGTTTACAGGCATCCTAGACCCCCTAAAGTCAAGAAAATGTTGTTGGACCAAAAATGGTGTCAGAGAGCTCTGAATGTCCCAAAAACATTTGCAGCCTGAAAGGGGCATTAACACGCATCCTAGACCACTGAAATTTCCCAAAATATTTTTGCCATGAAAAATGCATGCTACACCCCTGAAAGTTCAGAAAACACCCCAGAAATGTTGCCAGGTCAAAAAAGGCCTTGAAATGCATCCTAGACCTCTGAAATTCCCAAAAATATTTTGTGCACGAAAAATTCATACTACACCCCTGAAAGTTCAGAATATGTTAGCAGCCCAAAAAAGGCATTAAAATGCATTTTAGGCCTGCAAAAATGTTGAAAACTTTGGAGGCGCAAAATAGGGGTTTACAGGCATCCTAGACCTCCTAAAGTCCAGAAAATGTTGTTGGATCAAAAACGGTGTCAGAGAGCTCTGAATGTCCCAAAAACATTTGCAGCCTGAAAGGGTCATTAACCCGCATCCTAGACCTCTAAAATTCCCAAAAATATTTTGTGCACGAAAAATTCATACTCCACCCCTGAAAGTTCAGAATATGTTAGCAGCCCAAAGAAGGCCTTAAAATGCATTTTAGGCCTACAAAAATTTAGAAAACTTTGGAGGCCCAAAAAAGGCGTTTACGGGCATCCTAGACCCCCTAAAGTCCAGAAAATGTTGTGGGACCAAAAATAGTGTCAGAGAGCTCTGAATGTCCCAAAAACATTTGCAGCCTGAAAGGGGCATTAACCGGCATCCTTGACCTCTGAAATTCCCAAAAATATTTTTTGCACGAAAAATGTATACTACCCCTAAAAGTTCAGAATATGTTAGAAGCCCAAAAAATGCATTCAAATGCATTTTAGGCCTGCAAAAATTTAGAAAACTTTGGAGGCCCAAAAAAGGGGTTTACAGGCATCCTAGACCCCCTAAAGTCCAGAAAATGTTGTTGGACCAAAATCGGTGTCAGAGAGCTCCGAATGTCCCAAAAACATGTGCAACCTGAAAGGGGCATTAACCCGCATCCTAGACCACTGAAATTCCCAAAAATATATTTGCCATGAAAAATGCATCCTACACCCCTGCAAGTTCAGAAAATGTTGGCAGCTCAAGAAAAGGCCTTAAAATGCATGTTAGGCCTTCAAAAATGTTGAAAACTTTGGAGGCACAAAATAGGGGTTTACAGGCATCCTAGACCTCCTAAAGTCCAGAAAATGTTGTTGGATCAAAAATGGTGTCAGAGAGCTCTGAATGTCCCAAAAACATTTGCAGCCACTGAAATTCCCAAAAGTATTTTTGGCACGAAAAATGCATCCTACACCCCTGAAAGTTGAGAAAATGTTGGCAGCTCAAGAAAAGGCCTTAAAACACATGTTAGGCCTTCAAAAATGTTGAAAACTTTGGAGGCCCAAAAAAGGGGTTTACAGGCATTCTAGACCCCCTAAGGTCCAGAAAATCTTGTTGGACCAAAAACGGTGTCAGAGAGCTCTGAATGTCCCAAAAACATGTGCAACCTGAAAGGGGCATTAACTCGCATCCCAGACCACTGAAATTCCCAAAAATATTTTTGGCACTAAAAATACATCCTACACCCCTGAAAGTTCAGAAAATGTTTGCAGCTCAAGAAAAGGCCTTAAAATGCATGTTCGGCCTTCAAAAATGTTGAAAACTTTTGAGGCCCAAAAAAGGGGTTTACAGGCATCCTAGACCCCCTAAAGTCCAGAAAATGTTGTTGGACCAGAATCGGTGTCAGAGAGCTCTGAATGTCCCAAAAACATTTGCAGCCTGAAAGGGGCATTAACCCACATCCTAGACCACTGAAATGCCCAAAAATATTTTTGCCCTGAAAAATGCATCCTACACCCCTGCAGGTTCAGAAAATTTTGGCAACTCCAAAAAAGGCCTTAAAATGCATGTTAGGCCTTCAAAAACGTTGAAAACTTTGGAGGCCCAAAAAAGGGATTTACAGGCATCCTAGACCCCCTAACGTCCAGAAAATGTTGTTGGATCAAAAACGGTGTCAGAAAGCTCTGAATGTCCCAAAAACATGTGCAACCTGAAAGGGGCATTAACCCGCATCCTAGACCACTGAAATTCCCAAAAATATTTTTGGCAATAAAAATGCATCCTACACCCCTGAAAGTTCAGAAAATGTTAGCAGCCCAAAAAAGGCATTAAAATGCATTTTAGGCCTGCAAAAATTTAGAAAACTTTGGAGGCCCAAAAAGGGGTTTACAGGCATCCTAGACCCCCTAAAGTCCAGAAAATGTTGTTGGACCAAAAATGGTGTCAGAGAGCTCTGAATGTCCCAAAAACATTTGCAGCCTGAAAGGGGCATTAACCCGCATCCTAGACCTCTGAAATTCCAAAAAATATTTTGTGCACAAAAAATGTATACTATACCCCTGAAACTCAGAATATGTTAGCAGCCCAAAGAAGGCCTTAAAATGCATTTTAGGCCTACAAAAATTTAGAAAACTTTGGAGGCCCAAAAAAGGCGTTTACAGGCATCCTAGACCCCCTAAAGTCCAGAAAATGTTGTGGGACTAAAAATGGTGTCAGAGAACTCCGAATGTCCCAAAAACATGTGCAACCTGAAAGGGGCATTAACCCGCATCCTAGACCACTGAAATTCCCAAAAATATTTTGCCACTAAAAATGCATCCTACATCCCTGAACGTTCATAAAATGTTAGCAGCCCAAAAAAGGCATTAAAATGCATTTTAGGCCTGCAAAAATTTAGAAAACTTTGGAGGCCCAAAAAAGGGGTTTACAGGCATCCTAGACCCCCTAAAGTCCAGAAAATGTTGTTGGACCAAAAATGGTGTCAGAGAGCTCTGAATGTCCCAAAAACATCTGCAGCCTGAAAGGGGCATTAACCCGCATCCTAGACCTCTGAAATTCCTAAAAATATTTTGTGCACGAAAAATGCATCCTATACCCCTGAAACTCAGAATATGTTAGTAGCCCAAAGAAGGCCTTAAAATGCATTTTAGGCCTACAAAAATTTAGAACACTTTGGAGGCCCAAAAAAGGGGTTTACAGGCATCCTAGACCCCCTAAAATCCAGAAAATGTTGTGGGACCAAAAATGGTGTCAGGGAGCTCTGAAAGGGGCATTAACCTGCATCCTAGACCACTGAAATTCACAAAAATATTTTTGGCACGAAAAATGCATCCTACACCCCTGAAAGTTCAGAAAATGTTGGCAGCTCAAGAAAAGGCCTTAAAATGCATGTTAGGCCTTCAAAAATGTTGAAAACTTTGGAGGCCCAAAAAAGGGGTTTACAGGCATCCTAGACCCCCTAAAGTCCAGAAAATGTTGTTGGACCAATATCGGTGTCAGAGAGCTATGAATGTCCCAAAAACATTTGCAGCCTGAAAGGGGCATTAACCCGCATCCTAGACCACTGAAATTCCCAAAAACATTTTGCCACTAAAAATGCATCCTACACCCCTGAACGTTCATAAAATGTTAGCAGCCCAAAAAAGGCATTAAAATGCATTTTAGGCCTGCAAAAATTTAGAAAACTTTGGAGGCCCAAAAAAGGCGTTTACAGGCATCCTAGACCCCCTAAAGTCCAGAAAATGTTGTGGGACTAAAAATGGTGTCAGAGAGCTCCGAATGTCCCAAAAACATGTGCAACCTGAAAGGGGCATTAACCCGCATCCTAGACCACTGAAATTCCCAAAAATATTTTGCCACTAAAAATGCATCCTACACCCCTGAACGTTCATAAAATGTTAGCAGCCCAAAAAAGGCATTAAAATGCATTTTAGGCCTGCAAAAATTTAGAAAACTTTGGAGGCCCAGAAAAGGGGTTTACAAGCATCCTAGACCCCCTAAAGACCAGAAAATGTTGGTGGATCAAAAACGGTGTCAGAGCTCCGAATGTCCCAAAAACATGTGCAACCTGAAAGGGGCATTAACCCACATCCTAGACCTCTGAAATTCCCAAAAATATTTTGTGCACGAAAAATTCATACTACACCCTTGAAAGTTCAGAATATGTTAGCAGCCCAAAAAAGGCATTAAAATGCATTTTAGGCCTGCAAAAATTTAGAAAACTTTGGAGGCCCAAAAAGGGGTTTACAGGCATCCTAGACCCCCTAAAGTCCAGAAAATGTTGTTGGACCAAAAATGGTGTCAGAGAGCTCTGAATGTCCCAAAAACATTTGCAGCCTGAAAGGGGCATTAACCCGCATCCTAGACCTCTGAAATTCCCAAAAATATTTTGTGCACAAAAAATGTATACTATACCCCTGAAACTCAGAATATGTTAGCAGCCCAAAGAAGGCCTTAAAATGCATTTTAGGCCTACAAAAATTTAGAAAACTTTGGAGGCCCAAAAAAGGCGTTTACAGGCATCCTAGACCCCCTAAAGTCCAGAAAATGTTGTGGGACTAAAAATGGTGTCAGAGAGCTCCGAATGTCCCAAAAACATGTGCAACCTGAAAGGGGCATTAACCCGCATCCTAGACCACTGAAATTCCCAAAAATATTTTGCCACTAAAAATGCATCCTACACCCCTGAACGTTCATAAAATGTTAGCAGCCCAAAAAAGGCATTAAAATGCATTTTAGGCCTGCAAAAATTTAGAAAACTTTGGAGGCCCAGAAAAGGGGTTTACAAGCATCCTAGACCCCCTAAAGACCAGAAAATGTTGGTGGATCAAAAACGGTGTCAGAGCTCCGAATGTCCCAAAAACATGTGCAACCTGAAAGGGGCATTAACCCACATCCTAGACCTCTGAAATTCCCAAAAATATTTTGTGCACGAAAAATTCATACTACACCCTTGAAAGTTCAGAATATGTTAGCAGCCCAAAAAAGGCATTAAAATGCATTTTAGGCCTGCAAAAATTTAGAAAACTTTGGAGGCCCAAAAAAGGGGTTTACAGGCATCCTAGACCCCCTAAAGTCCAGAAAATGTTGTTGGACCAAAAATGGTGTCAGAGAGCTCTGAATGTCCCAAAAACATCTGCAGCCTGAAAGGGGCATTAACCCGCATCCTAGACCTCTGAAATTCCTAAAAATATTTTGTGCACGAAAAATGCATCCTATACCCCTGAAACTCAGAATATGTTAGTAGCCCAAAGAAGGCCTTAAAATGCATTTTAGGCCTACAAAAATTTAGAACACTTTGGAGGCCCAAAAAAGGGGTTTACAGGCATCCTAGACCCCCTAAAGTCCAGAAAATGTTGTGGGACCAAAAATGGTGTCCGGGAGCTCTGAAAGGGGCATTAACCTGCATCCTAGACCACTGAAATTCACAAAAATATTTTTGGCACGAAAAATGCATCCTACACCCCTGAAAGTTCAGAAAATGTTGGCAGCTCAAGAAAAGGCCTTAAAATGCATGTTAGGCCTTCAAAAATGTTGAAAACTTTGGAGGCCCAAAAAAGGTGTTTACAGGCATCCTAGACCCCCTAAAGTCCAGAAAATGTTGTTGGGCCAATATCGGTGTCAGAGAGCTATGAATGTCCCAAAAACATTTGCAGCCTGAAAGGGGCATTAACCCACATCCTAGACCACTGAAATTTCCCAAAATATTTTTGGCATGAAAAATGCATGCTACACCCCTGAAAGTTCAGAAAACACCCCAGAAATGTTGCCAGCTCAAAAAAGGCCTTAAAATGCATCTTAGACCTGCAAAAATGTTGAAAACTTTGAAGACCCAAAAAAGGGGTTTACAGGCATCCTAGACCCCCTAAAGTCAAGAAAATGTTGTTGGACCAAAAATGGTGTCAGAGAGCTCTGAATGTCCCAAAAACATTTGCAGCCTGAAAGGGGCATTAACACGCATCCTAGACCACTGAAATTTCCCAAAATATTTTTGCCATGAAAAATGCATGCTACACCCCTGAAAGTTCAGAAAACACCCCAGAAATGTTGCCAGGTCAAAAAAGGCCTTGAAATGCATCATAGACCTCTGAAATTCCAAAAAATATTTTGTGCACGAAAAATTCATACTACACCCCTGAAAGTTCAGAATATGTTAGCAGCCCAAAAAAGGCATTAAAATGCATTTTAGGCCTGCAAAAATGTTGAAAACTTTGGAGGCGCAAAATAGGGGTTTACAGGCATCCTAGACCTCCTAAAGTCCAGAAAATGTTGTTGGATCAAAAACGGTGTCAGAGAGCTCTGAATGTCCCAAAAACATTTGCAGCCTGAAAGGGTCATTAACCCGCATCCTAGACCTCTAAAATTCCCAAAAATATTTTGTGCACGAAAAATTCATACTACACCCCTGAAAGTTCAGAATATGTTAGCAGCCCAAAGAAGGCCTTAAAATGCATTTTAGGCCTACAAAAATTTAGAAAACTTTGGAGGCCCAAAAAAGGCGTTTACGGGCATCCTAGACCCCCTAAAGACCAGAAAATGTTGGTGGATCAAAAACGGTGTCAGAGAGCTCCGAATGTCCCAAAAACATGTGCAACCTGAAAGGGGCATTAACCCACATCCTAGACCTCTGAAATTCCCAAAAATATTTTGTGCACAAAAAATGTATACTATACCCCTGAAACTCAGAATATGTTAGCAGCCCAAAGAAGGCCTTAAAATGCATTTTAGGCCTACAAAAATTTAGAAAACTTTGGAGGCCCAAAAAAGGCGTTTACAGGCATCCTAGACCCCCTAAAGTCCAGAAAATGTTGTGGGACTAAAAATGGTGTCAGAGAGCTCCGAATGTCCCAAAAACATGTGCAACCTGAAAGGGGCATTAACCCGCATCCTAGACCACTGAAATTCCCAAAAATATTTTGCCACTAAAAATGCATCCTACACCCCTGAACGTTCATAAAATGTTTGCAGCCCAAAAAAGGCATTAAAATGCATTTTAGGCCTGCAAAAATTTAGAAAACTTTGGAGGCCCAAAAAAGGGGTTTACAGGCATCCTAGACCCCCTAAAGTCCAGAAAATGTTGTTGGACCAAAAATGGTGTCAGAGAGCTCTGAATGTCCCAAAAACATCTGCAGCCTGAAAGGGGCATTAACCCGCATCCTAGACCTCTGAAATTCCTAAAAATATTTTGTGCACGAAAAATGCATCCTATACCCCTGAAACTCAGAATATGTTAGTAGCCCAAAGAAGGCCTTAAAATGCATTTTAGGCCTACAAAAATTTAGAACACTTTGGAGGCCCAAAAAAGGGGTTTACAGGCATCCTAGACCCCCTAAAGTCCAGAAAATGTTGTGGGACCAAAAATGGTGTCAGGGAGCTCTGAAAGGGGCATTAACCTGCATCCTAGACCACTGAAATTCACAAAAATATTTTTGGCACGAAAAATGCATCCTACACCCCTGAAAGTTCAGAAAATGTTGGCAGCTCAAGAAAAGGCCTTAAAATGCATGTTAGGCCTTCAAAAATGTTGAAAACTTTGGAGGCCCAAAAAAGGGGTTTACAGGCATCCTAGACCCCCTAAAGTCCAGAAAATGTTGTTGGACCAATATCGGTGTCAGAGAGCTATGAATGTCCCAAAAACATTTGCAGCCTGAAAGGGGCATTAACCCGCATCCTAGACCACTGAAATTTCCCAAAATATTTTTGGCATGAAAAATGCATGCTACACCCCTGAAAGTTCAGAAAACACCCCAGAAATGTTGCCAGCTCAAAAAAGGCCTTAAAATGCATCTTAGACCTGCAAAAATGTTGAAAACTTTGAAGACCCAAAAAAGGGGTTTACAGGCATCCTAGACCCCCTAAAGTCAAGAAAATGTTGTTGGACCAAAAATGGTGTCAGAGAGCTCTGAATGTCCCAAAAACATTTGCAGCCTGAAAGGGGCATTAACATGCATCCTAGACCACTGAAATTTCCCAAAATATTTTTGCCATGAAAAATGCATGCTACACCCCTGAAAGTTCAGAAAACACCCCAGAAATGTTGCCAGGTCAAAAAAGGCCTTGAAATGCATCCTAGACCTCTGAAATTCCAAAAAATATTTTGTGCACGAAAAATTCATACTACACCCCTGAAAGTTCAGAATATGTTAGCAGCCCAAAAAAGGCATTAAAATGCATTTTAGGCCTGCAAAAATGTTGAAAACTTTGGAGGCGCAAAATAGGGGTTTACAGGCATCCTAGACCTCCTAAAGTCCAGAAAATGTTGTTGGATCAAAAACGGTGTCAGAGAGCTCTGAATGTCCCAAAAACATTTGCAGCCTGAAAGGGTCATAAACCCGCATCCTAGACCTCTAAAATTCCCACAAATATTTTGTGCACGAAAAATTCATACTACACCCCTGAAAGTTCAGAATATGTTAGCAGCCCAAAGAAGGCCTTAAAATGCATTTTAGGCCTACAAAAATTTAGAAAACTTTGGAGGCCCAAAAAAGGCGTTTACGGGCATCCTAGACCCCCTAAAGTCCAGAAAATGTTGTGGGACCAAAAATAGTGTCAGAGAGCTCTGAATGTCCCAAAAACATTTGCAGCCTGAAAGGGGCATTAACCGGCATCCTTGACCTCTGAAATTCCCAAAAATATTTTTTGCACGAAAAATGTATACTACCCCTAAAAGTTCAGAATATGTTAGAAGCCCAAAAAATGCATTCAAATGCATTTTAGGCCTGCAAAAATTTAGAAAACTTTGGAGGCCCAAAAAAGGGGTTTACAGGCATCCTAGACCCCCTAAAGTCCAGAAAATGTTGTTGGACCAAAATCGGTGTCAGAGAGCTCCGAATGTCCCAAAAACATGTGCAACCTGAAAGGGGCATTAACCCGCATCCTAGACCACTGAAATTCCCAAAAATATATTTGCCATGAAAAATGCATCCTACACCCCTGCAAGTTCAGAAAATGTTGGCAGCTCAAGAAAAGGCCTTAAAATGCATGTTAGGCCTTCAAAAATGTTGAAAACTTTGGAGGCACAAAATAGGGGTTTACAGGCATCCTAGACCTCCTAAAGTCCAGAAAATGTTGTTGGATCAAAAATGGTGTCAGAGAGCTCTGAATGTCCCAAAAACATTTGCAGCCACTGAAATTCCCAAAAATATTTTTGGCACGAAAAATGCATCCTACACCCCTGAAAGTTGAGAAAATGTTGGCAGCTCAAGAAAAGGCCTTAAAACACATGTTAGGCCTTCAAAAATGTTGAAAACTTTGGAGGCCCAAAAAAGGGGTTTACAGGCATTCTAGACCCCCTAAGGTCCAGAAAATCTTGTTGGACCAAAAACGGTGTCAGAGGGCTCTGAATGTCCCAAAAACATGTGCAACCTGAAAGGGGCATTAACTCGCATCCCAGACCACTGAAATTCCCAAAAATATTTTTGGCACTAAAAATACATCCTACACCCCTGAAAGTTCAGAAAATGTTTGCAGCTCAAGAAAAGGCCTTAAAATGCATGTTCGGCCTTCAAAAATGTTGAAAACTTTTGAGGCCCAAAAAAGGGGTTTACAGGCATCCTAGACCCCCTAAAGTCCAGAAAATGTTGTTGGACCAGAATCGGTGTCAGAGAGCTCTGAATGTCCCAAAAACATTTGCAGCCTGAAAGGGGCATTAACCCACATCCTAGACCACTGAAATGCCCAAAAATATTTTTGCCCTGAAAAATGCATCCTACACCCCTGCAGGTTCAGAAAATGTTGGCAACTCCAAAAAAGGCCTTAAAATGCATGTTAGGCCTTCAAAAACGTTGAAAACTTTGGAGGCCCAAAAAAGGGATTTACAGGCATCCTAGACCCCCTAACGTCCAGAAAATGTTGTTGGATCAAAAACGGTGTCAGAAAGCTCTGAATGTCCCAAAAACATGTGCAACCTGAAAGGGGCATTAACCCGCATCCTAGACCACTGAAATTCCCAAAAATATTTTTGGCAATAAAAATGCATCCTACACCCCTGAAAGTTCAGAAAATGTTAGCAGCCCAAAAAAGGCATTAAAATGCATTTTAGGCCTGCAAAAATTTAGAAAACTTTGGAGGCCCAAAAAGGGGTTTACAGGCATCCTAGACCCCCTAAAGTCCAGAAAATGTTGTTGGATCAAAAACGGTGTCAGAGAGCTCTGAATGTCCCAAAAACATTTGCAGCCTGAAAGGGGCATTAACCCACATCCTAGACCTCTGAAATTCCCAAAAATATTTTGTGCACAAAAAATTCATACTACACCCCTGAAAGTTCAGAATATGTTAGCAGCCCAAAAAAGGCATTAAAATGCATTTTAGGCCTGCAAAAATTTAGAAAACTTTGGAGGCCCAAAAAAGGGGTTTACAGGCATCCTAGACCCCCTAAAGTCCAGAAAATGTTGTTGGACCAAAAATGGTGTCAGAGAGCTCTGAATGTCCCAAAAACATCTGCAGCCTGAAAGGGGCATTAACCCGCATCCTAGACCTCTGAAATTCCTAAAAATATTTTGTGCACGAAAAATGCATCCTATACCCCTGAAACTCAGAATATGTTAGTAGCCCAAAGAAGGCCTTAAAATGCATTTTAGGCCTACAAAAATTTAGAACACTTTGGAGGCCCAAAAAAGGGGTTTACAGGCATCCTAGACCCCCTAAAATCCAGAAAATCTTGTGGGACCAAAAATGGTGTCAGGGAGCTCTGAAAGGGGCATTAACCTGCATCCTAGACCACTGAAATTCACAAAAATATTTTTGGCACGAAAAATGCATCCTACACCCCTGAAAGTTCAGAAAATGTTGGCAGCTCAAGAAAAGGCCTTAAAATGCATGTTAGGCCTTCAAAAATGTTGAAAACTTTGGAGGCCCAAAAAAGGGGTTTACAGGCATCCTAGACCCCCTAAAGTCCAGAAAATGTTGTTGGACCAATATCGGTGTCAGAGAGCTATGAATGTCCCAAAAACATTTGCAGCCTGAAAGGGGCATTAACCCGCATCCTAGACCACTGAAATTCCCAAAAACATTTTGCCACTAAAAATGCATCCTACACCCCTGAACGTTCATAAAATGTTAGCAGCCCAAAAAAGGCATTAAAATGCATTTTAGGCCTGCAAAAATTTAGAAAACTTTGGAGGCCCAAAAAAGGCGTTTACAGGCATCCTAGACCCCCTAAAGTCCAGAAAATGTTGTGGGACTAAAAATGGTGTCAGAGAGCTCCGAATGTCCCAAAAACATGTGCAACCTGAAAGGGGCATTAACCCGCATCCTAGACCACTGAAATTCCCAAAAATATTTTGCCACTAAAAATGCATCCTACACCCCTGAACGTTCATAAAATGTTAGCAGCCCAAAAAAGGCATTAAAATGCATTTTAGGCCTGCAAAAATTTAGAAAACTTTGGAGGCCCAGAAAAGGGGTTTACAAGCATCCTAGACCCCCTAAAGACCAGAAAATGTTGGTGGATCAAAAACGGTGTCAGAGCTCCGAATGTCCCAAAAACATGTGCAACCTGAAAGGGGCATTAACCCACATCCTAGACCTCTGAAATTCCCAAAAATATTTTGTGCACGAAAAATTCATACTACACCCTTGAAAGTTCAGAATATGTTAGCAGCCCAAAAAAGGCATTAAAATGCATTTTAGGCCTGCAAAAATTTAGAAAACTTTGGAGGCCCAAAAAGGGGTTTACAGGCATCCTAGACCCCCTAAAGTCCAGAAAATGTTGTTGGACCAAAAATGGTGTCAGAGAGCTCTGAATGTCCCAAAAACATTTGCAGCCTGAAAGGGGCATTAACCCGCATCCTAGACCTCTGAAATTCCCAAAAATATTTTGTGCACAAAAAATGTATACTATACCCCTGAAACTCAGAATATGTTAGCAGCCCAAAGAAGGCCTTAAAATGCATTTTAGGCCTACAAAAATTTAGAAAACTTTGGAGGCCCAAAAAAGGCGTTTACAGGCATCCTAGACCCCCTAAAGTCCAGAAAATGTTGTGGGACTAAAAATGGTGTCAGAGAGCTCCGAATGTCCCAAAAACATGTGCAACCTGAAAGGGGCATTAACCCGCATCCTAGACCACTGAAATTCCCAAAAATATTTTGCCACTAAAAATGCATCCTACACCCCTGAACGTTCATAAAATGTTAGCAGCCCAAAAAAGGCATTAAAATGCATTTTAGGCCTGCAAAAATTTAGAAAACTTTGGAGGCCCAGAAAAGGGGTTTACAAGCATCCTAGACCCCCTAAAGACCAGAAAATGTTGGTGGATCAAAAACGGTGTCAGAGCTCCGAATGTCCCAAAAACATGTGCAACCTGAAAGGGGCATTAACCCACATCCTAGACCTCTGAAATTCCCAAAAATATTTTGTGCACGAAAAATTCATACTACACCCTTGAAAGTTCAGAATATGTTAGCAGCCCAAAAAAGGCATTAAAATGCATTTTAGGCCTGCAAAAATTTAGAAAACTTTGGAGGCCCAAAAAAGGGGTTTACAGGCATCCTAGACCCCCTAAAGTCCAGAAAATGTTGTTGGACCAAAAATGGTGTCAGAGAGCTCTGAATGTCCCAAAAACATCTGCAGCCTGAAAGGGGCATTAACCCGCATCCTAGACCTCTGAAATTCCTAAAAATATTTTGTGCACGAAAAATGCATCCTATACCCCTGAAACTCAGAATATGTTAGTAGCCCAAAGAAGGCCTTAAAATGCATTTTAGGCCTACAAAAATTTAGAACACTTTGGAGGCCCAAAAAAGGGGTTTACAGGCATCCTAGACCCCCTAAAGTCCAGAAAATGTTGTGGGACCAAAAATGGTGTCCGGGAGCTCTGAAAGGGGCATTAACCTGCATCCTAGACCACTGAAATTCACAAAAATATTTTTGGCACGAAAAATGCATCCTACACCCCTGAAAGTTCAGAAAATGTTGGCAGCTCAAGAAAAGGCCTTAAAATGCATGTTAGGCCTTCAAAAATGTTGAAAACTTTGGAGGCCCAAAAAAGGGGTTTACAGGCATCCTAGACCCCCTAAAGTCCAGAAAATGTTGTTGGGCCAATATCGGTGTCAGAGAGCTATGAATGTCCCAAAAACATTTGCAGCCTGAAAGGGGCATTAACCCACATCCTAGACCACTGAAATTTCCCAAAATATTTTTGGCATGAAAAATGCATGCTACACCCCTGAAAGTTCAGAAAACACCCCAGAAATGTTGCCAGCTCAAAAAAGGCCTTAAAATGCATCTTAGACCTGCAAAAATGTTGAAAACTTTGAAGACCCAAAAAAGGGGTTTACAGGCATCCTAGACCCCCTAAAGTCAAGAAAATGTTGTTGGACCAAAAATGGTGTCAGAGAGCTCTGAATGTCCCAAAAACATTTGCAGCCTGAAAGGGGCATTAACACGCATCCTAGACCACTGAAATTTCCCAAAATATTTTTGCCATGAAAAATGCATGCTACACCCCTGAAAGTTCAGAAAACACCCCAGAAATGTTGCCAGGTCAAAAAAGGCCTTGAAATGCATCATAGACCTCTGAAATTCCAAAAAATATTTTGTGCACGAAAAATTCATACTACACCCCTGAAAGTTCAGAATATGTTAGCAGCCCAAAAAAGGCATTAAAATGCATTTTAGGCCTGCAAAAATGTTGAAAACTTTGGAGGTGCAAAATAGGGGTTTACAGGCATCCTAGACCTCCTAAAGTCCAGAAAATGTTGTTGGATCAAAAACGGTGTCAGAGAGCTCTGAATGTCCCAAAAACATTTGCAGCCTGAAAGGGTCATTAACCCGCATCCTAGACCTCTAAAATTCCCAAAAATATTTTGTGCACGAAAAATTCATACTACACCCCTGAAAGTTCAGAATATGTTAGCAGCCCAAAGAAGGCCTTAAAATGCATTTTAGGCCTACAAAAATTTAGAAAACTTTGGAGGCCCAAAAAAGGCGTTTACGGGCATCCTAGACCCCCTAAAGACCAGAAAATGTTGGTGGATCAAAAACGGTGTCAGAGAGCTCCGAATGTCCCAAAAACATGTGCAACCTGAAAGGGGCATTAACCCACATCCTAGACCTCTGAAATTCCCAAAAATATTTTGTGCACAAAAAATGTATACTATACCCCTGAAACTCAGAATATGTTAGCAGCCCAAAGAAGGCCTTAAAATGCATTTTAGGCCTACAAAAATTTAGAAAACTTTGGAGGCCCAAAAAAGGCGTTTACAGGCATCCTAGACCCCCTAAAGTCCAGAAAATGTTGTGGGACTAAAAATGGTGTCAGAGAGCTCCGAATGTCCCAAAAACATGTGCAACCTGAAAGGGGCATTAACCCGCATCCTAGACCTCTGAAATTCCCAAAAATATTTTGTGCACAAAAAATGTATACTATACCCCTGAAACTCAGAATATGTTAGTAGCCCAAAGAAGGCCTTAAAATGCATTTTAGGCCTACAAAAATTTAGAACACTTTGGAGGCCCAAAAAAGGGGTTTACAGGCATCCTAGACCCCCTAAAGTCCAGAAAATGTTGTGGGACCAAAAATGGTGTCAGGGAGCTCTGAAAGGGGCATTAACCTGCATCCTAGACCACTGAAATTCACAAAAATATTTTTGGCACGAAAAATGCATCCTACACCCCTGAAAGTTCAGAAAATGTTGGCAGCTCAAGAAAAGGCCTTAAAATGCATGTTAGGCCTTCAAAAATGTTGAAAACTTTGGAGGCCCAAAAAAGGGGTTTACAGGCATCCTAGACCCCCTAAAGTCCAGAAAATGTTGTTGGACCAATATCGGTGTCAGAGAGCTATGAATGTCCCAAAAACATTTGCAGCCTGAAAGGGGCATTAACCCGCATCCTAGACCACTGAAATTTCCCAAAATATTTTTGGCATGAAAAATGCATGCTACACCCCTGAAAGTTCAGAAAACACCCCAGAAATGTTGCCAGCTCAAAAAAGGCCTTAAAATGCATCTTAGACCTGCAAAAATGTTGAAAACTTTGAAGACCCAAAAAAGGGGTTTACAGGCATCCTAGACCCCCTAAAGTCAAGAAAATGTTGTTGGACCAAAAATGGTGTCAGAGAGCTCTGAATGTCCCAAAAACATTTGCAGCCTGAAAGGGGCATTAACACGCATCCTAGACCACTGAAATTTCCCAAAATATTTTTGCCATGAAAAATGCATGCTACACCCCTGAAAGTTCAGAAAACACCCCAGAAATGTTGCCAGGTCAAAAAAGGCCTTGAAATGCATCCTAGACCTCTGAAATTCCAAAAAATATTTTGTGCACGAAAAATTCATACTACACCCCTGAAAGTTCAGAATATGTTAGCAGCCCAAAAAAGGCATTAAAATGCATTTTAGGCCTGCAAAAATGTTGAAAACTTTGGAGGCGCAAAATAGGGGTTTACAGGCATCCTAGACCTCCTAAAGTCCAGAAAATGTTGTTGGATCAAAAACGGTGTCAGAGAGCTCTGAATGTCCCAAAAACATTTGCAGCCTGAAAGGGTCATAAACCCGCATCCTAGACCTCTAAAATTCCCAAAAATATTTTGTGCACGAAAAATTCATACTACACCCCTGAAAGTTCAGAATATGTTAGCAGCCCAAAGAAGGCCTTAAAATGCATTTTAGGCCTACAAAAATTTAGAAAACTTTGGAGGCCCAAAAAAGGCGTTTACGGGCATCCTAGACCCCCTAAATTCCAGAAAATGTTGTGGGACCAAAAATAGTGTCAGAGAGCTCTGAATGTCCCAAAAACATTTGCAGCCTGAAAGGGGCATTAACCGGCATCCTTGACCTCTGAAATTCCCAAAAATATTTTTTGCACGAAAAATGTATACTACCCCTAAAAGTTCAGAATATGTTAGAAGCCCAAAAAATGCATTCAAATGCATTTTAGGCCTGCAAAAATTTAGAAAACTTTGGAGGCCCAAAAAAGGGGTTTACAGGCATCCTAGACCCCCTAAAGTCCAGAAAATGTTGTTGGACCAAAATCGGTGTCAGAGAGCTCCGAATGTCCCAAAAACATGTGCAACCTGAAAGGGGCATTAACCCGCATCCTAGACCACTGAAATTCCCAAAAATATATTTGCCATGAAAAATGCATCCTACACCCCTGCAAGTTCAGAAAATGTTGGCAGCTCAAGAAAAGGCCTTAAAATGCATGTTAGGCCTTCAAAAATGTTGAAAACTTTGGAGGCACAAAATAGGGGTTTACAGGCATCCTAGACCTCCTAAAGTCCAGAAAATGTTGTTGGATCAAAAATGGTGTCAGAGAGCTCTGAATGTCCCAAAAACATTTGCAGCCACTGAAATTCCCAAAAATATTTTTGGCACGAAAAATGCATCCTACACCCCTGAAAGTTGAGAAAATGTTGGCAGCTCAAGAAAAGGCCTTAAAACACATGTTAGGCCTTCAAAAATGTTGAAAACTTTGGAGGCCCAAAAAAGGGGTTTACAGGCATTCTAGACCCCCTAAGGTCCAGAAAATCTTGTTGGACCAAAAACGGTGTCAGAGAGCTCTGAATGTCCCAAAAACATGTGCAACCTGAAAGGGGCATTAACTCGCATCCCAGACCACTGAAATTCCCAAAAATATTTTTGGCACTAAAAATACATCCTACACCCCTGAAAGTTCAGAAAATGTTTGCAGCTCAAGAAAAGGCCTTAAAATGCATGTTCGGCCTTCAAAAATGTTGAAAACTTTTGAGGCCCAAAAAAGGGGTTTACAGGCATCCTAGACCCCCTAAAGTCCAGAAAATGTTGTTGGACCAGAATCGGTGTCAGAGAGCTCTGAATGTCCCAAAAACATTTGCAGCCTGAAAGGGGCATTAACCCACATCCTAGACCACTGAAATGCCCAAAAATATTTTTGCCCTGAAAAATGCATCCTACACCCCTGCAGGTTCAGAAAATGTTGGCAACTCCAAAAAAGGCCTTAAAATGCATGTTAGGCCTTCAAAAACGTTGAAAACTTTGGAGGCCCAAAAAAGGGATTTACAGGCATCCTAGACCCCCTAACGTCCAGAAAATGTTGTTGGATCAAAAACGGTGTCAGAAAGCTCTGAATGTCCCAAAAACATGTGCAACCTGAAAGGGGCATTAACCCGCATCCTAGACCACTGAAATTCCCAAAAATATTTTTGGCAATAAAAATGCATCCTACACCCCTGAAAGTTCAGAAAATGTTAGCAGCCCAAAAAAGGCATTAAAATGCATTTTAGGCCTGCAAAAATTTAGAAAACTTTGGAGGCCCAAAAAGGGGTTTACAGGCATCCTAGACCCCCTAAAGTCCAGAAAATGTTGTTGGACCAAAAATGGTGTCAGAGAGCTCTGAATGTCCCAAAAACATTTGCAGCCTGAAAGGGGCATTAACCCGCATCCTAGACCTCTGAAATTCCAAAAAATATTTTGTGCACAAAAAATGTATACTATACCCCTGAAACTCAGAATATGTTAGCAGCCCAAAGAAGGCCTTAAAATGCATTTTAGGCCTACAAAAATTTAGAAAACTTTGGAGGCCCAAAAAAGGCGTTTACAGGCATCCTAGACCCCCTAAAGTCCAGAAAATGTTGTGGGACTAAAAATGGTGTCAGAGAGCTCCGAATGTCCCAAAAACATGTGCAACCTGAAAGGGGCATTAACCCGCATCCTAGACCACTGAAATTCCCAAAAATATTTTGCCACTAAAAATGCATCCTACACCCCTGAACGTTCATAAAATGTTAGCAGCCCAAAAAAGGCATTAAAATGCATTTTAGGCCTGCAAAAATTTAGAAAACTTTGGAGGCCCAAAAAAGGGGTTTACAGGCATCCTAGACCCCCTAAAGTCCAGAAAATGTTGTTGGACCAAAAATGGTGTCAGAGAGCTCTGAATGTCCCAAAAACATCTGCAGCCTGAAAGGGGCATTAACCCGCATCCTAGACCTCTGAAATTCCTAAAAATATTTTGTGCACGAAAAATGCATCCTATACCCCTGAAACTCAGAATATGTTAGTAGCCCAAAGAAGGCCTTAAAATGCATTTTAGGCCTACAAAAATTTAGAACACTTTGGAGGCCCAAAAAAGGGGTTTACAGGCATCCTAGACCCCCTAAAATCCAGAAAATGTTGTGGGACCAAAAATGGTGTCAGGGAGCTCTGAAAGGGGCATTAACCTGCATCCTAGACCACTGAAATTCCCAAAAATATATTTGCCATGAAAAATGCATCCTACACCCCTGCAAGTTCAGAAAATGTTGGCAGCTCAAGAAAAGGCCTTAAAATGCATGTTAGGCCTTCAAAAATGTTGAAAACTTTGGAGGCACAAAATAGGGGTTTACAGGCATCCTAGACCTCCTAAAGTCCAGAAAATGTTGTTGGATCAAAAATGGTGTCAGAGAGCTCTGAATGTCCCAAAAACATTTGCAGCCACTGAAATTCCCAAAAATATTTTTGGCACGAAAAATGCATCCTACACCCCTGAAAGTTGAGAAAATGTTGGCAGCTCAAGAAAAGGCCTTAAAACACATGTTAGGCCTTCAAAAATGTTGAAAACTTTGGAGGCCCAAAAAAGGGGTTTACAGGCATTCTAGACCCCCTAAGGTCCAGAAAATCTTGTTGGACCAAAAACGGTGTCAGAGAGCTCTGAATGTCCCAAAAACATGTGCAACCTGAAAGGGGCATTAACTCGCATCCCAGACCACTGAAATTCCCAAAAATATTTTTGGCACTAAAAATACATCCTACACCCCTGAAAGTTCAGAAAATGTTTGCAGCTCAAGAAAAGGCCTTAAAATGCATGTTCGGCCTTCAAAAATGTTGAAAACTTTTGAGGCCCAAAAAAGGGGTTTACAGGCATCCTAGACCCCCTAAAGTCCAGAAAATGTTGTTGGACCAGAATCGGTGTCAGAGAGCTCTGAATGTCCCAAAAACATTTGCAGCCTGAAAGGGGCATTAACCCACATCCTAGACCACTGAAATGCCCAAAAATATTTTTGCCCTGAAAAATGCATCCTACACCCCTGCAGGTTCAGAAAATGTTGGCAACTCCAAAAAAGGCCTTAAAATGCATGTTAGGCCTTCAAAAACGTTGAAAACTTTGGAGGCCCAAAAAAGGGATTTACAGGCATCCTAGACCCCCTAACGTCCAGAAAATGTTGTTGGATCAAAAACGGTGTCAGAAAGCTCTGAATGTCCCAAAAACATGTGCAACCTGAAAGGGGCATTAACCCGCATCCTAGACCACTGAAATTCCCAAAAATATTTTTGGCAATAAAAATGCATCCTACACCCCTGAAAGTTCAGAAAATGTTAGCAGCCCAAAAAAGGCATTAAAATGCATTTTAGGCCTGCAAAAATTTAGAAAACTTTGGAGGCCCAAAAAGGGGTTTACAGGCATCCTAGACCCCCTAAAGTCCAGAAAATGTTGTTGGACCAAAAATGGTGTCAGAGAGCTCTGAATGTCCCAAAAACATTTGCAGCCTGAAAGGGGCATTAACCCGCATCCTAGACCACTGAAATTCCCAAAAATATTTTGCCACTAAAAATGCATCCTACACCCCTGAACGTTCATAAAATGTTAGCAGCCCAAAAAAGGCATTAAAATGCATTTTAGGCCTGCAAAAATTTAGAAAACTTTGGAGGCCCAAAAAAGGGGTTTACAGGCATCCTAGACCCCCTAAAGTCCAGAAAATGTTGTTGGACCAAAAATGGTGTCAGAGAGCTCTGAATGTCCCAAAAACATCTGCAGCCTGAAAGGGGCATTAACCCGCATCCTAGACCTCTGAAATTCCTAAAAATATTTTGTGCACGAAAAATGCATCCTATACCCCTGAAACTCAGAATATGTTAGTAGCCCAAAGAAGGCCTTAAAATGCATTTTAGGCCTACAAAAATTTAGAACACTTTGGAGGCCCAAAAAAGGGGTTTACAGGCATCCTAGACCCCCTAAAATCCAGAAAATGTTGTGGGACCAAAAATGGTGTCAGGGAGCTCTGAAAGGGGCATTAACCTGCATCCTAGACCACTGAAATTCACAAAAATATTTTTGGCACGAAAAATGCATCCTACACCCCTGAAAGTTCAGAAAATGTTGGCAGCTCAAGAAAAGGCCTTAAAATGCATGTTAGGCCTTCAAAAATGTTGAAAACTTTGGAGGCCCAAAAAAGGGGTTTACAGGCATCCTAGACCCCCTAAAGTCCAGAAAATGTTGTTGGACCAATATCGGTGTCAGAGAGCTATGAATGTCCCAAAAACATTTGCAGCCTGAAAGGGGCATTAACCCGCATCCTAGACCACTGAAATTTCCCAAAATATTTTTGGCATGAAAAATGCATGCTACACCCCTGAAAGTTCAGAAAACACCCCAGAAATGTTGCCAGCTCAAAAAAGGCCTTAAAATGCATCTTAGACCTGCAAAAATGTTGAAAACTTTGAAGACCCAAAAAAGGGATTTACAGGCATCCAAGACCCCCTAAAGTCAAGAAAATGTTGTTGGACCAAAAATGGTGTCAGAGAGCTCTGAATGTCCCAAAAACATTTGCAGCCTGAAAGGGGCATTAACACGCATCCTAGACCACTGAAATTTCCCAAAATATTTTTGCCATGAAAAATGCATGCTACACCCCTGAAAGTTCAGAAAACACCCCAGAAATGTTGCCAGGTCAAAAAAGGCCTTGAAATGCATCCTAGACCTCTGAAATTCCAAAAAATATTTTGTGCACGAAAAATTCATACTACACCCCTGAAAGTTCAGAATATGTTAGCAGCCCAAAAAAGGCATTAAAATGCATTTTAGGCCTGCAAAAATGTTGAAAACTTTGGAGGCGCAAAATAGGGGTTTACAGGCATCCTAGACCTCCTAAAGTCCAGAAAATGTTGTTGGATCAAAAACGGTGTCAGAGAGCTCTGAATGTCCCAAAAACATTTGCAGCCTGAAAGGGTCATTAACCCGCATCCTAGACCTCTAAAATTCCCAAAAATATTTTGTGCACGAAAAATTCATACTACACCCCTAAAAGTTCAGAATATGTTAGAAGCCCAAAAAATGCATTCAAATGCATTTTAGGCCTGCAAAAATTTAGAAAACTTTGGAGGCCCAAAAAAGGGGTTTACAGGCATCCTAGACCCCCTAAAGTCCAGAAAATGTTGTTGGACCAAAATCGGTGTCAGAGAGCTCCAAATGTCCCAAAAACATGTGCAACCTGAAAGGGGCATTAACCCGCACCCTAGACCACTGAAATTCCCAAAAATATATTTGCCATGAAAAATGCATCCTACACCCCTGCAAGTTCAGAAAATGTTGGCAGCTCAAGAAAAGGCCTTAAAATGCATGTTAGGCCTTCAATAATGTTGAAAACTTTGGAGGCACAAAATAGGGGTTTACAGGCATCCTAGACCTCCTAAAGTCCAGAAAATGTTGTTGGATCAAAAACGGTGTCAGAGAGCTCTGAATGTCCCAAAAACATTTGCAGCCACTGAAATTCCCAAAAATATTTTTGGCACGAAAAATGCATCCTACACCCCTGAAAGTTGAGAAAATGTTGGCAGCTCAAGAAAAGGCCTTAAAACACATGTTAGGCCTTCAAAAATGTTGAAAACTTTGGAGGCCCAAAAAAGGGGTTTACAGGCATTCTAGACCCCCTAAGGTCCAGAAAATCTTGTTGGACCAAAAACGGTGTCAGAGAGCTCTGAATGTCCCAAAAACATGTGCAACCTGAAAGGGGCATTAACTCGCATCCCAGACCACTGAAATTCCCAAAAATATTTTTGGCACTAAAAATACATCCTACACCCCTGAAAGTTCAGAAAATGTTTGCAGCTCAAGAAAAGGCCTTAAAATGCATGTTCGGCCTTCAAAAATGTTGAAAACTTTGGAGGCCCAAAAAAGCGGTTTACAGGCATCCTAGACCCCCTAAAGTCCAGAAAATGTTGTTGGACCAGAATCGGTGTCAGAGAGCTCTGAATGTCCCAAAAACATTTGCAGCCTGAAAGGGGCATTAACCCACATCCTAGACCACTGAAATGCCCAAAAATATTTTTGCCCTGAAAAATGCATCCTACACCCCTGCAGGTTCAGAAAATGTTGGCAACTCCAAAAAAGGCCTTAAAATGCATGTTAGGCCTTCAAAAACGTTGAAAACTTTGGAGGCCCAAAAAAGGGATTTACAGGCATCCTAGACCCCCTAACGTCCAGAAAATGTTGTTGGATCAAAAACGGTGTCAGAAAGCTCTGAATGTCCCAAAAACATGTGCAACCTGAAAGGGGCATTAACCCGCATCCTAGACCACTGAAATTCCCAAAAATATTTTTGGCAATAAAAATGCATCCTACACCCCTGAAAGTTCAGAAAATGTTGGCAGCTCAAGAAAAGGCCTTAAAATGCATGTTAGGCCTTCAAAAATGTTGAAAACTTTGGAGGCACAAAATAGGGGTTTACAGGCATCCTAGACCTCCTAAAGTCCAGAAAATGTTGTTGGATCAAAAACGGTGTCAGAGAGCTCTGAATGTCCCAAAAACATTTGCAGCCTGAAAGGGGCATTAACCCACATCCTAGACCTCTGAAATTCCCAAAAATATTTTGTGCACGAAAAATTCATACTACACCCTTGAAAGTTCAGAATATGTTAGCAGTCCAAAAAAGGCATTAAAATGCATTTTAGGCCTGCAAAAATTTAGAAAACTTTGGATGCCCAAAAAAGGGGTTTACAGGCATCCTAGAACCCCTAAAGTCCAGAAAATGTTGTTGGACCAAAAATGGTGTCAGAGAGCTCTGAATGTCCCAAAAACATTTGCAGCCTGAAAGGGGCATTAACCCGCATCCTAGACCTCTAAAATTCCCAAAAATATTTTGTGCACGAAAAATTCATACTACACCCCTGAAAGTTCAGAATATGTTAGCAGCCCAAAGAAGGCCTTAAAATGCATTTTAGGCCTACAAAAATTTAGAAAACTTTGGAGGCCCAAAAAAGGCGTTTACGGGCATCCTAGACCCCCTAAAGACCAGAAAATGTTGGTGGATCAAAAATGGTGTCAGAGAGCTCCGAATGTCCCAAAAACATGTGCAACCTGAAAGGGGCATTAACCCGCATCCTAGACCACTGAAATTCCCAAAAACATTTTGCCACTAAAAATGCATCCTACACCCCTGAACGTTCATAAAATGTTAGCAGCCCAAAAAAGGCATTAAAATGCATTTTAGGCCTGCAAAAATTTAGAAAACTTTGGAGGCCCAAAAAAGGCGTTTACAGGCATCCTAGACCCCCTAAAGTCCAGAAAATGTTGTGGGACTAAAAATGGTGTCAGAGAGCTCCGAATGTCCCAAAAACATGTGCAACCTGAAAGGGGCATTAACCCGCATCCTAGACCACTGAAATTCCCAAAAATATTTTGCCACTAAAAATGCATCCTACACCCCTGAACGTTCATAAAATGTTAGCAGCCCAAAAAAGGCATTAAAATGCATTTTAGGCCTGCAAAAATTTAGAAAACTTTGGAGGCCCAGAAAAGGGGTTTACAAGCATCCTAGACCCCCTAAAGACCAGAAAATGTTGGTGGATCAAAAACGGTGTCAGAGCTCTGAATGTCCCAAAAACATGTGCAACCTGAAAGGGGCATTAACCCACATCCTAGACCTCTGAAATTCCCAAAAATATTTTGTGCACGAAAAATTCATACTACACCCTTGAAAGTTCAGAATATGTTAGCAGCCCAAAAAAGGCATTAAAATGCATTTTAGGCCTGCAAAAATTTAGAAAACTTTGGAGGCCCAAAAAGGGGTTTACAGGCATCCTAGACCCCCTAAAGTCCAGAAAATGTTGTTGGACCAAAAATGGTGTCAGAGAGCTCTGAATGTCCCAAAAACATTTGCAGCCTGAAAGGGGCATTAACCCGCATCCTAGACCTCTGAAATTCCCAAAAATATTTTGTGCACAAAAAATGTATACTATACCCCTGAAACTCAGAATATGTTAGCAGCCCAAAGAAGGCCTTAAAATGCATTTTAGGCCTACAAAAATTTAGAAAACTTTGGAGGCCCAAAAAAGGCGTTTACAGGCATCCTAGACCCCCTAAAGTCCAGAAAATGTTGTGGGACTAAAAATGGTGTCAGAGAGCTCCGAATGTCCCAAAAACATGTGCAACCTGAAAGGGCCATTAACCCGCATCCTAGACCACTGAAATTCCCAAAAATATTTTGCCACTAAAAATGCATCCTACACCCCTGAACGTTCATAAAATGTTAGCAGCCCAAAAAAGGCATTAAAATGCATTTTAGGCCTGCAAAAATTTAGAAAACTTTGGAGGCCCAAAAAAGGGGTTTACAGGCATCCTAGACCCCCTAAAGTCCAGAAAATGTTGTTGGACCAAAAATGGTGTCAGAGAGCTCTGAATGTCCCAAAAACATCTGCAGCCTGAAAGGGGCATTAACCCGCATCCTAGACCTCTGAAATTCCTAAAAATATTTTGTGCACGAAAAATGCATCCTATACCCCTGAAACTCAGAATATGTTAGTAGCCCAAAGAAGGCCTTAAAATGCATTTTAGGCCTACAAAAATTTAGAACACTTTGGAGGCCCAAAAAAGGGGTTTACAGGCATCCTAGACCCCCTAAAGTCCAGAAAATGTTGTGGGACCAAAAATGGTGTCAGGGAGCTCTGAAAGGGGCATTAACCTGCATCCTAGACCACTGAAATTCACAAAAATATTTTTGGCACGAAAAATGCATCCTACACCCCTGAAAGTTCAGAAAATGTTGGCAGCTCAAGAAAAGGCCTTAAAATGCATGTTAGGCCTTCAAAAATGTTGAAAACTTTGGAGGCCCAAAAAAGGGGTTTACAGGCATCCTAGACCCCCTAAAGTCCAGAAAATGTTGTTGGACCAATATCGGTGTCAGAGAGCTATGAATGTCCCAAAAAAATTTGCAGCCTGAAAGGGGCATTAACCCGCATCCTAGACCACTGAAATTTCCCAAAATATTTTTGGCATGAAAAATGCATGCTACACCCCTGAAAGTTCAGAAAACACCCCAGAAATGTTGCCAGCTCAAAAAAGGCCTTAAAATGCATCTTAGACCTGCAAAAATGTTGAAAACTTTGAAGACCCAAAAAAGGGGTTTACAGGCATCCTAGACCCCCTAAAGTCAAGAAAATGTTGTTGGACCAAAAATGGTGTCAGAGAGCTCTGAATGTCCCAAAAACATTTGCAGCCTGAAAGGGGCATTAACACGCATCCTAGACCACTGAAATTTCCCAAAATATTTTTGCCATGAAAAATGCATGCTACACCCCTGAAAGTTCAGAAAACACCCCAGAAATGTTGCCAGGTCAAAAAAGGCCTTGAAATGCATCCTAGACCTCTGAAATTCCAAAAAATATTTTGTGCACGAAAAATTCATACTACACCCCTGAAAGTTCAGAATATGTTAGCAGCCCAAAAAAGGCATTAAAATGCATTTTAGGCCTGCAAAAATGTTGAAAACTTTGGAGGCGCAAAATAGGGGTTTACAGGCATCCTAGACCTCCTAAAGTCCAGAAAATGTTGTTGGATCAAAAACGGTGTCAGAGAGCTCTGAATGTCCCAAAAACATTTGCAGCCTGAAAGGGTCATTAACCCGCATCCTAGACCTCTAAAATTCCCAAAAATATTTTGTGCACGAAAAATTCATACTACACCCCTGAAAGTTCAGAATATGTTAGCAGCCCAAAGAAGGCCTTAAAATGCATTTTAGGCCTACAAAAATTTAGAAAACTTTGGAGGCCCAAAAAAGGCGTTTACGGGCATCCTAGACCCCCTAAAGACCAGAAAATGTTGGTGGATCAAAAACGGTGTCAGAGAGCTCCGAATGTCCCAAAAACATGTGCAACCTGAAAGGGGCATTAACCCACATCCTAGACCTCTGAAATTCCCAAAAATATTTTGTGCACAAAAAATGTATACTATACCCCTGAAACTCAGAATATGTTAGCAGCCCAAAGAAGGCCTTAAAATGCATTTTAGGCCTACAAAAATTTAGAAAACTTTGGAGGCCCAAAAAAGGCGTTTACAGGCATCCTAGACCCCCTAAAGTCCAGAAAATGTTGTGGGACTAAAAATGGTGTCAGAGAGCTCCGAATGTCCCAAAAACATGTGCAACCTGAAAGGGGCATTAACCCGCATCCTAGACCACTGAAATTCCCAAAAATATTTTGCCACTAAAAATGCATCCTACACCCCTGAACGTTCATAAAATGTTAGCAGCCCAAAAAAGGCATTAAAATGCATTTTAGGCCTGCAAAAATTTAGAAAACTTTGGAGGCCCAAAAAAGGGGTTTACAGGCATCCTAGACCCCCTAAAGTCCAGAAAATGTTGTTGGACCAAAAATGGTGTCAGAGAGCTCTGAATGTCCCAAAAACATCTGCAGCCTGAAAGGGGCATTAACCCGCATCCTAGACCTCTGAAATTCCTAAAAATATTTTGTGCACGAAAAATGCATCCTATACCCCTGAAACTCAGAATATGTTAGTAGCCCAAAGAAGGCCTTAAAATGCATTTTAGGCCTACAAAAATTTAGAACACTTTGGAGGCCCAAAAAAGGGGTTTACAGGCATCCTAGACCCCCTAAAGTCCAGAAAATGTTGTGGGACCAAAAATGGTGTCAGGGAGCTCTGAAAGGGGCATTAACCTGCATCCTAGACCACTGAAATTCACAAAAATATTTTTGGCACGAAAAATGCATCCTACACCCCTGAAAGTTCAGAAAATGTTGGCAGCTCAAGAAAAGGCCTTAAAATGCATGTTAGGCCTTCAAAAATGTTGAAAACTTTGGAGGCCCAAAAAAGGGGTTTACAGGCATCCTAGACCCCCTAAAGTCCAGAAAATGTTGTTGGACCAATATCGGTGTCAGAGAGCTATGAATGTCCCAAAAACATTTGCAGCCTGAAAGGGGCATTAACCCGCATCCTAGACCACTGAAATTTCCCAAAATATTTTTGGCATGAAAAATGCATGCTACACCCCTGAAAGTTCAGAAAACACCCCAGAAATGTTGCCAGCTCAAAAAAGGCCTTAAAATGCATCTTAGACCTGCAAAAATGTTGAAAACTTTGAAGACCCAAAAAAGGGGTTTACAGGCATCCTAGACCCCCTAAAGTCAAGAAAATGTTGTTGGACCAAAAATGGTGTCAGAGAGCTCTGAATGTCCCAAAAACATTTGCAGCCTGAAAGGGGCATTAACACGCATCCTAGACCACTGAAATTTCCCAAAATATTTTTGCCATGAAAAATGCATGCTACACCCCTGAAAGTTCAGAAAACACCCCAGAAATGTTGCCAGGTCAAAAAAGGCCTTGAAATGCATCCTAGACCTCTGAAATTCCCAAAAATATTTTGTGCACGAAAAATTCATACTACACCCCTGAAAGTTCAGAATATGTTAGCAGCCCAAAAAAGGCATTAAAATGCATTTTAGGCCTGCAAAAATGTTGAAAACTTTGGAGGCGCAAAATAGGGGTTTACAGGCATCCTAGACCTCCTAAAGTCCAGAAAATGTTGTTGGATCAAAAACGGTGTCAGAGAGCTCTGAATGTCCCAAAAACATTTGCAGCCTGAAAGGGTCATTAACCCGCATCCTAGACCTCTAAAATTCCCAAAAATATTTTGTGCACGAAAAATTCATACTACACCCCTGAAAGTTCAGAATATGTTAGCAGCCCAAAGAAGGCCTTAAAATGCATTTTAGGCCTACAAAAATTTAGAAAACTTTGGAGGCCCAAAAAAGGCGTTTACGGGCATCCTAGACCCCCTAAAGTCCAGAAAATGTTGTGGGACCAAAAATAGTGTCAGAGAGCTCTGAATGTCCCAAAAACATTTGCAGCCTGAAAGGGGCATTAACCGGCATCCTTGACCTCTGAAATTCCCAAAAATATTTTTTGCACGAAAAATGTATACTACCCCTAAAAGTTCAGAATATGTTAGAAGCCCAAAAAATGCATTCAAATGCATTTTAGGCCTGCAAAAATTTAGAAAACTTTGGAGGCCCAAAAAAGGGGTTTACAGGCATACTAGACCCCCTAAAGTCCAGAAAATGTTGTTGGACCAGAATCGGTGTCAGAGAGCTCTGAATGTCCCAAAAACATGTGCAACCTGAAAGGGGCATTAACCCGCATCCTAGACCACTGAAATTCCCAAAAATATATTTGCCATGAAAAATGCATCCTACACCCCTGCAAGTTCAGAAAATGTTGGCAGCTCAAGAAAAGGCCTTAAAATGCATGTTAGGCCTTCAAAAATGTTGAAAACTTTGGAGGCCCAAAAAAGGGGTTTACAGGCATTCTAGACCTCCTAAAGTCCAGAAAATGTTGTTGGATCAAAAATGGTGTCAGAGAGCTCTGAATGTCCCAAAAACATTTGCAGCCACTGAAATTCCCAAAAATATTTTTGGCACGAAAAATGCATCCTACACCCCTGAAAGTTGAGAAAATGTTGGCAGCTCAAGAAAAGGCCTTAAAACACATGTTAGGCCTTCAAAAATGTTGAAAACTTTGGAGGCCCAAAAAAGGGGTTTACAGGCATTCTAGACCCCCTAAGGTCCAGAAAATCTTGTTGGACCAAAAACGGTGTCAGAGAGCTCTGAATGTCCCAAAAACATGTGCAACCTGAAAGGGGCATTAACTCGCATCCCAGACCACTGAAATTCCCAAAAATATTTTTGACACTAAAAATACATCCTACACCCCTGAAAGTTCAGAAAATGTTTGCAGCTCAAGAAAAGGCCTTAAAATGCATGTTCGGCCTTCAAAAATGTTGAAAACTTTGGAGGCCCAAAAAAGGGGTTTACAGGCATCCTAGACCCCCTAAAGTCCAGAAAATGTTGTTGGACCAGAATCGGTGTCAGAGAGCTCTGAATGTCCCAAAAACATTTGCAGCCTGAAAGGGGCATTAACCCACATCCTAGACCACTGAAATGCCCAAAAATATTTTTGCCCTGAAAAATGCATCCTACACCCCTGCAGGTTCAGAAAATGTTGGCAACTCCAAAAAAGGCCTTAAAATGCATGTTAGGCCTTCAAAAACGTTGAAAACTTTGGACGCCCAAAAAAGGGATTTACAGGCATCCTAGACCCCCTAACGTCCAGAAAATGTTGTTGGATCAAAAACGGTGTCAGAAAGCTCTGAATGTCCCAAAAACATGTGCAACCTGAAAGGGGCATTAACCCGCATCCTAGACCACTGAAATTCCCAAAAATATTTTTGGCAATAAAAATGCATCCTACACCCCTGAAAGTTCAGAAAATGTTAGCAGCCCAAAAAAGGCATTAAAATGCATTTTAGGCCTGCAAAAATTTAGAAAACTTTGGAGGCCCAAAAAGGGGTTTACAGGCATCCTAGACCCCCTAAAGTCCAGAAAATGTTGTTGGACCAAAAATGGTGTCAGAGAGCTCTGAATGTCCCAAAAACATTTGCAGCCTGAAAGGGGCATTAACCCGCATCCTAGACCTCTGAAATTCCAAAAAATATTTTGTGCACAAAAAATGTATACTATACCCCTGAAACTCAGAATATGTTAGCAGCCCAAAGAAGGCCTTAAAATGCATTTTAGGCCTACAAAAATTTAGAAAACTTTGGAGGCCCAAAAAAGGCGTTTACAGGCATCCTAGACCCCCTAAAGTCCAGAAAATGTTGTGGGACTAAAAATGGTGTCAGAGAGCTCCGAATGTCCCAAAAACATGTGCAACCTGAAAGGGGCATTAATCCGCATCCTAGACCACTGAAATTCCCAAAAATATTTTGCCACTAAAAATGCATCCTACACCCCTGAACGTTCATAAAATGTTAGCAGCCCAAAAAAGGCATTAAAATGCATTTTAGGCCTGCAAAAATTTAGAAAACTTTGGAGGCCCAAAAAAGGGGTTTACAGGCATCCTAGACCCCCTAAAGTCCAGAAAATGTTGTTGGACCAAAATTGGTGTCAGAGAGCTCTGAATGTCCCAAAAACATCTGCAGCCTGAAAGGGGCATTAACCCGCATCCTAGACCTCTGAAATTCCTAAAAATATTTTGTGCACGAAAAATGCATCCTATACCCCTGAAACTCAGAATATGTTAGTAGCCCAAAGAAGGCCTTAAAATGCATTTTAGGCCTACAAAAATTTAGAACACTTTGGAGGCCCAAAAAAGGGGTTTACAGGCATCCTAGACCCCCTAAAATCCAGAAAATGTTGTGGGACCAAAAATGGTGTCAGGGAGCTCTGAAAGGGGCATTAACCTGCATCCTAGACCACTGAAATTCACAAAAATATTTTTGGCACGAAAAATGCATCCTACACCCCTGAAAGTTCAGAAAATGTTGGCAGCTCAAGAAAAGGCCTTAAAATGCATGTTAGGCCTTCAAAAATGTTGAAAACTTTGGAGGCCCAAAAAAGGGGTTTACAGGCATCCTAGACCCTCTAAAGTCCAGAAAATGTTGTTGGACCAATATCGGTGTCAGAGAGCTATGAATGTCCCAAAAACATTTGCAGCCTGAAAGGGGCATTAACCCGCATCCTAGACCACTGAAATTTCCCAAAATATATTTGGCATGAAAAATGCATGCTACACCCCTGAAAGTTCAGAAAACACCCCAGAAATGTTGCCAGCTCAAAAAAGGCCTTAAAATGCATCTTAGACCTGCAAAAATGTTGAAAACTTTGAAGACCCAAAAAAGGGATTTACAGGCATCCAAGACCCCCTAAAGTCAAGAAAATGTTGTTGGACCAAAAATGGTGTCAGAGAGCTCTGAATGTCCCAAAAACATTTGCAGCCTGAAAGGGGCATTAACACGCATCCTAGACCACTGAAATTTCCCAAAATATTTTTGCCATGAAAAATGCATGCTACACCCCTGAAAGTTCAGAAAACACCCCAGAAATGTTGCCAGGTCAAAAAAGGCCTTGAAATGCATCCTAGACCTCTGAAATTCCAAAAAATATTTTGTGCACGAAAAATTCATACTACACCCCTGAAAGTTCAGAATATGTTAGCAGCCCAAAAAAGGCATTAAAATGCATTTTAGGCCTGCAAAAATGTTGAAAACTTTGGAGGCGCAAAATAGGGGTTTACAGGCATCCTAGACCTCCTAAAGTCCAGAAAATGTTGTTGGATCAAAAACGGTGTCAGAGAGCTCTGAATGTCCCAAAAACATTTGCAGCCTGAAAGGGTCATAAACCCGCATCCTAGACCTCTAAAATTCCCAAAAATATTTTGTGCACGAAAAATTCATACTACACCCCTGAAAGTTCAGAATATGTTAGCAGCCCAAAGAAGGCCTTAAAATGCATTTTAGGCCTACAAAAATTTAGAAAACTTTGGAGGCCCAAAAAAGGCGTTTACGGGCATCCTAGACCCCCTAAAGTCCAGAAAATGTTGTGGGACCAAAAATAGTGTCAGAGAGCTCTGAATGTCCCAAAAACATTTGCAGCCTGAAAGGGGCATTAACCGGCATCCTTGACCTCTGAAATTCCCAAAAATATTTTTTGCACGAAAAATGTATACTACCCCTAAAAGTTCAGAATATGTTAGAAGCCCAAAAAATGCATTCAAATGCATTTTAGGCCTGCAAAAATTTAGAAAACTTTGGAGGCCCAAAAAAGGGGTTTACAGGCATCCTAGACCCCCTAAAGTCCAGAAAATGTTGTTGGACCAAAATCGGTGTCAGAGAGCTCCGAATGTCCCAAAAACATGTGCAACCTGAAAGGGGCATTAACCCGCATCCTAGACCACTGAAATTCCCAAAAATATATTTGCCATGAAAAATGCATCCTACACCCCTGCAAGTTCAGAAAATGTTGGCAGCTCAAGAAAAGGCCTTAAAATGCATGTTAGGCCTTCAAAAATGTTGAAAACTTTGGAGGCACAAAATAGGGGTTTACAGGCATCCTAGACCTCCTAAAGTCCAGAAAATGTTGTTGGATCAAAAATGGTGTCAGAGAGCTCTGAATGTCCCAAAAACATTTGCAGCCACTGAAATTCCCAAAAATATTTTTGGCACGAAAAATGCATCCTACACCCCTGAAAGTTGAGAAAATGTTGGCAGCTCAAGAAAAGGCCTTAAAACACATGTTAGGCCTTCAAAAATGTTGAAAACTTTGGAGGCCCAAAAAAGGGGTTTACAGGCATTCTAGACCCCCTAAGGTCCAGAAAATCTTGTTGGACCAAAAACGGTGTCAGAGAGCTCTGAATGTCCCAAAAACATGTGCAACCTGAAAGGGGCATTAACTCGCATCCCAGACCACTGAAATTCCCAAAAATATTTTTGGCACTAAAAATACATCCTACACCCCTGAAAGTTCAGAAAATGTTTGCAGCTCAAGAAAAGGCCTTAAAATGCATGTTCGGCCTTCAAAAATGTTGAAAACTTTTGAGGCCCAAAAAAGGGGTTTACAGGCATCCTAGACCCCCTAAAGTCCAGAAAATGTTGTTGGACCAGAATCGGTGTCAGAGAGCTCTGAATGTCCCAAAAACATTTGCAGCCTGAAAGGGGCATTAACCCACATCCTAGACCACTGAAATGCCCAAAAATATTTTTGCCCTGAAAAATGCATCCTACACCCCTGCAGGTTCAGAAAATGTTGGCAACTCCAAAAAAGGCCTTAAAATGCATGTTAGGCCTTCAAAAACGTTGAAAACTTTGGAGGCCCAAAAAAGGGATTTACAGGCATCCTAGACCCCCTAACGTCCAGAAAATGTTGTTGGATCAAAAACGGTGTCAGAAAGCTCTGAATGTCCCAAAAACATGTGCAACCTGAAAGGGGCATTAACCCGCATCCTAGACCACTGAAATTCCCAAAAATATTTTTGGCAATAAAAATGCATCCTACACCCCTGAAAGTTCAGAAAATGTTAGCAGCCCAAAAAAGGCATTAAAATGCATTTTAGGCCTGCAAAAATTTAGAAAACTTTGGAGGCCCAAAAAGGGGTTTACAGGCATCCTAGACCCCCTAAAGTCCAGAAAATGTTGTTGGACCAAAAATGGTGTCAGAGAGCTCTGAATGTCCCAAAAACATTTGCAGCCTGAAAGGGGCATTAACCCGCATCCTAGACCTCTGAAATTCCAAAAAATATTTTGTGCACAAAAAATGTATACTATACCCCTGAAACTCAGAATATGTTAGCAGCCCAAAGAAGGCCTTAAAATGCATTTTAGGCCTACAAAAATTTAGAAAACTTTGGAGGCCCAAAAAAGGCGTTTACAGGCATCCTAGACCCCCTAAAGTCCAGAAAATGTTGTGGGACTAAAAATGGTGTCAGAGAGCTCCGAATGTCCCAAAAACATGTGCAACCTGAAAGGGGCATTAACCCGCATCCTAGACCACTGAAATTCCCAAAAATATTTTGCCACTAAAAATGCATCCTACACCCCTGAACGTTCATAAAATGTTAGCAGCCCAAAAAAGGCATTAAAATGCATTTTAGGCCTGCAAAAATTTAGAAAACTTTGGAGGCCCAAAAAAGGGGTTTACAGGCATCCTAGACCCCCTAAAGTCCAGAAAATGTTGTTGGACCAAAAATGGTGTCAGAGAGCTCTGAATGTCCCAAAAACATCTGCAGCCTGAAAGGGGCATTAACCCGCATCCTAGACCTCTGAAATTCCTAAAAATATTTTGTGCACGAAAAATGCATCCTATACCCCTGAAACTCAGAATATGTTAGTAGCCCAAAGAAGGCCTTAAAATGCATTTTAGGCCTACAAAAATTTAGAACACTTTGGAGGCCCAAAAAAGGGGTTTACAGGCATCCTAGACCCCCTAAAATCCAGAAAATGTTGTGGGACCAAAAATGGTGTCAGGGAGCTCTGAAAGGGGCATTAACCTGCATCCTAGACCACTGAAATTCCCAAAAATATATTTGCCATGAAAAATGCATCCTACACCCCTGCAAGTTCAGAAAATGTTGGCAGCTCAAGAAAAGGCCTTAAAATGCATGTTAGGCCTTCAAAAATGTTGAAAACTTTGGAGGCACAAAATAGGGGTTTACAGGCATCCTAGACCTCCTAAAGTCCAGAAAATGTTGTTGGATCAAAAATGGTGTCAGAGAGCTCTGAATGTCCCAAAAACATTTGCAGCCACTGAAATTCCCAAAAATATTTTTGGCACGAAAAATGCATCCTACACCCCTGAAAGTTGAGAAAATGTTGGCAGCTCAAGAAAAGGCCTTAAAACACATGTTAGGCCTTCAAAAATGTTGAAAACTTTGGAGGCCCAAAAAAGGGGTTTACAGGCATTCTAGACCCCCTAAGGTCCAGAAAATCTTGTTGGACCAAAAACGGTGTCAGAGAGCTCTGAATGTCCCAAAAACATGTGCAACCTGAAAGGGGCATTAACTCGCATCCCAGACCACTGAAATTCCCAAAAATATTTTTGGCACTAAAAATACATCCTACACCCCTGAAAGTTCAGAAAATGTTTGCAGCTCAAGAAAAGGCCTTAAAATGCATGTTCGGCCTTCAAAAATGTTGAAAACTTTTGAGGCCCAAAAAAGGGGTTTACAGGCATCCTAGACCCCCTAAAGTCCAGAAAATGTTGTTGGACCAGAATCGGTGTCAGAGAGCTCTGAATGTCCCAAAAACATTTGCAGCCTGAAAGGGGCATTAACCCACATCCTAGACCACTGAAATGCCCAAAAATATTTTTGCCCTGAAAAATGCATCCTACACCCCTGCAGGTTCAGAAAATGTTGGCAACTCCAAAAAAGGCCTTAAAATGCATGTTAGGCCTTCAAAAACGTTGAAAACTTTGGAGGCCCAAAAAAGGGATTTACAGGCATCCTAGACCCCCTAACGTCCAGAAAATGTTGTTGGATCAAAAACGGTGTCAGAAAGCTCTGAATGTCCCAAAAACATGTGCAACCTGAAAGGGGCATTAACCCGCATCCTAGACCACTGAAATTCCCAAAAATATTTTTGGCAATAAAAATGCATCCTACACCCCTGAAAGTTCAGAAAATGTTAGCAGCCCAAAAAAGGCATTAAAATGCATTTTAGGCCTGCAAAAATTTAGAAAACTTTGGAGGCCCAAAAAGGGGTTTACAGGCATCCTAGACCCCCTAAAGTCCAGAAAATGTTGTTGGACCAAAAATGGTGTCAGAGAGCTCTGAATGTCCCAAAAACATTTGCAGCCTGAAAGGGGCATTAACCCGCATCCTAGACCACTGAAATTCCCAAAAATATTTTGCCACTAAAAATGCATCCTACACCCCTGAACGTTCATAAAATGTTAGCAGCCCAAAAAAGGCATTAAAATGCATTTTAGGCCTGCAAAAATTTAGAAAACTTTGGAGGCCCAAAAAAGGGGTTTACAGGCATCCTAGACCCCCTAAAGTCCAGAAAATGTTGTTGGACCAAAAATGGTGTCAGAGAGCTCTGAATGTCCCAAAAACATCTGCAGCCTGAAAGGGGCATTAACCCGCATCCTAGACCTCTGAAATTCCTAAAAATATTTTGTGCACGAAAAATGCATCCTATACCCCTGAAACTCAGAATATGTTAGTAGCCCAAAGAAGGCCTTAAAATGCATTTTAGGCCTACAAAAATTTAGAACACTTTGGAGGCCCAAAAAAGGGGTTTACAGGCATCCTAGACCCCCTAAAATCCAGAAAATGTTGTGGGACCAAAAATGGTGTCAGGGAGCTCTGAAAGGGGCATTAACCTGCATCCTAGACCACTGAAATTCACAAAAATATTTTTGGCACGAAAAATGCATCCTACACCCCTGAAAGTTCAGAAAATGTTGGCAGCTCAAGAAAAGGCCTTAAAATGCATGTTAGGCCTTCAAAAATGTTGAAAACTTTGGAGGCCCAAAAAAGGGGTTTACAGGCATCCTAGACCCCCTAAAGTCCAGAAAATGTTGTTGGACCAATATCGGTGTCAGAGAGCTATGAATGTCCCAAAAACATTTGCAGCCTGAAAGGGGCATTAACCCGCATCCTAGACCACTGAAATTTCCCAAAATATTTTTGGCATGAAAAATGCATGCTACACCCCTGAAAGTTCAGAAAACACCCCAGAAATGTTGCCAGCTCAAAAAAGGCCTTAAAATGCATCTTAGACCTGCAAAAATGTTGAAAACTTTGAAGACCCAAAAAAGGGATTTACAGGCATCCAAGACCCCCTAAAGTCAAGAAAATGTTGTTGGACCAAAAATGGTGTCAGAGAGCTCTGAATGTCCCAAAAACATTTGCAGCCTGAAAGGGGCATTAACACGCATCCTAGACCACTGAAATTTCCCAAAATATTTTTGCCATGAAAAATGCATGCTACACCCCTGAAAGTTCAGAAAACACCCCAGAAATGTTGCCAGGTCAAAAAAGGCCTTGAAATGCATCCTAGACCTCTGAAATTCCAAAAAATATTTTGTGCACGAAAAATTCATACTACACCCCTGAAAGTTCAGAATATGTTAGCAGCCCAAAAAAGGCATTAAAATGCATTTTAGGCCTGCAAAAATGTTGAAAACTTTGGAGGCGCAAAATAGGGGTTTACAGGCATCCTAGACCTCCTAAAGTCCAGAAAATGTTGTTGGATCAAAAACGGTGTCAGAGAGCTCTGAATGTCCCAAAAACATTTGCAGCCTGAAAGGGTCATTAACCCGCATCCTAGACCTCTAAAATTCCCAAAAATATTTTGTGCACGAAAAATTCATACTACACCCCTAAAAGTTCAGAATATGTTAGAAGCCCAAAAAATGCATTCAAATGCATTTTAGGCCTGCAAAAATTTAGAAAACTTTGGAGGCCCAAAAAAGGGGTTTACAGGCATCCTAGACCCCCTAAAGTCCAGAAAATGTTGTTGGACCAAAATCGGTGTCAGAGAGCTCCAAATGTCCCAAAAACATGTGCAACCTGAAAGGGGCATTAACCCGCACCCTAGACCACTGAAATTCCCAAAAATATATTTGCCATGAAAAATGCATCCTACACCCCTGCAAGTTCAGAAAATGTTGGCAGCTCAAGAAAAGGCCTTAAAATGCATGTTAGGCCTTCAATAATGTTGAAAACTTTGGAGGCACAAAATAGGGGTTTACAGGCATCCTAGACCTCCTAAAGTCCAGAAAATGTTGTTGGATCAAAAACGGTGTCAGAGAGCTCTGAATGTCCCAAAAACATTTGCAGCCACTGAAATTCCCAAAAATATTTTTGGCACGAAAAATGCATCCTACACCCCTGAAAGTTGAGAAAATGTTGGCAGCTCAAGAAAAGGCCTTAAAACACATGTTAGGCCTTCAAAAATGTTGAAAACTTTGGAGGCCCAAAAAAGGGGTTTACAGGCATTCTAGACCCCCTAAGGTCCAGAAAATCTTGTTGGACCAAAAACGGTGTCAGAGAGCTCTGAATGTCCCAAAAACATGTGCAACCTGAAAGGGGCATTAACTCGCATCCCAGACCACTGAAATTCCCAAAAATATTTTTGGCACTAAAAATACATCCTACACCCCTGAAAGTTCAGAAAATGTTTGCAGCTCAAGAAAAGGCCTTAAAATGCATGTTCGGCCTTCAAAAATGTTGAAAACTTTGGAGGCCCAAAAAAGCGGTTTACAGGCATCCTAGACCCCCTAAAGTCCAGAAAATGTTGTTGGACCAGAATCGGTGTCAGAGAGCTCTGAATGTCCCAAAAACATTTGCAGCCTGAAAGGGGCATTAACCCACATCCTAGACCACTGAAATGCCCAAAAATATTTTTGCCCTGAAAAATGCATCCTACACCCCTGCAGGTTCAGAAAATGTTGGCAACTCCAAAAAAGGCCTTAAAATGCATGTTAGGCCTTCAAAAACGTTGAAAACTTTGGAGGCCCAAAAAAGGGATTTACAGGCATCCTAGACCCCCTAACGTCCAGAAAATGTTGTTGGATCAAAAACGGTGTCAGAAAGCTCTGAATGTCCCAAAAACATGTGCAACCTGAAAGGGGCATTAACCCGCATCCTAGACCACTGAAATTCCCAAAAATATTTTTGGCAATAAAAATGCATCCTACACCCCTGAAAGTTCAGAAAATGTTGGCAGCTCAAGAAAAGGCCTTAAAATGCATGTTAGGCCTTCAAAAATGTTGAAAACTTTGGAGGCACAAAATAGGGGTTTACAGGCATCCTAGACCTCCTAAAGTCCAGAAAATGTTGTTGGATCAAAAACGGTGTCAGAGAGCTCTGAATGTCCCAAAAACATTTGCAGCCTGAAAGGGGCATTAACCCACATCCTAGACCTCTGAAATTCCCAAAAATATTTTGTGCACGAAAAATTCATACTACACCCTTGAAAGTTCAGAATATGTTAGCAGTCCAAAAAAGGCATTAAAATGCATTTTAGGCCTGCAAAAATTTAGAAAACTTTGGATGCCCAAAAAAGGGGTTTACAGGCATCCTAGAACCCCTAAAGTCCAGAAAATGTTGTTGGACCAAAAATGGTGTCAGAGAGCTCTGAATGTCCCAAAAACATTTGCAGCCTGAAAGGGGCATTAACCCGCATCCTAGACCTCTAAAATTCCCAAAAATATTTTGTGCACGAAAAATTCATACTACACCCCTGAAAGTTCAGAATATGTTAGCAGCCCAAAGAAGGCCTTAAAATGCATTTTAGGCCTACAAAAATTTAGAAAACTTTGGAGGCCCAAAAAAGGCGTTTACGGGCATCCTAGACCCCCTAAAGACCAGAAAATGTTGGTGGATCAAAAATGGTGTCAGAGAGCTCCGAATGTCCCAAAAACATGTGCAACCTGAAAGGGGCATTAACCCGCATCCTAGACCACTGAAATTCCCAAAAACATTTTGCCACTAAAAATGCATCCTACACCCCTGAACGTTCATAAAATGTTAGCAGCCCAAAAAAGGCATTAAAATGCATTTTAGGCCTGCAAAAATTTAGAAAACTTTGGAGGCCCAAAAAAGGCGTTTACAGGCATCCTAGACCCCCTAAAGTCCAGAAAATGTTGTGGGACTAAAAATGGTGTCAGAGAGCTCCGAATGTCCCAAAAACATGTGCAACCTGAAAGGGGCATTAACCCGCATCCTAGACCACTGAAATTCCCAAAAATATTTTGCCACTAAAAATGCATCCTACACCCCTGAACGTTCATAAAATGTTAGCAGCCCAAAAAAGGCATTAAAATGCATTTTAGGCCTGCAAAAATTTAGAAAACTTTGGAGGCCCAGAAAAGGGGTTTACAAGCATCCTAGACCCCCTAAAGACCAGAAAATGTTGGTGGATCAAAAACGGTGTCAGAGCTCTGAATGTCCCAAAAACATGTGCAACCTGAAAGGGGCATTAACCCACATCCTAGACCTCTGAAATTCCCAAAAATATTTTGTGCACGAAAAATTCATACTACACCCTTGAAAGTTCAGAATATGTTAGCAGCCCAAAAAAGGCATTAAAATGCATTTTAGGCCTGCAAAAATTTAGAAAACTTTGGAGGCCCAAAAAGGGGTTTACAGGCATCCTAGACCCCCTAAAGTCCAGAAAATGTTGTTGGACCAAAAATGGTGTCAGAGAGCTCTGAATGTCCCAAAAACATTTGCAGCCTGAAAGGGGCATTAACCCGCATCCTAGACCTCTGAAATTCCCAAAAATATTTTGTGCACAAAAAATGTATACTATACCCCTGAAACTCAGAATATGTTAGCAGCCCAAAGAAGGCCTTAAAATGCATTTTAGGCCTACAAAAATTTAGAAAACTTTGGAGGCCCAAAAAAGGCGTTTACAGGCATCCTAGACCCCCTAAAGTCCAGAAAATGTTGTGGGACTAAAAATGGTGTCAGAGAGCTCCGAATGTCCCAAAAACATGTGCAACCTGAAAGGGCCATTAACCCGCATCCTAGACCACTGAAATTCCCAAAAATATTTTGCCACTAAAAATGCATCCTACACCCCTGAACGTTCATAAAATGTTAGCAGCCCAAAAAAGGCATTAAAATGCATTTTAGGCCTGCAAAAATTTAGAAAACTTTGGAGGCCCAAAAAAGGGGTTTACAGGCATCCTAGACCCCCTAAAGTCCAGAAAATGTTGTTGGACCAAAAATGGTGTCAGAGAGCTCTGAATGTCCCAAAAACATCTGCAGCCTGAAAGGGGCATTAACCCGCATCCTAGACCTCTGAAATTCCTAAAAATATTTTGTGCACGAAAAATGCATCCTATACCCCTGAAACTCAGAATATGTTAGTAGCCCAAAGAAGGCCTTAAAATGCATTTTAGGCCTACAAAAATTTAGAACACTTTGGAGGCCCAAAAAAGGGGTTTACAGGCATCCTAGACCCCCTAAAGTCCAGAAAATGTTGTGGGACCAAAAATGGTGTCAGGGAGCTCTGAAAGGGGCATTAACCTGCATCCTAGACCACTGAAATTCACAAAAATATTTTTGGCACGAAAAATGCATCCTACACCCCTGAAAGTTCAGAAAATGTTGGCAGCTCAAGAAAAGGCCTTAAAATGCATGTTAGGCCTTCAAAAATGTTGAAAACTTTGGAGGCCCAAAAAAGGGGTTTACAGGCATCCTAGACCCCCTAAAGTCCAGAAAATGTTGTTGGACCAATATCGGTGTCAGAGAGCTATGAATGTCCCAAAAAAATTTGCAGCCTGAAAGGGGCATTAACCCGCATCCTAGACCACTGAAATTTCCCAAAATATTTTTGGCATGAAAAATGCATGCTACACCCCTGAAAGTTCAGAAAACACCCCAGAAATGTTGCCAGCTCAAAAAAGGCCTTAAAATGCATCTTAGACCTGCAAAAATGTTGAAAACTTTGAAGACCCAAAAAAGGGGTTTACAGGCATCCTAGACCCCCTAAAGTCAAGAAAATGTTGTTGGACCAAAAATGGTGTCAGAGAGCTCTGAATGTCCCAAAAACATTTGCAGCCTGAAAGGGGCATTAACACGCATCCTAGACCACTGAAATTTCCCAAAATATTTTTGCCATGAAAAATGCATGCTACACCCCTGAAAGTTCAGAAAACACCCCAGAAATGTTGCCAGGTCAAAAAAGGCCTTGAAATGCATCCTAGACCTCTGAAATTCCAAAAAATATTTTGTGCACGAAAAATTCATACTACACCCCTGAAAGTTCAGAATATGTTAGCAGCCCAAAAAAGGCATTAAAATGCATTTTAGGCCTGCAAAAATGTTGAAAACTTTGGAGGCGCAAAATAGGGGTTTACAGGCATCCTAGACCTCCTAAAGTCCAGAAAATGTTGTTGGATCAAAAACGGTGTCAGAGAGCTCTGAATGTCCCAAAAACATTTGCAGCCTGAAAGGGTCATTAACCCGCATCCTAGACCTCTAAAATTCCCAAAAATATTTTGTGCACGAAAAATTCATACTACACCCCTGAAAGTTCAGAATATGTTAGCAGCCCAAAGAAGGCCTTAAAATGCATTTTAGGCCTACAAAAATTTAGAAAACTTTGGAGGCCCAAAAAAGGCGTTTACGGGCATCCTAGACCCCCTAAAGACCAGAAAATGTTGGTGGATCAAAAACGGTGTCAGAGAGCTCCGAATGTCCCAAAAACATGTGCAACCTGAAAGGGGCATTAACCCACATCCTAGACCTCTGAAATTCCCAAAAATATTTTGTGCACAAAAAATGTATACTATACCCCTGAAACTCAGAATATGTTAGCAGCCCAAAGAAGGCCTTAAAATGCATTTTAGGCCTACAAAAATTTAGAAAACTTTGGAGGCCCAAAAAAGGCGTTTACAGGCATCCTAGACCCCCTAAAGTCCAGAAAATGTTGTGGGACTAAAAATGGTGTCAGAGAGCTCCGAATGTCCCAAAAACATGTGCAACCTGAAAGGGGCATTAACCCGCATCCTAGACCACTGAAATTCCCAAAAATATTTTGCCACTAAAAATGCATCCTACACCCCTGAACGTTCATAAAATGTTAGCAGCCCAAAAAAGGCATTAAAATGCATTTTAGGCCTGCAAAAATTTAGAAAACTTTGGAGGCCCAAAAAAGGGGTTTACAGGCATCCTAGACCCCCTAAAGTCCAGAAAATGTTGTTGGACCAAAAATGGTGTCAGAGAGCTCTGAATGTCCCAAAAACATCTGCAGCCTGAAAGGGGCATTAACCCGCATCCTAGACCTCTGAAATTCCTAAAAATATTTTGTGCACGAAAAATGCATCCTATACCCCTGAAACTCAGAATATGTTAGTAGCCCAAAGAAGGCCTTAAAATGCATTTTAGGCCTACAAAAATTTAGAACACTTTGGAGGCCCAAAAAAGGGGTTTACAGGCATCCTAGACCCCCTAAAGTCCAGAAAATGTTGTGGGACCAAAAATGGTGTCAGGGAGCTCTGAAAGGGGCATTAACCTGCATCCTAGACCACTGAAATTCACAAAAATATTTTTGGCACGAAAAATGCATCCTACACCCCTGAAAGTTCAGAAAATGTTGGCAGCTCAAGAAAAGGCCTTAAAATGCATGTTAGGCCTTCAAAAATGTTGAAAACTTTGGAGGCCCAAAAAAGGGGTTTACAGGCATCCTAGACCCCCTAAAGTCCAGAAAATGTTGTTGGACCAATATCGGTGTCAGAGAGCTATGAATGTCCCAAAAACATTTGCAGCCTGAAAGGGGCATTAACCCGCATCCTAGACCACTGAAATTTCCCAAAATATTTTTGGCATGAAAAATGCATGCTACACCCCTGAAAGTTCAGAAAACACCCCAGAAATGTTGCCAGCTCAAAAAAGGCCTTAAAATGCATCTTAGACCTGCAAAAATGTTGAAAACTTTGAAGACCCAAAAAAGGGGTTTACAGGCATCCTAGACCCCCTAAAGTCAAGAAAATGTTGTTGGACCAAAAATGGTGTCAGAGAGCTCTGAATGTCCCAAAAACATTTGCAGCCTGAAAGGGGCATTAACACGCATCCTAGACCACTGAAATTTCCCAAAATATTTTTGCCATGAAAAATGCATGCTACACCCCTGAAAGTTCAGAAAACACCCCAGAAATGTTGCCAGGTCAAAAAAGGCCTTGAAATGCATCCTAGACCTCTGAAATTCCCAAAAATATTTTGTGCACGAAAAATTCATACTACACCCCTGAAAGTTCAGAATATGTTAGCAGCCCAAAAAAGGCATTAAAATGCATTTTAGGCCTGCAAAAATGTTGAAAACTTTGGAGGCGCAAAATAGGGGTTTACAGGCATCCTAGACCTCCTAAAGTCCAGAAAATGTTGTTGGATCAAAAACGGTGTCAGAGAGCTCTGAATGTCCCAAAAACATTTGCAGCCTGAAAGGGTCATTAACCCGCATCCTAGACCTCTAAAATTCCCAAAAATATTTTGTGCACGAAAAATTCATACTACACCCCTGAAAGTTCAGAATATGTTAGCAGCCCAAAGAAGGCCTTAAAATGCATTTTAGGCCTACAAAAATTTAGAAAACTTTGGAGGCCCAAAAAAGGCGTTTACGGGCATCCTAGACCCCCTAAAGTCCAGAAAATGTTGTGGGACCAAAAATAGTGTCAGAGAGCTCTGAATGTCCCAAAAACATTTGCAGCCTGAAAGGGGCATTAACCGGCATCCTTGACCTCTGAAATTCCCAAAAATATTTTTTGCACGAAAAATGTATACTACCCCTAAAAGTTCAGAATATGTTAGAAGCCCAAAAAATGCATTCAAATGCATTTTAGGCCTGCAAAAATTTAGAAAACTTTGGAGGCCCAAAAAAGGGGTTTACAGGCATACTAGACCCCCTAAAGTCCAGAAAATGTTGTTGGACCAGAATCGGTGTCAGAGAGCTCTGAATGTCCCAAAAACATGTGCAACCTGAAAGGGGCATTAACCCGCATCCTAGACCACTGAAATTCCCAAAAATATATTTGCCATGAAAAATGCATCCTACACCCCTGCAAGTTCAGAAAATGTTGGCAGCTCAAGAAAAGGCCTTAAAATGCATGTTAGGCCTTCAAAAATGTTGAAAACTTTGGAGGCCCAAAAAAGGGGTTTACAGGCATTCTAGACCTCCTAAAGTCCAGAAAATGTTGTTGGATCAAAAATGGTGTCAGAGAGCTCTGAATGTCCCAAAAACATTTGCAGCCACTGAAATTCCCAAAAATATTTTTGGCACGAAAAATGCATCCTACACCCCTGAAAGTTGAGAAAATGTTGGCAGCTCAAGAAAAGGCCTTAAAACACATGTTAGGCCTTCAAAAATGTTGAAAACTTTGGAGGCCCAAAAAAGGGGTTTACAGGCATTCTAGACCCCCTAAGGTCCAGAAAATCTTGTTGGACCAAAAACGGTGTCAGAGAGCTCTGAATGTCCCAAAAACATGTGCAACCTGAAAGGGGCATTAACTCGCATCCCAGACCACTGAAATTCCCAAAAATATTTTTGACACTAAAAATACATCCTACACCCCTGAAAGTTCAGAAAATGTTTGCAGCTCAAGAAAAGGCCTTAAAATGCATGTTCGGCCTTCAAAAATGTTGAAAACTTTGGAGGCCCAAAAAAGGGGTTTACAGGCATCCTAGACCCCCTAAAGTCCAGAAAATGTTGTTGGACCAGAATCGGTGTCAGAGAGCTCTGAATGTCCCAAAAACATTTGCAGCCTGAAAGGGGCATTAACCCACATCCTAGACCACTGAAATGCCCAAAAATATTTTTGCCCTGAAAAATGCATCCTACACCCCTGCAGGTTCAGAAAATGTTGGCAACTCCAAAAAAGGCCTTAAAATGCATGTTAGGCCTTCAAAAACGTTGAAAACTTTGGACGCCCAAAAAAGGGATTTACAGGCATCCTAGACCCCCTAACGTCCAGAAAATGTTGTTGGATCAAAAACGGTGTCAGAAAGCTCTGAATGTCCCAAAAACATGTGCAACCTGAAAGGGGCATTAACCCGCATCCTAGACCACTGAAATTCCCAAAAATATTTTTGGCAATAAAAATGCATCCTACACCCCTGAAAGTTCAGAAAATGTTAGCAGCCCAAAAAAGGCATTAAAATGCATTTTAGGCCTGCAAAAATTTAGAAAACTTTGGAGGCCCAAAAAGGGGTTTACAGGCATCCTAGACCCCCTAAAGTCCAGAAAATGTTGTTGGACCAAAAATGGTGTCAGAGAGCTCTGAATGTCCCAAAAACATTTGCAGCCTGAAAGGGGCATTAACCCGCATCCTAGACCTCTGAAATTCCAAAAAATATTTTGTGCACAAAAAATGTATACTATACCCCTGAAACTCAGAATATGTTAGCAGCCCAAAGAAGGCCTTAAAATGCATTTTAGGCCTACAAAAATTTAGAAAACTTTGGAGGCCCAAAAAAGGCGTTTACAGGCATCCTAGACCCCCTAAAGTCCAGAAAATGTTGTGGGACTAAAAATGGTGTCAGAGAGCTCCGAATGTCCCAAAAACATGTGCAACCTGAAAGGGGCATTAACCCGCATCCTAGACCACTGAAATTCCCAAAAATATTTTGCCACTAAAAATGCATCCTACACCCCTGAACGTTCATAAAATGTTAGCAGCCCAAAAAAGGCATTAAAATGCATTTTAGGCCTGCAAAAATTTAGAAAACTTTGGAGGCCCAAAAAAGGGGTTTACAGGCATCCTAGACCCCCTAAAGTCCAGAAAATGTTGTTGGACCAAAATTGGTGTCAGAGAGCTCTGAATGTCCCAAAAACATCTGCAGCCTGAAAGGGGCATTAACCCGCATCCTAGACCTCTGAAATTCCTAAAAATATTTTGTGCACGAAAAATGCATCCTATACCCCTGAAACTCAGAATATGTTAGTAGCCCAAAGAAGGCCTTAAAATGCATTTTAGGCCTACAAAAATTTAGAACACTTTGGAGGCCCAAAAAAGGGGTTTACAGGCATCCTAGACCCCCTAAAATCCAGAAAATGTTGTGGGACCAAAAATGGTGTCAGGGAGCTCTGAAAGGGGCATTAACCTGCATCCTAGACCACTGAAATTCACAAAAATATTTTTGGCACGAAAAATGCATCCTACACCCCTGAAAGTTCAGAAAATGTTGGCAGCTCAAGAAAAGGCCTTAAAATGCATGTTAGGCCTTCAAAAATGTTGAAAACTTTGGAGGCCCAAAAAAGGGGTTTACAGGCATCCTAGACCCTCTAAAGTCCAGAAAATGTTGTTGGACCAATATCGGTGTCAGAGAGCTATGAATGTCCCAAAAACATTTGCAGCCTGAAAGGGGCATTAACCCGCATCCTAGACCACTGAAATTTCCCAAAATATATTTGGCATGAAAAATGCATGCTACACCCCTGAAAGTTCAGAAAACACCCCAGAAATGTTGCCAGCTCAAAAAAGGCCTTAAAATGCATCTTAGACCTGCAAAAATGTTGAAAACTTTGAAGACCCAAAAAAGGGATTTACAGGCATCCAAGACCCCCTAAAGTCAAGAAAATGTTGTTGGACCAAAAATGGTGTCAGAGAGCTCTGAATGTCCCAAAAACATTTGCAGCCTGAAAGGGGCATTAACACGCATCCTAGACCACTGAAATTTCCCAAAATATTTTTGCCATGAAAAATGCATGCTACACCCCTGAAAGTTCAGAAAACACCCCAGAAATGTTGCCAGGTCAAAAAAGGCCTTGAAATGCATCCTAGACCTCTGAAATTCCAAAAAATATTTTGTGCACGAAAAATTCATACTACACCCCTGAAAGTTCAGAATATGTTAGCAGCCCAAAAAAGGCATTAAAATGCATTTTAGGCCTGCAAAAATGTTGAAAACTTTGGAGGCGCAAAATAGGGGTTTACAGGCATCCTAGACCTCGTAAAGTCCAGAAAATGTTGTTGGATCAAAAACGGTGTCAGAGAGCTCTGAATGTCCCAAAAACATTTGCAGCCTGAAAGGGTCATTAACCCGCATCCTAGACCTCTAAAATTCCCAAAAATATTTTGTGCACGAAAAATTCATACTACACCCCTGAAAGTTCAGAATATGTTAGCAGCCCAAAGAAGGCCTTAAAATGCATTTTAGGCCTACAAAAATTTAGAAAACTTTGGAGGCCCAAAAAAGGCGTTTACGGGCATCCTAGACCCCCTAAAGTCCAGAAAATGTTGTGGGACCAAAAATAGTGTCAGAGAGCTCTGAATGTCCCAAAAACATTTGCAGCCTGAAAGGGGCATTAACCGGCATCCTTGACCTCTGAAATTCCCAAAAATATTTTTTGCACGAAAAATGTATACTACCCCTAAAAGTTCAGAATATGTTAGAAGCCCAAAAAATGCATTCAAATGCATTTTAGGCCTGCAAAAATTTAGAAAACTTTGGAGGCCCAAAAAAGGGGTTTACAGGCATCCTAGACCCCCTAAAGTCCAGAAAATGTTGTTGGACCAAAATCGGTGTCAGAGAGCTCCGAATGTCCCAAAAACATGTGCAACCTGAAAGGGGCATTAACCCGCATCCTAGACCACTGAAATTCCCAAAAATATATTTGCCATGAAAAATGCATCCTACACCCCTGCAAGTTCAGAAAATGTTGGCAGCTCAAGAAAAGGCCTTAAAATGCATGTTAGGCCTTCAAAAATGTTGAAAACTTTGGAGGCACAAAATAGGGGTTTACAGGCATCCTAGACCTCCTAAAGTCCAGAAAATGTTGTTGGATCAAAAATGGTGTCAGAGAGCTCTGAATGTCCCAAAAACATTTGCAGCCACTGAAATTCCCAAAAATATTTTTGGCACGAAAAATGCATCCTACACCCCTGAAAGTTGAGAAAATGTTGGCAGCTCAAGAAAAGGCCTTAAAACACATGTTAGGCCTTCAAAAATGTTGAAAACTTTGGAGGCCCAAAAAAGGGGTTTACAGGCATTCTAGACCCCCTAAGGTCCAGAAAATCTTGTTGGACCAAAAACGGTGTCAGAGAGCTCTGAATGTCCCAAAAACATGTGCAACCTGAAAGGGGCATTAACTCGCATCCCAGACCACTGAAATTCCCAAAAATATTTTTGGCACTAAAAATACATCCTACACCCCTGAAAGTTCAGAAAATGTTTGCAGCTCAAGAAAAGGCCTTAAAATGCATGTTCGGCCTTCAAAAATGTTGAAAACTTTTGAGGCCCAAAAAAGGGGTTTACAGGCATCCTAGACCCCCTAAAGTCCAGAAAATGTTGTTGGACCAGAATCGGTGTCAGAGAGCTCTGAATGTCCCAAAAACATTTGCAGCCTGAAAGGGGCATTAACCCACATCCTAGACCTCTGAAATGCCCAAAAATATTTTTGCCCTGAAAAATGCATCCTACACCCCTGCAGGTTCAGAAAATGTTGGCAACTCCAAAAAAGGCCTTAAAATGCATGTTAGGCCTTCAAAAACGTTGAAAACTTTGGAGGCCCAAAAAAGGGATTTACAGGCATCCTAGACCCCCTAACGTCCAGAAAATGTTGTTGGATCAAAAACAGTGTCAGAAAGCTCTGAATGTCCCAAAAACATGTGCAACCTGAAAGGGGCATTAACCCGCATCCTAGACCTCTGAAATTCCAAAAAATATTTTGTGCACAAAAAATGTATACTATACCCCTGAAACTCAGAATATGTTAGCAGCCCAAAGAAGGCCTTAAAATGCATTTTAGGCCTACAAAAATTTAGAAAACTTTGGAGGCCCAAAAAAGGCGTTTACAGGCATCCTAGACCCCCTAAAGTCCAGAAAATGCTGTGGGACTAAAAATGGTGTCAGAGAGCTCCGAATGTCCCAAAAACATGTGCAACCTGAAAGGGGCATTAACCCGCATCCTAGACCACTGAAATTCCCAAAAATATTTTGCCACTAAAATGCATCCTACATCCCTGAACGTTCATAAAATGTTAGCAGCCCAAAAAGGCATTAAAATGCATTTTAGGCCTGCAAAAATTTAGAAAACTTTGGAGGCCCAAAAAAGGGGTTTACAGGCATCCTAGACCCCCTAAAGTCCAGAAAATGTTGTTGGACCAAAAATGGTGTCAGAGAGCTCTGAATGTCCCAAAAACATCTGCAGCCTGAAAGGGGCATTAACCCGCATCCTAGACCTCTGAAATTCCTAAAAATATTTTGTGCACGAAAAATGCATCCTATACCCCTGAAACTCAGAATATGTTAGTAGCCCAAAGAAGGCCTTAAAATGCATTTTAGGCCTACAAAAATTTAGAACACTTTGGAGGCCCAAAAAAGGGGTTTACAGGCATCCTAGACCCCCTAAAATCCAGAAAATGTTGTGGGACCAAAAATGGTGTCAGGGAGCTCTGAAAGGGGCATTAACCTGCATCCTAGACCACTGAAATTCACAAAAATATTTTTGGCACGAAAAATGCATCCTACACCCCTGAAAGTTCAGAAAATGTTGGCAGCTCAAGAAAAGGCCTTAAAATGCATGTTAGGCCTTCAAAAATGTTGAAAACTTTGGAGGCCCAAAAAAGGGGTTTACAGGCATCCTAGACCCCCTAAAGTCCAGAAAATGTTGTTGGACCAATATCGGTGTCAGAGAGCTATGAATGTCCCAAAAACATTTGCAGCCTGAAAGGGGCATTAACCCGCATCCTAGACCACTGAAATTCCCAAAAACATTTTGCCACTAAAAATGCATCCTACACCCCTGAACGTTCATAAAATGTTAGCAGCCCAAAAAAGGCATTAAAATGCATTTTAGGCCTGCAAAAATTTAGAAAACTTTGGAGGCCCAAAAAAGGCGTTTACAGGCATCCTAGACCCCCTAAAGTCCAGAAAATGTTGTGGGACTAAAAATGGTGTCAGAGAGCTCCGAATGTCCCAAAAACATGTGCAACCTGAAAGGGGCATTAACCCGCATCCTAGACCACTGAAATTCCCAAAAATATTTTGCCACTAAAAATGCATCCTACACCCCTGAACGTTCATAAAATGTTAGCAGCCCAAAAAAGGCATTAAAATGCATTTTAGGCCTGCAAAAATTTAGAAAACTTTGGAGACCCAGAAAAGGGGTTTACAAGCATCCTAGACCCCCTAAAGACCAGAAAATGTTGGTGGATCAAAAACGGTGTCAGAGCTCCGAATGTCCCAAAAACATGTGCAACCTGAAAGGGGCATTAACCCACATCCTAGACCTCTGAAATTCCCAAAAATATTTTGTGCACGAAAAATTCATACTACACCCTTGAAAGTTCAGAATATGTTAGCAGCCCAAAAAAGGCATTAAAATGCATTTTAGGCCTGCAAAAATTTAGAAAACTTTGGAGGCCCAAAAAGGGGTTTACAGGCATCCTAGACCCCCTAAAGTCCAGAAAATGTTGTTGGACCAAAAATGGTGTCAGAGAGCTCTGAATGTCCCAAAAACATTTGCAGCCTGAAAGGGGCATTAACCCGCATCCTAGACCTCTGAAATTCCCAAAAATATTTTGTGCACAAAAAATGTATACTATACCCCTGAAACTCAGAATATGTTAGCAGCCCAAAGAAGGCCTTAAAATGCATTTTAGGCCTACAAAAATTTAGAAAACTTTGGAGGCCCAAAAAAGGCGTTTACAGGCATCCTAGACCCCCTAAAGTCCAGAAAATGTTGTGGGACTAAAAATGGTGTCAGAGAGCTCCGAATGTCCCAAAAACATGTGCAACCTGAAAGGGGCATTAACCCGCATCCTAGACCACTGAAATTCCCAAAAATATTTTGCCACTAAAAATGCATCCTACACCCCTGAACGTTCATAAAATGTTAGCAGCCCAAAAAAGGCATTAAAATGCATTTTAGGCCTGCAAAAATTTAGAAAACTTTGGAGGCCCAAAAAAGGGGTTTACAGGCATCCTAGACCCCCTAAAGTCCAGAAAATGTTGTTGGACCAAAAATGGTGTCAGAGAGCTCTGAATGTCCCAAAAACATCTGCAGCCTGAAAGGGGCATTAACCCGCATCCTAGACCTCTGAAATTCCTAAAAATATTTTGTGCACGAAAAATGCATCCTATACCCCTGAAACTCTGAATATGTTAGTAGCCCAAAGAAGGCCTTAAAATGCATTTTAGGCCTACAAAAATTTAGAACACTTTGGAGGCCCAAAAAAGGGGTTTACAGGCATCCTAGACCCCCTAAAGTCCAGAAAATGTTGTGGGACCAAAAATGGTGTCAGGGAGCTCTGAAAGGGGCATTAACCTGCATCCTAGACCACTGAAATTCACAAAAATATTTTTGGCACGAAAAATGCATCCTACACCCCTGAAAGTTCAGAAAATGTTGGCAGCTCAAGAAAAGGCCTTAAAATGCATGTTAGGCCTTCAAAAATGTTGAAAACTTTGGAGGCCCAAAAAAGGGGTTTACAGGCATCCTAGACCCCCTAAAGTCCAGAAAATGTTGTTGGACCAATATCGGTGTCAGAGAGCTATGAATGTCCCAAAAACATTTGCAGCCTGAAAGGGGCATTAACCCGCATCCTAGACCACTGAAATTTCCCAAAATATTTTTGGCATGAAAAATGCATGCTACACCCCTGAAAGTTCAGAAAACACCCCAGAAATGTTGCCAGCTCAAAAAAGGCCTTAAAATGCATCTTAGACCTGCAAAAATGTTGAAAACTTTGAAGACCCAAAAAAGGGGTTTACAGGCATCCAAGACCCCCTAAAGTCAAGAAAATGTTGTTGGACCAAAAATGGTGTCAGAGAGCTCTGAATGTCCCAAAAACATTTGCAGCCTGAAAGGGGCATTAACACGCATCCTAGACCACTGAAATTTCCCAAAATATTTTTGCCATGAAAAATGCATGCTACACCCCTGAAAGTTCAGAAAACACCCCAGAAATGTTGCCAGGTCAAAAAAGGCCTTGAAATGCATCCTAGACCTCTGAAATTCCAAAAAATATTTTGTGCACGAAAAATTCATACTACACCCCTGAAAGTTCAGAATATGTTAGCAGCCCAAAAAAGGCATTAAAATGCATTTTAGGCCTGCAAAAATGTTGAAAACTTTGGAGGCGCAAAATAGGGGTTTACAGGCATCCTAGACCTCCTAAAGTCCAGAAAATGTTGTTGGATCAAAAACGGTGCCAGAGAGCTCTGAATGTCCCAAAAACATTTGCAGCCTGAAAGGGTCATTAACCCGCATCCTAGACCTCTAAAATTCCCAAAAATATTTTGTGCACGAAAAATTTATACTACACCCCTGAAAGTTCAGAATATGTTAGCAGCCCAAAGAAGGCCTTAAAATGCATTTTAGGCCTACAAAAATTTAGAAAACTTTGGAGGCCCAAAAAAGGCGTTTACGGGCATCCTAGACCCCCTAAAGTCCAGAAAATGTTGTGGGACCAAAAATAGTGTCAGAGAGCTCTGAATGTCCCAAAAACATTTGCAGCCTGAAAGGGGCATTAACCGGCATCCTTGACCTCTGAAATTCCCAAAAATATTTTTTGCACGAAAAATGTATACTACCCCTAAAAGTTCAGAATATGTTAGAAGCCCAAAAAATGCATTCAAATGCATTTTAGGCCTGCAAAAATTTAGAAAACTTTGGAGGCCCAAAAAAGGGGTTTACAGGCATCCTAGACCCCCTAAAGTCCAGAAAATGTTGTTGGACCAAAATCGGTGTCAGAGAGCTCCGAATGTCCCAAAAACATGTGCAACCTGAAAGGGGCATTAACCCGCATCCTAGACCACTGAAATTCCCAAAAATATATTTGCCATGAAAAATGCATCCTACACCCCTGCAAGTTCAGAAAATGTTGGCAGCTCAAGAAAAGGCCTTAAAATGCATGTTAGGCCTTCAAAAATGTTGAAAACTTTGGAGGCACAAAATAGGGGTTTACAGGCATCCTAGACCTCCTAAAGTCCAGAAAATGTTGTTGGATCAAAAATGGTGTCAGAGAGCTCTGAATGTCCCAAAAACATTTGCAGCCACTGAAATTCCCAAAAATATTTTTGGCACGAAAAATGCATCCTACACCCCTGAAAGTTGAGAAAATGTTGGCAGCTCAAGAAAAGGCCTTAAAACACATGTTAGGCCTTCAAAAATGTTGAAAACTTTGGAGGCCCAAAAAAGGGGTTTACAGGCATTCTAGACCCCCCTAAGGTCCAGAAAATCTTGTTGGACCAAAAACGGTGTCAGAGAGCTCTGAATGTCCCAAAAACATGTGCAACCTGAAAGGGGCATTAACTCGCATCCCAGACCACTGAAATTCCCAAAAATATTTTTGGCACTAAAAATACATCCTACACCCCTGAAAGTTCAGAAAATGTTTGCAGCTCAAGAAAAGGCCTTAAAATGCATGTTCGGCCTTCAAAAATGTTGAAAACTTTGGAGGCCCAAAAAAGGGGTTTACAGGCATCCTAGACCCCCTAAAGTCCAGAAAATGTTGTTGGACCAGAATCGGTGTCAGAGAGCTCTGAATGTCCCAAAAACAGTTGCAGCCTGAAAGGGGCATTAACCCACATCCTAGACCACTGAAATGCCCAAAAATATTTTTGCCCTGAAAAATGCATCCTACACCCCTGAAAGTTCAGAAAATGTTAGCAGCCCAAAAAAGGCATTAAAATGCATTTTAGGCCTGCAAAAATTTAGAAAACTTTGGAGGCCCAAAAAGGGGTTTACAGGCATCCTAGACCCCCTAAAGTCCAGAAAATGTTGTTGGACCAAAAATGGTGTCAGAGAGCTCTGAATGTCCCAAAAACATTTGCAGCCTGAAAGGGGCATTAACCCGCATCCTAGACCACTGAAATTCCCAAAAATATTTTTGGCAATAAAAATGCATCCTACACCCCTGAAAGTTCAGAAAATGTTAGCAGCCCAAAAAAGGCATTAAAATGCATTTTAGGCCTGCAAAAATTTAGAAAACTTTGGAGGCCCAAAAAGGGGTTTACAGGCATCCTAGACCCCCTAAAGTCCAGAAAATGTTGTTGGACCAAAAATGGTGTCAGAGAGCTCTGAATGTCCCAAAAACATTTGCAGCCTGAAAGGGGCATTAACCCGCATCCTAGACCTCTGAAATTCCAAAAAATATTTTGTGCACAAAAAATGTATACTATACCCCTGAAACTCAGAATATGTTAGCAGCCCAAAGAAGGCCTTAAAATGCATTTTAGGCCTACAAAAATTTCGAAAACTTTGGAGGCCCAAAAAAGGCGTTTACAGGCATCCTAGACCCCCTAAAGTCCAGAAAATGTTGTGGGACTAAAAATGGTGTCAGAGAGCTCCGAATGTCCCAAAAACATGTGCAACCTGAAAGGGGCATTAACCCGCATCCTAGACCACTGAAATTCCCAAAAATATTTTGCCACTAAAAATGCATCCTACACCCCTGAACGTTCATAAAATGTTAGCAGCCCAAAAAAGGCATTAAAATGCATTTTAGGCCTGCAAAAATTTAGAAAACTTTGGAGGCCCAAAAAAGGGGTTTACAGGCATCCTAGACCCCCTAAAGTCCAGAAAATGTTGTTGGACCAAAAATGGTGTCAGAGAGCTCTGAATGTCCCAAAAACATCTGCAGCCTGAAAGGGGCATTAACCCGCATCCTAGACCTCTGAAATTCCTAAAAATATTTTGTGCACGAAAAATGCATCCTATACCCCTGAAACTCAGAATATGTTAGTAGCCCAAAGAAGGCCTTAAAATGCATTTTAGGCCTACAAAAATTTAGAACACTTTGGAGGCCCAAAAAAGGGGTTTACAGGCATCCTAGACCCCCTAAAATCCAGAAAATGTTGTGGGACCAAAAATGGTGTCAGGGAGCTCTGAAAGGGGCATTAACCTGCATCCTAGACCACTGAAATTCACAAAAATATTTTTGGCACGAAAAATGCATCCTACACCCCTGAAAGTTCAGAAAATGTTGGCAGCTCAAGAAAAGGCCTTAAAATGCATGTTAGGCCTTCAAAAATGTTGAAAACTTTGGAGGCCCAAAAAAGGGGTTTACAGGCATCCTAGACCCCCTAAAGTCCAGAAAATGTTGTTGGACCAATATCGGTGTCAGAGAGCTATGAATGTCCCAAAAACATTTGCAGCCTGAAAGGGGCATTAACCCGCATCCTAGACCACTGAAATTTCCCAAAATATTTTTGGCATGAAAAATGCATGCTACACCCCTGAAAGTTCAGAAAACACCCCAGAAATGTTGCCAGCTCAAAAAAGGCCTTAAAATGCATCTTAGACCTGCAAAAATGTTGAAAACTTTGAAGACCCAAAAAAGGGGTTTACAGGCATCCTAGACCCCCTAAAGTCAAGAAAATGTTGTTGGACCAAAAATGGTGTCAGAGAGCTCTGAATGTCCCAAAAACATTTGCAGCCTGAAAGGGGCATTAACACGCATCCTAGACCACTGAAATTTCCCAAAATATTTTTGCCATGAAAAATGCATGCTACACCCCTGAAAGTTCAGAAAACACCCCAGAAATGTTGCCAGGTCAAAAAAGGCCTTGAAATGCATCCTAGACCTCTGAAATTCCAAAAAATATTTTGTGCACGAAAAATTCATACTACACCCCTGAAAGTTCAGAATATGTTAGCAGCCCAAAAAAGGCATTAAAATGCATTTTAGGCCTGCAAAAATGTTGAAAACTTTGGAGGCGCAAAATAGGGGTTTACAGGCATCCTAGACCTCCTAAAGTCCAGAAAATGTTGTTGGATCAAAAACGGTGTCAGAGAGCTCTGAATGTCCCAAAAACATTTGCAGCCTGAAAGGGTCATTAACCCGCATCCTAGACCTCTAAAATTCCCAAAAATATTTTGTGCACGAAAAATTCATACTACACCCCTGAAAGTTCAGAATATGTTAGCAGCCCAAAGAAGGCCTTAAAATGCATTTTAGGCCTACAAAAATTTAGAAAACTTTGGAGGCCCAAAAAAGGCGTTTACGGGCATCCTAGACCCCCTAAAGTCCAGAAAATGTTGTGGGACCAAAAATAGTGTCAGAGAGCTCTGAATGTCCCAAAAACATTTGCAGCCTGAAAGGGGCATTAACCGGCATCCTTGACCTCTGAAATTCCCAAAAATATTTTTTGCACGAAAAATGTATACTACCCCTAAAAGTTCAGAATATGTTAGAAGCCCAAAAAATGCATTCAAATGCATTTTAGGCCTGCAAAAATTTAGAAAACTTTGGAGGCCCAAAAAAGGGGTTTACAGGCATCCTAGACCCCCTAAAGTCCAGAAAATGTTGTTGGACCAAAATCGGTGTCAGAGAGCTCCGAATGTCCCAAAAACATGTGCAACCTGAACCTGAAAGGGGCATTAACCCGCATCCTAGACCACTGAAATTCCCAAAAATATATTTGCCATGAAAAATGCATCCTACACCCCTGCAAGTTCAGAAAATGTTGGCAGCTCAAGAAAAGGCCTTAAAATGCATGTTAGGCCTTCAAAAATGTTGAAAACTTTGGAGGCACAAAATAGGGGTTTACAGGCATCCTAGACCTCCTAAAGTCCAGAAAATGTTGTTGGATCAAAAATGGTGTCAGAGAGCTCTGAATGTCCCAAAAACATTTGCAGCCACTGAAATTCCCAAAAATATTTTTGGCACGAAAAATGCATCCTACACCCCTGAAAGTTGAGAAAATGTTGGCAGCTCAAGAAAAGGCCTTAAAACACATGTTAGGCCTTCAAAAATGTTGAAAACTTTGGAGGCCCAAAAAAGGGGTTTACAGGCATTCTAGACCCCCTAAGGTCCAGAAAATCTTGTTGGACCAAAAACGGTGTCAGAGAGCTCTGAATGTCCCAAAAACATGTGCAACCTGAAAGGGGCATTAACTCGCATCCCAGACCACTGAAATTCCCAAAAATATTTTTGGCACTAAAAATACATCCTACACCCCTGAAAGTTCAGAAAATGTTTGCAGCTCAAGAAAAGGCCTTAAAATGCATGTTCGGCCTTCAAAAATGTTGAAAACTTTTGAGGCCCAAAAAAGGGGTTTACAGGCATCCTAGACCCCCTAAAGTCCAGAAAATGTTGTTGGACCAGAATCGGTGTCAGAGAGCTCTGAATGTCCCAAAAACATTTGCAGCCTGAAAGGGGCATTAACCCACATCCTAGACCACTGAAATGCCCAAAAATATTTTTGCCCTGAAAAATGCATCCTACACCCCTGCAGGTTCAGAAAATGTTGGCAACTCCAAAAAAGGCCTTAAAATGCATGTTAGGCCTTCAAAAACGTTGAAAACTTTGGAGGCCCAAAAAAGGGATTTACAGGCATCCTAGACCCCCTAACGTCCAGAAAATGTTGTTGGATCAAAAACGGTGTCAGAAAGCTCTGAATGTCCCAAAAACATGTGCAACCTGAAAGGGGCATTAACCCGCATCCTAGACCTCTGAAATTCCAAAAAATATTTTGTGCACAAAAAATGTATACTATACCCCTGAAACTCAGAATATGTTAGCAGCCCAAAGAAGGCCTTAAAATGCATTTTAGGCCTACAAAAATTTAGAAAACTTTGGAGGCCCAAAAAAGGCGTTTACAGGCATCCTAGACCCCCTAAAGTCCAGAAAATGCTGTGGGACTAAAAATGGTGTCAGAGAGCTCCGAATGTCCCAAAAACATGTGCAACCTGAAAGGGGCATTAACCCGCATCCTAGACCACTGAAATTCCCAAAAATATTTTGCCACTAAAATGCATCCTACATCCCTGAACGTTCATAAAATGTTAGCAGCCCAAAAAGGCATTAAAATGCATTTTAGGCCTGCAAAAATTTAGAAAACTTTGGAGGCCCAAAAAAGGGGTTTACAGGCATCCTAGACCCCCTAAAGTCCAGAAAATGTTGTTGGACCAAAAATGGTGTCAGAGAGCTCTGAATGTCCCAAAAACATCTGCAGCCTGAAAGGGGCATTAACCCGCATCCTAGACCTCTGAAATTCCTAAAAATATTTTGTGCACGAAAAATGCATCCTATACCCCTGAAACTCAGAATATGTTAGTAGCCCAAAGAAGGCCTTAAAATGCATTTTAGGCCTACAAAAATTTAGAACACTTTGGAGGCCCAAAAAAGGGGTTTACAGGCATCCTAGACCCCCTAAAATCCAGAAAATGTTGTGGGACCAAAAATGGTGTCAGGGAGCTCTGAAAGGGGCATTAACCTGCATCCTAGACCACTGAAATTCACAAAAATATTTTTGGCACGAAAAATGCATCCTACACCCCTGAAAGTTCAGAAAATGTTGGCAGCTCAAGAAAAGGCCTTAAAATGCATGTTAGGCCTTCAAAAATGTTGAAAACTTTGGAGGCCCAAAAAAGGGGTTTACAGGCATCCTAGACCCCCTAAAGTCCAGAAAATGTTGTTGGACCAATATCGGTGTCAGAGAGCTATGAATGTCCCAAAAACATTTGCAGCCTGAAAGGGGCATTAACCCGCATCCTAGACCACTGAAATTCCCAAAAACATTTTGCCACTAAAAATGCATCCTACACCCCTGAACGTTCATAAAATGTTAGCAGCCCAAAAAAGGCATTAAAATGCATTTTAGGCCTGCAAAAATTTAGAAAACTTTGGAGGCCCAAAAAAGGCGTTTACAGGCATCCTAGACCCCCTAAAGTCCAGAAAATGTTGTGGGACTAAAAATGGTGTCAGAGAGCTCCGAATGTCCCAAAAACATGTGCAACCTGAAAGGGGCATTAACCCGCATCCTAGACCACTGAAATTCCCAAAAATATTTTGCCACTAAAAATGCATCCTACACCCCTGAACGTTCATAAAATGTTAGCAGCCCAAAAAAGGCATTAAAATGCATTTTAGGCCTGCAAAAATTTAGAAAACTTTGGAGGCCCAGAAAAGGGGTTTACAAGCATCCTAGACCCCCTAAAGACCAGAAAATGTTGGTGGATCAAAAACGGTGTCAGAGCTCCGAATGTCCCAAAAACATGTGCAACCTGAAAGGGGCATTAACCCACATCCTAGACCTCTGAAATTCCCAAAAATATTTTGTGCACGAAAAATTCATACTACACCCTTGAAAGTTCAGAATATGTTAGCAGCCCAAAAAAGGCATTAAAATGCATTTTAGGCCTGCAAAAATTTAGAAAACTTTGGAGGCCCAAAAAGGGGTTTACAGGCATCCTAGACCCCCTAAAGTCCAGAAAATGTTGTTGGACCAAAAATGGTGTCAGAGAGCTCTGAATGTCCCAAAAACATTTGCAGCCTGAAAGGGGCATTAACCCGCATCCTAGACCTCTGAAATTCCCAAAAATATTTTGTGCACAAAAAATGTATACTATACCCCTGAAACTCAGAATATGTTAGCAGCCCAAAGAAGGCCTTAAAATGCATTTTAGGCCTACAAAAATTTAGAAAACTTTGGAGGCCCAAATAAGGCGTTTACAGGCATCCTAGACCCCCTAAAGTCCAGAAAATGTTGTGGGACTAAAAATGGTGTCAGAGAGCTCCGAATGTCCCAAAAACATGTGCAACCTGAAAGGGGCATTAACCCGCATCCTAGACCACTGAAATTCCCAAAAATATTTTGCCACTAAAAATGCATCCTACACCCCTGAACGTTCATAAAATGTTAGCAGCCCAAAAAAGGCATTAAAATGCATTTTAGGCCTGCAAAAATTTAGAAAACTTTGGAGGCCCAAAAAAGGGGTTTACAGGCATCCTAGACCCCCTAAAGTCCAGAAAATGTTGTTGGACCAAAAATGGTGTCAGAGAGCTCTGAATGTCCCAAAAACATCTGCAGCCTGAAAGGGGCATTAACCCGCATCCTAGACCTCTGAAATTCCTAAAAATATTTTGTGCACGAAAAATGCATCCTATACCCCTGAAACTCAGAATATGTTAGTAGCCCAAAGAAGGCCTTAAAATGCATTTTAGGCCTACAAAAATTTAGAACACTTTGGAGGCCCAAAAAAGGGGTTTACAGGCATCCTAGACCCCCTAAAGTCCAGAAAATGTTGTGGGACCAAAAATGGTGTCAGGGAGCTCTGAAAGGGGCATTAACCTGCATCCTAGACCACTGAAATTCACAAAAATATTTTTGGCACGAAAAATGCATCCTACACCCCTGAAAGTTCAGAAAATGTTGGCAGCTCAAGAAAAGGCCTTAAAATGCATGTTAGGCCTTCAAAAATGTTGAAAACTTTGGAGGCCCAAAAAAGGGGTTTACAGGCATCCTAGACCCCCTAAAGTCCAGAAAATGTTGTTGGACCAATATCGGTGTCAGAGAGCTATGAATGTCCCAAAAACATTTGCAGCCTGAAAGGGGCATTAACCCGCATCCTAGACCACTGAAATTTCCCAAAATATTTTTGGCATGAAAAATGCATGCTACACCCCTGAAAGTTCAGAAAACACCCCAGAAATGTTGCCAGCTCAAAAAAGGCCTTAAAATGCATCTTAGACCTGCAAAAATGTTGAAAACTTTGAAGACCCAAAAAAGGGGTTTACAGGCATCCAAGACCCCCTAAAGTCAAGAAAATGTTGTTGGACCAAAAATGGTGTCAGAGAGCTCTGAATGTCCCAAAAACATTTGCAGCCTGAAAGGGGCATTAACACGCATCCTAGACCACTGAAATTTCCCAAAATATTTTTGCCATGAAAAATGCATGTTACACCCCTGAAAGTTCAGAAAACACCCCAGAAATGTTGCCAGGTCAAAAAAGGCCTTGAAATGCATCCTAGACCTCTGAAATTCCAAAAAATATTTTGTGCACGAAAAATTCATACTACACCCCTGAAAGTTCAGAATATGTTAGCAGCCCAAAAAAGGCATTAAAATGCATTTTAGGCCTACAAAAATTTAGAAAACTTTGGAGGCCCAAAAAAGGCGTTTACGGGCATCCTAGACCCCCTAAAGTCCAGAAAATGTTGTTGGACCAAAAATGGTGTCAGAGAGCTCTGAATGTCCCAAAAACATCTGCAGCCTGAAAGGGGCATTAACCCGCATCCTAGACCTCTGAAATTCCTAAAAATATTTTGTGCACGAAAAATGCATCCTATACCCCTGAAACTCAGAATATGTTAGTAGCCCAAAGAAGGCCTTAAAATGCATTTTAGGCCTACAAAAATTTAGAACACTTTGGAGGCCCAAAAAAGGGGTTTACAGGCATCCTAGACCCCCTAAAGTCCAGAAAATGTTGTGGGACCAAAAATGGTGTCAGGGAGCTCTGAAAGGGGCATTAACCTGCATCCTAGACCACTGAAATTCACAAAAATATTTTTGGCACGAAAAATGCATCCTACACCCCTGAAAGTTCAGAAAATGTTGGCAGCTCAAGAAAAGGCCTTAAAATGCATGTTAGGCCTTCAAAAATGTTGAAAACTTTGGAGGCCCAAAAAAGGGGTTTACAGGCATCCTAGACCCCCTAAAGTCCAGAAAATGTTGTTGGACCAATATCGGTGTCAGAGAGCTATGAATGTCCCAAAAACATTTGCAGCCTGAAAGGGGCATTAACACGCATCCTAGACCACTGAAATTTCCCAAAATATTTTTGCCATGAAAAATGCATGCTACACCCCTGAAAGTTCAGAAAACACCCCAGAAATGTTGCCAGGTCAAAAAAGGCCTTGAAATGCATCCTAGACCTCTGAAATTCCAAAAAATATTTTGTGCACGAAAAATTCATACTACACCCCTGAAAGTTCAGAATATGTTAGCAGCCCAAAAAAGGCATTAAAATGCATTTTAGGCCTGCAAAAATGTTGAAAACTTTGGAGGCGCAAAATAGGGGTTTACAGGCATCCTAGACCTCCTAAAGTCCAGAAAATGTTGTTGGATCAAAAACGGTGTCAGAGAGCTCTGAATGTCCCAAAAACATTTGCAGCCTGAAAGGGTCATTAACCCGCATCCTAGACCTCTAAAATTCCCAAAAATATTTTGTGCACGAAAAATTCATACTACACCCCTGAAAGTTCAGAATATGTTAGCAGCCCAAAGAAGGCCTTAAAATGCATTTTAGGCCTACAAAAATTTAGAAAACTTTGGAGGCCCAAAAAAGGCGTTTACGGGCATCCTAGACCCCCTAAAGACCAGAAAATGTTGGTGGATCAAAAATGGTGTCAGAGAGCTCCGAATGTCCCAAAAACATGTGCAACCTGAAAGGGGCATTAACCCGCATCCTAGACCACTGAAATTCCCAAAAACATTTTGCCACTAAAAATGCATCCTACACCCCTGAAGGTTCATAAAATGTTAGCAGCCCAAAAAAGGCATTAAAATGCATTTTAGGCCTGCAAAAATTTAGAAAACTTTGGAGGCCCAAAAAAGGCGTTTACAGGCATCCTAGACCCCCTAAAGTCCAGAAAATGTTGTGGGACTAAAAATGGTGTCAGAGAGCTCCGAATGTCCCAAAAACATGTGCAACCTGAAAGGGGCATTAACCCGCATCCTAGACCACTGAAATTCCCAAAAATATTTTGCCACTAAAAATGCATCCTACACCCCTGAACGTTCATAAAATGTTAGCAGCCCAAAAAAGGCATTAAAATGCATTTTAGGCCTGCAAAAATTTAGAAAACTTTGGAGGCCCAGAAAAGGGGTTTACAAGCATCCTAGACCCCCTAAAGACCAGAAAATGTTGGTGGATCAAAAACGGTGTCAGAGAGCTCCGAATGTCCCAAAAACATGTGCAACCTGAAAGGGGCATTAACCCACATCCTAGACCTCTGAAATTCCCAAAAATATTTTGTGCACGAAAAATTCATACTACACCCTTGAAAGTTCAGAATATGTTAGCAGCCCAAAAAAGGCATTAAAATGCATTTTAGGACTGCAAAAATTTAGAAAACTTTGGAGGCCCAAAAAGGGGTTTACAGGCATCCTAGACCCCCTAAAGTCCAGAAAATGTTGTTGGACCAAAAATGGTGTCAGAGAGCTCTGAATGTCCCAAAAACATTTGCAGCCTGAAAGGGGCATTAACCCGCATCCTAGACCTCTGAAATTCCAAAAAATATTTTGTGCACAAAAAATGTATACTATACCCCTGAAACTCAGAATATGTTAGCAGCCCAAAGAAGGCCTTAAAATGCATTTTAGGCCGACAAAAATTTAGAAAACTTTGGAGGCCCAAAAAAGGCGTTTACAGGCATCCTAGACCCCCTAAAGTCCAGAAAATGTTGTGGGACTAAAAATGGTGTCAGAGAGCTCCGAATGTCCCAAAAACATGTGCAACCTGAAAGGGGCATTAACCCGCATCCTAGACCACTGAAATTCCCAAAAATATTTTGCCACTAAAAATGCATCCTACACCCCTGAACGTTCATAAAATGTTAGCAGCCCAAAAAAGGCATTAAAATGCATTTTAGGCCTGCAAAAATTTAGAAAACTTTGGAGGCCCAAAAAAGGGGTTTACAGGCATCCCAGACCCCCTAAAGTCCAGAAAATGTTGTTGGACCAAAAATGGTGTCAGAGAGCTCTGAATGTCCCAAAAACATCTGCAGCCTGAAAGGGGCATTAACCCGCATCCTAGACCTCTGAAATTCCTAAAAATATTTTGTGCACGAAAAATGCATCCTATACCCCTGAAACTCAGAATATGTTAGTAGCCCAAAGAAGGCCTTAAAATGCATTTTAGGCCTACAAAAATTTAGAACACTTTGGAGGCCCAAAAAAGGGGTTTACAGGCATCCTAGACCCCCTAAAGTCCAGAAAATGTTGTGGGACCAAAAATGGTGTCAGGGAGCTCTGAAAGGGGCATTAACCTGCATCCTAGACCACTGAAATTCACAAAAATATTTTTGGCACGAAAAATGCATCCTACACCCCTGAAAGTTCAGAAAATGTTGGCAGCTCAAGAAAAGGCCTTAAAATGCATGTTAGGCCTTCAAAAATGTTGAAAACTTTGGAGGCCCAAAAAAGGGGTTTACAGGCATCCTAGACCCCCTAAAGTCCAGAAAATGTTGTTGGACCAATATCGGTGTCAGAGAGCTATGAATGTCCCAAAAACATTTGCAGCCTGAAAGGGGCATTAACCCGCATCCTAGACCACTGAAATTTCCCAAAATATTTTTGCCATGAAAAATGCATGCTACACCCCTGAAGGTTCAGAAAACACCCCAGAAATGTTGCCAGGTCAAAAAAGGCCTTGAAATGCATCCTAGACCTCTGAAATTCCAAAAAATATTTTGTGCACGAAAAATTCATACTACACCCCTGAAAGTTCAGAATATGTTAGCAGCCCAAAAAAGGCATTAAAATGCATTTTAGGCCTGCAAAAATGTTGAAAACTTTGGAGGCGCAAAATAGGGGTTTACAGGCATCCTAGACCTCCTAAAGTCCAGAAAATGTTGTTGGATCAAAAACGGTGTCAGAGAGCTCTGAATGTCCCAAAAACATTTGCAGCCTGAAAGGGTCATTAACCCGCATCCTAGACCTCTAAAATTCCCAAAAATATTTTGTGCACGAAAAATTCATACTACACCCCTGAAAGTTCAGAATATGTTAGCAGCCCAAAGAAGGCCTTAAAATGCATTTTAGGCCTACAAAAATTTAGAAAACTTTGGAGGCCCAAAAAAGGCGTTTACGGGCATCCTAGACCCCCTAAAGTCCAGAAAATGTTGTGGGACCAAAAATAGTGTCAGAGAGCTCTGAATGTCCCAAAAACATTTGCAGCCTGAAAGGGGCATTAACCGGCATCCTTGACCTCTGAAATTCCCAAAAATATTTTTTGCACGAAAAATGTATACTACCCCTAAAAGTTCAGAATATGTTAGAAGCCCAAAAAATGCATTCAAATGCATTTTAGGCCTGCAAAAATTTAGAAAACTTTGGAGGCCCAAAAAAGGGGTTTACAGGCATCCTAGACCCCTAAAGTCCAGAAAATGTTGTTGGACCAAAATCGGTGTCAGAGAGCTCCGAATGTCCCAAAAACATGTGCAACCTGAAAGGGGCATTAACCCGCATCCTAGACCACTGAAATTCCCAAAAATATATTTGCCATGAAAAATGCATCCTACACCCCTGCAAGTTCAGAAAATGTTGGCAGCTCAAGAAAAGGCCTTAAAATGCATGTTAGGCCTTCAAAAATGTTGAAAACTTTGGAGGCACAAAATAGGGGTTTACAGGCATCCTAGACCTCCTAAAGTCCAGAAAATGTTGTTGGATCAAAAACGGTGTCAGAGAGCTCTGAATGTCCCAAAAACATTTGCAGCCACTGAAATTCCCAAAAATATTTTTGGCACGAAAAATGCATCCTACACCCCTGAAAGTTGGGAAAATGTTGGCAGCTCAAGAAAAGGCCTTAAAACACATGTTAGGCCTTCAAAAATGTTGAAAACTTTGGAGGCCCAAAAAAGGGGTTTACAGGCATTCTAGACCCCCTAAGGTCCAGAAAATCTTGTTGGACCAAAAACGGTGTCAGAGAGCTCTGAATGTCCCAAAAACATGTGCAACCTGAAAGGGGCATTAACTCGCATCCCAGACCACTGAAATTCCCAAAAATATTTTTGGCACTAAAAATACATCCTACACCCCTGAAAGTTCAGAAAATGTTTGCAGCTCAAGAAAAGGCCTTAAAACACATGTTCGGCCTTCAAAAATGTTGAAAACTTTGGAGGCCCAAAAAAGGGGTTTACAGGCATCCTAGACCCCCTAAAGTCCAGAAAATGTTGTTGGACCAGAATCGGTGTCAGAGAGCTCTGAATGTCCCAAAAACATTTGCAGCCTGAAAGGGGCATTAACCCACATCCTAGACCACTGAAATGCCCAAAAATATTTTTGCCCTGAAAAATGCATCCTACACCCCTGCAGGTTCAGAAAATGTTGGCAACTCCAAAAAAGGCCTTAAAATGCATGTTAGGCCTTCAAAAATGTTGAAAACTTTGGAGGCCCAAAAAAGGGATTTACAGGCATCCTAGACCCCCTAACGTCCAGAAAATGTTGTTGGATCAAAAACGGTGTCAGAAAGCTCTGAATGTCCCAAAAACATGTGCAACCTGAAAGGGGCATTAACCCGCATCCTAGACCACTGAAATTCCCAAAAATATTTTTGGCAATAAAAATGCATCCTACACCCCTGAAAGTTCAGAAAATGTTGGCAGCTCAAGAAAAGGCCTTAAAATGCATGTTAGGCCTTCAAAAATGTTGAAAACTTTGGAGGCACAAAATAGGGGTTTACAGGCATCCTAGACCTCCTAAAGTCCAGAAAATGTTGTTGGATCAAAAACGGTGTCAGAGAGCTCTGAATGTCCCAAAAACATTTGCAGCCTGAAAGGGGCATTAACCCACATCCTAGACCTCTGAAATTCCCAAAAATATTTTGTGCACGAAAAATTCATACTACACCCTTGAAAGTTCAGAATATGTTAGCAGCCCAAAAAAGGCATTAAAATGCATTTTAGGCCTGCAAAAATTTAGAAAACTTTGGATGCCCAAAAAAGGGGTTTACAGGCATCCTAGAACCCCTAAAGTCCAGAAAATGTTGTTGGACCAAAAATGGTGTCAGAGAGCTCTGAATGTCCCAAAAACATTTGCAGCCTGAAAGGGGCATTAACCCGCATCCTAGACCTCTAAAATTCCCAAAAATATTTTGTGCACGAAAAATTCATACTACACCCCTGAAAGTTCAGAATATGTTAGCAGCCCAAAGAAGGCCTTAAAATGCATTTTAGGCCTACAAAAATTTAGAAAACTTTGGAGGCCCAAAAAAGGCGTTTACGGGCATCCTAGACCCCCTAAAGACCAGAAAATGTTGGTGGATCAAAAATGGTGTCAGAGAGCTCCGAATGTCCCAAAAACATGTGCAACCTGAAAGGGGCATTAACCCGCATCCTAGACCACTGAAATTCCCAAAAACATTTTGCCACTAAAAATGCATCCTACACCCCTGAACGTTCATAAAATGTTAGCAGCCCAAAAAAGGCATTAAAATGCATTTTAGGCCTGCAAAAATTTAGAAAACTTTGGAGGCCCAAAAAAGGCGTTTACAGGCATCCTAGACCCCCTAAAGTCCAGAAAATGTTGTGGGACTAAAAATGGTGTCAGAGAGATCCGAATGTCCCAAAAACATGTGCAACCTGAAAGGGGCATTAACCCGCATCCTAGACCACTGAAATTCCCAAAAATATTTTGCCACTAAAAATGCATCCTACACCCCTGAACGTTCATAAAATGTTAGCAGCCCAAAAAAGGCATTAAAATGCATTTTAGGCCTGCAAAAATTTAGAAAACTTTGGAGGCCCAGAAAAGGGGTTTACAAGCATCCTAGACCCCCTAAAGACCAGAAAATGTTGGTGGATCAAAAACGGTGTCAGAGAGCTCCGAATGTCCCAAAAACATGTGCAACCTGAAAGGGGCATTAACCCACATCCTAGACCTCTGAAATTCCCAAAAATATTTTGTGCACGAAAAATTCATACTACACCCTTGAAAGTTCAGAATATGTTAGCAGCCCAAAAAAGACATTAAAATGCATTTTAGGCCTGCAAAAATTTAGAAAACTTTGGAGGCCCAAAAAGGGGTTTACAGGCATCCTAGACCCCCTAAAGTCCAGAAAATGTTGTTGGACCAAAAATGGTGTCAGAGAGCTCTGAATGTCCCAAAAACATTTGCAGCCTGAAAGGGGCATTAACCCGCATCCTAGACCTCTGAAATTCCAAAAAATATTTTGTGCACAAAAAATGTATACTATACCCCTGAAACTCAGAATATGTTAGCAGCCCAAAGAAGGCCTTAAAATGCATTTTAGGCCTACAAAAATTTAGAAAACTTTGGAGGCCCAAAAAAGGCGTTTACAGGCATCCTAGACCCCCTAAAGTCCAGAAAATGTTGTGGGACTAAAAATGGTGTCAGAGAGCTCCGAATGTCCCAAAAACATGTGCAACCTGAAAGGGGCATTAACCCGCATCCTAGACCACTGAAATTCCCAAAAATATTTTGCCACTAAAAATGCATCCTACACCCCTGAACGTTCATAAAATGTTAGCAGCCCAAAAAAGGCATTAAAAGGCATTTTAGGCCTGCAAAAATTTAGAAAACTTTGGAGGCCCAAAAAAGGGGTTTACAGGCATCCTAGACCCCCTAAAGTCCAGAAAATGTTGTTGGACCAAAAATGGTGTCAGAGAGCTCTGAATGTCCCAAAAACATCTGCAGCCTGAAAGGGGCATTAACCCGCATCCTAGACCTCTGAAATTCCTAAAAATATTTTGTGCACGAAAAATGCATCCTATACCCCTGAAACTCAGAATATGTTAGTAGCCCAAAGAAGGCCTTAAAATGCATTTTAGGCCTACAAAAATTTAGAACACTTTGGAGGCCCAAAAAAGGGGTTTACAGGCATCCTAGACCCCCTAAAGTCCAGAAAATGTTGTGGGACCAAAAATGGTGTCAGGGAGCTCTGAAAGGGGCATTAACCTGCATCCTAGACCACTGAAATTCACAAAAATATTTTTGGCACGAAAAATGCATCTTACACCCCTGAAAGTTCAGAAAATGTTGGCAGCTCAAGAAAAGGCCTTAAAATGCATGTTAGGCCTTCAAAAATGTTGAAAACTTTGGAGGCCCAAAAAAGGGGTTTACAGGCATCCTAGACCCCCTAAAGTCCAGAAAATGTTGTTGGACCAATATCGGTGTCAGAGAGCTATGAATGTCCCAAAAACATTTGCAGCCTGAAAGGGGCATTAACACGCATCCTAGACCACTGAAATTTCCCAAAATATTTTTGCCATGAAAAATGCATGCTACACCCCTGAAAGTTCAGAAAACACCCCAGAAATGTTGCCAGGTCAAAAAAGGCCTTGAAATGCATCCTAGACCTCTGAAATTCCAAAAAATATTTTGTGCACGAAAAATTCATACTACACCCCTGAAAGTTCAGAATATGTTAGCAGCCCAAAAAAGGCATTAAAATGCATTTTAGGCCTGCAAAAATGTTGAAAACTTTGGAGGCGCAAAATAGGGGTTTACAGGCATCCTAGACCTCCTAAAGTCCAGAAAATGTTGTTGGATCAAAAACGGTGTCAGAGAGCTCTGAATGTCCCAAAAACATTTGCAGCCTGAAAGGGTCATTAACCCGCATCCTAGACCTCTAAAATTCCCAAAAATATTTTGTGCACGAAAAATTCATACTACACCCCTGAAAGTTCAGAATATGTTAGCAGCCCAAAGAAGGCCTTAAAATGCATTTTAGGCCTACAAAAATTTAGAAAACTTTGGAGGCCCAAAAAAGGCGTTTACGGGCATCCTAGACCCCCTAAAGACCAGAAAATGTTGGTGGATCAAAAATGGTGTCAGAGAGCTCCGAATGTCCCAAAAACATGTGCAACCTGAAAGGGGCATTAACCCGCATCCTAGACCACTGAAATTCCCAAAAACATTTTGCCACTAAAAATGCATCCTACACCCCTGAACGTTCATAAAATGTTAGCAGCCCAAAAAAGGCATTAAAATGCATTTTAGGCCTGCAAAAATTTAGAAAACTTTGGAGGCCCAAAAAAGGCGTTTACAGGCATCCTAGACCCCCTAAAGTCCAGAAAATGTTGTGGGACTAAAAATGGTGTCAGAGAGCTCCGAATGTCCCAAAAACATGTGCAACCTGAAAGGGGCATTAACCCGCATCCTAGACCACTGAAATTCCCAAAAATATTTTGCCACTAAAAATGCATCCTACACCCCTGAACGTTCATAAAATGTTAGCAGCCCAAAAAAGGCATTAAAATGCATTTTAGGCCTGCAAAAATTTAGAAAACTTTGGAGGCCCAGAAAAGGGGTTTACAAGCATCCTAGACCCCCTAAAGACCAGAAAATGTTGGTGGATCAAAAACGGTGTCAGAGAGCTCCGAATGTCCCAAAAACATGTGCAACCTGAAAGGGGCATTAACCCACATCCTAGACCTCTGAAATTCCCAAAAATATTTTGTGCACGAAAAATTCATACTACACCCTTGAAAGTTCAGAATATGTTAGCAGCCCAAAAAAGGCATTAAAATGCATTTTAGGCCTGCAAAAATTTAGAAAACTTTGGAGGCCCAAAAAGGGGTTTACAGGCATCCTAGACCCCCTAAAGTCCAGAAAATGTTGTTGGACCAAAAATGGTGTCAGAGAGCTCTGAATGTCCCAAAAACATTTGCAGCCTGAAAGGGGCATTAACCCGCATCCTAGACCTCTGAAATTCCAAAAAATATTTTGTGCACAAAAAATGTATACTATACCCCTGAAACTCAGAATATGTTAGCAGCCCAAAGAAGGCCTTAAAATGCATTTTAGGCCTACAAAAATTTAGAAAACTTTGGAGGCCCAAAAAAGGCGTTTACAGGCATCCTAGACCCCCTAAAGTCCAGAAAATGTTGTGGGACTAAAAATGGTGTCAGAGAGCTCCGAATGTCCCAAAAACATGTGCAACCTGAAAGGGGCATTAACCCGCATCCTAGACCACTGAAATTCCCAAAAATATTTTGCCACTAAAAATGCATCCTACACCCCTGAACGTTCATAAAATGTTAGCAGCCCAAAAAAGGCATTAAAAGGCATTTTAGGCCTGCAAAAATTTAGAAAACTTTGGAGGCCCAAAAAAGGGGTTTACAGGCATCCTAGACCCCCTAAAGTCCAGAAAATGTTGTTGGACCAAAAATGGTGTCAGAGAGCTCTGAATGTCCCAAAAACATCTGCAGCCTGAAAGGGGCATTAACCCGCATCCTAGACCTCTGAAATTCCTAAAAATATTTTGTGCACGAAAAATGCATCCTATACCCCTGAAACTCAGAATATGTTAGTAGCCCAAAGAAGGCCTTAAAATGCATTTTAGGCCTACAAAAATTTAGAACACTTTGGAGGCCCAAAAAAGGGGTTTACAGGCATCCTAGACCCCCTAAAGTCCAGAAAATGTTGTGGGACCAACAATGGTGTCAGGGAGCTCTGAAAGGGGCATTAACCTGCATCCTAGACCACTGAAATTCACAAAAATATTTTTGGCACGAAAAATGCATCCTACACCCCTGAAAGTTCAGAAAATGTTGGCAGCTCAAGAAAAGGCCTTAAAATGCATGTTAGGCCTTCAAAAATGTTGAAAACTTTGGAGGCCCAAAAAAGGGGTTTACAGGCATCCTAGACCCCCTAAAGTCCAGAAAATGTTGTTGGACCAATATCGGTGTCAGAGAGCTATGAATGTCCCAAAAACATTTGCAGCCTGAAAGGGGCATTAACACGCATCCTAGACCACTGAAATTTCCCAAAATATTTTTGCCATGAAAAATGCATGCTACACCCCTGAAAGTTCAGAAAACACCCCAGAAATGTTGCCAGCTCAAAAAAGGCCTTAAAATGCATCTTAGACCTGCAAAAATGTTGAAAACTTTGAAGACCCAAAAAAGGGGTTTACAGGCATCCTAGACCCCCTAAAGTCAAGAAAATCTTGTTGGACCAAAAATGGTGTCAGAGAGCTCTGAATGTCCCAAAAACATTTGCAGCCTGAAAGGGGCATTAACACGCATCCTAGACCACTGAAATTTCCCAAAATATTTTTGCCATGAAAAATGCATGCTACACCCCTGAAGGTTCAGAAAACACCCCAGAAATGTTGCCAGGTCAAAAAAGGCCTTGAAATGCATCCTAGACCTCTGAAATTCCAAAAAATATTTTGTGCACGAAAAATTCATACTACACCCCTGAAAGTTCAGAATATGTTAGCAGCCCAAAAAAGGCATTAAAATGCATTTTAGGCCTGCAAAAATGTTGAAAACTTTGGAGGCGCAAAATAGGGGTTTACAGGCATCCTAGACCTCCTAAAGTCCAGAAAATGTTGTTGGATCAAAAACGGTGTCAGAGAGCTCTGAATGTCCCAAAAACATTTGCAGCCTGAAAGGGTCATTAACCCGCATCCTAGACCTCTAAAATTCCCAAAAATATTTTGTGCACGAAAAATTCATACTACACCCCTGAAAGTTCAGAATATGTTAGCAGCCCAAAGAAGGCCTTAAAATGCATTTTAGGCCTACAAAAATTTAGAAAACTTTGGAGGCCCAAAAAAGGCGTTTACGGGCATCCTAGACCCCCTAAAGTCCAGAAAATGTTGTGGGACCAAAAATAGTGTCAGAGAGCTCTGAATGTCCCAAAAACATTTGCAGCCTGAAAGGGGCATTAACCGGCATCCTTGACCTCTGAAATTCCCAAAAATATTTTTTGCACGAAAAATGTATACTACCCCTAAAAGTTCAGAATATGTTAGAAGCCCAAAAAATGCATTCAAATGCATTTTAGGCCTGCAAAAATTTAGAAAACTTTGGAGGCCCAAAAAAGGGGTTTACAGGCATCCTAGACCCCTAAAGTCCAGAAAATGTTGTTGGACCAAAATCGGTGTCAGAGAGCTCCGAATGTCCCAAAAACATGTGCAACCTGAAAGGGGCATTAACCCGCATCCTAGACCACTGAAATTCCCAAAAATATATTTGCCATGAAAAATGCATCCTACACCCCTGCAAGTTCAGAAAATGTTGGCAGCTCAAGAAAAGGCCTTAAAATGCATGTTAGGCCTTCAAAAATGTTGAAAACTTTGGAGGCACAAAATAGGGGTTTACAGGCATCCTAGACCTCCTAAAGTCCAGAAAATGTTGTTGGATCAAAAACGGTGTCAGAGAGCTCTGATTGTCCCAAAAACATTTGCAGCCACTGAAATTCCCAAAAATATTTTTGGCACGAAAAATGCATCCTACACCCCTGAAAGTTGAGAAAATGTTGGCAGCTCAAGAAAAGGCCTTAAAACACATGTTAGGCCTTCAAAAATGTTGAAAACTTTGGAGGCCCAAAAAAGGGGTTTACAGGCATTCTAGACCCCCTAAAGTCCAGAAAATCTTGTTGGACCAAAAACGGTGTCAGAGAGCTCTGAATGTCCCAAAAACACGTGCAACCTGAAAGGGGCATTAACTCGCATCCCAGACCACTGAAATTCCCAAAAATATTTTTGGCACTAAAAATACATCCTACACCCCTGAAAGTTCAGAAAATGTTTGCAGCTCAAGAAAAGGCCTTAAAATGCATGTTCGGCCTTCAAAAATGTTGAAAACTTTGGAGGCCCAAAAAAGGGGTTTACAGGCATCCTAGACCCCCTAAAGTCCAGAAAATGTTGTTGGACCAGAATCGGTGTCAGAGAGCTCTGAATGTCCCAAAAACATTTGCAGCCTGAAAGGGGCATTAACCCACATCCTAGACCACTGAAATGCCCAAAAATATTTTTGCCCTGAAAAATGCATCCTACACCCCTGCAGGTTCAGAAAATGTTGGCAACTCCAAAAAAGGCCTTAAAATGCATGTTAGGCCTTCAAAAACGTTGAAAACTTTGGAGGCCCAAAAAAGGGATTTACAGGCATCCTAGACCCCCTAACGTCCAGAAAATGTTGTTGGATCAAAAACGGTGTCAGAAAGCTCTGAATGTCCCAAAAACATGTGCAACCTGAAAGGGGCATTAACCCGCATCCTAGACCACTGAAATTCCCAAAAATATTTTTGGCAATAAAAATGCATCCTACACCCCTGAAAGTTCAGAAAATGTTGGCAGCTCAAGAAAAGGCCTTAAAATGCATGTTAGGCCTTCAAAAATGTTGAAAACTTTGGAGGCACAAAATAGGGGTTTACAGGCATCCTAGACCTCCTAAAGTCCAGAAAATGTTGTTGGATCAAAAACGGTGTCAGAGAGCTCTGAATGTCCCAAAAACATTTGCAGCCTGAAAGGGGCATTAACCCACATCCTAGACCTCTGAAATTCCCAAAAATATTTTGTGCACGAAAAATTCATACTACACCCTTGAAAGTTCAGAATATGTTAGCAGCCCAAAAAAGGCATTAAAATGCATTTTAGGCCTGCAAAAATTTAGAAAACTTTGGAGGCCCAAAAAGGGGTTTACAGGCATCCTAGACCCCCTAAAGTCCAGAAAATGTTGTTGGACCAAAAATGGTGTCAGAGAGCTCTGAATGTCCCAAAAACATTTGCAGCCTGAAAGGGGCATTAACCCGCATCCTAGACCTCTGAAATTCCAAAAAATATTTAGTGCACAAAAAATGTATACTATACCCCTGAAACTCAGAATATGTTAGCAGCCCAAAGAAGGCCTTAAAATGCATTTTAGGCCTACAAAAATTTAGAAAACTTTGGAGGCCCAAAAAAGGCGTTTACAGGCATCCTAGACCCCCTAAAGTCCAGAAAATGTTGTGGGACTAAAAATGGTGTCAGAGAGCTCCGAATGTCCCAAAAACATGTGCAACCTGAAAGGGGCATTAACCCGCATCCTAGACCACTGAAATTCCCAAAAATATTTTGCCACTAAAAATGCATCCTACACCCCTGAACGTTCATAAAATGTTAGCAGCCCAAAAAAGGCATTAAAATGCATTTTAGGCCTGCAAAAATTTAGAAAACTTTGGAGGCCCAAAAAAGGGGTTTACAGGCATCCTAGACCCCCTAAAGTCCAGAAAATGTTGTTGGACCAAAAATGGTGTCAGAGAGCTCTGAATGTCCCAATAACATCTGCAGCCTGAAAGGGGCATTAACCCGCATCCTAGACCTCTGAAATTCCTAAAAATATTTTGTGCACGAAAAATGCATCCTATACCCCTGAAACTCAGAATATGTTAGTAGCCCAAAGAAGGCCTTAAAATGCATTTTAGGCCTACAAAAATTTAGAACACTTTGGAGGCCCAAAAAAGGGGTTTACAGGCATCCTAGACCCCCTAAAATCCAGAAAATGTTGTGGGACCAAAAATGGTGTCAGGGAGCTCTGAAAGGGGCATTAACCTGCATCCTAGACCACTGAAATTCACAAAAATATTTTTGGCACGAAAAATGCATCCTACACCCCTGAAAGTTCAGAAAATGTTGGCAGCTCAAGAAAAGGCCTTAAAATGCATGTTAGGCCTTCAAAAATGTTGAAAACTTTGGAGGCCCAAAAAAGGGGTTTACAGGCATCCTAGACCCCCTAAAGTCCAGAAAATGTTGTTGGACCAATATCGGTGTCAGAGAGCTATGAATGTCCCAAAAACATTTGCAGCCTGAAAGGGGCATTAACCCGCATCCTAGACCACTGAAATTTCCCAAAATATTTTTGGCATGAAAAATGCATGCTACACCCCTGAAAGTTCAGAAAACACCCCAGAAATGTTGCCAGCTCAAAAAAGGCCTTAAAATGCATCTTAGACCTGCAAAAATGTTGAAAACTTTGAAGACCCAAAAAAGGGGTTTACAGGCATCCTAGACCCCCTAAAGTCAAGAAAATGTTGTTGGACCAAAAATGGTGTCAGAGAGCTCTGAATGTCCCAAAAACATTTGCAGCCTGAAAGGGGCATTAACACGCATCCTAGACCACTGAAATTTCCCAAAATATTTTTGCCATGAAAAATGCATGCTACACCCCTGAAAGTTCAGAAAACACCCCAGAAATGTTGCCAGGTCAAAAAAGGCCTTGAAATGCATCCTAGACCTCTGAAATTCCAAAAAATATTTTGTGCACGAAAAATTCATACTACACCCCTGAAAGTTCAGAATAGGTTAGCAGCCCAAAAAAGGCATTAAAATGCATTTTAGGCCTGCAAAAATGTTGAAAACTTTGGAGGCGCAAAATAGGGGTTTACAGGCATCCTAGACCTCCTAAAGTCCAGAAAATGTTGTTGGATCAAAAACGGTGTCAGAGAGCTCTGAATGTCCCAAAAACATTTGCAGCCTGAAAGGGTCATTAACCCGCATCCTAGACCTCCGAAATTCCCAAAAATATTTTTTGCACGAAAAATTCATACTACACCCTTGAAAGTTCAGAATATGTTAGCAGCCCAAAAAAGGCATTAAAATGCATTTTAGGCCTGCAAAAATTTAGAAAACTTTGGAGGCCCAAAAAGGGGTTTACAGGCATCCTAGACCCCCTAAAGTCCAGAAAATGTTGTTGGACCAAAAATGGTGTCAGAGAGCTCTGAATGTCCCAAAAACATTTGCAGCCTGAAAGGGGCATTAACCCGCATCCTAGACCTCTGAAATTCCAAAAAATATTTAGTGCACAAAAAATGTATACTATACCCCTGAAACTCAGAATATGTTAGCAGCCCAAAGAAGGCCTTAAAATGCATTTTAGGCCTACAAAAATTTAGAAAACTTTGGAGGCCCAAAAAAGGCGTTTACAGGCATCCTAGACCCCCTAAAGTCCAGAAAATGTTGTGGGACTAAAAATGGTGTCAGAGAGCTCCGAATGTCCCAAAAACATGTGCAACCTGAAAGGGGCATTAACCCGCATCCTAGACCACTGAAATTCCCAAAAATATTTTGCCACTAAAAATGCATCCTACACCCCTGAACGTTCATAAAATGTTAGCAGCCCAAAAAAGGCATTAAAATGCATTTTAGGCCTGCAAAAATTTAGAAAACTTTGGAGGCCCAAAAAAGGGGTTTACAGGCATCCTAGACCCCCTAAAGTCCAGAAAATGTTGTTGGACCAAAAATGGTGTCAGAGAGCTCTGAATGTCCCAATAACATCTGCAGCCTGAAAGGGGCATTAACCCGCATCCTAGACCTCTGAAATTCCTAAAAATATTTTGTGCACGAAAAATGCATCCTATACCCCTGAAACTCAGAATATGTTAGTAGCCCAAAGAAGGCCTTAAAATGCATTTTAGGCCTACAAAAATTTAGAACACTTTGGAGGCCCAAAAAAGGGGTTTACAGGCATCCTAGACCCCCTAAAATCCAGAAAATGTTGTGGGACCAAAAATGGTGTCAGGGAGCTCTGAAAGGGGCATTAACCTGCATCCTAGACCACTGAAATTCACAAAAATATTTTTGGCACGAAAAATGCATCCTACACCCCTGAAAGTTCAGAAAATGTTGGCAGCTCAAGAAAAGGCCTTAAAATGCATGTTAGGCCTTCAAAAATGTTGAAAACTTTGGAGGCCCAAAAAAGGGGTTTACAGGCATCCTAGACCCCCTAAAGTCCAGAAAATGTTGTTGGACCAATATCGGTGTCAGAGAGCTATGAATGTCCCAAAAACATTTGCAGCCTGAAAGGGGCATTAACCCGCATCCTAGACCACTGAAATTTCCCAAAATATTTTTGGCATGAAAAATGCATGCTACACCCCTGAAAGTTCAGAAAACACCCCAGAAATGTTGCCAGCTCAAAAAAGGCCTTAAAATGCATCTTAGACCTGCAAAAATGTTGAAAACTTTGAAGACCCAAAAAAGGGGTTTACAGGCATCCTAGACCCCCTAAAGTCAAGAAAATGTTGTTGGACCAAAAATGGTGTCAGAGAGCTCTGAATGTCCCAAAAACATTTGCAGCCTGAAAGGGGCATTAACACGCATCCTAGACCACTGAAATTTCCCAAAATATTTTTGCCATGAAAAATGCATGCTACACCCCTGAAAGTTCAGAAAACACCCCAGAAATGTTGCCAGGTCAAAAAAGGCCTTGAAATGCATCCTAGACCTCTGAAATTCCAAAAAATATTTTGTGCACGAAAAATTCATACTACACCCCTGAAAGTTCAGAATAGGTTAGCAGCCCAAAAAAGGCATTAAAATGCATTTTAGGCCTGCAAAAATGTTGAAAACTTTGGAGGCGCAAAATAGGGGTTTACAGGCATCCTAGACCTCCTAAAGTCCAGAAAATGTTGTTGGATCAAAAACGGTGTCAGAGAGCTCTGAATGTCCCAAAAACATTTGCAGCCTGAAAGGGTCATTAACCCGCATCCTAGACCTCCGAAATTCCCAAAAATATTTTTTGCACGAAAAATGTATACTACCCCTAAAAGTTCAGAATATGTTAGAAGCCCAAAAAATGCATTCAAATGCATTTTAGGCCTGCAAAAATTTAGAAAACTTTGGAGGCCCAAAAAAGGGGTTTACAGGCATCCTAGACCCCTAAAGTCCAGAAAATGTTGTTGGACCAAAATCGGTGTCAGAGAGCTCCGAATGTCCCAAAAACATGTGCAACCTGAAAGGGGCATTAACCCGCATCCTAGACCACTGAAATTCCCAAAAATATATTTGCCATGAAAAATGCATCCTACACCCCTGCAAGTTCAGAAAATGTTGGCAGCTCAAGAAAAGGCCTTAAAATGCATGTTAGGCCTTCAAAAATGTTGAAAACTTTGGAGGCACAAAATAGGGGTTTACAGGCATCCTAGACCTCCTAAAGTCCAGAAAATGTTGTTGGATCAAAAACGGTGTCAGAGAGCTCTGATTGTCCCAAAAACATTTGCAGCCACTGAAATTCCCAAAAATATTTTTGGCACGAAAAATGCATCCTACACCCCTGAAAGTTGAGAAAATGTTGGCAGCTCAAGAAAAGGCCTTAAAACACATGTTAGGCCTTCAAAAATGTTGAAAACTTTGGAGGCCCAAAAAAGGGGTTTACAGGCATTCTAGACCCCCTAAGGTCCAGAAAATCTTGTTGGACCAAAAACGGTGTCAGAGAGCTCTGAATGTCCCAAAAACATGTGCAACCTGAAAGGGGCATTAACTCGCATCCCAGACCACTGAAATTCCCAAAAATATTTTTGGCACTAAAAATACATCCTACACCCCTGAAAGTTCAGAAAATGTTTGCAGCTCAAGAAAAGGCCTTAAAATGCATGTTCGGCCTTCAAAAATGTTGAAAACTTTGGAGGCCCAAAAAAGGGGTTTACAGGCATCCTAGACCCCCTAAAGTCCAGAAAATGTTGTTGGACCAGAATCGGTGTCAGAGAGCTCTGAATGTCCCAAAAACATTTGCAGCCTGAAAGGGGCATTAACCCACATCCTAGACCACTGAAATGCCCAAAAATATTTTTGCCCTGAAAAATGCATCCTACACCCCTGCAGGTTCAGAAAATGTTGGCAACTCCAAAAAAGGCCTTAAAATGCATGTTAGGCCTTCAAAAACGTTGAAAACTTTGGAGGCCCAAAAAAGGGATTTACAGGCATCCTAGACCCCCTAACGTCCAGAAAATGTTGTTGGATCAAAAACGGTGTCAGAAAGCTCTGAATGTCCCAAAAACATGTGCAACCTGAAAGGGGCATTAACCCGCATCCTAGACCACTGAAATTCCCAAAAATATTTTTGGCAATAAAAATGCATCCTACACCCCTGAAAGTTCAGAAAATGTTGGCAGCTCAAGAAAAGGCCTTAAAATGCATGTTAGGCCTTCAAAAATGTTGAAAACTTTGGAGGCACAAAATAGGGGTTTACAGGCATCCTAGACCTCCTAAAGTCCAGAAAATGTTGTTGGATCAAAAACGGTGTCAGAGAGCTCTGAATGTCCCAAAAACATTTGCAGCCTGAAAGGGGCATTAACCCACATCCTAGACCTCTGAAATTCCCAAAAATATTTTGTGCACGAAAAATTCATACTACACCCTTGAAAGTTCAGAATATGTTAGCAGCCCAAAAAAGGCATTAAAATGCATTTTAGGCCTGCAAAAATTTAGAAAACTTTGGATGCCCAAAAAAGGGGTTTACAGGCATCCTAGAACCCCTAAAGTCCAGAAAATGTTGTTGGACCAAAAATGGTGTCAGAGAGCTCTGAATGTCCCAAAAACATTTGCAGCCTGAAAGGGGCATTAACCCGCATCCTAGACCTCTAAAATTCCCAAAAATATTTTGTGCACGAAAAATTCATACTACACCCCTGAAAGTTCAGAATATGTTAGCAGCCCAAAGAAGGCCTTAAAATGCATTTTAGGCCTACAAAAATTTAGAAAACTTTGGAGGCCCAAAAAAGGCGTTTACGGGCATCCTAGACCCCCTAAAGACCAGAAAATGTTGGTGGATCAAAAATGGTGTCAGAGAGCTCCGAATGTCCCAAAAACATGTGCAACCTGAAAGGGGCATTAACCCGCATCCTAGACCACTGAAATTCCCAAAAACATTTTGCCACTAAAAATGCATCCTACACCCCTGAACGTTCATAAAATGTTAGCAGCCCAAAAAAGGCATTAAAATGCATTTTAGGCCTGCAAAAATTTAGAAAACTTTGGAGGCCCAAAAAAGGCGTTTACAGGCATCCTAGACCCCCTAAAGTCCAGAAAATGTTGTGGGACTAAAAATGGTGTCAGAGAGCTCCGAATGTCCCAAAAACATGTGCAACCTGAAAGGGGCATTAACCCGCATCCTAGACCACTGAAATTCCCAAAAATATTTTGCCACTTAAAATGCATCCTACACCCCTGAACGTTCATAAAATGTTAGCAGCCCAAAAAAGGCATTAAAATGCATTTTAGGCCTGCAAAAATTTAGAAAACTTTGGAGGCCCAGAAAAGGGGTTTACAAGCATCCTAGACCCCCTAAAGACCAGAAAATGTTGGTGGATCAAAAACGGTGTCAGAGAGCTCCGAATGTCCCAAAAACATGTGCAACCTGAAAGGGGCATTAACCCACATCCTAGACCTCTGAAATTCCCAAAAATATTTTGTGCACGAAAAATTCATACTACACCCTTGAAAGTTCAGAATATGTTAGCAGCCCAAAAAAGGCATTAAAATGCATTTTAGGCCTGCAAAAATTTAGAAAACTTTGGAGGCTCAAAAAGGGGTTTACAGGCATCCTAGACCCCCTAAAGTCCAGAAAATGTTGTTGGACCAAAAATGGTGTCAGAGAGCTCTGAATGTCCCAAAAACATTTGCAGCCTGAAAGGGGCATTAACCCGCATCCTAGACCTCTGAAATTCCAAAAAATATTTTGTGCACAAAAAATGTATACTATACCCCTGAAACTCAGAATATGTTAGCAGCCCAAAGAAGGCCTTAAAATGCATTTTAGGCCTACAAAAATTTAGAAAACTTTGGAGGCCCAAAAAAGGCGTTTACAGGCATCCTAGACCCCCTAAAGTCCAGAAAATGTTGTGGGACTAAAAATGGTGTCAGAGAGCTCCGAATGTCCCAAAAACATGTGCAACCTGAAAGGGGCATTAACCCGCATCCTAGACCACTGAAATTCCCAAAAATATTTTGCCACTAAAAATGCATCCTACACCCCTGAACGTTCATAAAATGTTAGCAGCCCAAAAAAGGCATTAAAAGGCATTTTAGGCCTGCAAAAATTTAGAAAACTTTGGAGGCCCAAAAAAGGGGTTTACAGGCATCCTAGACCCCCTAAAGTCCAGAAAATGTTGTTGGACCAAAAATGGTGTCAGAGAGCTCTGAATGTCCCAAAAACATCTGCAGCCTGAAAGGGGCATTAACCCGCATCCTAGACCTCTGAAATTCCTAAAAATATTTTGTGCACGAAAAATGCATCCTATACCCCTGAAACTCAGAATATGTTAGTAGCCCAAAGAAGGCCTTAAAATGCATTTTAGGCCTACAAAAATTTAGAACACTTTGGAGGCCCAAAAAAGGGGTTTACAGGCATCCTAGACCCCCTAAAGTCCAGAAAATGCTGTGGGACCAAAAATGGTGTCAGGGAGCTCTGAAAGGGGCATTAACCTGCATCCTAGACCACTGAAATTCACAAAAATATTTTTGGCACGAAAAATGCATCCTACACCCCTGAAAGTTCAGAAAATGTTGGCAGCTCAAGAAAAGGCCTTAAAATGCATGTTAGGCCTTCAAAAATGTTGAAAACTTTGGAGGCCCAAAAAAGGGGTTTACAGGCATCCTAGACCCCCTAAAGTCCAGAAAATGTTGTTGGACCAATATCGGTGTCAGAGAGCTATGAATGTCCCAAAAACATTTGCAGCCTGAAAGGGGCATTAACACGCATCCTAGACCACTGAAATTTCCCAAAATATTTTTGCCATGAAAAATGCATGCTACACCCCTGAAAGTTCAGAAAACACCCCAGAAATGTTGCCAGGTCAAAAAAGGCCTTGAAATGCATCCTAGACCTCTGAAATTCCAAAAAATATTTTGTGCACGAAAAATTCATACTACACCCCTGAAAGTTCAGAATATGTTAGCAGCCCAAAAAAGGCATTAAAATGCATTTTAGGCCTGCAAAAATGTTGAAAACTTTGGAGGCGCAAAATAGGGGTTTACAGGCATCCTAGACCTCCTAAAGTCCAGAAAATGTTGTTGGATCAAAAACGGTGTCAGAGAGCTCTGAATGTCCCAAAAACATTTGCAGCCTGAAAGGGTCATTAACCCGCATCCTAGACCTCTAAAATTCCCAAAAATATTTTGTGCACGAAAAATTCATACTACACCCCTGAAAGTTCAGAATATGTTAGCAGCCCAAAGAAGGCCTTAAAATGCATTTTAGGCCTACAAAAATTTAGAAAACTTTGGAGGCCCAAAAAAGGCGTTTACGGGCATCCTAGACCCCCTAAAGACCAGAAAATGTTGGTGGATCAAAAATGGTGTCAGAGAGCTCCGAATGTCCCAAAAACATGTGCAACCTGAAAGGGGCATTAACCCGCATCCTAGACCACTGAAATTCCCAAAAACATTTTGCCACTAAAAATGCATCCTACACCCCTGAACGTTCATAAAATGTTAGCAGCCCAAAAAAGGCATTAAAATGCATTTTAGGCCTGCAAAAATTTAGAAAACTTTGGAGGCCCAAAAAAGGCGTTTACAGGCATCCTAGACCCCCTAAAGTCCAGAAAATGTTGTGGGACTAAAAATGGTGTCAGAGAGCTCCGAATGTCCCAAAAACAGGTGCAACCTGAAAGGGGCATTAACCCGCATCCTAGACCACTGAAATTCCCAAAAATATTTTGCCACTAAAAATGCATCCTACACCCCTGAACGTTCATAAAATGTTAGCAGCCCAAAAAAGGCATTAAAATGCATTTTAGGCCTGCAAAAATTTAGAAAACTTTGGAGGCCCAGAAAAGGGGTTTACAAGCATCCTAGACCCCCTAAAGACCAGAAAATGTTGGTGGATCAAAAACGGTGTCAGAGCTCCGAATGTCCCAAAAACATGTGCAACCTGAAAGGGGCATTAACCCACATCCTAGACCTCTGAAATTCCCAAAAATATTTTGTGCACGAAAAATTCATACTACACCCTTGAAAGTTCAGAATATGTTAGCAGCCCAAAAAAGGCATTAAAATGCATTTTAGGCCTGCAAAAATTTAGAAAACTTTGGACGCCCAAAAAGGGGTTTACAGGCATCCTAGACCCCCTAAAGTCCAGAAAATGTTGTTGGACCAAAAATGGTGTCAGAGAGCTCTGAATGTCCCAAAAACATTTGCAGCCTGAAAGGGGCATTAACCCGCATCCTAGACCTCTGAAATTCCAAAAAATATTTTGTGCACAAAAAATGTATACTATACCCCTGAAACTCAGAATATGTTAGCAGCCCAAAGAAGGCCTTAAAATGCATTTTAGGCCTACAAAAATTTAGAAAACTTTGGAGGCCCAAAAAAGGCGTTTACAGGCATCCTAGACCCCCTAAAGTCCAGAAAATGTTGTGGGACTAAAAATGGTGTCAGAGAGCTCCGAATGTCCCAAAAACATGTGCAACCTGAAAGGGGCATTAACCCGCATCCTAGACCACTGAAATTCCCAAAAATATTTTGCCACTAAAAATGCATCCTACACCCCTGAACGTTCATAAAATGTTAGCAGCCCAAAAAAGGCATTAAAATGCATTTTAGGCCTGCAAAAATTTAGAAAACTTTGGAGGCCCAAAAAAGGGGTTTACAGGCATCCTAGACCCCCTAAAGTCCAGAAAATGTTGTTGGACCAAAAATGGTGTCAGAGAGCTCTGAATGTCCCAAAAACATCTGCAGCCTGAAAGGGGCATTAACCCGCATCCTAGACCTCTGAAATTCCTAAAAATATTTTGTGCACGAAAAATGCATCCTATACCCCTGAAACTCAGAATATGTTAGTAGCCCAAAGAAGGCCTTAAAATGCATTTTAGGCCTACAAAAATTTAGAACACTTTGGAGGCCCAAAAAAGGGGTTTACAGGCATCCTAGACCCCCTAAAGTCCAGAAAATGTTGTGGGACCAAAAATGGTGTCAGGGAGCTCTGAAAGGGGCATTAACCTGCATCCTAGACCACTGAAATTCACAAAAATATTTTTGGCACGAAAAATGCATCCTACACCCCTGAAAGTTCAGAAAATGTTGGCAGCTCAAGAAAAGGCCTTAAAATGCATGTTAGGCCTTCAAAAATGTTGAAAACTTTGGAGGCCCAAAAAAGGGGTTTACAGGCATCCTAGACCCCCTAAAGTCCAGAAAATGTTGTTGGACCAATATCGGTGTCAGAGAGCTATGAATGTCCCAAAAACATTTGCAGCCTGAAAGGGGCATTAACCCGCATCCTAGACCACTGAAATTTCCCAAAATATTTTTGGCATGAAAAATGCATGCTACACCCCTGAAAGTTCAGAAAACACCCCAGAAATGTTGCCAGCTCAAAAAAGGCCTTAAAATGCATCTTAGACCTGCAAAAATGTTGAAAACTTTGAAGACCCAAAAAAGGGGTTTACAGGCATCCTAGACCCCCTAAAGTCAAGAAAATGTTGTTGGACCAAAAATGGTGTCAGAGAGCTCTGAATGTCCCAAAAACATTTGCAGCCTGAAAGGGGCATTAACACGCATCCTAGACCACTGAAATTTCCCAAAATATTTTTGCCATGAAAAATGCATGCTACACCCCTGAAGGTTCAGAAAACACCCCAGAAATGTTGCCAGGTCAAAAAAGGCCTTGAAATGCATCCTAGACCTCTGAAATTCCAAAAAATATTTTGTGCACGAAAAATTCATACTACACCCCTGAAAGTTCAGAATATGTTAGCAGCCCAAAAAAGGCATTAAAATGCATTTTAGGCCTGCAAAAATGTTGAAAACTTTGGAGGCGCAAAATAGGGGTTTACAGGCATCCTAGACCTCCTAAAGTCCAGAAAATGTTGTTGGATCAAAAACGGTGTCAGAGAGCTCTGAATGTCCCAAAAACATTTGCAGCCTGAAAGGGTCATTAACCCGCATCCTAGACCTCTAAAATTCCCAAAAATATTTTGTGCACGAAAAATTCATACTACACCCCTGAACGTTCAGAATATGTTAGCAGCCCAAAGAAGGCCTTAAAATGCATTTTAGGCCTACAAAAATTTAGAAAACTTTGGAGGCCCAAAAAAGGCGTTTACGGGCATCCTAGACCCCCTAAAGTCCAGAAAATGTTGTGGGACCAAAAATAGTGTCAGAGAGCTCTGAATGTCCCAAAAACATTTGCAGCCTGAAAGGGGCATTAACCGGCATCCTTGACCTCTGAAATTCCCAAAAATATTTTTTGCACGAAAAATGTATACTACCCCTAAAAGTTCAGAATATGTTAGAAGCCCAAAAAATGCATTCAAATGCATTTTAGGCCTGCAAAAATTTAGAAAACTTTGGAGGCCCAAAAAAGGGGTTTACAGGCATCCTAGACCCCTAAAGTCCAGAAAATGTTGTTGGACCAAAATCGGTGTCAGAGAGCTCCGAATGTCCCAAAAACATGTGCAACCTGAAAGGGGCATTAACCCGCATCCTAGACCACTGAAATTCCCAAAAATATATTTGCCATGAAAAATGCATCCTACACCCCTGCAAGTTCAGAAAATGTTGGCAGCTCAAGAAAAGGCCTTAAAATGCATGTTAGGCCTTCAAAAATGTTGAAAACTTTGGAGGCACAAAATAGGGGTTTACAGGCATCCTAGACCTCCTAAAGTCCAGAAAATGTTGTTGGATCAAAAACGGTGTCAGAGAGCTCTGATTGTCCCAAAAACATTTGCAGCCACTGAAATTCCCAAAAATATTTTTGGCACGAAAAATGCATCCTACACCCCTGAAAGTTGAGAAAATGTTGGCAGCTCAAGAAAAGGCCTTAAAACACATGTTAGGCCTTCAAAAATGTTGAAAACTTTGGAGGCCCAAAAAAGGGGTTTACAGGCATTCTAGACCCCCTAAGGTCCAGAAAATCTTGTTGGACCAAAAACGGTGTCAGAGAGCTCTGAATGTCCCAAAAACATGTGCAACCTGAAAGGGGCATTAACTCGCATCCCAGACCACTGAAATTCCCAAAAATATTTTTGGCACTAAAAATACATCCTACACCCCTGAAAGTTCAGAAAATGTTTGCAGCTCAAGAAAAGGCCTTAAAATGCATGTTCGGCCTTCAAAAATGTTGAAAACTTTGGAGGCCCAAAAAAGGGGTTTACAGGCATCCTAGACCCCCTAAAGTCCAGAAAATGTTGTTGGACCAGAATCGGTGTCAGAGAGCTCTGAATGTCCCAAAAACATTTGCAGCCTGAAAGGGGCATTAACCCACATCCTAGACCACTGAAATGCCCAAAAATATTTTTGCCCTGAAAAATGCATCCTACACCCCTGCAGGTTCAGAAAATGTTGGCAACTCCAAAAAAGGCCTTAAAATGCATGTTAGGCCTTCAAAAACGTTGAAAACTTTGGAGGCCCAAAAAAGGGATTTACAGGCATCCTAGACCCCCTAACGTCCAGAAAATGTTGTTGGATCAAAAACGGTGTCAGAAAGCTCTGAATGTCCCAAAAACATGTGCAACCTGAAAGGTGCATTAACCCGCATCCTAGACCACTGAAATTCCCAAAAATATTTTTGGCAATAAAAATGCATCCTACACCCCTGAAAGTTCAGAAAATGTTGGCAGCTCAAGAAAAGGCCTTAAAATGCATGTTAGGCCTTCAAAAATGTTGAAAACTTTGGAGGCACAAAATAGGGGTTTACAGGCATCCTAGACCTCCTAAAGTCCAGAAAATGTTGTTGGATCAAAAACGGTGTCAGAGAGCTCTGAATGTCCCAAAAACATTTGCAGCCTGAAAGGGGCATTAACCCACATCCTAGACCTCTGAAATTCCCAAAAATATTTTGTGCACGAAAAATTCATACTACACCCTTGAAAGTTCAGAATATGTTAGCAGCCCAAAGAAGGCCTTAAAATGCATTTTAGGCCTACAAAAATTTAGAAAACTTTGGAGGCCCAAAAAAGGCGTTTACAGGCATCCTAGACCCCCTAAAGTCCAGAAAATGTTGTGGGACTAAAAATGGTGTCAGAGAGCTCCGAATGTCCCAAAAACATGTGCAACCTGAAAGGGGCATTAACCCGCATCCTAGACCACTGAAATTCCCAAAAATATTTTGCCACTAAAAATGCATCCTACACCCCTGAACGTTCATAAAATGTTAGCAGCCCAAAAAAGGCATTAAAATGCATTTTAGGCCTGCAAAAATTTAGAAAACTTTGGAGGCCCAAAAAAGGGGTTTACAGGCATCCTAGACCCCCTAAAGTCCAGAAAATGTTGTTGGACCAAAAATGGTGTCAGAGAGCTCTGAATGTCCCAATAACATCTGCAGCCTGAAAGGGGCATTAACCCGCATCCTAGACCTCTGAAATTCCTAAAAATATTTTGTGCACGAAAAATGCATCCTATACCCCTGAAACTCAGAATATGTTAGTAGCCCAAAGAAGGCCTTAAAATGCATTTTAGGCCTACAAAAATTTAGAACACTTTGGAGGCCCAAAAAAGGGGTTTACAGGCATCCTAGACCCCCTAAAATCCAGAAAATGTTGTGGGACCAAAAATGGTGTCAGGGAGCTCTGAAAGGGGCATTAACCTGCATCCTAGACCACTGAAATTCACGAAAATATTTTTGGCACGAAAAATGCATCCTACACCCCTGAAAGTTCAGAAAATGTTGGCAGCTCAAGAAAAGGCCTTAAAATGCATGTTAGGCCTTCAAAAATGTTGAAAACTTTGGAGGCCCAAAAAAGGGGTTTACAGGCATCCTAGACCCCCTAAAGTCCAGAAAATGTTGTTGGACCAATATCGGTGTCAGAGAGCTATGAATGTCCCAAAAACATTTGCAGCCTGAAAGGGGCATTAACCCGCATCCTAGACCACTGAAATTTCCCAAAATATTTTTGGCATGAAAAATGCATGCTACACCCCTGAAAGTTCAGAAAACACCCCAGAAATGTTGCCAGCTCAAAAAAGGCCTTAAAATGCATCTTAGACCTGCAAAAATGTTGAAAACTTTGAAGACCCAAAAAAGGGGTTTACAGGCATCCTAGACCCCCTAAAGTCAAGAAAATGTTGTTGGACCAAAAATGGTGTCAGAGAGCTCTGAATGTCCCAAAAACATTTGCAGCCTGAAAGGGGCATTAACACGCATCCTAGACCACTGAAATTTCCCAAAATATTTTTGCCATGAAAAATGCATGCTACACCCCTGAAAGTTCAGAAAACACCCCAGAAATGTTGCCAGGTCAAAAAAGGCCTTGAAATGCATCCTAGACCTCTGAAATTCCAAAAAATATTTTGTGCACGAAAAATTCATACTACACCCCTGAAAGTTCAGAATAGGTTAGCAGCCCAAAAAAGGCATTAAAATGCATTTTAGGCCTGCAAATATGTTGAAAACTTTGGAGGCGCAAAATAGGGGTTTACAGGCATCCTAGACCTCCTAAAGTCCAGAAAATGTTGTTGGATCAAAAACGGTGTCAGAGAGCTCTGAATGTCCCAAAAACATTTGCAGCCTGAAAGGGTCATTAACCCGCATCCTAGACCTCTAAAATTCCCAAAAATATTTTGTGCACGAAAAATTCATACTACACCCCTGAAAGTTCAGAATATGTTAGCAGCCCAAAGAAGGCCTTAAAATGCATTTTAGGCCTACAAAAATTTAGAAAACTTTGGAGGCCCAAAAAAGGCGTTTACGGGCATCCTAGACGCCCTAAAGTCCAGAAAATGTTGTGGGACCAAAAATAGTGTCAGAGAGCTCTGAATGTCCCAAAAACATTTGCAGCCTGAAAGGGGCATTAACCGGCATCCTTGACCTCTGAAATTCCCAAAAATATTTTTTGCACGAAAAATGTATACTACCCCTAAAAGTTCAGAATATGTTAGAAGCCCAAAAAATGCATTCAAATGCATTTTAGGCCTGCAAAAATTTAGAAAACTTTGGAGGCCCAAAAAAGGGGTTTACAGACATCCTAGACCCCCTAAAGTCCAGAAAATGTTGTTGGACCAAAATCGGTGTCAGAGAGCTCCGAATGTCCCAAAAACATGTGCAACCTGAAAGGGGCATTAACCCGCATCCTAGACCACTGAAATTCCCAAAAATATATTTGCCATGAAAAATGCATCCTACACCCCTGCAAGTTCAGAAAATGTTGGCAGCTCAAGAAAAGGCCTTAAAATGCATGTTAGGCCTTCAAAAATGTTGAAAACTTTGGAGGCACAAAATAGGGGTTTACAGGCATCCTAGACCTCCTAAAGTCCAGAAAATGTTGTTGGATCAAAAATGGTGTCAGAGAGCTCTGAATGTCCCAAAAACATTTGCAGCCACTGAAATTCCCAAAAATATTTTTGGCACGAAAAATGCATCCTACACCCCTGAAAGTTGAGAAAATGTTGGCAGCTCAAGAAAAGGCCTTAAAACACATGTTAGGCCTTCAAAAATGTTGAAAACTTTGGAGGCCCAAAAAAGGGGTTTACAGGCATTCTAGACCCCCTAAGGTCCAGAAAATCTTGTTGGACCAAAAACGGTGTCAGAGAGCTCTGAATGTCCCAAAAACATGTGCAACCTGAAAGGGGCATTAACTCGCATCCCAGACCACTGAAATTCCCAAAAATATTTTTGGCACTAAAAATACATCCTACACCCCTGAAAGTTCAGAAAATGTTTGCAGCTCAAGAAAAGGCCTTAAAATGCATGTTCGGCCTTCAAAAATGTTGAAAACTTTGGAGGCCCAAAAAAGGGGTTTACAGGCATCCTAGACCCCCTAAAGTCCAGAAAATGTTGTTGGACCAGAATCGGTGTCAGAGAGCTCTGAATGTCCCAAAAACATTTGCAGCCTGAAAGGGGCATTAACCCACATCCTAGACCTCTGAAATTCCCAAAAATATTTTGTGCACGAAAAATTCATACTACACCCTTGAAAGTTCAGAATATGTTAGCAGCCCAAAGAAGGCCTTAAAATGCATTTTAGGCCTACAAAAATTTAGAAAACTTTGGAGGCCCAAAAAAGGCGTTTACAGGCATCCTAGACCCCCTAAAGTCCAGAAAATGTTGTGGGACTAAAAATGGTGTCAGAGAGCTCCGAATGTCCCAAAAACATGTGCAACCTGAAAGGGGCATTAACCCGCATCCTAGACCACTGAAATTCCCAAAAATATTTTGCCACTTAAAATGCATCCTACACCCCTGAACGTTCATAAAATGTTAGCAGCCCAAAAAAGGCATTAAAATGCATTTTAGGCCTGCAAAAATTTAGAAAACTTTGGAGGCCCAAAAAAGGGGTTTACAGGCATCCTAGACCCCCTAAAGTCCAGAAAATGTTGTTGGACCAAAAATGGTGTCAGAGAGCTCTGAATGTCCCAATAACATCTGCAGCCTGAAAGGGGCATTAACCCGCATCCTAGACCTCTGAAATTCCTAAAAATATTTTGTGCACGAAAAATGCATCCTATACCCCTGAAACTCAGAATATGTTAGTAGCCCAAAGAAGGCCTTAAAATGCATTTTAGGCCTACAAAAATTTAGAACACTTTGGAGGCCCAAAAAAGGGGTTTACAGGCATCCTAGACCCCCTAAAATCCAGAAAATGTTGTGGGACCAAAAATGGTGTCAGGGAGCTCTGAAAGGGGCATTAACCTGCATCCTAGACCACTGAAATTCACGAAAATATTTTTGGCACGAAAAATGCATCCTACACCCCTGAAAGTTCAGAAAATGTTGGCAGCTCAAGAAAAGGCCTTAAAATGCATGTTAGGCCTTCAAAAATGTTGAAAACTTTGGAGGCCCAAAAAAGGGGTTTACAGGCATCCTAGACCCCCTAAAGTCCAGAAAATGTTGTTGGACCAATATCGGTGTCAGAGAGCTATGAATGTCCCAAAAACATTTGCAGCCTGAAAGGGGCATTAACCCGCATCCTAGACCACTGAAATTTCCCAAAATATTTTTGGCATGAAAAATGCATGCTACACCCCTGAAAGTTCAGAAAACACCCCAGAAATGTTGCCAGCTCAAAAAAGGCCTTAAAATGCATCTTAGACCTGCAAAAATGTTGAAAACTTTGAAGACCCAAAAAAGGGGTTTACAGGCATCCTAGACCCCCTAAAGTCAAGAAAATGTTGTTGGACCAAAAATGGTGTCAGAGAGCTCTGAATGTCCCAAAAACATTTGCAGCCTGAAAGGGGCATTAACACGCATCCTAGACCACTGAAATTTCCCAAAATATTTTTGCCATGAAAAATGCATGCTACACCCCTGAAAGTTCAGAAAACACCCCAGAAATGTTGCCAGGTCAAAAAAGGCCTTGAAATGCATCCTAGACCTCTGAAATTCCAAAAAATATTTTGTGCACGAAAAATTCATACTACACCCCTGAAAGTTCAGAATAGGTTAGCAGCCCAAAAAAGGCATTAAAATGCATTTTAGGCCTGCAAATATGTTGAAAACTTTGGAGGCGCAAAATAGGGGTTTACAGGCATCCTAGACCTCCTAAAGTCCAGAAAATGTTGTTGGATCAAAAACGGTGTCAGAGAGCTCTGAATGTCCCAAAAACATTTGCAGCCTGAAAGGGTCATTAACCCGCATCCTAGACCTCTAAAATTCCCAAAAATATTTTGTGCACGAAAAATTCATACTACACCCCTGAAAGTTCAGAATATGTTAGCAGCCCAAAGAAGGCCTTAAAATGCATTTTAGGCCTACAAAAATTTAGAAAACTTTGGAGGCCCAAAAAAGGCGTTTACGGGCATCCTAGATGCCCTAAAGTCCAGAAAATGTTGTGGGACCAAAAATAGTGTCAGAGAGCTCTGAATGTCCCAAAAACATTTGCAGCCTGAAAGGGGCATTAACCGGCATCCTTGACCTCTGAAATTCCCAAAAATATTTTTTGCACGAAAAATGTATACTACCCCTAAAAGTTCAGAATATGTTAGAAGCCCAAAAAATGCATTCAAATGCATTTTAGGCCTGCAAAAATTTAGAAAACTTTGGAGGCCCAAAAAAGGGGTTTACAGACATCCTAGACCCCCTAAAGTCCAGAAAATGTTGTTGGACCAAAATCGGTGTCAGAGAGCTCCGAATGTCCCAAAAACATGTGCAACCTGAAAGGGGCATTAACCCGCATCCTAGACCACTGAAATTCCCAAAAATATATTTGCCATGAAAAATGCATCCTACACCCCTGCAAGTTCAGAAAATGTTGGCAGCTCAAGAAAAGGCCTTAAAATGCATGTTAGGCCTTCAAAAATGTTGAAAACTTTGGAGGCACAAAATAGGGGTTTACAGGCATCCTAGACCTCCTAAAGTCCAGAAAATGTTGTTGGATCAAAAATGGTGTCAGAGAGCTCTGAATGTCCCAAAAACATTTGCAGCCACTGAAATTCCCAAAAATATTTTTGGCACGAAAAATGCATCCTACACCCCTGAAAGTTGAGAAAATGTTGGCAGCTCAAGAAAAGGCCTTAAAACACATGTTAGGCCTTCAAAAATGTTGAAAACTTTGGAGGCCCAAAAAAGGGGTTTACAGGCATTCTAGACCCCCTAAGGTCCAGAAAATCTTGTTGGACCAAAAACGGTGTCAGAGAGCTCTGAATGTCCCAAAAACATGTGCAACCTGAAAGGGGCATTAACTCGCATCCCAGACCACTGAAATTCCCAAAAATATTTTTGGCACTAAAAATACATCCTACACCCCTGAAAGTTCAGAAAATGTTTGCAGCTCAAGAAAAGGCCTTAAAATGCATGTTCGGCCTTCAAAAATGTTGAAAACTTTGGAGGCCCAAAAAAGGGGTTTACAGGCATCCTAGACCCCCTAAAGTCCAGAAAATGTTGTTGGACCAGAATCGGTGTCAGAGAGCTCTGAATGTCCCAAAAACATTTGCAGCCTGAAAGGGGCATTAACCCACATCCTAGACCACTGAAATGCCCAAAAATATTTTTGCCCTGAAAAATGCATCCTACACCCCTGCAGGTTCAGAAAATGTTGGCAACTCCAAAAAAGGCCTTAAAATGCATGTTAGGCCTTCAAAAACGTTGAAAACTTTGGAGGCCCAAAAAAGGGATTTACAGGCATCCTAGACCCCCTAACGTCCAGAAAATGTTGTTGGATCAAAAACGGTGTCAGAAAGCTCTGAATGTCCCAAAAACATGTGCAACCTGAAAGGGGCATTAACCCGCATCCTAGACCACTGAAATTCCCAAAAATATTTTTGGCAATAAAAATGCATCCTACACCCTTGAAAGTTCAGAATATGTTAGCAGCCCAAAAAAGGCATTAAAATGCATTTTAGGCCTGCAAAAATTTAGAAAACTTTGGATGCCCAAAAAAGGGGTTTACAGGCATCCTAGAACCCCTAAAGTCCAGAAAATGTTGTTGGACCAAAAATGGTGTCAGAGAGCTCTGAATGTCCCAAAAACATTTGCAGCCTGAAAGGGGCATTAACCCGCATCCTAGACCTCTAAAATTCCCAAAAATATTTTGTGCACGAAAAATTCATACTACACCCCTGAAAGTTCAGAAAATGTTTGCAGCTCAAGAAAAGGCCTTAAAATGCATGTTCGGCCTTCAAAAATGTTGAAAACTTTGGAGGCCCAAAAAAGGGGTTTACAGGCATCCTAGACCCCCTAAAGTCCAGAAAATGTTGTTGGACCAAAATCGGTGTCAGAGAGCTCCGAATGTCCCAAAAACATGTGCAACCTGAAAGGGGCATTAACCCGCATCCTAGACCACTGAAATTCCCAAAAATATATTTGCCATGAAAAATGCATCCTACACCCCTGCAAGTTCAGAAAATGTTGGCAGCTCAAGAAAAGGCCTTAAAATGCATGTTAGGCCTTCAAAAATGTTGAAAACTTTGGAGGCACAAAATAGGGGTTTACAGGCATCCTAGACCTCCTAAAGTCCAGAAAATGTTGTTGGATCAAAAATGGTGTCAGAGAGCTCTGAATGTCCCAAAAACATGTGCAACCTGAAAGGGGCATTAACTCGCATCCCAGACCACTGAAATTCCCAAAAATATTTTTGGCACTAAAAATACATCCTACACCCCTGAAAGTTCAGAAAATGTTTGCAGCTCAAGAAAAGGCCTTAAAATGCATGTTCGGCCTTCAAAAATGTTGAAAACTTTGGAGGCCCAAAAAAGGGGTTTACAGGCATCCTAGACCCCCTAAAGTCCAGAAAATGTTGTTGGACCAGAATCGGTGTCAGAGAGCTCTGAATGTCCCAAAAACATTTGCAGCCTGAAAGGGGCATTAACCCACATCCTAGACCACTGAAATGCCCAAAAATATTTTTGCCCTGAAAAATGCATCCTACACCCCTGCAGGTTCAGAAAATGTTGGCAACTCCAAAAAAGGCCTTAAAATGCATGTTAGGCCTTCAAAAACGTTGAAAACTTTGGAGGCCCAAAAAAGGGATTTACAGGCATCCTAGACCCCCTAACGTCCAGAAAATGTTGTTGGATCAAAAACGGTGTCAGAAAGCTCTGAATGTCCCAAAAACATGTGCAACCTGAAAGGGGCATTAACCCGCATCCTAGACCACTGAAATTCCCAAAAATATTTTTGGCAATAAAAATGCATCCTACACCCCTGAAAGTTCAGAAAATGTTGGCAGCTCAAGAAAAGGCCTTAAAATGCATGTTAGGCCTTCAAAAATGTTGAAAACTTTGGAGGCACAAAATAGGGGTTTACAGGCATCCTAGACCTCCTAAAGTCCAGAAAATGTTGTTGGATCAAAAACGGTGTCAGAGAGCTCTGAATGTCCCAAAAACATTTGCAGCCTGAAAGGGGCATTAACCCACATCCTAGACCTCTGAAATTCCCAAAAATATTTTGTGCACGAAAAATTCATACTACACCCTTGAAAGTTCAGAATATGTTAGCAGCCCAAAAAAGGCATTAAAATGCATTTTAGGCCTGCAAAAATTTAGAAAACTTTGGATGCCCAAAAAAGGGGTTTACAGGCATCCTAGAACCCCTAAAGTCCAGAAAATGTTGTTGGACCAAAAATGGTGTCAGAGAGCTCTGAATATCCCAAAAACATTTGCAGCCTGAAAGGGGCATTAACCCGCATCCTAGACCTCTAAAATTCCCAAAAATATTTTGTGCACGAAAAATTCATACTACACCCCTGAAAGTTCAGAATATGTTAGCAGCCCAAAGAAGGCCTTAAAATGCATTTTAGGCCTACAAAAATTTAGAAAACTTTGGAGGCCCAAAAAAGGCGTTTACGGGCATCCTAGACCCCCTAAAGACCAGAAAATGTTGGTGGATCAAAAATGGTGTCAGAGAGCTCCGAATGTCCCAAAAACATGTGCAACCTGAAAGGGGCATTAACCCGCATCCTAGACCACTGAAATTCCCAAAAACATTTTGCCACTAAAAATGCATCCTACACCCCTGAACGTTCATAAAATGTTAGCAGCCCAAAAAAGGCATTAAAATGCATTTTAGGCCTGCAAAAATTTAGAAAACTTTGGAGGCCCAAAAAAGGCGTTTACAGGCATCCTAGACCCCCTAAAGTCCAGAAAATGTTGTGGGACTAAAAATGGTGTCAGAGAGCTCCGAATGTCCCAAAAACATGTGCAACCTGAAAGGGGCATTAACCCGCATCCTAGACCACTGAAATTCCCAAAAATATTTTGCCACTAAAAATGCATCCTACACCCCTGAACGTTCATAAAATGTTAGCAGCCCAAAAAAGGCATTAAAATGCATTTTAGGCCTGCAAAAATTTAGAAAACTTTGGAGGCCCAGAAAAGGGGTTTACAAGCATCCTAGACCCCCTAAAGACCAGAAAATGTTGGTGGATCAAAAACGGTGTCAGAGAGCTCCGAATGTCCCAAAAACATGTGCAACCTGAAAGGGGCATTAACCCACATCCTAGACCTCTGAAATTCCCAAAAATATTTTGTGCACGAAAAATTCATACTACACCCTTGAAAGTTCAGAATATGTTAGCAGCCCAAAAAAGGCATTAAAATGCATTTTAGGCCTGCAAAAATTTAGAAAACTTTGGAGGCTCAAAAAGGGGTTTACAGGCATCCTAGACCCCCTAAAGTCCAGAAAATGTTGTTGGACCAAAAATGGTGTCAGAGAGCTCTGAATGTCCCAAAAACATTTGCAGCCTGAAAGGGGCATTAACCCGCATCCTAGACCTCTGAAATTCCAAAAAATATTTTGTGCACAAAAAATGTATACTATACCCCTGAAACTCAGAATATGTTAGCAGCCCAAAGAAGGCCTTAAAATGCATTTTAGGCCTACAAAAATTTAGAAAACTTTGGAGGCCCAAAAAAGGCGTTTACAGGCATCCTAGACCCCCTAAAGTCCAGAAAATGTTGTGGGACTAAAAATGGTGTCAGAGAGCTCCGAATGTCCCAAAAACATGTGCAACCTGAAAGGGGCATTAACCCGCATCCTAGACCACTGAAATTCCCAAAAATATTTTGCCACTAAAAATGCATCCTACACCCCTGAACGTTCATAAAATGTTAGCAGCCCAAAAAAGGCATTAAAAGGCATTTTAGGCCTGCAAAAATTTAGAAAACTTTGGAGGCCCAAAAAAGGGGTTTACAGGCATCCTAGACCCCCTAAAGTCCAGAAAATGTTGTTGGACCAAAAATGGTGTCAGAGAGCTCTGAATGTCCCAAAAACATCTGCAGCCTGAAAGGGGCATTAACCCGCATCCTAGACCTCTGAAATTCCTAAAAATATTTTGTGCACGAAAAATGCATCCTATACCCCTGAAACTCAGAATATGTTAGTAGCCCAAAGAAGGCCTTAAAATGCATTTTAGGCCTACAAAAATTTAGAACACTTTGGAGGCCCAAAAAAGGGGTTTACAGGCATCCTAGACCCCCTAAAGTCCAGAAAATGCTGTGGGACCAAAAATGGTGTCAGGGAGCTCTGAAAGGGGCATTAACCTGCATCCTAGACCACTGAAATTCACAAAAATATTTTTGGCACGAAAAATGCATCCTACACCCCTGAAAGTTCAGAAAATGTTGGCAGCTCAAGAAAAGGCCTTAAAATGCATGTTAGGCCTTCAAAAATGTTGAAAACTTTGGAGGCCCAAAAAAGGGGTTTACAGGCATCCTAGACCCCCTAAAGTCCAGAAAATGTTGTTGGACCAATATCGGTGTCAGAGAGCTATGAATGTCCCAAAAACATTTGCAGCCTGAAAGGGGCATTAACACGCATCCTAGACCACTGAAATTTCCCAAAATATTTTTGCCATGAAAAATGCATGCTACACCCCTGAAAGTTCAGAAAACACCCCAGAAATGTTGCCAGGTCAAAAAAGGCCTTGAAATGCATCCTAGACCTCTGAAATTCCAAAAAATATTTTGTGCACGAAAAATTCATACTACACCCCTGAAAGTTCAGAATATGTTAGCAGCCCAAAAAAGGCATTAAAATGCATTTTAGGCCTGCAAAAATGTTGAAAACTTTGGAGGCGCAAAATAGGGGTTTACAGGCATCCTAGACCTCCTAAAGTCCAGAAAATGTTGTTGGATCAAAAACGGTGTCAGAGAGCTCTGAATGTCCCAAAAACATTTGCAGCCTGAAAGGGTCATTAACCCGCATCCTAGACCTCTAAAATTCCCAAAAATATTTTGTGCACGAAAAATTCATACTACACCCCTGAAAGTTCAGAATATGTTAGCAGCCCAAAGAAGGCCTTAAAATGCATTTTAGGCCTACAAAAATTTAGAAAACTTTGGAGGCCCAAAAAAGGCGTTTACGGGCATCCTAGACCCCCTAAAGACCAGAAAATGTTGGTGGATCAAAAATGGTGTCAGAGAGCTCCGAATGTCCCAAAAACATGTGCAACCTGAAAGGGGCATTAACCCGCATCCTAGACCACTGAAATTCCCAAAAACATTTTGCCACTAAAAATGCATCCTACACCCCTGAACGTTCATAAAATGTTAGCAGCCCAAAAAAGGCATTAAAATGCATTTTAGGCCTGCAAAAATTTAGAAAACTTTGGAGGCCCAAAAAAGGCGTTTACAGGCATCCTAGACCCCCTAAAGTCCAGAAAATGTTGTGGGACTAAAAATGGTGTCAGAGAGCTCCGAATGTCCCAAAAACATGTGCAACCTGAAAGGGGCATTAACCCGCATCCTAGACCACTGAAATTCCCAAAAATATTTTGCCACTAAAAATGCATCCTACACCCCTGAACGTTCATAAAATGTTAGCAGCCCAAAAAAGGCATTAAAATGCATTTTAGGCCTGCAAAAATTTAGAAAACTTTGGAGGCCCAGAAAAGGGGTTTACAAGCATCCTAGACCCCCTAAAGACCAGAAAATGTTGGTGGATCAAAAACGGTGTCAGAGCTCCGAATGTCCCAAAAACATGTGCAACCTGAAAGGGGCATTAACCCACATCCTAGACCTCTGAAATTCCCAAAAATATTTTGTGCACGAAAAATTCATACTACACCCTTGAAAGTTCAGAATATGTTAGCAGCCCAAAAAAGGCATTAAAATGCATTTTAGGCCTGCAAAAATTTAGAAAACTTTGGACGCCCAAAAAGGGGTTTACAGGCATCCTAGACCCCCTAAAGTCCAGAAAATGTTGTTGGACCAAAAATGGTGTCAGAGAGCTCTGAATGTCCCAAAAACATTTGCAGCCTGAAAGGGGCATTAACCCGCATCCTAGACCTCTGAAATTCCAAAAAATATTTTGTGCACAAAAAATGTATACTATACCCCTGAAACTCAGAATATGTTAGCAGCCCAAAGAAGGCCTTAAAATGCATTTTAGGCCTACAAAAATTTAGAAAACTTTGGAGGCCCAAAAAAGGCGTTTACAGGCATCCTAGACCCCCTAAAGTCCAGAAAATGTTGTGGGACTAAAAATGGTGTCAGAGAGCTCCGAATGTCCCAAAAACATGTGCAACCTGAAAGGGGCATTAACCCGCATCCTAGACCACTGAAATTCCCAAAAATATTTTGCCACTAAAAATGCATCCTACACCCCTGAACGTTCATAAAATGTTAGCAGCCCAAAAAAGGCATTAAAATGCATTTTAGGCCTGCAAAAATTTAGAAAACTTTGGAGGCCCAAAAAAGGGGTTTACAGGCATCCTAGACCCCCTAAAGTCCAGAAAATGTTGTTGGACCAAAAATGGTGTCAGAGAGCTCTGAATGTCCCAAAAACATCTGCAGCCTGAAAGGGGCATTAACCCGCATCCTAGACCTCTGAAATTCCTAAAAATATTTTGTGCACGAAAAATGCATCCTATACCCCTGAAACTCAGAATATGTTAGTAGCCCAAAGAAGGCCTTAAAATGCATTTTAGGCCTACAAAAATTTAGAACACTTTGGAGGCCCAAAAAAGGGGTTTACAGGCATCCTAGACCCCCTAAAGTCCAGAAAATGTTGTGGGACCAAAAATGGTGTCAGGGAGCTCTGAAAGGGGCATTAACCTGCATCCTAGACCACTGAAATTCACAAAAATATTTTTGGCACGAAAAATGCATCCTACACCCCTGAAAGTTCAGAAAATGTTGGCAGCTCAAGAAAAGGCCTTAAAATGCATGTTAGGCCTTCAAAAATGTTGAAAACTTTGGAGGCCCAAAAAAGGGGTTTACAGGCATCCTAGACCCCCTAAAGTCCAGAAAATGTTGTTGGACCAATATCGGTGTCAGAGAGCTATGAATGTCCCAAAAACATTTGCAGCCTGAAAGGGGCATTAACCCGCATCCTAGACCACTGAAATTTCCCAAAATATTTTTGGCATGAAAAATGCATGCTACACCCCTGAAAGTTCAGAAAACACCCCAGAAATGTTGCCAGCTCAAAAAAGGCCTTAAAATGCATCTTAGACCTGCAAAAATGTTGAAAACTTTGAAGACCCAAAAAAGGGGTTTACAGGCATCCTAGACCCCCTAAAGTCAAGAAAATGTTGTTGGACCAAAAATGGTGTCAGAGAGCTCTGAATGTCCCAAAAGCATTTGCAGCCTGAAAGGGGCATTAACACGCATCCTAGACCACTGAAATTTCCCAAAATATTTTTGCCATGAAAAATGCATGCTACACCCCTGAAGGTTCAGAAAACACCCCAGAAATGTTGCCAGGTCAAAAAAGGCCTTGAAATGCATCCTAGACCTCTGAAATTCCAAAAAATATTTTGTGCACGAAAAATTCATACTACACCCCTGAAAGTTCAGAATATGTTAGCAGCCCAAAAAAGGCATTAAAATGCATTTTAGGCCTGCAAAAATGTTGAAAACTTTGGAGGCGCAAAATAGGGGTTTACAGGCATCCTAGACCTCCTAAAGTCCAGAAAATGTTGTTGGATCAAAAACGGTGTCAGAGAGCTCTGAATGTCCCAAAAACATTTGCAGCCTGAAAGGGTCATTAACCCGCATCCTAGACCTCTAAAATTCCCAAAAATATTTTGTGCACGAAAAATTCATACTACACCCCTGAAAGTTCAGAATATGTTAGCAGCCCAAAGAAGGCCTTAAAATGCATTTTAGGCCTACAAAAATTTAGAAAACTTTGGAGGCCCAAAAAAGGCGTTTACGGGCATCCTAGACCCCCTAAAGTCCAGAAAATGTTGTGGGACCAAAAATAGTGTCAGAGAGCTCTGAATGTCCCAAAAACATTTGCAGCCTGAAAGGGGCATTAACCGGCATCCTTGACCTCTGAAATTCCCAAAAATATTTTTTGCACGAAAAATGTATACTACCCCTAAAAGTTCAGAATATGTTAGAAGCCCAAAAAATGCATTCAAATGCATTTTAGGCCTGCAAAAATTTAGAAAACTTTGGAGGCCCAAAAAAGGGGTTTACAGGCATCCTAGACCCCTAAAGTCCAGAAAATGTTGTTGGACCAAAATCGGTGTCAGAGAGCTCCGAATGTCCCAAAAACATGTGCAACCTGAAAGGGGCATTAACCCGCATCCTAGACCACTGAAATTCCCAAAAATATATTTGCCATGAAAAATGCATCCTACACCCCTGCAAGTTCAGAAAATGTTGGCAGCTCAAGAAAAGGCCTTAAAATGCATGTTAGGCCTTCAAAAATGTTGAAAACTTTGGAGGCACAAAATAGGGGTTTACAGGCATCCTAGACCTCCTAAAGTCCAGAAAATGTTGTTGGATCAAAAACGGTGTCAGAGAGCTCTGATTGTCCCAAAAACATTTGCAGCCACTGAAATTCCCAAAAATATTTTTGGCACGAAAAATGCATCCTACACCCCTGAAAGTTGAGAAAATGTTGGCAGCTCAAGAAAAGGCCTTAAAACACATGTTAGGCCTTCAAAAATGTTGAAAACTTTGGAGGCCCAAAAAAGGGGTTTACAGGCATTCTAGACCCCCTAAGGTCCAGAAAATCTTGTTGGACCAAAAACGGTGTCAGAGAGCTCTGAATGTCCCAAAAACATGTGCAACCTGAAAGGGGCATTAACTCGCATCCCAGACCACTGAAATTCCCAAAAATATTTTTGGCACTAAAAATACATCCTACACCCCTGAAAGTTCAGAAAATGTTTGCAGCTCAAGAAAAGGCCTTAAAATGCATGTTCGGCCTTCAAAAATGTTGAAAACTTTGGAGGCCCAAAAAAGGGGTTTACAGGCATCCTAGACCCCCTAAAGTCCAGAAAATGTTGTTGGACCAGAATCGGTGTCAGAGAGCTCTGAATGTCCCAAAAACATTTGCAGCCTGAAAGGGGCATTAACCCACATCCTAGACCACTGAAATGCCCAAAAATATGTTTGCCCTGAAAAATGCATCCTACACCCCTGCAGGTTCAGAAAATGTTGGCAACTCCAAAAAAGGCCTTAAAATGCATGTTAGGCCTTCAAAAACGTTGAAAACTTTGGAGGCCCAAAAAAGGGATTTACAGGCATCCTAGACCCCCTAACGTCCAGAAAATGTTGTTGGATCAAAAACGGTGTCAGAAAGCTCTGAATGTCCCAAAAACATGTGCAACCTGAAAGGTGCATTAACCCGCATCCTAGACCACTGAAATTCCCAAAAATATTTTTGGCAATAAAAATGCATCCTACACCCCTGAAAGTTCAGAAAATGTTGGCAGCTCAAGAAAAGGCCTTAAAATGCATGTTAGGCCTTCAAAAATGTTGAAAACTTTGGAGGCACAAAATAGGGGTTTACAGGCATCCTAGACCTCCTAAAGTCCAGAAAATGTTGTTGGATCAAAAACGGTGTCAGAGAGCTCTGAATGTCCCAAAAACATTTGCAGCCTGAAAGGGGCATTAACCCACATCCTAGACCTCTGAAATTCCCAAAAATATTTTGTGCACGAAAAATTCATACTACACCCTTGAAAGTTCAGAATATGTTAGCAGCCCAAAGAAGGCCTTAAAATGCATTTTAGGCCTACAAAAATTTAGAAAACTTTGGAGGCCCAAAAAAGGCGTTTACAGGCATCCTAGACCCCCTAAAGTCCAGAAAATGTTGTGGGACTAAAAATGGTGTCAGAGAGCTCCGAATGTCCCAAAAACATGTGCAACCTGAAAGGGGCATTAACCCGCATCCTAGACCACTGAAATTCCCAAAAACATTTTGCCACTAAAAATGCATCCTACACCCCTGAACGTTCATAAAATGTTAGCAGCCCAAAAAAGGCATTAAAATGCATTTTAGGCCTGCAAAAATTTAGAAAACTTTGGAGGCCCAAAAAAGGCGTTTACAGGCATCCTAGACCCCCTAAAGTCCAGAAAATGTTGTGGGACTAAAAATGGTGTCAGAGAGCTCCGAATGTCCCAAAAACATGTGCAACCTGAAAGGGGCATTAACCCGCATCCTAGACCACTGAAATTCCCAAAAATATTTTGCCACTAAAAATGCATCCTACACCCCTGAACGTTCATAAAATGTTAGCAGCCCAAAAAAGGCATTAAAATGCATTTTAGGCCTGCAAAAATTTAGAAAACTTTGGAGGCCCAGAAAAGGGGTTTACAAGCATCCTAGACCCCCTAAAGACCAGAAAATGTTGGTGGATCAAAAACGGTGTCAGAGCTCCGAATGTCCCAAAAACATGTGCAACCTGAAAGGGGCATTAACCCACATCCTAGACCTCTGAAATTCCCAAAAATATTTTGTGCACGAAAAATTCATACTACACCCTTGAAAGTTCAGAATATGTTAGCAGCCCAAAAAAGGCATTAAAATGCATTTTAGGCCTGCAAAAATTTAGAAAACTTTGGACGCCCAAAAAGGGGTTTACAGGCATCCTAGACCCCCTAAAGTCCAGAAAATGTTGTTGGACCAAAAATGGTGTCAGAGAGCTCTGAATGTCCCAAAAACATTTGCAGCCTGAAAGGGGCATTAACCCGCATCCTAGACCTCTGAAATTCCAAAAAATATTTTGTGCACAAAAAATGTATACTATACCCCTGAAACTCAGAATATGTTAGCAGCCCAAAGAAGGCCTTAAAATGCATTTTAGGCCTACAAAAATTTAGAAAACTTTGGAGGCCCAAAAAAGGCGTTTACAGGCATCCTAGACCCCCTAAAGTCCAGAAAATGTTGTGGGACTAAAAATGGTGTCAGAGAGCTCCGAATGTCCCAAAAACATGTGCAACCTGAAAGGGGCATTAACCCGCATCCTAGACCACTGAAATTCCCAAAAATATTTTGCCACTAAAAATGCATCCTACACCCCTGAACGTTCATAAAATGTTAGCAGCCCAAAAAAGGCATTAAAATGCATTTTAGGCCTGCAAAAATTTAGAAAACTTTGGAGGCCCAAAAAAGGGGTTTACAGGCATCCTAGACCCCCTAAAGTCCAGAAAATGTTGTTGGACCAAAAATGGTGTCAGAGAGCTCTGAATGTCCCAAAAACATCTGCAGCCTGAAAGGGGCATTAACCCGCATCCTAGACCTCTGAAATTCCTAAAAATATTTTGTGCACGAAAAATGCATCCTATACCCCTGAAACTCAGAATATGTTAGTAGCCCAAAGAAGGCCTTAAAATGCATTTTAGGCCTACAAAAATTTAGAACACTTTGGAGGCCCAAAAAAGGGGTTTACAGGCATCCTAGACCCCCTAAAGTCCAGAAAATGTTGTGGGACCAAAAATGGTGTCAGGGAGCTCTGAAAGGGGCATTAACCTGCATCCTAGACCACTGAAATTCACAAAAATATTTTTGGCACGAAAAATGCATCCTACACCCCTGAAAGTTCAGAAAATGTTGGCAGCTCAAGAAAAGGCCTTAAAATGCATGTTAGGCCTTCAAAAATGTTGAAAACTTTGGAGGCCCAAAAAAGGGGTTTACAGGCATCCTAGACCCCCTAAAGTCCAGAAAATGTTGTTGGACCAATATCGGTGTCAGAGAGCTATGAATGTCCCAAAAACATTTGCAGCCTGAAAGGGGCATTAACCCGCATCCTAGACCACTGAAATTTCCCAAAATATTTTTGGCATGAAAAATGCATGCTACACCCCTGAAAGTTCAGAAAACACCCCAGAAATGTTGCCAGCTCAAAAAAGGCCTTAAAATGCATCTTAGACCTGCAAAAATGTTGAAAACTTTGAAGACCCAAAAAAGGGGTTTACAGGCATCCTAGACCCCCTAAAGTCAAGAAAATGTTGTTGGACCAAAAATGGTGTCAGAGAGCTCTGAATGTCCCAAAAACATTTGCAGCCTGAAAGGGGCATTAACACGCATCCTAGACCACTGAAATTTCCCAAAATATTTTTGCCATGAAAAATGCATGCTACACCCCTGAAGGTTCAGAAAACACCCCAGAAATGTTGCCAGGTCAAAAAAGGCCTTGAAATGCATCCTAGACCTCTGAAATTCCAAAAAATATTTTGTGCACGAAAAATTCATACTACACCCCTGAAAGTTCAGAATATGTTAGCAGCCCAAAAAAGGCATTAAAATGCATTTTAGGCCTGCAAAAATGTTGAAAACTTTGGAGGCGCAAAATAGGGGTTTACAGGCATCCTAGACCTCCTAAAGTCCAGAAAATGTTGTTGGATCAAAAACGGTGTCAGAGAGCTCTGAATGTCCCAAAAACATTTGCAGCCTGAAAGGGTCATTAACCCGCATCCTAGACCTCTAAAATTCCCAAAAATATTTTGTGCACGAAAAATTCATACTACACCCCTGAACGTTCAGAATATGTTAGCAGCCCAAAGAAGGCCTTAAAATGCATTTTAGGCCTACAAAAATTTAGAAAACTTTGGAGGCCCAAAAAAGGCGTTTACGGGCATCCTAGACCCCCTAAAGTCCAGAAAATGTTGTGGGACCAAAAATAGTGTCAGAGAGCTCTGAATGTCCCAAAAACATTTGCAGCCTGAAAGGGGCATTAACCGGCATCCTTGACCTCTGAAATTCCCAAAAATATTTTTTGCACGAAAAATGTATACTACCCCTAAAAGTTCAGAATATGTTAGAAGCCCAAAAAATGCATTCAAATGCATTTTAGGCCTGCAAAAATTTAGAAAACTTTGGAGGCCCAAAAAAGGGGTTTACAGGCATCCTAGACCCCTAAAGTCCAGAAAATGTTGTTGGACCAAAATCGGTGTCAGAGAGCTCCGAATGTCCCAAAAACATGTGCAACCTGAAAGGGGCATTAACCCGCATCCTAGACCACTGAAATTCCCAAAAATATATTTGCCATGAAAAATGCATCCTACACCCCTGCAAGTTCAGAAAATGTTGGCAGCTCAAGAAAAGGCCTTAAAATGCATGTTAGGCCTTCACAAATGTTGAAAACTTTGGAGGCACAAAATAGGGGTTTACAGGCATCCTAGACCTCCTAAAGTCCAGAAAATGTTGTTGGATCAAAAACGGTGTCAGAGAGCTCTGATTGTCCCAAAAACATTTGCAGCCACTGAAATTCCCAAAAATATTTTTGGCACGAAAAATGCATCCTACACCCCTGAAAGTTGAGAAAATGTTGGCAGCTCAAGAAAAGGCCTTAAAACACATGTTAGGCCTTCAAAAATGTTGAAAACTTTGGAGGCCCAAAAAAGGGGTTTACAGGCATTCTAGACCCCCTAAGGTCCAGAAAATCTTGTTGGACCAAAAACGGTGTCAGAGAGCTCTGAATGTCCCAAAAACACGTGCAACCTGAAAGGGGCATTAACTCGCATCCCAGACCACTGAAATTCCCAAAAATATTTTTGGCACTAAAAATACATCCTACACCCCTGAAAGTTCAGAAAATGTTTGCAGCTCAAGAAAAGGCCTTAAAATGCATGTTCGGCCTTCAAAAATGTTGAAAACTTTGGAGGCCCAAAAAAGGGGTTTACAGGCATCCTAGACCCCCTAAAGTCCAGAAAATGTTGTTGGACCAGAATCGGTGTCAGAGAGCTCTGAATGTCCCAAAAACATTTGCAGCCTGAAAGGGGCATTAACCCACATCCTAGACCACTGAAATGCCCAAAAATATTTTTGCCCTGAAAAATGCATCCTACACCCCTGCAGGTTCAGAAAATGTTGGCAACTCCAAAAAAGGCCTTAAAATGCATGTTAGGCCTTCAAAAACGTTGAAAACTTTGGAGGCCCAAAAAAGGGATTTACAGGCATCCTAGACCCCCTAACGTCCAGAAAATGTTGTTGGATCAAAAACGGTGTCAGAAAGCTCTGAATGTCCCAAAAACATGTGCAACCTGAAAGGTGCATTAACCCGCATCCTAGACCACTGAAATTCCCAAAAATATTTTTGGCAATAAAAATGCATCCTACACCCCTGAAAGTTCAGAAAATGTTGGCAGCTCAAGAAAAGGCCTTAAAATGCATGTTAGGCCTTCAAAAATGTTGAAAACTTTGGAGGCACAAAATAGGGGTTTACAGGCATCCTAGACCTCCTAAAGTCCAGAAAATGTTGTTGGATCAAAAACGGTGTCAGAGAGCTCTGAATGTCCCAAAAACATTTGCAGCCTGAAAGGGGCATTAACCCACATCCTAGACCTCTGAAATTCCCAAAAATATTTTGTGCACGAAAAATTCATACTACACCCTTGAAAGTTCAGAATATGTTAGCAGCCCAAAGAAGGCCTTAAAATGCATTTTAGGCCTACAAAAATTTAGAAAACTTTGGAGGCCCAAAAAAGGCGTTTACAGGCATCCTAGACCCCCTAAAGTCCAGAAAATGTTGTGGGACTAAAAATGGTGTCAGAGAGCTCCGAATGTCCCAAAAACATGTGCAACCTGAAAGGGGCATTAACCCGCATCCTAGACCACTGAAATTCCCAAAAATATTTTGCCACTAAAAATGCATCCTACACCCCTGAACGTTCATAAAATGTTAGCAGCCCAAAAAAGGCATTAAAATGCATTTTAGGCCTGCAAAAATTTAGAAAACTTTGGAGGCCCAAAAAAGGGGTTTACAGGCATCCTAGACCCCCTAAAGTCCAGAAAATGTTGTTGGACCAAAAATGGTGTCAGAGAGCTCTGAATGTCCCAATAACATCTGCAGCCTGAAAGGGGCATTAACCCGCATCCTAGACCTCTGAAATTCCTAAAAATATTTTGTGCACGAAAAATGCATCCTATACCCCTGAAACTCAGAATATGTTAGTAGCCCAAAGAAGGCCTTAAAATGCATTTTAGGCCTACAAAAATTTAGAACACTTTGGAGGCCCAAAAAAGGGGTTTACAGGCATCCTAGACCCCCTAAAATCCAGAAAATGTTGTGGGACCAAAAATGGTGTCAGGGAGCTCTGAAAGGGGCATTAACCTGCATCCTAGACCACTGAAATTCACGAAAATATTTTTGGCACGAAAAATGCATCCTACACCCCTGAAAGTTCAGAAAATGTTGGCAGCTCAAGAAAAGGCCTTAAAATGCATGTTAGGCCTTCAAAAATGTTGAAAACTTTGGAGGCCCAAAAAAGGGGTTTACAGGCATCCTAGACCCCCTAAAGTCCAGAAAATGTTGTTGGACCAATATCGGTGTCAGAGAGCTATGAATGTCCCAAAAACATTTGCAGCCTGAAAGGGGCATTAACCCGCATCCTAGACCACTGAAATTTCCCAAAATATTTTTGGCATGAAAAATGCATGCTACACCCCTGAAAGTTCAGAAAACACCCCAGAAATGTTGCCAGCTCAAAAAAGGCCTTAAAATGCATCTTAGACCTGCAAAAATGTTGAAAACTTTGAAGACCCAAAAAAGGGGTTTACAGGCATCCTAGACCCCCTAAAGTCAAGAAAATGTTGTTGGACCAAAAATGGTGTCAGAGAGCTCTGAATGTCCCAAAAACATTTGCAGCCTGAAAGGGGCATTAACACGCATCCTAGACCACTGAAATTTCCCAAAATATTTTTGCCATGAAAAATGCATGCTACACCCCTGAAAGTTCAGAAAACACCCCAGAAATGTTGCCAGGTCAAAAAAGGCCTTGAAATGCATCCTAGACCTCTGAAATTCCAAAAAATATTTTGTGCACGAAAAATTCATACTACACCCCTGAAAGTTCAGAATAGGTTAGCAGCCCAAAAAAGGCATTAAAATGCATTTTAGGCCTGCAAATATGTTGAAAACTTTGGAGGCGCAAAATAGGGGTTTACAGGCATCCTAGACCTCCTAAAGTCCAGAAAATGTTGTTGGATCAAAAACGGTGTCAGAGAGCTCTGAATGTCCCAAAAACATTTGCAGCCTGAAAGGGTCATTAACCCGCATCCTAGACCTCTAAAATTCCCAAAAATATTTTGTGCACGAAAAATTCATACTACACCCCTGAAAGTTCAGAATATGTTAGCAGCCCAAAGAAGGCCTTAAAATGCATTTTAGGCCTACAAAAATTTAGAAAACTTTGGAGGCCCAAAAAAGGCGTTTACGGGCATCCTAGACGCCCTAAAGTCCAGAAAATGTTGTGGGACCAAAAATAGTGTCAGAGAGCTCTGAATGTCCCAAAAACATTTGCAGCCTGAAAGGGGCATTAACCGGCATCCTTGACCTCTGAAATTCCCAAAAATATTTTTTGCACGAAAAATGTATACTACCCCTAAAAGTTCAGAATATGTTAGAAGCCCAAAAAATGCATTCAAATGCATTTTAGGCCTGCAAAAATTTAGAAAACTTTGGAGGCCCAAAAAAGGGGTTTACAGACATCCTAGACCCCCTAAAGTCCAGAAAATGTTGTTGGACCAAAATCGGTGTCAGAGAGCTCCGAATGTCCCAAAAACATGTGCAACCTGAAAGGGGCATTAACCCGCATCCTAGACCACTGAAATTCCCAAAAATATATTTGCCATGAAAAATGCATCCTACACCCCTGCAAGTTCAGAAAATGTTGGCAGCTCAAGAAAAGGCCTTAAAATGCATGTTAGGCCTTCAAAAATGTTGAAAACTTTGGAGGCACAAAATAGGGGTTTACAGGCATCCTAGACCTCCTAAAGTCCAGAAAATGTTGTTGGATCAAAAATGGTGTCAGAGAGCTCTGAATGTCCCAAAAACATTTGCAGCCACTGAAATTCCCAAAAATATTTTTGGCACGAAAAATGCATCCTACACCCCTGAAAGTTGAGAAAATGTTGGCAGCTCAAGAAAAGGCCTTAAAACACATGTTAGGCCTTCAAAAATGTTGAAAACTTTGGAGGCCCAAAAAAGGGGTTTACAGGCATTCTAGACCCCCTAAGGTCCAGAAAATCTTGTTGGACCAAAAACGGTGTCAGAGAGCTCTGAATGTCCCAAAAACATGTGCAACCTGAAAGGGGCATTAACTCGCATCCCAGACCACTGAAATTCCCAAAAATATTTTTGGCACTAAAAATACATCCTACACCCCTGAAAGTTCAGAAAATGTTTGCAGCTCAAGAAAAGGCCTTAAAATGCATGTTCGGCCTTCAAAAATGTTGAAAACTTTGGAGGCCCAAAAAAGGGGTTTACAGGCATCCTAGACCCCCTAAAGTCCAGAAAATGTTGTTGGACCAGAATCGGTGTCAGAGAGCTCTGAATGTCCCAAAAACATTTGCAGCCTGAAAGGGGCATTAACCCACATCCTAGACCTCTGAAATTCCCAAAAATATTTTGTGCACGAAAAATTCATACTACACCCTTGAAAGTTCAGAATATGTTAGCAGCCCAAAGAAGGCCTTAAAATGCATTTTAGGCCTACAAAAATTTAGAAAACTTTGGAGGCCCAAAAAAGGCGTTTACAGGCATCCTAGACCCCCTAAAGTCCAGAAAATGTTGTGGGACTAAAAATGGTGTCAGAGAGCTCCGAATGTCCCAAAAACATGTGCAACCTGAAAGGGGCATTAACCCGCATCCTAGACCACTGAAATTCCCAAAAATATTTTGCCACTAAAAATGCATCCTACACCCCTGAACGTTCATAAAATATTAGCAGCCCAAAAAAGGCATTAAAATGCATTTTAGGCCTGCAAAAATTTAGAAAACTTTGGAGGCCCAAAAAAGGGGTTTACAGGCATCCTAGACCCCCTAAAGTCCAGAAAATGTTGTTGGACCAAAAATGGTGTCAGAGAGCTCTGAATGTCCCAATAACATCTGCAGCCTGAAAGGGGCATTAACCCGCATCCTAGACCTCTGAAATTCCTAAAAATATTTTGTGCACGAAAAATGCATCCTATACCCCTGAAACTCAGAATATGTTAGTAGCCCAAAGAAGGCCTTAAAATGCATTTTAGGCCTACAAAAATTTAGAACACTTTGGAGGCCCAAAAAAGGGGTTTACAGTAATCCTAGACCCCCTAAAATCCAGAAAATGTTGTGGGACCAAAAATGGTGTCAGGGAGCTCTGAAAGGGGCATTAACCTGCATCCTAGACCACTGAAATTCACGAAAATATTTTTGGCACGAAAAATGCATCCTACACCCCTGAAAGTTCAGAAAATGTTGGCAGCTCAAGAAAAGGCCTTAAAATGCATGTTAGGCCTTCAAAAATGTTGAAAACTTTGGAGGCCCAAAAAAGGGGTTTACAGGCATCCTAGACCCCCTAAAGTCCAGAAAATGTTGTTGGACCAATATCGGTGTCAGAGAGCTATGAATGTCCCAAAAACATTTGCAGCCTGAAAGGGGCATTAACCCGCATCCTAGACCACTGAAATTTCCCAAAATATTTTTGGCATGAAAAATGCATGCTACACCCCTGAAAGTTCAGAAAACACCCCAGAAATGTTGCCAGCTCAAAAAAGGCCTTAAAATGCATCTTAGACCTGCAAAAATGTTGAAAACTTTGAAGACCCAAAAAAGGGGTTTACAGGCATCCTAGACCCCCTAAAGTCAAGAAAATGTTGTTGGACCAAAAATGGTGTCAGAGAGCTCTGAATGTCCCAAAAACATTTGCAGCCTGAAAGGGGCATTAACACGCATCCTAGACCACTGAAATTTCCCAAAATATTTTTGCCATGAAAAATGCATGCTACACCCCTGAAAGTTCAGAAAACACCCCAGAAATGTTGCCAGGTCAAAAAAGGCCTTGAAATGCATCCTAGACCTCTGAAATTCCAAAAAATATTTTGTGCACGAAAAATTCATACTACACCCCTGAAAGTTCAGAATAGGTTAGCAGCCCAAAAAAGGCATTAAAATGCATTTTAGGCCTGCAAATATGTTGAAAACTTTGGAGGCGCAAAATAGGGGTTTACAGGCATCCTAGACCTCCTAAAGTCCAGAAAATGTTGTTGGATCAAAAACGGTGTCAGAGAGCTCTGAATGTCCCAAAAACATTTGCAGCCTGAAAGGGTCATTAACCCGCATCCTAGACCTCTAAAATTCCCAAAAATATTTTGTGCACGAAAAATTCATACTACACCCCTGAAAGTTCAGAATATGTTAGCAGCCCAAAGAAGGCCTTAAAATGCATTTTAGGCCTACAAAAATTTAGAAAACTTTGGAGGCCCAAAAAAGGCGTTTACGGGCATCCTAGACGCCCTAAAGTCCAGAAAATGTTGTGGGACCAAAAATAGTGTCAGAGAGCTCTGAATGTCCCAAAAACATTTGCAGCCTGAAAGGGGCATTAACCGGCATCCTTGACCTCTGAAATTCCCAAAAATATTTTTTGCACGAAAAATGTATACTACCCCTAAAAGTTCAGAATATGTTAGAAGCCCAAAAAATGCATTCAAATGCATTTTAGGCCTGCAAAAATTTAGAAAACTTTGGAGGCCCAAAAAAGGGGTTTACAGACATCCTAGACCCCCTAAAGTCCAGAAAATGTTGTTGGACCAAAATCGGTGTCAGAGAGCTCCGAATGTCCCAAAAACATGTGCAACCTGAAAGGGGCATTAACCCGCATCCTAGACCACTGAAATTCCCAAAAATATATTTGCCATGAAAAATGCATCCTACACCCCTGCAAGTTCAGAAAATGTTGGCAGCTCAAGAAAAGGCCTTAAAATGCATGTTAGGCCTTCAAAAATGTTGAAAACTTTGGAGGCACAAAATAGGGGTTTACAGGCATCCTAGACCTCCTAAAGTCCAGAAAATGTTGTTGGATCAAAAATGGTGTCAGAGAGCTCTGAATGTCCCAAAAACATTTGCAGCCACTGAAATTCCCAAAAATATTTTTGGCACGAAAAATGCATCCTACACCCCTGAAAGTTGAGAAAATGTTGGCAGCTCAAGAAAAGGCCTTAAAACACATGTTAGGCCTTCAAAAATGTTGAAAACTTTGGAGGCCCAAAAAAGGGGTTTACAGGCATTCTAGACCCCCTAAGGTCCAGAAAATCTTGTTGGACCAAAAACGGTGTCAGAGAGCTCTGAATGTCCCAAAAACATGTGCAACCTGAAAGGGGCATTAACTCGCATCCCAGACCACTGAAATTCCCAAAAATATTTTTGGCACTAAAAATACATCCTACACCCCTGAAAGTTCAGAAAATGTTTGCAGCTCAAGAAAAGGCCTTAAAATGCATGTTCGGCCTTCAAAAATGTTGAAAACTTTGGAGGCCCAAAAAAGGGGTTTACAGGCATCCTAGACCCCCTAAAGTCCAGAAAATGTTGTTGGACCAGAATCGGTGTCAGAGAGCTCTGAATGTCCCAAAAACATTTGCAGCCTGAAAGGGGCATTAACCCACATCCTAGACCACTGAAATGCCCAAAAATATTTTTGCCCTGAAAAATGCATCCTACACCCCTGCAGGTTCAGAAAATGTTGGCAACTCCAAAAAAGGCCTTAAAATGCATGTTAGGCCTTCAAAAACGTTGAAAACTTTGGAGGCCCAAAAAAGGGATTTACAGGCATCCTAGACCCCCTAACGTCCAGAAAATGTTGTTGGATCAAAAACGGTGTCAGAAAGCTCTGAATGTCCCAAAAACATGTGCAACCTGAAAGGGGCATTAACCCGCATCCTAGACCACTGAAATTCCCAAAAATATTTTTGGCAATAAAAATGCATCCTACACCCTTGAAAGTTCAGAATATGTTAGCAGCCCAAAAAAGGCATTAAAATGCATTTTAGGCCTGCAAAAATTTAGAAAACTTTGGATGCCCAAAAAAGGGGTTTACAGGCATCCTAGAACCCCTAAAGTCCAGAAAATGTTGTTGGACCAAAAATGGTGTCAGAGAGCTCTGAATGTCCCAAAAACATTTGCAGCCTGAAAGGGGCATTAACCCGCATCCTAGACCTCTAAAATTCCCAAAAATATTTTGTGCACGAAAAATTCATACTACACCCCTGAAAGTTCAGAATATGTTAGCAGCCCAAAGAAGGCCTTAAAATGCATTTTAGGCCTACAAAAATTTAGAAAACTTTGGAGGCCCAAAAAAGGCGTTTACGGGCATCCTAGACCCCCTAAAGACCAGAAAATGTTGGTGGATCAAAAATGGTGTCAGAGAGCTCCGAATGTCCCAAAAACATGTGAAACCTGAAAGGGGCATTAACCCGCATCCTAGACCACTGAAATTCCCAAAAACATTTTGCCACTAAAAATGCATCCTACACCCCTGAACGTTCATAAAATGTTAGCAGCCCAAAAAAGGCATTAAAATGCATTTTAGGCCTGCAAAAATTTAGAAAACTTTGGAGGCCCAAAAAAGGCGTTTACAGGCATCCTAGACCCCCTAAAGTCCAGAAAATGTTGTGGGACTAAAAATGGTGTCAGAGAGCTCCGAATGTCCCAAAAACATGTGCAACCTGAAAGGGGCATTAACCCGCATCCTAGACCACTGAAATTCCCAAAAATATTTTGCCACTAAAAATGCATCCTACACCCCTGAACGTTCATAAAATGTTAGCAGCCCAAAAAAGGCATTAAAATGCATTTTAGGCCTGCAAAAATTTAGAAAACTTTGGAGGCCCAGAAAAGGGGTTTACAAGCATCCTAGACCCCCTAAAGACCAGAAAATGTTGGTGGATCAAAAACGGTGTCAGAGAGCTCCGAATGTCCCAAAAACATGTGCAACCTGAAAGGGGCATTAACCCACATCCTAGACCTCTGAAATTCCCAAAAATATTTTGTGCACGAAAAATTCATACTACACCCTTGAAAGTTCAGAATATGTTAGCAGCCCAAAAAAGGCATTAAAATGCATTTTAGGCCTGCAAAAATTTAGAAAACTTTGGAGGCCCAAAAAGGGGTTTACAGGCATCCTAGACCCCCTAAAGTCCAGAAAATGTTGTTGGACCAAAATGGTGTCAGAGAGCTCTGAATGTCCCAAAAACATTTGCAGCCTGAAAGGGGCATTAACCCGCATCCTAGACCTCTGAAATTCCAAAAAATATTTTGTGCACAAAAAATGTATACTATACCCCTGAAACTCAGAATATGTTAGCAGCCCAAAGAAGGCCTTAAAATGCATTTTAGGCCTACAAAAATTTAGAAAACTTTGGAGGCCCAAAAAAGGCGTTTACAGGCATCCTAGACCCCCTAAAGTCCAGAAAATGTTGTGGGACTAAAAATGGTGTCAGAGAGCTCCGAATGTCCCAAAAACATGTGCAACCTGAAAGGGGCATTAACCCGCATCCTAGACCACTGAAATTCCCAAAAATATTTTGCCACTAAAAATGCATCCTACACCCCTGAACGTTCATAAAATGTTAGCAGCCCAAAAAAGGCATTAAAATGCATTTTAGGCCTGCAAAAATTTAGAAAACTTTGGAGGCCCAAAAAAGGGGTTTACAGGCATCCTAGACCCCCTAAAGTCCAGAAAATGTTGTTGGACCAAAAATGGTGTCAGAGAGCTCTGAATGTCCCAAAAACATCTGCAGCCTGAAAGGGGCATTAACCCGCATCCTAGACCTCTGAAATTCCTAAAAATATTTTGTGCACGAAAAATGCATCCTATACCCCTGAAACTCAGAATATGTTAGTAGCCCAAAGAAGGCCTTAAAATGCATTTTAGGCCTACAAAAATTTAGAACACTTTGGAGGCCCAAAAAAAGGGGTTTACAGGCATCCTAGACCCCCTAAAGTCCAGAAAATGTTGTGGGACCAAAAATGGTGTCAGGGAGCTCTGAAAGGGGCATTAACCTGCATCCTAGACCACTGAAATTCACAAAAATATTTTTGGCACGAAAAATGCATCCTACACCCCTGAAAGTTCAGAAAATGTTGGCAGCTCAAGAAAAGGCCTTAAAATGCATGTTAGGCCTTCAAAAATGTTGAAAACTTTGGAGGCCCAAAAAAGGGGTTTACAGGCATCCTAGACCCCCTAAAGTCCAGAAAATGTTGTTGGACCAATATCGGTGTCAGAGAGCTATGAATGTCCCAAAAACATTTGCAGCCTGAAAGGGGCATTAACCCGCATCCTAGACCACTGAAATTTCCCAAAATATTTTTGGCATGAAAAATGCATGCTACACCCCTGAAAGTTCAGAAAACACCCCAGAAATGTTGCCAGCTCAAAAAAGGCCTTAAAATGCATCTTAGACCTGCAAAAATGTTGAAAACTTTGAAGACCCAAAAAAGGGGTTTACAGGCATCCTAGACCCCCTAAAGTCAAGAAAATGTTGTTGGACCAAAAATGGTGTCAGAGAGCTCTGAATGTCCCAAAAACATTTGCAGCCTGAAAGGGGCATTAACACGCATCCTAGACCACTGAAATTTCCCAAAATATTTTTGCCATGAAAAATGCATGCTACACCCCTGAAAGTTCAGAAAACACCCCAGAAATGTTGCCAGGTCAAAAAAGGCCTTGAAATGCATCCTAGACCTCTGAAATTCCAAAAAATATTTTGTGCACGAAAAATTCATACTACACCCCTGAAAGTTCAGAATAGGTTAGCAGCCCAAAAAAGGCATTAAAATGCATTTTAGGCCTGCAAATATGTTGAAAACTTTGGAGGCGCAAAATAGGGGTTTACAGGCATCCTAGACCTCCTAAAGTCCAGAAAATGTTGTTGGATCAAAAACGGTGTCAGAGAGCTCTGAATGTCCCAAAAACATTTGCAGCCTGAAAGGGTCATTAACCCGCATCCTAGACCTCTAAAATTCCCAAAAATATTTTGTGCACGAAAAATTCATACTACACCCCTGAAAGTTCAGAATATGTTAGCAGCCCAAAGAAGGCCTTAAAATGCATTTTAGGCCTACAAAAATTTAGAAAACTTTGGAGGCCCAAAAAAGGCGTTTACGGGCATCCTAGACGCCCTAAAGTCCAGAAAATGTTGTGGGACCAAAAATAGTGTCAGAGAGCTCTGAATGTCCCAAAAACATTTGCAGCCTGAAAGGGGCATTAACCGGCATCCTTGACCTCTGAAATTCCCAAAAATATTTTTTGCACGAAAAATGTATACTACCCCTAAAAGTTCAGAATATGTTAGAAGCCCAAAAAATGCATTCAAATGCATTTTAGGCCTGCAAAAATTTAGAAAACTTTGGAGGCCCAAAAAAGGGGTTTACAGACATCCTAGACCCCCTAAAGTCCAGAAAATGTTGTTGGACCAAAATCGGTGTCAGAGAGCTCCGAATGTCCCAAAAACATGTGCAACCTGAAAGGGGCATTAACCCGCATCCTAGACCACTGAAATTCCCAAAAATATATTTGCCATGAAAAATGCATCCTACACCCCTGCAAGTTCAGAAAATGTTGGCAGCTCAAGAAAAGGCCTTAAAATGCATGTTAGGCCTTCAAAAATGTTGAAAACTTTGGAGGCACAAAATAGGGGTTTACAGGCATCCTAGACCTCCTAAAGTCCAGAAAATGTTGTTGGATCAAAAATGGTGTCAGAGAGCTCTGAATGTCCCAAAAACATTTGCAGCCACTGAAATTCCCAAAAATATTTTTGGCACGAAAAATGCATCCTACACCCCTGAAAGTTGAGAAAATGTTGGCAGCTCAAGAAAAGGCCTTAAAACACATGTTAGGCCTTCAAAAATGTTGAAAACTTTGGAGGCCCAAAAAAGGGGTTTACAGGCATTCTAGACCCCCTAAGGTCCAGAAAATCTTGTTGGACCAAAAACGGTGTCAGAGAGCTCTGAATGTCCCAAAAACATGTGCAACCTGAAAGGGGCATTAACTCGCATCCCAGACCACTGAAATTCCCAAAAATATTTTTGGCACTAAAAATACATCCTACACCCCTGAAAGTTCAGAAAATGTTTGCAGCTCAAGAAAAGGCCTTAAAATGCATGTTCGGCCTTCAAAAATGTTGAAAACTTTGGAGGCCCAAAAAAGGGGTTTACAGGCATCCTAGACCCCCTAAAGTCCAGAAAATGTTGTTGGACCAGAATCGGTGTCAGAGAGCTCTGAATGTCCCAAAAACATTTGCAGCCTGAAAGGGGCATTAACCCACATCCTAGACCTCTGAAATTCCCAAAAATATTTTGTGCACGAAAAATTCATACTACACCCTTGAAAGTTCAGAATATGTTAGCAGCCCAAAGAAGGCCTTAAAATGCATTTTAGGCCTACAAAAATTTAGAAAACTTTGGAGGCCCAAAAAAGGCGTTTACAGGCATCCTAGACCCCCTAAAGTCCAGAAAATGTTGTGGGACTAAAAATGGTGTCAGAGAGCTCCGAATGTCCCAAAAACATGTGCAACCTGAAAGGGGCATTAACCCGCATCCTAGACCACTGAAATTCCCAAAAACATTTTGCCACTAAAAATGCATCCTACACCCCTGAACGTTCATAAAATGTTAGCAGCCCAAAAAAGGCATTAAAATGCATTTTAGGCCTGCAAAAATTTAGAAAACTTTGGAGGCCCAAAAAAGGCGTTTACAGGCATCCTAGACCCCCTAAAGTCCAGAAAATGTTGTGGGACTAAAAATGGTGTCAGAGAGCTCCGAATGTCCCAAAAACATGTGCAACCTGAAAGGGGCATTAACCCGCATCCTAGACCACTGAAATTCCCAAAAATATTTTGCCACTAAAAATGCATCCTACACCCCTGAACGTTCATAAAATGTTAGCAGCCCAAAAAAGGCATTAAAATGCATTTTAGGCCTGCAAAAATTTAGAAAACTTTGGAGGCCCAGAAAAGGGGTTTACAAGCATCCTAGACCCCCTAAAGACCAGAAAATGTTGGTGGATCAAAAACGGTGTCAGAGAGCTCCGAATGTCCCAAAAACATGTGCAACCTGAAAGGGGCATTAACCCACATCCTAGACCTCTGAAATTCCCAAAAATATTTTGTGCACGAAAAATTCATACTACACCCTTGAAAGTTCAGAATATGTTAGCAGCCCAAAAAAGGCATTAAAATGCATTTTAGGCCTGCAAAAATTTAGAAAACTTTGGAGGCCCAAAAAGGGGTTTACAGGCATCCTAGACCCCCTAAAGTCCAGAAAATGTTGTTGGACCAAAAATGGTGTCAGAGAGCTCTGAATGTCCCAAAAACATTTGCAGCCTGAAAGGGGCATTAACCCGCATCCTAGACCTCTGAAATTCCAAAAAATATTTTGTGCACAAAAAATGTATACTATACCCCTGAAACTCAGAATATGTTAGCAGCCCAAAGAAGGCCTTAAAATGCATTTTAGGCCTACAAAAATTTAGAAAACTTTGGAGGCCCAAAAAAGGCGTTTACAGGCATCCTAGACCCCCTAAAGTCCAGAAAATGTTGTGGGACTAAAAATGGTGTCAGAGAGCTCCGAATGTCCCAAAAACATGTGCAACCTGAAAGGGGCATTAACCCGCATCCTAGACCACTGAAATTCCCAAAAATATTTTGCCACTAAAAATGCATCCTACACCCCTGAACGTTCATAAAATGTTAGCAGCCCAAAAAAGGCATTAAAATGCATTTTAGGCCTGCAAAAATTTAGAAAACTTTGGAGGCCCAAAAAAGGGGTTTACAGGCATCCTAGACCCCCTAAAGTCCAGAAAATGTTGTTGGACCAAAAATGGTGTCAGAGAGCTCTGAATGTCCCAAAAACATCTGCAGCCTGAAAGGGGCATTAACCCGCATCCTAGACCTCTGAAATTCCTAAAAATATTTTGTGCACGAAAAATGCATCCTATACCCCTGAAACTCAGAATATGTTAGTAGCCCAAAGAAGGCCTTAAAATGCATTTTAGGCCTACAAAAATTTAGAACACTTTGGAGGCCCAAAAAAGGGGTTTACAGGCATCCTAGACCCCCTAAAGTCCAGAAAATGTTGTGGGACCAAAAATGGTGTCAGGGAGCTCTGAAAGGGGCATTAACCTGCATCCTAGACCACTGAAATTCACAAAAATATTTTTGGCACGAAAAATGCATCCTACACCCCTGAAAGTTCAGAAAATGTTGGCAGCTCAAGAAAAGGCCTTAAAATGCATGTTAGGCCTTCAAAAATGTTGAAAACTTTGGAGGCCCAAAAAAGGGGTTTACAGGCATCCTAGACCCCCTAAAGTCCAGAAAATGTTGTTGGACCAATATCGGTGTCAGAGAGCTATGAATGTCCCAAAAACATTTGCAGCCTGAAAGGGGCATTAACCCGCATCCTAGACCCCTGAAATTTCCCAAAATATTTTTGGCATGAAAAATGCATGCTACACCCCTGAAAGTTCAGAAAACACCCCAGAAATGTTGCCAGCTCAAAAAAGGCCTTAAAATGCATCTTAGACCTGCAAAAATGTTGAAAACTTTGAAGACCCAAAAAAGGGGTTTACAGGCATCCTAGACCCCCTAAAGTCAAGAAAATGTTGTTGGACCAAAAATGGTGTCAGAGAGCTCTGAATGTCCCAAAAACATTTGCAGCCTGAAAGGGGCATTAACACGCATCCTAGACCACTGAAATTTCCCAAAATATTTTTGCCATGAAAAATGCATGCTACACCCCTGAAAGTTCAGAAAACACCCCAGAAATGTTGCCAGGTCAAAAAAGGCCTTGAAATGCATCCTAGACCTCTGAAATTCCAAAAAATATTTTGTGCACGAAAAATTCATACTACACCCCTGAAAGTTCAGAATATGTTAGCAGCCCAAAAAAGGCATTAAAATGCATTTTAGGCCTGCAAAAATGTTGAAAACTTTGGAGGCGCAAAATAGGGGTTTACAGGCATCCTAGACCTCCTAAAGTCCAGAAAATGTTGTTGGATCAAAAACGGTGTCAGAGAGCTCTGAATGTCCCAAAAACATTTGCAGCCTGAAAGGGTCATTAACCCGCATCCTAGACCTCTAAAATTCCCAAAAATATTTTGTGCACGAAAAATTCATACTACACCCCTGAAAGTTCAGAATATGTTAGCAGCCCAAAGAAGGCCTTAAAATGCATTTTAGGCCTACAAAAATTTAGAAAACTTTGGAGGCCCAAAAAAGGCGTTTACGGGCATCCTAGACCCCCTAAAGACCAGAAAATGTTGGTGGATCAAAAATGGTGTCCGAGAGCTCCGAATGTCCCAAAAACATGTGCAACCTGAAAGGGGCATTAACCCGCATCCTAGACCACTGAAATTCCCAAAAACATTTTGCCACTAAAAATGCATCCTACACCCCTGAACGTTCATAAAATGTTAGCAGCCCAAAAAAGGCATTAAAATGCATTTTAGGCCTGCAAAAATTTAGAAAACTTTGGAGGCCCAAAAAAGGCGTTTACAGGCATCCTAGACCCCCTAAAGTCCAGAAAATGTTGTGGGACTAAAAATGGTGTCAGAGAGCTCCGAATGTCCCAAAAACATGTGCAACCTGAAAGGGGCATTAACCCGCATCCTAGACCACTGAAATTCCCAAAAATATTTTGCCACTAAAAATGCATCCTACACCCCTGAACGTTCATAAAATGTTAGCAGCCCAAAAAAGGCATTAAAATGCATTTTAGGCCTGCAAAAATTTAGAAAACTTTGGAGGCCCAGAAAAGGGGTTTACAAGCATCCTAGACCCCCTAAAGACCAGAAAATGTTGGTGGATCAAAAACGGTGTCAGAGAGCTCCGAATGTCCCAAAAACATGTGCAACCTGAAAGGGGCATTAACCCACATCCTAGACCTCTGAAATTCCCAAAAATATTTTGTGCACGAAAAATTCATACTACACCCTTGAAAGTTCAGAATATGTTAGCAGCCCAAAAAAGGCATTAAAATGCATTTTAGGCCTGCAAAAATTTAGAAAACTTTGGAGGCCCAAAAAGGGGTTTACAGGCATCCTAGACCCCCTAAAGTCCAGAAAATGTTGTTGGACCAAAAATGGTGTCAGAGAGCTCTGAATGTCCCAAAAACATTTGCAGCCTGAAAGGGGCATTAACCCGCATCCTAGACCTCTGAAATTCCAAAAAATATTTTGTGCACAAAAAATGTATACTATACCCCTGAAACTCAGAATATGTTAGCAGCCCAAAGAAGGCCTTAAAATGCATTTTAGGCCTACAAAAATTTAGAAAACTTTGGAGGCCCAAAAAAGGCGTTTACAGGCATCCTAGACCCCCTAAAGTCCAGAAAATGTTGTGGGACTAAAAATGGTGTCAGAGAGCTCCGAATGTCCCAAAAACATGTGCAACCTGAAAGGGGCATTAACCCGCATCCTAGACCACTGAAATTCCCAAAAATATTTTGCCACTAAAAATGCATCCTACACCCCTGAACGTTCATAAAATGTTAGCAGCCCAAAAAAGGCATTAAAATGCATTTTAGGCCTGCAAAAATTTAGAAAACTTTGGAGGCCCAAAAAAGGGGTTTACAGGCATCCTAGACCCCCTAAAGTCCAGAAAATGTTGTTGGACCAAAAATGGTGTCAGAGAGCTCTGAATGTCCCAAAAACATCTGCAGCCTGAAAGGGGCATTAACCCGCATCCTAGACCTCTGAAATTCCTAAAAATATTTTGTGCACGAAAAATGCATCCTATACCCCTGAAACTCAGAATATGTTAGTAGCCCAAAGAAGGCCTTAAAATGCATTTTAGGCCTACAAAAATTTAGAACACTTTGGAGGCCCAAAAAAGGGGTTTACAGGCATCCTAGACCCCCTAAAGTCCAGAAAATGTTGTGGGACCAAAAATGGTGTCAGGGAGCTCTGAAAGGGGCATTAACCTGCATCCTAGACCACTGAAATTCACAAAAATATTTTTGGCACGAAAAATGCATCCTACACCCCTGAAAGTTCAGAAAATGTTGGCAGCTCAAGAAAAGGCCTTAAAATGCATCTTAGACCTGCAAAAATGTTGAAAACTTTGAAGACCCAAAAAAGGGGTTTACAGGCATCCTAGACCCCCTAAAGTCAAGAAAATGTTGTTGGACCAAAAATGGTGTCAGAGAGCTCTGAATGTCCCAAAAACATTTGCAGCCTGAAAGGGGCATTAACACGCATCCTAGACCACTGAAATTTCCCAAAATATTTTTGCCATGAAAAATGCATGCTACACCCCTGAAGGTTCAGAAAACACCCCAGAAATGTTGCCAGGTCAAAAAAGGCCTTGAAATGCATCCTAGACCTCTGAAATTCCCAAAAATATTTTGTGCACGAAAAATTCATACTACACCCCTGAAAGTTCAGAATATGTTAGCAGCCCAAAAAAGGCATTAAAATGCATTTTAGGCCTGCAAAAATGTTGAAAACTTTGGAGGCGCAAAATAGGGGTTTACAGGCATCCTAGACTTCCTAAAGTCCAGAAAATGTTGTTGGATCAAAAACGGTGTCAGAGAGCTCTGAATGTCCCAAAAACATTTGCAGCCTGAAAGGGTCATTAACCCGCATCCTAGACCTCTAAAATTCCCAAAAATATTTTGTGCACGAAAAATTCATACTACACCCCTGAAAGTTCAGAATATGTTAGCAGCCCAAAGAAGGCCTTAAAATGCATTTTAGGCCTACAAAAATTTAGAAAACTTTGGAGGCCCAAAAAAGGCGTTTACGGGCATCCTAGACCCCCTAAAGTCCAGAAAATGTTGTGGGACCAAAAATAGTGTCAGAGAGCTCTGAATGTCCCAAAAACATTTGCAGCCTGAAAGGGGCATTAACCGGCATCCTTGACCTCTGAAATTCCCAAAAATATTTTTTGCACGAAAAATGTATACTACCCCTAAAAGTTCAGAATATGTTAGAAGCCCAAAAAATGCATTCAAATGCATTTTAGGCCTGCAAAAATTTAGAAAACTTTGGAGGCCCAAAAAAGGGGTTTACAGGCATCCTAGACCCCCTAAAGTCCAGAAAATGTTGTTGGACCAAAATCGGTGTCAGAGAGCTCCGAATGTCCCAAAAACATGTGCAACCTGAAAGGGGCATTAACCCGCATCCTAGACCACTGAAATTCCCAAAAATATATTTGCCATGAAAAATGCATCCTACACCCCTGCAAGTTCAGAAAATGTTGGCAGCTCAAGAAAAGGCCTTAAAATGCATGTTAGGCCTTCAAAAATGTTGAAAACTTTGGAGGAACAAAATAGGGGTTTACAGGCATCCTAGACCTCCTAAAGTCCAGAAAATGTTGTTGGATCAAAAATGGTGTCAGAGAGCTCTGAATGTCCCAAAAACATTTGCAGCCACTGAAATTCCCAAAAATATTTTTGGCACGAAAAATGCATCCTACACCCCTGAAAGTTGAGAAAATGTTGGCAGCTCAAGAAAAGGCCTTAAAACACATGTTAGGCCTCCAAAAATGTTGAAAACTTTGGAGGCCCAAAAAAGGGGTTTACAGGCATTCTAGACCCCCTAAGGTCCAGAAAATCTTGTTGGACCAAAAACGGTGTCAGAGAGCTCTGAATGTCCCAAAAACATGTGCAACCTGAAAGGGGCATTAACTCGCATCCCAGACCACTGAAATTCCCAAAAATATTTTTGGCACTAAAAATACATCCTACACCCCTGAAAGTTCAGAAAATGTTTGCAGCTCAAGAAAAGGCCTTAAAATGCATGTTCGGCCTTCAAAAATGTTGAAAACTTTGGAGGCCCAAAAAAGGGGTTTACAGGCATCCTAGACCCCCTAAAGTCCAGAAAATGTTGTTGGACCAGAATCGGTGTCAGAGAGCTCTGAATGTCCCAAAAACATTTGCAGCCTGAAAGGGGCATTAACCCACATCCTAGACCACTGAAATGCCCAAAAATATTTTTGCCCTGAAAAATGCATCCTACACCCCTGCAGGTTCAGAAAATGTTGGCAACTCCAAAAAGGCCTTAAAATGCATGTTAGGCCTTCAAAAACGTTGAAAACTTTGGAGGCCCAAAAAAGGGATTTACAGGCATCCTAGACCCCCTAACGTCCAGAAAATGTTGTTGGATCAAAAACGGTGTCAGAAAGCTCTGAATGTCCCAAAAACATGTGCAACCTGAAAGGGGCATTAACCCGCATCCTAGACCACTGAAATTCCCAAAAATATTTTTGGCAATAAAAATGCATCCTACACCCCTGAAAGTTCAGAAAATGTTGGCAGCTCAAGAAAAGGCCTTAAAATGCATGTTAGGCCTTCAAAAATGTTGAAAACTTTGGAGGCACAAAATAGGGGTTTACAGGCATCCTAGACCTCCTAAAGTCCAGAAAATGTTGTTGGATCAAAAACGGTGTCAGAGAGCTCTGAATGTCCCAAAAACATTTGCAGCCTGAAAGGGGCATTAACCCACATCCTAGACCTCTGAAATTCCCAAAAATATTTTGTGCACGAAAAATTCATACTACACCCTTGAAAGTTCAGAATATGTTAGCAGCCCAAAAAAGGCATTAAAATGCATTTTAGGCCTGCAAAAATTTAGAAAACTTTGGATGCCCAAAAAAGGGGTTTACAGGCATCCTAGAACCCCTAAAGTCCAGAAAATGTTGTTGGACCAAAAATGGTGTCAGAGAGCTCTGAATGTCCCAAAAACATTTGCAGCCTGAAAGGGGCATTAACCCGCATCCTAGACCTCTAAAATTCCCAAAAATATTTTGTGCACGAAAAATTCATACTACACCCCTGAAAGTTCAGAATATGTTAGCAGCCCAAAGAAGGCATTAAAATGCATTTTAGGCCTGCAAAAATGTTGAAAACTTTGGAGGCCCAAAAAAGGCGTTTACGGGCATCCTAGACCCCCTAAAGACCAGAAAATGTTGGTGGATCAAAAATGGTGTCAGAGAGCTCCGAATGTCCCAAAAACATGTGAAACCTGAAAGGGGCATTAACCCGCATCCTAGACCACTGAAATTCCCAAAAACATTTTGCCACTAAAAATGCATCCTACACCCCTGAACGTTCATAAAATGTTAGCAGCCCAAAAAAGGCATTAAAATGCATTTTAGGCCTGCAAAAATTTAGAAAACTTTGGAGGCCCAAAAAAGGCGTTTACAGGCATCCTAGACCCCCTAAAGTCCAGAAAATGTTGTGGGACTAAAAATGGTGTCAGAGAGCTCCGAATGTCCCAAAAACATGTGCAACCTGAAAGGGGCATTAACCCGCATCCTAGACCACTGAAATTCCCAAAAATATTTTGCCACTAAAAATGCATCCTACACCCCTGAACGTTCATAAAATGTTAGCAGCCCAAAAAAGGCATTAAAATGCATTTTAGGCCTGCAAAAATTTAGAAAACTTTGGAGGCCCAGAAAAGGGGTTTACAAGCATCCTAGACCCCCTAAAGACCAGAAAATGTTGGTGGATCAAAAACGGTGTCAGAGAGCTCCAAATGTCCCAAAAACATGTGCAACCTGAAAGGGGCATTAACCCACATCCTAGACCTCTGAAATTCCCAAAAATATTTTGTGCACGAAAAATTCATACTACACCCTTGAAAGTTCAGAATATGTTAGCAGCCCAAAAAAGGCATTAAAATGCATTTTAGGCCTGCAAAAATTTAGAAAACTTTGGAGGCCCAAAAAGGGGTTTACAGGCATCCTAGACCCCCTAAAGTCCAGAAAATGTTGTTGGACCAAAAATGGTGTCAGAGAGCTCTGAATGTCCCAAAAACATTTGCAGCCTGAAAGGGGCATTAACCCGCATCCTAGACCTCTGAAATTCCAAAAAATATTTTGTGCACAAAAAATGTATACTATACCCCTGAAACTCAGAATATGTTAGCAGCCCAAAGAAGGCCTTAAAATGCATTTTAGGCCTACAAAAATTTAGAAAACTTTGGAGGCCCAAAAAAGGCGTTTACAGGCATCCTAGACCCCCTAAAGTCCAGAAAATGTTGTGGGACTAAAAATGGTGTCAGAGAGCTCCGAATGTCCCCAAAACATGTGCAACCTGAAAGGGGCATTAACCCGCATCCTAGACCACTGAAATTCACAAAAATATTTTTGGCACGAAAAATGCATCCTACACCCCTGAAAGTTCAGAAAATGTTGGCAGCTCAAGAAAAGGCCTTAAAATGCATGTTAGGCCTTCAAAAATGTTGAAAACTTTGGAGGCCCAAAAAAGGGGTTTACAGGCATCCTAGACCCCCTAAAGTCCAGAAAATGTTGTTGGACCAATATCGGTGTCAGAGAGCTATGAATGTCCCAAAAACATTTGCAGCCTGAAAGGGGCATTAACCCGCATCCTAGACCACTGAAATTTCCCAAAATATTTTTGGCATGAAAAATGCATGCTACACCCCTGAAAGTTCAGAAAACACCCCAGAAATGTTGCCAGCTCAAAAAAGGCCTTAAAATGCATCTTAGACCTGCAAAAATGTTGAAAACTTTGAAGACCCAAAAAAGGGGTTTACAGGCATCCTAGACCCCCTAAAGTCAAGAAAATGTTGTTGGACCAAAAATGGTGTCAGAGAGCTCTGAATGTCCCAAAAACATTTGCCGCCTGAAAGGGGCATTAACCCGCATCCTAGACCTCTGAAATTCCCAAAAATATTTTGTGCACGAAAAATACATCCTATACCCCTGAAAGCTCAGAATATGTTAGCAGCCCCAAAAAAGGCATTAAAATGCATTTTAGGCCTGCAAAAATTTAGAAAACTTTGGAGGCCCAAAAGCGGGGTTTACAGGCATCCGAGACCCCCTAAAGTCCAGAAAATGTTGTGGGACCAAAAATGGTGTCAGAGAGCTCTGAATGTCCCAAAAACATTTGCAGCCACTGAAATTCCCAAAAACATTTTTGGCACGAAAAATGCATCCTACACCCCTGAAAGTTGAGAAAATGTTGGCAGCCCAAGAAAAGGCCTTAAAATGCATGTTAGTCCTTCAAAAATGTTGAAAACTTTGGAGGCCCAAAAAAGGGGTTTACAGGCATCCTAGACCCCTTAAGGTCCAGAAAATGTTGTTGGACCAAAAACGGTGTCAGAGAGCTGTGAATGTCCCCAAAACATCTGCAGCCTGAAAGGGGCATTAACCCACATCCTAGACCTCTGAAATTCCCAAAAATATTTTGTGCACGAAAAATGCATCCTATACCCCTGAAACTCAGAATATGTTAGCAGCCCAAAGAAGGCCTTAAAATGCATTTTAGCCTACAAAAATTTAGAAAACTTTGGAGGCCCAAAAAAGGGATTTACAGGCATCCTAGACCCCCTAAAGTCCAGAAAATTTTGTGGGACCAAAAATGGTGTCAGAGAGCTCTGAATGTCCCAAAAACATTTGCAGCCTGAAAGGGGCATTAACCCGCATCCTAGACCACTGAAATTTCCCAAAATAGTTTTGCAATGAAAAATGCATGTTACACCCCTGAAAGTTCAGAAAACACCACAGAAATGTTGGCAGCTCAAAAAAGGCCTTAAAATGCATCTTAGGCCTGCAAAAATGTTGAAAACTTTGGAGACCCAAAAAAGGGGTTTACAGGCATCCTAGACCCCCTAAAGTCCAGAAAATGTTGTTGGAACAAAATCGGTGTCAGAGAGCTCTGAAAGGGGCATTAACCCACATCCTAGACCACTGAAATACCCAAAAATATTTTTGGCACGAAAAAATGCATCCTACACCCCTGAAAGTTCAGAAAATGTTGGCAGCTCAAGAAAAGGCCTTAAAATGCATGTTAGGCCTTCAAAAATGTTGAAAACTTTGGAGGCCCAAAAAAGGGGTTTACAGGCATCCTAGACCCCCTAAAGTCCAGAAAATGTTGTTGGACCAAAAATGGTGTCAGAGAGCTCTGAATGTCCCAAAAACATTTGCAGCCTGAAAGGGGCATTAACCCGCATCCTAGACCTCTGAAATTCCAAAAAATATTTTGTGCACAAAAAATGTATCCTATACCCCTGAAACTCAGAATATGTTAGCAGCCCAAAGAAGGCCTTAAAATGCATTTTAGGCCTACAAAAATTTAGAAAACTTTGGAGGCCCAAAAAAGGCGTTTACAGGCATCCTGGACCCCCTAAAGTCCAGAAAATGTTGTGGGACTAAAAATGGTGTCAGAGAACTCCGAATGTCCCAAAAACATGTGCAACCTGAAAGGGGTATTAACCCGCATCCTAGACCACTGAAATTCCCAAAAATATTTTGCCACTAAAAATGCATCCTACACCCCTGAACGTTCATAAAATGTTAGCAGCCCAAAAAAGGCATTAAAATGCATTTTAGGCCTGCAAAAATTTAGAAAACTTTGGAGGCCCAAAAAAGGGGTTTACAGGCATCCTAGACCCCCTAAAGACCAGAAAATGTTGGTGGATCAAAAACGGTGTCAGAGAGCTCCGAATGTCCCAAAAACATGTGCAACCTGAAAGGGGCATTAACCCACATCCTAGACCTCTGAAATTCCCAAAAATATTTTGTGCACGAAAAATTCATACTACACCCTTGAAAGTTCAGAATATGTTAGCAGCCCAAAAAAGGCATTAAAATGCATTTTAGGCCTGCAAAAATTTAGAAAACTTTGGAGGCCCAAAAAGGGGTTTACAGGCATCCTAGACCCCCTAAAGTCCAGAAAATGTTGTTGGACCAAAAATGGTGTCAGAGAGCTCTGAATGTCCCAAAAACATTTGCAGCCACTGAAATTCCCAAAAATATTTTTGGCACGAAAAATGCATCCTACACCCCTGAAAGTTGAGAAAATGTTGGCAGCTCAAGAAAAGGCCTTAAAGCACATGTTAGGCCTTCAAAAATGTTGAAAACTTTGGAGGCCCAAAAAAGGGGTTTACAGGCATCCTAGACCCCCTAAAGTCCAGAAAATGTTGTTGGACCAATATCGGTGTCAGAGAGCTATGAATGTCCCAAAAACATTTGCAGCCTGAAAGGGGCATTAACCCGCATCCTAGACCACTGAAATTTCCCAAAATATTTTTGGCATGAAAAATGCATGCTACACCCCTGAAAGTTCAGAAAACACCCCAGAAATGTTGCCAGCTCAAAAAAGGCCTTAAAATGCATCTTAGACCTGCAAAAATGTTGAAAACTTTGAAGACCCAAAAAAGGGGTTTACAGGCATCCTAGACCCCCTAAAGTCCAGAAAATGTTGTTGGACCAAAATCGGTGTCAGAGAGCTCTGAAAGGGGCATTAACCCGCATCCTAGACCACTGAAATTCCCAAACATATTTTTGGCACGAAAAATGCATCCTACACCCCTGAAAGTTCAGAAAATGTTGGCAGCTCAAGAAAAGGCCTTAAAATGCATGTTAGGCCTTCACAATGTTGAAAACTTTGGAGGCCGAAAAAAGGGGTTTACAGGCATCCTAGACCCCCTAAAGTCCAGAAAATGTTGTTGGACCAAAAATGGTGTCAGAGAGCTCTGAAAGGGGCATTAACCTGCATCCTAGACCACTGAAATTCACAAAAATATTTTTGGCACGAAAAATTCATCCTACACCCCTGAAAGTTCAGAAAATGTTGGCAGCTCAAGAAAAGGCCTTAAAATGCATGTTAGGCCTTCAAAAATGTTGAAAACTTTGGAGGCCCAAAAAAGGGGTTTACAGGCATCCTAGACCCCCTAAAGTCCAGAAAATGTTGTTGGACCAAAAATGGTGTCAGAGAGCTCTGAATGTCCCAAAAACATTTGCAGCCTGAAAGGGCATTAACCCGCATCCTAGACCTCTGAAATTCTAAAAAATATTTTGTGCACAAAAAATGTATCCTATACCCCTGAAACTCAGAATATGTTAGCAGCCCAAAGAAGGCCTTAAAATGCATTTTAGGCCTACAAAAATTTAGAAAACTTTGGAGGCCCAAAAAAGGCGTTTACAGGCATCCTAGACCCCCTAAAGTCCAGAAAATGTTGTGGGACTAAAAATGGTGTCAGAGAGCTCCGAATGTCCCAAAAACATGTGCAACCTGAAAGGGGCATTAACCCGCATCCTAGACCACTGAAATTCCCAAAAATATTTTGCCACTAAAAATGCATCCTACACCCCTGAACGTTCATAAAATGTTAGCAGCCCAAAAAAGGCATTAAAATGCATTTTAGGCCTGCAAAAATTTAGAAAACTTTGGAGGCCCAAAAAAGGGGTTTACAGGCATCCTAGACCCCCTAAAGACCAGAAAATGTTGGTGGATCAAAAACGGTGTCAGAGAGCTCCGAATGTCCCAAAAACATGTGCAACCTGAAAGGGGCATTAACCCACATCCTAGACCTCTGAAATTCCCAAAAATATTTTGTGCACGAAAAATTCATACTACACCCTTGAAAGTTCAGAATATGTTAGCAGCCCAAAAAAGGCATTAAAATGCATTTTAGGCCTGCAAAAATTTAGAAAACTTTGGAGGCCCAAAAAGGGGTTTACAGGCATCCTAGACCCCCTAAAGTCCAGAAAATGTTGTTGGACCAAAAATGGTGTCAGAGAGCTCTGAATGTCCCAAAAACATTTGCAGCCACTGAAATTCCCAAAAATATTTTTGGCACGAAAAATGCATCCTACACCCCTGAAAGTTCAGAAAATGTTGGCAGCTCAAGAAAAGGCCTTAAAATGCATGTTAGGCCTTCAAAAATGTTGAAAACTTTGGAGGCCCAAAAAAGGGGTTTACAGGCATCCTAGACCCCCTAAAGTCCAGAAAATGTTGTTGGACCAAAAATGGTGTCAGAGAGCTCTGAATGTCCCAAAAACATTTGCAGCCTGAAAGGGCATTAACCCGCATCCTAGACCTCTGAAATTCTAAAAAATATTTTGTGCACAAAAAATGTATCCTATACCCCTGAAACTCAGAATATGTTAGCAGCCCAAAGAAGGCCTTAAAATGCATTTTAGGCCTACAAAAATTTAGAAAACTTTGGAGGCCCAAAAAAGGCGTTTACAGGCATCCTAGACCCCCTAAAGTCCAGAAAATGTTGTGGGACTAAAAATGGTGTCAGAGAGCTCCGAATGTCCCAAAAACATGTGCAACCTGAAAGGGGCATTAACCCGCATCCTAGACCACTGAAATTCACAAAAATATTTTTGGCACGAAAAATGCATCCTACACCCCTGAAAGTTCAGAAAATGTTGGCAGCTCAAGAAAAGGCCTTAAAATGCATGTTAGGCCTTCAAAAATGTTGAAAACTTTGGAGGCCCAAAAAAGGGGTTTACAGGCATCCTAGACCCCCTAAAGTCCAGAAAATGTTGTTGGACCAAAAATGGTGTCAGAGAGCTCTGAATGTCCCAAAAACATTTGCAGCCTGAAAGGGCATTAACCCGCATCCTAGACCTCTGAAATTCTAAAAAATATTTTGTGCACAAAAAATGTATCCTATACCCCTGAAACTCAGAATATGTTAGCAGCCCAAAGAAGGCCTTAAAATGCATTTTAGGCCTACAAAAATTTAGAAAACTTTGGAGGCCCAAAAAAGGCGTTTACAGGCATCCTAGACCCCCTAAAGTCCAGAAAATGTTGTGGGACTAAAAATGGTGTCAGAGAGCTCCGAATGTCCCAAAAACATGTGCAACCTGAAAGGGGCATTAACCCGCATCCTAGACCACTGAAATTCCCAAAAATATTTTGCCACTAAAAATGCATCCTACACCCCTGAACGTTCATAAAATGTTAGCAGCCCAAAAAAGGCATTAAAATGCATTTTAGGCCTGCAAAAATTTAGAAAACTTTGGAGGCCCAAAAAAGGGGTTTACAGGCATCCTAGACCCCCTAAAGACCAGAAAATGTTGGTGGATCAAAAACGGTGTCAGAGAGCTCCGAATGTCCCAAAAACATGTGCAACCTGAAAGGGGCATTAACCCACATCCTAGACCTCTGAAATTCCCAAAAATATTTTGTGCACGAAAAATTCATACTACACCCTTGAAAGTTCAGAATATGTTAGCAGCCCAAAAAAGGCATTAAAATGCATTTTAGGCCTGCAAAAATTTAGAAAACTTTGGAGGCCCAAAAAGGGGTTTACAGGCATCCTAGACCCCCTAAAGTCCAGAAAATGTTGTTGGACCAAAAATGGTGTCAGAGAGCTCTGAATGTCCCAAAAACATTTGCAGCCACTGAAATTCCCAAAAATATTTTTGGCACGAAAAATGCATCCTACACCCCTGAAAGTTGAGAAAATGTTGGCAGCTCAAGAAAAGGCCTTAAAGCACATGTTAGGCCTTCAAAAATGTTGAAAACTTTGGAGGCCCAAAAAAGGGGTTTACAGGCATCCTAGACCCCCTAAAGTCCAGAAAATGTTGTTGGACCAATATCGGTGTCAGAGAGCTATGAATGTCCCAAAAACATTTGCAGCCTGAAAGGGGCATTAACCCGCATCCTAGACCACTGAAATTTCCCAAAATATTTTTGGCATGAAAAATGCATGCTACACCCCTGAAAGTTCAGAAAACACCCCAGAAATGTTGCCAGCTCAAGAAAGGCCTTAAAATGCATCTTAGACCTGCAAAAATGTTGAAAACTTTGAAGACCCAAAAAGGGGTTTACAGGCATCCTAGACCCCCTAAAGTCCAGAAAATGTTGTTGGACCAAAATCGGTGTCAGAGAGCTCTGAAAGGGGCATTAACCCGCATCCTAGACCACTGAAATTCCCAAACATATTTTTGGCACGAAAAATGCATCCTACACCCCTGAAAGTTCAGAAAATGTTGTCAGCTCAAGAAAAGGCCTTAAAATGCATGTTAGGCCTTCAAAATGTTGAAAACTTTGGAGGCCCAAAAAAGGGGTTTACAGGCATCCTAGACCCCCTAAAGTCCAGAAAATGTTGTTGGACCAAAAATGGTGTCAGAGAGCTCTGAATGTCCCAAAAACATCTGCAGCCTGAAAGGGGCATTAACCCGCATCCTAGACCTCTGAAATTCCTAAAAATATTTTGTGCACGAAAAATGCATCCTATACCCCTGAAACTCAGAATATGTTAGCAGCCCAAAGAAGGCCTTAAAATGCATTTTAGGCCTACAAAAATTTAGAAAACTTTGGAGGCCCAAAAAAGGGGTTTACAGGCATCCTAGACCTCCTAAAGTCCAGAAAATGTTGTTGGATCAAAAACGGTGTCAGAGAGCTCTGAATGTCCCAAAAACATTTGCAGCCTGAAAGGGGCATTAACCCACATCCTAGACCTCTGAAATTCCCAAAAATATTTTGTGCACGAAAAATTCATACTACACCCTTGAAAGTTCAGAATATGTTAGCAGCCCAAAAAAGGCATTAAAATGCATTTTAGGCCTGCAAAAATTTAGAAAACTTTGGAGGCCCAAAAAAGGGGTTTACAGGCATCCTAGACCCCCTAAAGTCCAGAAAATGTTGTTGGACCAAAAATGGTGTCAGAGAGCTCTGAATGTCCCAAAAACATTTGCAGCCTGAAAGGAGCATTAACACGCATCCTAGACCACTGAAATTTCCCAAAATATTTTTGCCATGAAAAATGCATGCTACACCCCTGAAAGTTCAGAAAACACCCCAGAAATGTTGCCAGGTCAAAAAAGGCCTTGAAATGCATCCTAGACCTCTGAAATTCCAAAAAATATTTTGTGCACGAAAAATTCATACTACACCCCTGAAAGTTCAGAATATGTTAGCAGCCCAAAGAAGGCCTTAAAATGCATTTTAGGCCTACAAAAATTTAGAAAACTTTGGAGGCCCAAAAAAGGCGTTTACGGGCATCCTAGACCCCCTAAAGTCCAGAAAATGTTGTTGGACCAAAAATGGTGTCAGAGAGCTCTGAATGTCCCAAAAACATTTGCAGCCTGAAAGGGGCATTAACCGGCATCCTTGACCTCTGAAATTCCCAAAAATATTTTTTTCACGAAAAATGTATACTACCCCTAAAAGTTCAGAATATGTTAGAAGCCCAAAAAATGCATTCAAATGCATTTTAGGCCTGCAAAAATTTAGAAAACTTTGGAGGCCCAAAAAAGGGGTTTACAGGCATCCTAGACCCCCTAAAGTCCAGAAAATGTTGTTGGACCAAAATCGGTGTCAGAGAGCTCCGAATGTCCCAAAAACATGTGCAACCTGAAAGGGGCATTAACCCGCATCCTAGACCACTGAAATTCCCAAAAATATATTTGCCATGAAAAATGCATCCTACACCCCTGCAAGTTCAGAAAATGTTGGCAGCTCAAGAAAAGGCCTTAAAATGCATGTTAGGCCTTCAAAAATGTTGAAAACTTTGGAGGCACAAAATAGGGGTTTACAGGCATCCTAGACCTCCTAAAGTCCAGAAAATGTTGTTGGATCAAAAACGGTGTCAGAGAGCTCTGAATGTCCCAAAAACATTTGCAGCCACTAAAATTCCCAAAAATATTTTTGGCACGAAAAATGCATCCTACACCCCTGAAAGTTGAGAAAATGTTGGCAGCTCAAGAAAAGGCCTTAAAACACATGTTAGGCCTTCAAAAATGTTGAAAACTTTGGAGGCCCAAAAAAGGGGTTTACAGGCATTCTAGACCCCCTAAGGTCCAGAAAATCTTGTTGACCAAAAACGGTGTCAGAGAGCTCTGAATGTCCCAAAAACATGTGCAACCTGAAAGGGGCATTAACTCGCATCCCAGACCACTGAAATTCCCAAAAATATTTTTGGCACTAAAAATACATCCTACACCCCTGAAAGTTCAGAAAATGTTTGCAGCTCAAGAAAAGGCCTTAAAATGCATGTTCGGCCTTCAAAAATGTTGAAAACTTTGGAGGCCCAAAAAAGGGGTTTACAGGCATCCTAGACCCCCTAAAGTCCAGAAAATGTTGTTGGACCAGAATCGGTGTCAGAGAGCTCTGAATGTCCCAAAAACATTTGCAGCCTGAAAGGGGCATTAACCCACATCCTAGACCACTGAAATGCCCAAAAATATTTTTGCCCTGAAAAATGCATCCTACACCCCTGCAGGTTCAGAAAATGTTGGCAACTCCAAAAAAGGCCTTAAAATGCATGTTAGGCCTTCAAAAACGTTGAAAACTTTGGAGGCCCAAAAAAGGGATTTACAGGCATCCTAGACCCCCTAACGTCCAGAAAATGTTGTTGGATCAAAAACGGTGTCAGAAAGCTCTGAATGTCCCAAAAACATTTGCAGCCTGAAAGGGGCATTAACCCGCATTCTAGACCTCTGAAATTCCCAAAAATATTTTGTGCACAGAAAATTCATACTACACCCCTGAAAATTCAGAATATGTTAGCAGCCCAAAAAAGGCATTAAAATGCATTTTAGGCCTGCAAAAAATTAGAAAACTTTGGAGGCCCAAAAAAGGGGTTTACAGGCATCCTAGACCCCCTAAAGTCCAGAAAATGTTGTTGGACCAAAAATGGTGTCAGAGAGCTCTGAATGTCCCAAAAACATTTGCAGACTGAAAGGGGCATTAACCCGCATCCTAGACCTCTGAAATTCCCAAAAATATTTTGTGCACGAAAAATGCATCCTATACCCCTGAAACTCAGAATATGTTAGCAGCCCAAAGAAGGCCTTAAAATGCATTTTAGGTCTAAAAAAATTTAGAAACATTTGGAGGCCCAAAAAAGGCGTTTACAGGCATCCTAGACCCCCTAAAGTGCAGAAAATGTTGTTGGACCAAAAATGGTGTCAGAGAGCTCTGAATGTCCCAAAAACATCTGCAGCCTGAAAGGGGCATTAACCCGCATCCTAGACCACTGAAATTTCCCAAAATATTTTTACCATGAAAAATGCATGCTACACCCCTGAAAGTTCAGAAAACACCCAAGAAATGTTGTGAGCTCAAAAAAGGCCTTAACATGCATCTTAGGTCTGCAAAAATGTTGAAAACTTTGGAGACCCAAAAAAGGGGTTTACAGGCATCCTAGACCCCCTAAAGTCCAGAAAATGTTGGTGGATCAAAAACGGTGTCAGAGAGCTCCGAATGTCCCAAAAACATGTGCAACCTGAAAGGGGCATTAACCCGCATCCTAGACCACTGAAATTCCCAAAAATATTTTTGGCAATAAAAATGCATCCTACACCCCTGAAAGTTCAGAAAATGTTGGCAGCTCAAGAAAAGGCCTTAAAATGCATGTTAGGCCTTCAAAAATGTTGAAAACTTTGGAGGCACAAAATAGGGGTTTACAGGCATCCTAGACCTCCTAAAGTCCAGAAAATGTTGTTGGATCAAAAACGGTGTCAGAGAGCTCTGAATGTCCCAAAAACATTTGCAGCCTGAAAGGGGCATTAACCCACATCCTAGACCTCTGAAATTCCCAAAAATATTTTGTGCACGAAAAATTCATACTACACCCTTGAAAGTTCAGAATATGTTAGCAGCCCAAAAAAGGCATTAAAATGCATTTTAGGCCTGCAAAAATTTAGAAAACTTTGGATGCCCAAAAAAGGGGTTTACAGGCATCCTAGAACCCCTAAAGTCCAGAAAATGTTGTTGGACCAAAAATGGTGTCAGAGAGCTCTGAATGTCCCAAAAACATTTGCAGCCTGAAAGGGGCATTAACCCGCATCCTAGACCTCTAAAATTCCCAAAAATATTTTGTGCACGAAAAATTCATACTACACCCCTGAAAGTTCAGAATATGTTAGCAGCCCAAAGAAGGCCTTAAAATGCATTTTAGGCCTACAAAAATTTAGAAAACTTTGGAGGCCCAAAAAAGGCGTTTACAGGCATCCTAGACCCCCTAAAGACCAGAAAATGTTGGTGGATCAAAAATGGTGTCAGAGAGATCCGAATGTCCCAAAAACATGTGCAACCTGAAAGGGGCATTAACCCGCATCCTAGACCACTGAAATTCCCAAAAATATTTTGCCACTAAAAATGCATCCTACACCCCTGAACGTTCATAAAATGTTAGCAGCCCAAAAAAGGCATTAAAATGCATTTTAGGCCTGCAAAAATTTAGAAAACTTTGGAGGCCCAAAAAAGGGGTTTACAGGCATCCTTGACCCCCTAAAGACCAGAAAATGTTGGTGGATCAAAAACGGTGTCAGAGAGCTCCGAATGTCCCAAAAACATGTGCAACCTGAAAGGGGCATTAACCCACATCCTAGACCTCTGAAATTCCCAAAAATATTTTGTGCACGAAAAATTCATACTACACCCTTGAAAGTTCAGAATATGTTAGCAGCCCAAAAAAGGCATTAAAATGCATTTTAGGCCTGCAAAAATTTAGAAAACTTTGGAGGCCCAAAAAGGGGTTTACAGGCATCCTAGACCCCCTAAAGTCCAGAAACTGTTGTTGGACCAAAAATGGTGTCAGAGAGCTCTGAATGTCCCAAAAATATTTGCAGCCTGAAAGGGGCATTAACCCGCATCCTAGACCTCTGAAATTCCCAAAAATATTTTGTGCACGAAAAATGCATCCTATACCCCTGAAAGTTCAGAAAATGTTGGCAGCTCAAGAAAAGGCCTTAAAACGCATGTTAGGCCTTCAAAAATGTTGAAAACTTTGGAGACCCACAAAAGGGGTTTACAGGCATACTAGACCCCCTAAGGTCCAGAAAATGTTGTTGGATCAAAAACGGTGTCAGAGAGCTCTGAATGTCCCAAAAATATTTGCAGCCTGAAAGGGGCATTAACCCGCATCCTAGACCTCTGAAATTCCCAAAAATATTTTGTGCACGAAAAATGCATCCTATACCCCTGAAAGCTCAGAAAATGTTGGCAGCTCAAGAAAAGGCCTTAAAATGCATGTTAGGCCTTCAAAAATGTTGAAAACTTTGGAGGCCCAAAAAAGAGGTTTACAGGCATCCTAGACCCCCTAAAGTTTTGAAAATGTTGTTGGACCAAAAATGGTGTCAGAGAGCTCTGAATGTCCCAAAAACATTTGCAGCCTGAAAGGGGCATTAACCCGCATCATAGACCTCTGAAATTCCCAATAATATTTTGTGCACGAAAAATTCATACTACACCCCTGAAAGTTCAAAATATGTTAGCAGCCCAAAAAAGGCATTAAAATGCATTTTAGGCCTACAAAAATTTAGAAAACTTTGGAGGCCCAAAAAAGGGGTTTACAGGCATCCTAGACCCCCTAAAGTCCAGAAAATGTTGTTGGACCAAAAATGATGTCCGTGAGCTCTGAATGTCCCAAAAACATTTGCAGCCTGAAAGGGGCATTATCCCGCATCCTAGACCTCTGAAATTCCCAATAATATTTTGTGCACGAAAAATTCATACTACACCCCTGAAAGTTCAAAATATGTTAGCAGCCCAAAAAAGGAATTAAAATGCATTTTAGGCCTACAAAAATTTAGAAAACTTTGGAGGCCCAAAAAAGGCGTTTACAGGCATCCTAGACCCCCTAAAGTCCAGAAAATGTTGTTGGACCAAAAATGGTGTCAGAGAGCTCTGAATGTCCCAAAAACATTTGCAACCACTTAAATTCCCAAAAGTATTTTTGGCACAAAAAATGCATCCTACACCCCTGAAAGTTGAGAAAGGCCTTAAAACGAATGTTAGGCCTTCAAAAATGTTGAAAACTTTGGAGGCCCAAAAAAGGGGTTTACAGGCATTCTAAACCCCCTAAGGTCCAGAAAATGTTGTTGGATCAAAAACGGTGTCAGAGAGCTCTGAATGTCCCAAAAACATTTGCAGCCTGAAAGGGGCATTAACCCGCATCCTAGACCACTGAAATTTCCCAAAATATTTTTGGCATGAAAAATGCATGCTACACCCCTGAAAGTTCAGAAAACACCCCAGAAATGTTGCCAGCTCAAAAAAGGCCTTAAAATGCATCTTAGGCCTGCAAAAATGTTGAAAACTTTGGAGGCCCAAAAAAGGGGTTTACTGGCATCCTAGACCCCCTAAAGTCCAGAAAATGTTGTTGGACCAAAATCGGTGTCAGAGAGCTCTGAAAGGGGCATTAAACCACATCCTAGACCACTGAAATTCCCAAAAATATTTTTGGCACGAAAAATGCATCCTACACCCCTGAAAGTTCAGAAAATGTTGGCATCTCAAGAAAAGGCTTTAAAATGCATGTTAGGCCTAAAAAAATGTTGAAAACTTTGGAGGCCCAAAAAAGGGGTTTACAGGCATCCTAGACCCCTAAAGTCCAGAAAATGTTGTTGGACCAAAAATGGTGTCAGAGAGCTCTGAATGTCCCAAAAACATTTGCAGCCTGAAAGGGGCATTAACCCGCATCCTAGACCACTGAAATTCCCAAAAATATTTTTGGCATGAAAAATGCATCCTACACCCCTGCAAGTTCAGAAAATGTTGGCAACTCTAAAAAAGGCCTAAAAATGCATGTTAGGATTTCAAAAATGTTGAAAACTTTGGAGGCCCAAAAAAGGCGTTTACAGGCATCCTAGACCCCCTAAAGTCTAGAAAATGTTGGTGGATCAAAAACGGTGTCAGAGAGCTCTGAATGTCCCAAAAACATGTGCAACCTGAAAGGGGCATTAACTCGCATCCCAGACCACTGAAATTCCCAAAAATATTTTTGGCACTAAAAATACATCCTACACCCCTGAAAGTTCAGAAAATGTTTGCAGCTCAAGAAAAGGCCTTAAAATGCATGTTCGGCCTTCAAAAATGTTGAAAACTTTGGAGGCCCAAAAAAGGGGTTTACAGGCATCCTAGACCCCCTAAAGTCCAGAAAATGTTGTTGGACCAAAATCGGTGTCAGAGAGCTCTGAATGTCCCAAAAACATTTGCAGCCTGAAAGGGGCATTAACCCACATCCTAGACCACTGAAATGCCCAAAAATATTTTTGCCCTGAAAAATGCATCCTACACCCCTGCAAGTTCAGAAAATGTTGGCAACTCTAAAAAAGGCCTTAAAATGCATGTTAGGCCTTCAAAAACGTTGAAAACTTTGGAGGCCCAAAAAAGGGATTTACAGGCATCCTAGACCCCCTAACGTCCAGAAAATGTTGTTGGATCAAAAACGGTGTCAGAGAGCTCTGAATGTCCCAAAAACATTTGCAGCCTGAAAGGGGCATTAACCCGCATCCTAGACCTCTGAAATTCCCAAAAATATTTTGTGCACGAAAAATGCATCCTATACCCCTGAAACTCAGAATATGTTAGCAGCCCAAAGAAGGCCTTAAAATGCATTTTAGGCCTAAAAAAATTTAGAACAATTTGGAGGCCCAAAAAAGGCGTTTACAGGCATCCTAGACCCCCTAAAGTCCAGAAAATGTTGTTGGACCAAAAATGGTGTCAGAGAGCTCTGAATGTCCCAAAAACATCTGCAGCCTGAAAGGGGCATTAACCCGCATCCTAGACCACTGAAATTTCCCAAAATATTTTTGCCATGAAAAATGCATGCTACACCCATGAAAGTTCAGAAAACACCCCAGAAATGTTGTGAGCTCAAAAAAGGCCTTAACATGCATCTTAGGTCTGCAAAAATGTTGAAAACTTTGGAGACCCAAAAAAGGGGTTTACAGGCATCCTAGACCCCCTAAAGTCCAGAAAATGTTGTTGGACCAAAAATGGTGTCAGAGAGCTTTGAATGTCCCAAAAATATTTGCAGCCTGAAAGAGGCATTAACCCGCATCCTAGACCTCTGAAATTCCCAAAAATATTTTGTGCACGAAAAATGCATCCTATACCCCTGAAAGCTCAGAAAATGTTGGCAGCTCAAGAAAAGGCCTTAAAATGCATGTTAGGCCTTCAAAAATGTTGAAAACTTTGGAGGCCCAAAAAAGGCGTTTACAGGCATCCTAGACCCCCTAAAGTCCAGAAAATGTTGTTGGACCAAAAATGGTGTCAGAGAGCTCTGAATGTCCCAAAAACATTTGCAGCCACTTAAATTCCCAAAAATATTTTTGGCACAAAAAATGCATCCTACACCCCTGAAAGTTGAGAAAATGTTGGCAGCTCAAGAAAAGGCCTTAAAACGAATGTTAGGCCTTCAAAAATGTTGAAAACTTTGGAGGCCCAAAAAAGGGGTTTACAGGCATTCTAAACCCCCTAAGGTCCAGAAAATGTTGTTGGATCAAAAACAGTGTCAGAGAGCTCTGAATGTCCCAAAAACATTTGCAGCCTGAAAGGGGCATTAACCCGCATCCTAGACCACTGAAATTTCCCAAAATATTTTTGGCATGAAAAATGCATGCTACACCCCTGAAAGTTCAGAAAACACCCCAGAAATGTTGCCAGCTCAAAAAAGGCCTTAAAATGTTGAAAACTTTGGAGGCGCAAAATAGGGGTTTACAGGCATCCTAGACCCCCTAAGGTCCAGAAAATGTTGTTGGACCAAAAACGGTGTCAGAGAGCTCTGAATGTCCCAAAAACATTTGCAGCCTGAAGGGGCATTAACCCACATCCTAGACCTCTGAAATTCCCAAAAATATTTTGTGCACGAAAAATGCATACTACACCCCTGAAAGTTCAGAATATGTTAGCAGCCCAAAAAATGCATTAAAATGCATTTTAGGCCTGCAAAAATTTAGAAAACTTTGGAGGCCCAAAAAAGGGGTTTACAGGCATCCTAGACCCCCTAAAGTCCAGAAAATGTTGGTGGATCAAAAACGGTGTCAGAGAGCTCCGAATGTCCCAAAAACATCTGCAGCCTGAAAGGGGCATTAACCCACATCCTAGACCTCTGAAATTCCCAAAAATATTTTGTGCACGAAAAATGCATCCTATACCCCTGAAACTCAGAATATGTTAGCAGCCCAAAGAAGGCCTTAAAATGCATTTTAGGCCTACAAAAATTTAGAAAACTTTGGAGGCCCAAAAAAGGGGTTTACAGGCATCCTAGACCCCCTAAAGTCCAGAAAATGTTGTTGGACCAAAAATGGTGTCAGAGAGCTCTGAATGTCCCAAAAATATTTGCAGCCTGAAAGGGGCATTAACCCGCATCTTAGACCTCTGAAATTCCCAAAAATATTTTGAGCACGAAAAATGCATCCTATACCCCTGAAAGCTCAGAAAATGTTGGCAGCTCAAGAAAAGGCCTTAAAACGAATGTTAGGCCTTCAAAAATGTTGAAAACTTTGGAGGCCCAAAAAAGGGGTTTACAGGCATTCTAAACCCCCTAAGGTCCAGAAAATGTTGTTGGATCAAAAACGGTGTCAGAGAGCTCTGAATGTCCCAAAAACATTTGCAGCCACTTAAATTCCCAAAAATATTTTTGGCACAAAAAATGCATCCTACAACCCTGAAAGTTGAGAAAATGTTGGCAGCTCAAGTAAAGGCCTTAAAATGCATGTTAGGCCTTCAAAAATGTTGAAAACTTTGGAAGCCCAAAAAAGGGATTTACAGGCATCCTAGACCCCTTAAGGTCCAGAAAATGTTGTTGGATCAAAAACGGTGTCAGAGAGCTCTGAATGTCCCAAAAACATTTGCAACCTGAAAGGGGAATTAACCCGCATCCTAGACCACTGAAATTTCCCAAAATATTTTTGCCATGAAAAATGCATGCTACACCCCTGAAAGTTCAGAAAACACCCCAGAAATGTTGCCAGCTCAAAAAAGGCCTTAAAATGCATCTTAGGCCTGCAAAAATGTTGAAAACTTTGGAGACCCAAAAAAGGGGTTTACAGGCATCCTAGACCCCCTAAAGTCCAGAAAATGTTGTTGGACCAAAATCGGTGTCAGAGAGCTCTGAAAGGGGCATTAACCCGCATCCTAGACCACGGAAATTCCCAAAAATATTTTTGGCACGAAAAATGCATCCTACACCCCTGAAAGTTGAGAAAATGTTGGCAGCTCAAGAAAAGGCCTTAAAATGCATGTTAGGCCTTCAAAAATGTTGAAAACGTTGGAGGCCCAAAAAAGGGGTTTACAGGCATCCTAGACCCCCTAAAGTCCAGAAAATGTTGTTGGACCAAAATCGGTGTCAGAGAGCTCTGATTGTCCCCAAAACATTTGCAGCCTGAAAGGGGCATTAACCCGGATCCTAGACCACTGAAATTCCCAAAAATATTTTTGGCATGAAAAATGCATCCTACACCCTTGCAAGTTCAGAAAATGTTGGTAACTCTAAAAAAGGCCTTAAAATGCATGTTAGGCCTTCAAAAATGTTGAAAACTTTGGAGGCCCAAAATAGGGATTTACAGGCATCCTAGACCTCCTAAAGTCCAGAAAATGTTGTTGGATCAAAAACGGTGTCAGAGAGCTCTGAATGTCCCAAAAACATTTGCAGCCTGAAAGGGGCATTAACCCACATCCTAGACCACTGAAATTCCCAAAAATATTTTGGCACTAAAAATGCATCCTATACCCCTGAAACTCAGAATATGTTAGCAGCCCAAAAAAGGCATTAAAATGCATTTTAGGCCTGCAAAAATTTAGAAAACTTTGGAGGCCCAAAAAAGGGGTTTACAGGCATCCTAGACCCCCTAAAGTCCAGAAAATGTTGTTGGACCAAAAATGGTGTCAGAGAGCTCTGAATGTCCCAACAACATTTGCAGCCTGAAACAGGCATTAACCCGCATCCTAGACCACTGACATTTCCCAAAATATTTTTGGCATGAAAAATGCATGCTACACCCCTGAAAGTTCAGAAAACACCCCAGAAATGTTGCAAACTCAAAAAAGGCCTTAACATGCATGTTAGGCCTTCAAAAATGTTGAAAACTTTGGAGACCCAAAAAAGGGGTTTACAGGCATCCTAGACCCCCTAAAGTCCAGAAAATGTTGTTGGACCAAAAATGGTGTCAGAGAGCTCTGAATGTCCCAAAAACATTTGCAGCCTGAAAGGGGCATTAACCCGCATCATAGACCTCTGAAATTCCCAAAAATATTTTGTGCACGAAAAATGCATCCTATACCCCTGAAAGCTCAGAAAATGTTGGCAGCTCAAGAAAAGGCCTTAAAATGCATGTTAGGCCTTCAAAAATGTTGAAAACTTTGGAGGCCCAAAAAAGAGGTTTACAGGCATCCTAGACCCCCTAAAGTTTTGAAAATGTTGTTGGACCAAAAATGGTGTCAGAGAGCTCTGAATGTCCCAAAAACAGTTGCAGCCTGAAAGGGGCATTAACCCGCATCATAGACCTCTGAAATTCCCAAAAATATTTTGTGCACGAAAAATTCATACTACACCCCTGAAAGTTCAAAATATGTTAGCAGCCCAAAAAAGGCATTAAAATGCATTTTAGGCCTACAAAAATTTAGAAAACTTTGGAGGCCCAAAAAAGGGGTTTACAGGCATCCTAGACCCCCTAAAGTCCAGAAAATGTTGTTGGACCAAAAATGATGTCCGTGAGCTCTGAATGTCCCAAAAACATTTGCAGCCTGAAAGGGGCATTAACCCGCATCCTAGACCTCTGAAATTCCCAATAATATTTTGTGCACGAAAAATTCATACTACACCCCTGAAAGTTCAAAATATGTTAGCAGCCCAAAAAAGGCATTAAAATGCATTTTAGGCCTACAATAATTTAGAAAACTTTGGAGGCCCAAAAAAGGCGTTTACAGGCATCCTAGACCCCCTAAAGTCCAGAAAATGTTGTTGGACCAAAAATGGTGTCAGAGAGCTCTGAATGTCCCAAAAACATTTGCAGCCACTTAAATTCCCAAAAGTATTTTTGGCACAAAAAATGCATCCTACACCCCTGAAAGTTGAGAAAATGTTGGCAGCTCAAGAAAAGGCCTTAAAATGCATGTTAGGCCTTCAAAAACGTTGAAAACTTTGGAGGCCCAAAAAAGGGATTTACAGGCATCCTAGACCCCCTAACGTCCAGAAAATGTTGTTGGATCAAAAACGGTGTCAGAGAGCTCTGAATGTCCCAAAAACATTTGCAGCCTGAAAGGGGCATTAACCCGCATCCTAGACCTCTGAAATTCCCAAAAATATTTTGTGCACGAAAAATGCATCCTATACCCCTGAAACTCAGAATATGTTAGCAGCCCAAAGAAGGCCTTAAAATGCATTTTAGGCCTAAAAAAATTTAGAAAAATTTGGAGGCCCAAAAAAGGCGTTTACAGGCATCCTAGACCCCCTAAAGTCCAGAAAATGTTGTTGGACCAAAAATGGTGTCAGAGAGCTCTGAATGTCCCAAAAACATCTGCAGCCTGAAAGGGGCATTAACCCGCATCCTAGACCACTGAAATTTCCCAAAATATTTTTGCCATGAAAAATGCATGCTACACCCATGAAAGTTCAGAAAACACCCCTGAAATGTTGTGAGCTCAAAAAGGCCTTAACATGCATCTTAGGTCTGCAAAAATGTTGAAAACTTTGGAGACCCAAAAAAGGGGTTTACAGGCATCCTAGACCCCCTAAAGTCCAGAAAATGTTGTTGGACCAAAAATGGTGTCAGAGAGCTCTGAATGTCCCAAAAACATTTGCAGCCACTTAAATTCCCAAAAATATTTTTGGCACAAAAAATGCATCCTACACCCCTGAAAGTTGAGAAAATGTTGGCAGCTCAAGAAAAGGCCTTAAAACGAATGTTAGGCCTTCAAAAATGTTGAAAACTTTGGAGGCCCAAAAAAGGGGTTTACAGGCATTCTAAACCCCCTAAGGTCCAGAAAATGTTGTTGGATCAAAAACAGTGTCAGAGAGCTCTGAATGTCCCAAAAACATTTGCAGCCTGAAAGGGGCATTAACCCGCATCCTAGACCACTGAAATTTCCCAAAATATTTTTGGCATGAAAAATGCATGCTACACCCCTGAAAGTTCAGAAAACACCCCAGAAATGTTGCCAGCTCAAAAAAGGCCTTAAAATGCATCTTAGGCCTGCAAAAATGTTGAAAACTTTGGAGGCCCAAAAAAGGGGTTTACAGGCATCCTAGACCCCCTAAAGTCCAGAAAATGTTGTTGGACCAAAAACGGTGTCAGAGAGCTCTGAATGTCCCAAAAACATTTGCAGCCTGAAAGGGGCATTAACCCACATCCTAGACCTCTGAAATTCCCAAAAATATTTTGTGCACGAAAAATGCATACTACACCCCTGAAAGTTGAGAAAATGTTGGCAGCTCAAGAAAATGTTGTTGGACCAAAAATGGTGTCAGAGAGCTCTGAATGTCCCAAAAATATTTGCAGCCTGAAAGGGGCATTAACCCGCATCCTAGACCTCTGAAATTCCCAAAAATATTTTGTGCACGAAAAATGCATCCTATACCCCTGAAAGCTCAGAAAATGTTGGCAGCTCAAGAAAAGGCCTTAAAATGCATGTTAGGCCTTCAAAAATGTTGAAAACTTTGGAGGCCCAAAAAAGGCATTTACAGGCATCCTAGACCCCCTAAAGTCCAGAAAATGTTGTTGGACCAAAAATGGTGTCAGAGAGCTCTGAATGTCCCAAAAACATTTGCAGCCACTTAAATTCCCCAAAATATTTTTGGCACAAAAAATGCATCCTACACCCCTGAAAGTTGAGAAAATGTTGGCAGCTCAAGAAAAGGCCTTAAAACGAATGTTAGGCCTTCAAAAATGTTGAAAACTTTGGAGGCCCAAAAAAGGGGTTTACAGGCATTCTAAACCCCCTAAGGTCCAGAAAATGTTGTTGGATCAAAAACAGTGTCAGAGAGCTCTGAATGTCCCAAAAACATTTGCAGCCTGAAAGGGGCATTAACCCGCATCCTAGACCACTGAAATTTCCCAAAATATTTTTGGCATGAAAAATGCATGCTACACCCCTGAAAGTTCAGAAAACACCCCAGAAATGTTGCCAGCTCAAAAAAGGCCTTAAAATGTTGAAAACTTTGGAGGCGCAAAATAGGGGTTTACAGGCATTCTAAACCCCCTAAGGTCCAGAAAATGTTGTTGGACCAAAAACGGTGTCAGAGAGCTCTGAATGTCCCAAAAACATTTGCAGCCTGAAAGGGCATTAACCCGCATCCTAGACCTCTGAAATTCTAAAAAATATTTTGTGCACAAAAAATGTATCCTATACCCCTGAAACTCAGAATATGTTAGCAGCCCAAAGAAGGCCTTAAAATGCATTTTAGGCCTACAAAAATTTAGAAAACTTTGGAGGCCCAAAAAAGGCGTTTACAGGCATCCTAGACCCCCTAAAGTCCAGAAAATGTTGTGGGACTAAAAATGGTGTCAGAGAGCTCCGAATGTCCCAAAAACATGTGCAACCTGAAAGGGGCATTAACCCGCATCCTAGACCACTGAAATTCACAAAAATATTTTTGGCACGAAAAATGCATCCTACACCCCTGAAAGTTCAGAAAATGTTGGCAGCTCAAGAAAAGGCCTTAAAATGCATGTTAGGCCTTCAAAAATGTTGAAAACTTTGGAGGCCCAAAAAAGGGGTTTACAGGCATCCTAGACCCCCTAAAGTCCAGAAAATTTTGTTGGACCAAAAATGGTGTCAGAGAGCTCTGAATGCCCCAAAAACATTTGCAGCCACTGAAATTCCCAAAAATATTTTTGGCACGAAAAATGCATCCTACACCCCTGAAAGTTGATAAAATGTTGGCAGCTCAAGAAAAGGCTTTAAAACGCATGTTAGGCCTTCAAAAATGTTGAAAACTTTGGAGGCCCAAAAAAGGGGTTTACAGGCATTCTAGACCCCCTAAAGTCCAGAAAATGTTGTTGGACCAAAAACGGTGTCAGAGAGCTCTGAATGTCCCAACAACATTTGCAGCCTGAAAGGGGCATTAACCCGCATCCTAGACCACTGAAATTTCCCAAAATATTTTTGCCATGAAAAATGCATGCTACACCCCTGATAGTTCATAAAACACCCCAGAAATGTTGGCAGCTCAAGAAAAGGCTTTAAAATGCATCTTAGGCCTGCAAAAATGTTGAAAACTTTGGAGACCCAAAAAAGGGGTTTACAGGCATCCTAGACCCCCTAAAGTCCAGAAAATGTTGTTGGACCAAAATCGGTGTCAGAGAGCTCTGAAAGGGGCATTAACCCACATCCTAGACCACTGAAATTCCCAAAAATATTTTTGGCATGAAAAATGCATCCTACACCCCTGCAAGTTCAGAAAATGTTGGTAACTCTAAAAAAGGCCTTAAAATGCATCTTAGGCCTGCAAAAATGTTGAAAACTTTGGAGACCCAAAAAAGGGGTTTACAGGCATCCTAGACCCCCTAAAGTCCAGAAAATGTTGTTGGACCAAAATCGGTGTCAGAGAGCTCTGAAAGGGGCATTAACCCACATCCTAGACCACTGAAATACCCAAAAATATTTTTGGCACGAAAAAATGCATCCTACACCCCTGAAAGTTCAGAAAATGTTGGCAGCTCAAGAAAAGGCCTTAAAATGCATGTTAGGCCTTCAAAAATGTTGAAAACTTTGGAGGCCCAAAAAAGGGGTTTACAGGCATCCTAGACCCCCTAAAGTCCAGAAAATGTTGTTGGACCAAAAATGGTGTCAGAGAGCTCTGAATGTCCCAAAAACATTTGCAGCCTGAAAGGGGCATTAACCCGCATCCTAGACCTCTGAAATTCCAAAAAATATTTTGTGCACAAAAAATGTATCCTATACCCCTGAAACTCAGAATATGTTAGCAGCCCAAAGAAGGCCTTAAAATGCATTTTAGGCCTACAAAAATTTAGAAAACTTTGGAGGCCCAAAAAAGGCGTTTACAGGCATCCTGGACCCCCTAAAGTCCAGAAAATGTTGTGGGACTAAAAATGGTGTCAGAGAACTCCGAATGTCCCAAAAACATGTGCAACCTGAAAGGGGTATTAACCCGCATCCTAGACCACTGAAATTCCCAAAAATATTTTGCCACTAAAAATGCATCCTACACCCCTGAACGTTCATAAAATGTTAGCAGCCCAAAAAAGGCATTAAAATGCATTTTAGGCCTGCAAAAATTTAGAAAACTTTGGAGGCCCAAAAAAGGGGTTTACAGGCATCCTAGACCCCCTAAAGACCAGAAAATGTTGGTGGATCAAAAACGGTGTCAGAGAGCTCCGAATGTCCCAAAAACATGTGCAACCTGAAAGGGGCATTAACCCACATCCTAGACCTCTGAAATTCCCAAAAATATTTTGTGCACGAAAAATTCATACTACACCCTTGAAAGTTCAGAATATGTTAGCAGCCCAAAAAAGGCATTAAAATGCATTTTAGGCCTGCAAAAATTTAGAAAACTTTGGAGGCCCAAAAAGGGGTTTACAGGCATCCTAGACCCCCTAAAGTCCAGAAAATGTTGTTGGACCAAAAATGGTGTCAGAGAGCTCTGAATGTCCCAAAAACATTTGCAGCCACTGAAATTCCCAAAAATATTTTTGGCACGAAAAATGCATCCTACACCCCTGAAAGTTGAGAAAATGTTGGCAGCTCAAGAAAAGGCCTTAAAGCACATGTTAGGCCTTCAAAAATGTTGAAAATTTTGGAGGCCCAAAAAAGGGGTTTACAGGCATCCTAGACCCCCTAAAGTCCAGAAAATGTTGTTGGATCAAAAACGGTGTCAGAGAGCTCTGAATGTCCCAAAAACATTTGCAGCCTGAAAGGGGCATTAACCCGCATCCTAGACCACTGAAATTCCCAAAAATATTTTTGCCACTAAAAATGCATCCTACACCCCTGAAAGTTCAGAAAATGTTGGCAGCTCAAGAAAACGCCTTAAAATGCATGTTAGGCCTGCAAAAATTTAGAAAACTTTGGAGGCCCAAAAAAGGGGTTTACAGGCATCCTAGACCCCCTAAAGTCCAGAAAATGTTGTTGGACCAAAAATGGTGTCAGAGAGCTCTGAATGTCCCAAAAACATTTGCAGCCACTGAAATTCCCAAAAATATTTTTGGCACGAAAAATGCATCCTACACCCCTGAAAGTTGAGAAAATGTTGGCAGCTCAAGAAAAGGCCTTAAAATGCATGTTAGGCCTTCAAAAATGTTGAAAACTTTGGAGGCCCAAAAAAGGGGTTTACAGGCATTCTAGACCCCGTAAGGTCCAGAAAATGTTGTTGGACCAAAAACGGTGTCAGAGAACTCTGAATGTCCCAAAAACATGTGCAGCCTGAAAGGGGCATTAACCCGCATCCTAGACCACTGAAATTTCCCAAAATATTTTTCCCATGAAAAAAGCATGCTACACCCCTGAAAGTTCAGAAAACACCACAGAAATGTTGCCAGCTCAAAAAAGGCCTTAAAATGCATCTTAGGCCTGCAAAAATGTTGAAAACTTTGGAGACCCAAAAAAGGGGTTTACAGGCATCCTAGACCCCCTAAAGTCCAGAAAATGTTGTTGGACCAAAATCGGTGTCAGAGAGCTCTGAAAGGGGCATTAACCCGCATCCTAGACCACGGAAATTCCCAAAAATATTTTTGGCACGAAAAATGCATCCTACACCCCTGAAAGGTCAGAAAATGTTGGCAGCTCAAGAAAAGGCCTTAAAACACATCTTAGGCCTGCAAAAATATTGAAAACTTTGGAGACCCAAAAAAGGGGTTCACAGGCATCCTAGACCCCCTAAAGTCCAGAAAATGTTGTTGGACCAAAAATGGTGTCAGAGAGCTCTGAATGTCCCAAAAACATTTGCAGACTGAAAGGGGCATTAACCCGCATCCCAGACCTCTGAAATTCCCAAAAATATTTTGTGCACGAAAAATTCATACTACACCCCTGAAAGTTCCAAATATGTTAGCAGCCCAAAAAGGCATTAAAATCCATTTTAGGCCTGCAAAAATTTAGAAAACTTTGGAGGCCCAAAAAAGGGGTTTACAGGCATCCTAGACCCCCTAAAGTCCAGAAAATGTTGTTGGACCAAAAATGGTGTCAGAGATCTCTGAATGTCCCAAAAACATTTGCAGCCTGAAAGGGGCATTAACCCGCATCCTAGACCTCTGAAATTCCCAAAAATATTTTGTGCACGAAAAATGCATCCTTTATCCCTGAAAGCTCAGAATATGTTAGCAGCCCAAAGAAGGCCTTAAAATGCATTTTAGGCATACAAAAATGTTGAAAACTTTGGAGACCCAAAAAAGGGGTTTACAGGCATCCTATACCCCCTAAAGTCCAGAAAATGTTGTTGGACCAAAATCGGTGTCAGAGAGCTCCGAATGTCCCAAAAACATGTGCAACCTGAAAGGGGCATTAACCCGCATCCTAGACCACTGAAATTCCCAAAAATATTTTGGCACTAAAAATGCATCCTACACCCCTGAACGTTCATAAAATGTTGGCAGCTCAAGAAAAGGCCTTAAAATGCATGTTAGGCCTGCAAAAATGTTGAAAACTTTGGAGGCGCAAAATAGGGGTTTACAGGCATCCTAGACCCCCTAAAGTCCAGAAAATGTTGTTGGACCAAAAATGGTGTCAGAGAGCTCTGAATGTCCCAAAAATATTTGCAGCCTGAAAGCGGCATTAACCCGCATCCTAGACCTCTGAAATTCCCAAAAATATTTTGTGCACGAAAAATTCATACTACACCCCTGAAAGTTCAGAATATGTTAGCAGCCCAAAGAAGGCCTCAAAATGCATTTTAGGCCTACAAAAATTTAGAAAACTTTGGAGGCCCAAAAAAGGCGTTTACAGGCATCCTAGACCCCCTAAAGTCCAGAAAATGTTGTGGGACCAAAAATGGTGTCAGAGAGCTCTGAATGTCCCAAAAACATTTGCAGCCTGAAAGGGGCATTAACACGCATCCTAGACCACTGAAATTCCCAAAAATATTTTGTGCACGAAAAATGTATACTACCCCTAAAAGTTCAGAATATGTTAGAAGCCCAAAAAATGCATTCAAATGCATTTTAGGCCTGCAAAAATTTAGAAAACTTTGGAGGCCCAAAAAAGGGGGTTACAGGCATCCTAGACCCCCTAAAGTCCAGAAAATGTTGGTGGATCAAAAAACGGTGTCAGAGAGCTCCGAATGTCCCAAAAACATGTGCAACCTGAAAGGGGCATTAACCCGCATCCTAGACCACTGAAATACCCAAAAATATTTTTGGCAATAAAAATGCATCCTACACCCCTGAAAGTTCAGAAAATGTTGGCAGCTCAAGAAAAGGCCTTAAAATGCATGTTAGGCCTTCAAAAATGTTGAAAACTTTGGAGGCACAAAATAGGGGTTTACAGGCATCCTAGACCTCCTAAAGTCCAGAAAATGTTGTTGGATCAAAAACGGTGTCAGAGAGCTCTGAATGTCCCAAAAACATTTGCAGCCTGAAAGGGGCATTAACCCACATCCTAGACCTCTGAAATTCCCAAAAATATTTTGTGCACGAAAAATTCATACTACATCCTTGAAAGTTCAGAATATGTTAGCAGCCCAAAAAAGGCATTAAAATGCATTTTAGGCCTGCAAAAATTTAGAAAACTTTGGATGCCCAAAAAAGGGGTTTACAGGCATCCTAGACCCCCTAAAGTCCAGAAAATGTTGTTGGACCAAAAATGGTGTAGAGAGCTCTGAATGTCCCAAAAACATTTGCAGCCTGAAAGGGGCATTAACCCGCATCCTAGACCACTGAAATTCCCAAAAATATTTTGCCACTAAAAATGCATCCTACACCCCTGAACGTTCATAAAATGTTAGCAGCCCAAAAAAGGCATTAACATGCATTTTAGGCCTGCAAAAATTTAGAAAACGTTGGAGGCCCAGAAAAGGGGTTTACAAGCATCCTAGACCCCCTAAAGACCAGAAAATGTTGGTGGATCAAAAACGGTGTCAGAGAGCTCCGAATGTCCCAAAAACATGTGCAACCTGAAAGGGGCATTAACCCACATCCTAGACCTCTGAAATTCCCAAAAATATTTTGTGCACGAAAAATTCATACTACACCCTTGAAAGTTCAGAATATGTTAGCAGCCCAAAAAAGGCATTAAAATGCATTTTAGGCCTGCAAAAATTTAGAAAACTTTGGAGGCCCAAAAAGGGGTTTACAGGCATCCTAGACCCCCTAAAGTCCAGAAAATGTTGTTGGACCAAAAATGGTGTCAGAGAGCTCTGAATGTCCCAAAAACATGTGCAACCTGAAAGGGGCATTAACCCGCATCCTAGACCACTGAAATTCCCAAAAATATTTTGCCACTAAAAATGCATCCTACACCCCTGAACGTTCATAAAATGTTAGCAGCCCAAAAAAGGCATTAAAATGCATTTTAGTCCTGCAAAAATTTAGAAAACTTTGGAGGCCCAAAAAAGGGGTTTACAGGCATCCTAGACCCCCTAAAGTCCAGAAAATGTTGTTGGACCAAAAATGGTGTCAGAGAGCTCTGAATGTCCCAAAAACATCTGCAGCCTGAAAGGGGCATTAACCCGCATCCTAGACCTCTGAAATTCCTAAAAATATTTTGTGCACGAAAAATGCATCCTATACCCCTGAAACTCAGAATATGTTAGTAGCCCAAAGAAGGCCTTAAAATGCATTTTAGGCCTACAAAAATTTAGAACACTTTGGAGGCCCAAAAAAGGGGTTTACAGGCATCCTAGACCCCCTAAAGTCCAGAAAATGTTGTGGGACCAAAAATGGTGTCAGGGAGCTCTGAAAGGGGCATTAACCTGCATCCTAGACCACTGAAATTCACAAAAATATTTTTGGCACGAAAAATGCATCCTACACCCCTGAAAGTTCAGAAAATGTTGGCAGCTCAAGAAAAGGCCTTAAAATGCATGTTAGGCCTTCAAAAATGTTGAAAACTTTGGAGGCCCAAAAAAGGGGTTTACAGGCATCCTAGACCCCCTAAAGTCCAGAAAATGTTGTTGGACCAATATCGGTGTCAGAGAGCTATGAATGTCCCAAAAACATTTGCAGCCTGAAAGGGGCATTAACCCGCATCCTAGACCACTGAAATTTCCCAAAATATTTTTGGCATGAAAAATGCATGCTACACCCCTGAAAGTTCAGAAAACACCCCAGAAATGTTGCCAGCTCAAAAAAGGCCTTAAAATGCATCTTAGACCTGCAAAAATGTTGAAAACTTTGAAGACCCAAAAAAGGGGTTTACAGGCATCCTAGACCCCCTAAAGTCAAGAAAATGTTGTTGGACCAAAAATGGTGTCAGAGAGCTCTGAATGTCCCAAAAACATTTGCAGCCTGAAAGGGGCATTAACACGCATCCTAGACCACTGAAATTTCCCAAAATATTTTTGCCATGAAAAATGCATGCTACACCCCTGAAGGTTCAGAAAACACCCCAGAAATGTTGCCAGGTCAAAAAAGGCCTTGAAATGCATCCTAGACCTCTGAAATTCCAAAAAATATTTTGTGCACGAAAAATTCATACTACACCCCTGAAAGTTCAGAATATGTTAGCAGCCCAAAAAAGGCATTAAAATGCATTTTAGGCCTGCAAAAATGTTGAAAACTTTGGAGGCGCAAAATAGGGGTTTACAGGCATCCTAGACCTCCTAAAGTCCAGAAAATGTTGTTGGATCAAAAACGGTGTCAGAGAGCTCTGAATGTCCCAAAAACATTTGCAGCCTGAAAGGGTCATTAACCCGCATCCTAGACCTCTAAAATTCCCAAAAATATTTTGTGCACGAAAAATTCATACTACACCCCTGAAAGTTCAGAATATGTTAGCAGCCCAAAGAAGGCCTTAAAATGCATTTTAGGCCTACAAAAATTTAGAAAACTTTGGAGTCCCAAAAAAGGCGTTTACGGGCATCCTAGACCCCCTAAAGTCCAGAAAATGTTGTGGGACCCAAAATAGTGTCAGAGAGCTCTGAATGTCCCAAAAACATTTGCAGCCTGAAAGGGGCATTAACCGTTATCCTTGACCTCTGAAATTCCCAAAAATATTTTTTGCACGAAAAATGTATACTACCCCTAAAAGTTCAGAATATGTTAGAAGCCCAAAAAATGCATTCAAATGCATTTTAGGCCTGCAAAAATTTAGAAAACTTTGGAGGCCCAAAAAAGGGGTTTACAGGCATCCTAGACCCCCTAAAGTCCAGAAAATGTTGTTGGACCAAAATCGGTGTCAGAGAGCTCCGAATGTCCCAAAAACATGTGCAACCTGAAAGGGGCATTAACCCGCATCCTAGACCACTGAAATTCCCAAAAATATATTTGCCATGAAAAATGCATCCTACACCCCTGCAAGTTCAGAAAATGTTGGCAGCTCAAGAAAAGGCCTTAAAATGCATGTTAGGCCTTCAAAAATGTTGAAAACTTTGGAGGCACAAAATAGGGGTTTACAGGCATCCTAGACCTCCTAAAGTCCAGAAAATGTTGTTGGATCAAAAATGGTGTCAGAGAGCTCTGAATGTCCCAAAAACATGTGCAACCTGAAAGGGGCATTAACTCGCATCCCAGACCACTGAAATTCCCAAAAATATTTTTGGCACTAAAAATACATCCTACACCCCTGAAAGTTCAGAAAATGTTTGCAGCTCAAGAAAAGGCCTTAAAATGCATGTTCGGCCTTCAAAAATGTTGAAAACTTTGGAGGCCCAAAAAAGGGGTTTACAGGCATCCTAGACCCCCTAAAGTCCAGAAAATGTTGTTGGACCAGAATCGGTGTCAGAGAGCTCTGAATGTCCCAAAAACATTTGCAGCCTGAAAGGGGCATTAACCCACATCCTAGACCACTGAAATGCCCAAAAATATTTTTGCCCTGAAAAATGCATCCTACACCCCTGCAGGTTCAGAAAATGTTGGCAACTCCAAAAAAGGCCTTAAAATGCATGTTAGGCCTTCAAAAATGTTGAAAACTTTGGAGGCACAAAATAGGGGTTTACAGGCATCCTAGACCTCCTAAAGTCCAGAAAATGTTGTTGGATCAAAAACGGTGTCAGAGAGCTCTGAATGTCCCAAAAACATTTGCAGCCTGAAAGGGGCATTAACCCACATCCTAGACCTCTGAAATTCCCAAAAATATTTTGTGCACAAAAATTCATACTACACCCTTGAAAGTTCAGAATATGTTAGCAGCCCAAAAAAGGCATTAAAATGCATTTTAGACCTGCAAAAATTTAGAAAACTTTGGATGCCCAAAAAAGGGGTTTACAGGCATCCTAGAACCCCTAAAGTCCAGAAAATGTTGTTGGACCAAAAATGGTGTCAGAGAGCTCTGAATGTCCCAAAAACATTTGCAGCCTGAAAGGGGCATTAACCCGCATCCTAGACCTCTAAAATTCCCAAAAATATTTTGTGCACGAAAAATTCATACTACACCCCTGAAAGTTCAGAATATGTTAGCAGCCCAAAGAAGGCCTTAAAATGCATTTTAGGCCTACAAAAATTTAGAAAACTTTGGAGGCCCAAAAAAGGCGTTTATGGGCATCCTAGACCCCCTAAAGACCAGAAAATGTTGGTGGATCAAAAATGGTGTCAGAGAGCTCCGAATGTCCCAAAAACATGTGAAACCTGAAAGGGGCATTAACCCGCATCCTAGACCACTGAAATTCCCAAAAACATTTTGCCACTAAAAATGCATCCTACACCCCTGAACGTTCATAAAATGTTAGCAGCCCAAAAAAGGCATTAAAATGCATTTTAGGCCTGCAAAAATTTAGAAAACTTTGGAGGCCCAAAAAAGGCGTTTACAGGCATCCTAGACCCCCTAAAGTCCAGAAAATGTTGTGGGACTAAAAATGGTGTCAGAGAGCTCCGAATGTCCCAAAAACATGTGCAACCTGAAAGGGGCATTAACCCGCATCCTAGACCACTGAAATTCCCAAAAATATTTTGCCACTAAAAATGCATCCTACACCCCTGAACGTTCATAAAATGTTAGCAGCCCAAAAAAGGCATTAAAATGCATTTTAGACCTGCAAAAATTTAGAAAACTTTGGAGGCCCAGAAAAGGGGTTTACAAGCATCCTAGACCCCCTAAAGACCAGAAAATGTTGGTGGATCAAAAAACGGTGTCAGAGAGCTCCGAATGTCCCAAAAACATGTGCAACCTGAAAGGGGCATTAACCCACATCCTAGACCTCTGAAATTCCCAAAAATATTTTGTGCACGAAAAATTCATACTACACCCTTGAAAGTTCAGAATATGTTAGCAGCCCAAAAAAGGCATTAAAATGCATTTTAGGCCTGCAAAAATTTAGAAAACTTTGGAGGCCCAAAAAGGGGTTTACAGGCATCCTAGACCCCCTAAAGTCCAGAAAATGTTGTTGGACCAAAAATGGTGTCAGAGAGCTCTGAATGTCCCAAAAACATTTGCAGCCACTGAAATTCCCAAAAATATTTTTGGCACGAAAAATGCATCCTACACCCCTGAAAGTTCAGAAAATGTTGGCAGCTCAAGAAAAGGCCTTAAAGCACATGTTAGGCCTTCAAAAATGTTGAAAACTTTGGAGGCCCAAAAAAGGGGTTTACAGGCATCCTAGACCCCCTAAAGTCCAGAAAATGTTGTTGGACCAATATCGGTGTCAGAGAGCTATGAATGTCCCAAAAACATTTGCAGCCTGAAAGGGGCATTAACCCGCATCCTAGACCACTGAAATTTCCCAAAATATTTTTGGCATGAAAAATGCATGCTACACCCCTGAAAGTTCAGAAAACACCCCAGAAATGTTGCCAGCTCAAAAAAGGCCTTAAAATGCATCTTAGACCTGCAAAAATGTTGAAAACTTTGAAGACCCAAAAAAGGGGTTTACAGGCATCCTAGACCCCCTAAAGTCCAGAAAATGTTGTTGGACCAAAATCGGTGTCAGAGAGCTCTGAAAGGGGCATTAACCCGCATCCTAGACCACTGAAATTCCCAAACATATTTTTGGCACGAAAAATGCATCCTACACCCCTGAAAGTTCAGAAAATGTTGGCAGCTCAAGAAAAGGCCTTAAAATGCATGTTAGGCCTTCAAAATGTTGAAAAGTTTGGAGGCCCAAAAAAGGGGTTTACAGGCATCCTAGACCCCCTAAAGTCCAGAAAATGTTGTTGGACCAAAAATGGTGTCAGAGAGCTCTGAAAGGGGCATTAACCTGCATCCTAGACCACTGAAATTCACAAAAATATTTTTGGCACGAAAAATGCATCCTACACCCCTGAAAGTTCAGAAAATGTTGGCAGCTCAAGAAAAGGCCTTAAAATGCATGTTAGGCCTTCAAAAATGTTGAAAACTTTGGAGGCCCAAAAAAGGGGTTTACAGGCATCCTAGACCCCCTAAAGTCCAGAAAATGTTGTTGGACCAAAAATGGTGTCAGAGAGCTCTGAATGTCCCAAAAACATTTGCAGCCTGAAAGGGCATTAACCCGCATCCTAGACCTCTGAAATTCTAAAAAATATTTTGTGCACAAAAAATGTATCCTATACCCCTGAAACTCAGAATATGTTAGCAGCCCAAAGAAGGCCTTAAAATGCATTTTAGGCCTACAAAAATTTAGAAAACTTTGGAGGCCCAAAAAAGGCGTTTACAGGCATCCTAGACCCCCTAAAGTCCAGAAAATGTTGTGGGACTAAAAATGGTGTCAGAGAGCTCCGAATGTCCCAAAAACATGTGCAACCTGAAAGGGGCATTAACCCGCATCCTAGACCACTGAAATTCCCAAAAATATTTTGCCACTAAAAATGCATCCTACACCCCTGAACGTTCATAAAATGTTAGCAGCCCAAAAAAGGCATTAAAATGCATTTTAGGCCTGCAAAAATTTAGAAAACTTTGGAGGCCCAAAAAAGGGGTTTACAGGCATCCTAGACCCCCTAAAGACCAGAAAATGTTGGTGGATCAAAAACGGTGTCAGAGAGCTCCGATGTCAGAGAGCTCCGAATGTCCCAAAAACATGTGCAACCTGAAAGGGGCATTAACCCACATCCTAGACCTCTGAAATTCCCAAAAATATTTTGTGCACGAAAAATTCATACTTCACCCTTGAAAGTTCAGAATATGTTAGCAGCCCAAAAAAGGCATTAAAATGCATTTTAGGCCTGCAAAAATTTAGAAAACTTTGGAGGCCCAAAAAGGGGTTTACAGGCATCCTAGACCCCCTAAAGTCCAGAAAATGTTGTTGGACCAAAAATGGTGTCAGAGAGCTCTGAATGTCCCAAAAACATTTGCAGCCACTGAAATTCCCAAAAATATTTTTGGCACGAAAAATGCATCCTACACCCCTGAAAGTTGAGAAAATGTTGGCAGCTCAAGAAAAGGCCTTAAAGCACATGTTAGGCCTTCAAAAATGTTGAAAACTTTGGAGGCCCAAAAAAGGGGTTTACAGGCATCCTAGACCCCCTAAAGTCCAGAAAATGTTGTTGGACCAATATCGGTGTCAGAGAGCTATGAATGTCCCAAAAACATTTGCAGCCTGAAAGGGGCATTAACCCGCATCCTAGACCACTGAAATTTCCCAAAATATTTTTGGCATGAAAAATGCATGCTACACCCCTGAAAGTTCAGAAAACACCCCAGAAATGTTGCCAGCTCAAGAAAGGCCTTAAAATGCATCTTAGACCTGCAAAAATGTTGAAAACTTTGAAGACCCAAAAAAGGGGTTTACAGGCATCCTAGACCCCCTAAAGTCCAGAAAATGTTGTTGGACCAAAATCGGTGTCAGAGAGCTCTGAAAGGGGCATTAACCCGCATCCTAGACCACTGAAATTCCCAAACATATTTTTGGCACGAAAAATGCATCCTACACCCCTGAAAGTTCAGAAAATGTTGTCAGCTCAAGAAAAGGCCTTAAAATGCATGTTAGGCCTTCAAAATGTTGAAAACTTTGGAGGCCCAAAAAAGGGGTTTACAGGCATCCTAGACCCCCTAAAGTCCAGAAAATGTTGTTGAACCAAAAATGGTGTCAGAGAGCTCTGAATGTCCCAAAAACATCTGCAGCCTGAAAGGGGCATTAACCCGCATCCTAGACCTCTGAAATTCCTAAAAATATTTTGTGCACGAAAAATGCATCCTATACCCCTGAAACTCAGAATATGTTAGCAGCCCAAAGAAGGCCTTAAAATGCATTTTAGGCCTACAAAAATTTAGAAAACTTTGGAGGCCCAAAAAAGGGGTTTACAGGCATCCTAGACCTCCTAAAGTCCAGAAAATGTTGTTGGATCAAAAATGGTGTCAGAGAGCTCTGAATGTCCCAAAAACATTTGCAGCCTGAAAGGGGCATTAACCCACATCCTAGACCTCTGAAATTCCCAAAAATATTTTGTGCACGAAAAATTCATACTACACCCTTGAAAGTTCAGAATATGTTAGCAGCCCAAAAAAGGCATTAAAATGCATTTTAGGCCTGCAAAAATTTAGAAAACTTTGGAGGCCCAAAAAAGGGGTTTACAGGCATCCTAGACCCCCTAAAGTCCAGAAAATGTTGTTGGACCAAAAATGGTGTCAGAGAGCTCTGAATGTCCCAAAAACATTTGCAGCCTGAAAGGGGCATTAACACGCATCCTAGACCACTGAAATTTCCCAAAATATTTTTGCCATGAAAAATGCATGCTACACCCCTGAAAGTTCAGAAAACACCCCAGAAATGTTGCCAGGTCAAAAAAGGCCTTGAAATGCATCCTAGACCTCTGAAATTCCAAAAAATATTTTGTGCACGAAAAATTCATACTACACCCCTGAAAGTTCAGAATATGTTAGCAGCCCAAAGAAGGCCTTAAAATGCATTTTAGGCCTACAAAAATTTAGAAAACTTTGGAGGCCCAAAAAAGGCGTTTACGGGCATCCTAGACCCCCTAAAGTCCAGAAAATGTTGTGGGACCAAAAATAGTGTCAGAGAGCTCTGAATGTCCCAAAAACATTTGCAGCCTGAAAGGGGCATTAACCGGCATCCTTGACCTCTGAAATTCCCAAAAATATTTTTTTCACGAAAAATGTATACTACCCCTAAAAGTTCAGAATATGTTAGAAGCCCAAAAAATGCATTCAAATGCATTTTAGGCCTGCAAAAATTTAGAAAACTTTGGAGGCCCAAAAAAGGGGTTTACAGGCATCCTAGACCCCCTAAAGTCCAGAAAATGTTGTTGGACCAAAATCGGTGTCAGAGAGCTCCGAATGTCCCAAAAACATGTGCAACCTGAAAGGGGCATTAACCCGCATCCTAGACCACTGAAATTCCCAAAAATATATTTGCCATGAAAAATGCATCCTACACCCCTGCAAGTTCAGAAAATGTTGGCAGCTCAAGAAAAGGCCTTAAAATGCATGTTAGGCCTTCAAAAATGTTGAAAACTTTGGAGGCACAAAATAGGGGTTTACAGGCATCCTAGACCTCCTAAAGTCCAGAAAATGTTGTTGGATCAAAAACGGTGTCAGAGAGCTCTGAATGTCCCAAAAACATTTGCAGCCACTAAAATTCCCAAAAATATTTTTGGCACGAAAAATGCATCCTACACCCCTGAAAGTTGAGAAAATGTTGGCAGCTCAAGAAAAGGCCTTAAAACACATGTTAGGCCTTCAAAAATGTTGAAAACTTTGGAGGCCCAAAAAAGGGGTTTACATGCATTCTAGACCCCCTAAGGTCCAGAAAATCTTGTTGGACCAAAAACGGTGTCAGAGAGCTCTGAATGTCCCAAAAACATGTGCAACCTGAAAGGGGCATTAACTCGCATCCCAGACCACTGAAATTCCCAAAAATATTTTTGGCACTAAAAATACATCCTACACCCCTGAAAGTTCAGAAAATGTTTGCAGCTCAAGAAAAGGCCTTAAAATGCATGTTCGGCCTTCAAAAATGTTGAAAACTTTGGAGGCCCAAAAAAGGGGTTTACAGGCATCCTAGACCCCCTAAAGTCCAGAAAATGTTGTTGGACCAGAATCGGTGTCAGAGAGCTCTGAATGTCCCAAAAACATTTGCAGCCTGAAAGGGGCATTAACCCACATCCTAGACCACTGAAATGCCCAAAAATATTTTTGCCCTGAAAAATGCATCCTACACCCCTGCAGGTTCAGAAAATGTTGGCAACTCCAAAAAAGGCCTTAAAATGCATGTTAGGCCTTCAAAAACGTTGAAAACTTTGGAGGCCCAAAAAAGGGATTTACAGGCATCCTAGACCCCCTAACGTCCAGAAAATGTTGTTGGATCAAAAACGGTGTCAGAAAGCTCTGAATGTCCCAAAAACATTTGCAGCCTGAAAGGGGCATTAACCCGCATTCTAGACCTCTGAAATTCCCAAAAATATTTTGTGCACAGAAAATTCATACTACACCCCTGAAAATTCAGAATATGTTAGCAGCCCAAAAAAGGCATTAAAATGCATTTTAGGCCTGCAAAAAATTAGAAAACTTTGGAGGCCCAAAAAAGGGGTTTACAGGCATCCTAGACCCCCTAAAGTCCAGAAAATGTTGTTGGACCAAAAATGGTGTCAGAGAGCTCTGAATGTCCCAAAAACATTTGCAGCCTGAAAGGGGCATTAACCCGCATCCTAGACCTCTGAAATTCCCAAAAATATTTTGTGCACGAAAAATGCATCCTATACCCCTGAAACTCAGAATATGTTAGCAGCCCAAAGAAGGCCTTAAAATGCATTTTAGGTCTAAAAAAATTTAGAAAAATTTGGAGGCCCAAAAAAGGCGTTTACAGGCATCCTAGACCCCCTAAAGTGCAGAAAATGTTGTTGGACCAAAAATGGTGTCAGAGAGCTCTGAATGTCCCAAAAACATCTGCAGCCTGAAAGGGGCATTAACCCGCATCCTAGACCACTGAAATTTCCCAAAATATTTTTACCATGAAAAATGCATGCTACACCCCTGAAAGTTCAGAAAACACCCAAGAAATGTTGTGAGCTCAAAAAAGGCCTTAACATGCATCTTAGGTCTGCAAAAATGTTGAAAACTTTGGAGACCCAAAAAAGGGGTTTACAGGCATCCTAGACCCCCTAAAGTCCAGAAAATGTTGGTGGATCAAAAACGGTGTCAGAGAGCTCCGAATGTCCCAAAAACATGTGCAACCTGAAAGGGGCATTAACCCGCATCCTAGACCACTGAAATTCCCAAAAATATTTTTGGCAATAAAAATGCATCCTACACCCCTGAAAGTTCAGAATATGTTAGCAGCCCAAAGAAGGCCTTAAAATGCATTTTAGGCCTACAAAAATTTAGAAAACTTTGGAGGCCCAAAAAAGGCGTTTACGGGCATCCTAGACCCCCTAAAGACCAGAAAATGTTGGTGGATCAAAAATGGTGTCAGAGAGCTCCGAATGTCCCAAAAACATGTGCAACCTGAAAGGGGCATTAACCCGCATCCTAGACCACTGAAATTCCCAAAAATATTTTGCCACTAAAAATGCATCCTACACCCCTGAACGTTCATAAAATGTTAGCAGCCCAAAAAAGGCATTAAAATGCATTTTAGGCCTGCAAAAATTTAGAAAACTTTGGAGGCCCAAAAAAGGGGTTTACAGGCATCCTAGACCCCCTAAAGACCAGAAAATGTTGGTGGATCAAAAACGGTGTCAGAGAGCTCCGAATGTCCCAAAAACATGTGCAACCTGAAAGGGGCATTAACCCACATCCTAGACCTCTGAAATTCCCAAAAATATTTTGTGCACGAAAAATTCATACTACACCCTTGAAAGTTCAGAATATGTTAGCAGCCCAAAAAAGGCATTAAAATGCATTTTAGGCCTGCAAAAATTTAGAAAACTTTGGAGGCCCAAAAAGGGGTTTACAGGCATCCTAGACCCCCTAAAGTCCAGAAACTGTTGTTGGACCAAAAATGGTGTCAGAGAGCTCTGAATGTCCCAAAAATATTTGCAGCCTGAAAGGGGCATTAACCCGCATCCTAGACCTCTGAAATTCCCAAAAATATTTTGTGCACGAAAAATGCATCCTATACCCCTGAAAGTTCAGAAAATGTTGGCAGCTCAAGAAAAGGCCTTAAAACGCATGTTAGGCCTTCAAAAATGTTGAAAACTTTGGAGACCCACAAAAGGGGTTTACAGGCATACTAGACCCCCTAAGGTCCAGAAAATGTTGTTGGATCAAAAACGGTGTCAGAGAGCTCTGAATGTCCCAAAAATATTTGCAGCCTGAAAGGGGCATTAACCCGCATCCTAGACCTCTGAAATTCCCAAAAATATTTTGTGCACGAAAAATGCATCCTATACCCCTGAAAGCTCAGAAAATGTTGGCAGCTCAAGAAAAGGCCTTAAAATGCATGTTAGGCCTTCAAAAATGTTGAAAACTTTGAAGGCCCAAAAAAGAGGTTTACAGGCATCCTAGACCCCCTAAAGTTTTGAAAATGTTGTTGGACCAAAAATGGTGTCAGAGAGCTCTGAATGTCCCAAAAACATTTGCAGCCTGAAAGGGGCATTAACCCGCATCATAGACCTCTGAAATTCCCAATAATATTTTGTGCACGAAAAATTCATACTACACCCCTGAAAGTTCAAAATATGTTAGCAGCCCAAAAAAGGCATTAAAATGCATTTTAGGCCTACAAAAATTTAGAAAACTTTGGAGGCCCAAAAAAGGGGTTTACAGGCATCCTAGACCCCCTAAAGTCCAGAAAATGTTGTTGGACCAAAAATGATGTCCGTGAGCTCTGAATGTCCCAAAAACATTTGCAGCCTGAAAGGGGCATTAACCCGCATCCTAGACCTCTGAAATTCCCAATAATATTTTGTGCACGAAAAATTCATACTACACCCCTGAAAGTTCAAAATATGTTAGCAGCCCAAAAAAGGAATTAAAATGCATTTTAGGCCTACAAAAATTTAGAAAACTTTGGAGGCCCAAAAAAGGCGTTTACAGGCATCCTAGACCCCCTAAAGTCCAGAAAATGTTGTTGGACCAAAAATGGTGTCAGAGAGCTCTGAATGTCCCAAAAACATTTGCAGCCACTTAAATTCCCAAAAGTATTTTTGGCACAAAAAATGCATCCTACACCCCTGAAAGTTGAGAAAATGTTGGCAGCTCAAGAAAAGGCCTTAAAACGAATGTTAGGCCTTCAAAAATGTTGAAAACTTTGGAGGCCCAAAAAAGGGGTTTACAGGCATTCTAAACCCCCTAAGGTCCAGAAAATGTTGTTGGATCAAAAACGGTGTCAGAGAGCTCTGAATGTCCCAAAAACATTTGCAGCCTGAAAGGGGCATTAACCCACATCCTAGACCTCTGAAATTCCCAAAAATATTTGGTGCACGAAAAATGCATACTACACCCCTGAAAGTTGAGAAAATGTTGGCAGCTCAAGAAAATGTTGTTGGACCAAAAATGGTGTCAGAGAGCTCTGAATGTCCCAAAAATATTTGCAGCCTGAAAGGGGCATTAACCCGCATCCTAGACCTCTGAAATTCCCAAAAATATTTTGTGCACGAAAAATGCATCCTATACCCCTGAAAGCTCAGAAAATGTTGGCAGCTCAAGAAAAGGCCTTAAAATGCATGTTAGGCCTTCAAAAATGTTGAAAACTTTGGAGGCCCAAAAAAGGCGTTTACAGGCATCCTAGACCCCCTAAAGTCCAGAAAATGTTGTTGGACCAAAAATGGTGTCAGAGAGCTCTGAATGTCCCAAAAACATTTGCAGCCACTTAAATTCCCCAAAATATTTTTGGCACAAAAAATGCATCCTACACCCCTGAAAGTTGAGAAAATGTTGGCAGCTCAAGAAAAGGCCTTAAAACGAATGTTAGGCCTTCAAAAATGTTGAAAACTTTGGAGGCCCAAAAAAGGGGTTTACAGGCATTCTAAACCCCCTAAGGTCCAGAAAATGTTGTTGGATCAAAAACAGTGTCAGAGAGCTCTGAATGTCCCAAAAACATTTGCAGCCTGAAAGGGGCATTAACCCACATCCTAGACCTCTGAAATTCCCAAAAATATTTTGTGCACGAAAAATGCATCCTATACCCCTGAAAGCTCAGAAAATGTTGGCAGCTCAAGAAAAGGCCTTAAAATGCATGTTAGGCCTTCAAAAATGTTGAAAACTTTGGAGGCCCAAAAAAGGCGTTTACAGGCATCCTAGACCCCCTAAAGTCCAGAAAATGTTGTTGGACCAAAAATGGTGTCAGAGAGCTCTGAATGTCCCAAAAACATTTGCAGCCTGAAAGGGGCATTAACCCACATCCTAGACCTCTGAAATTCCCAAAAATATTTTGTGCACGAAAAATTCATACTACACCCTTGAAAGTTCAGAATATGTTAGCAGCCCAAAAAAGGCATTAAAATGCATTTTAGGCCTGCAAAAATTTAGAAAACTTTGGAGGCCCAAAAAGGGGTTTACAGGCATCCTAGACCCCCTAAAGTCCAGAAAATGTTGTTGGACCAAAAATGGTGTCAGAGAGCTCTGAATGTCCCAAAAATATTTGCAGCCTGAAAGGGGCATTAACCCGCATCCTAGACCTCTGAAATTCCCAAAAATATTTTGTGCACGAAAAATGCATCCTATACCCCTGAAAGCTCAGAAAATGTTGGCAGCTCAAGAAAAGGCCTTAAAATGCATGTTAGGCCTTCAAAAATGTTGAAAACTTTGGAGGCCCAAAAAAGGGGTTTACAGGCATTCTAAACCCCCTAAGGTCCAGAAAATGTTGTTGGATCAAAAACAGTGTCAGAGAGCTCTGAATGTCCCAAAAACATTTGCAGCCTGAAAGGGGCATTAACCCACATCCTAGACCTCTGAAATCCCCAAAAATATTTTGTGCACGAAAAATTCATACTACACCCTTGAAAGTTCAGAATATGTTAGCAGCCCAAAAAAGGCATTAAAATGCATTTTAGGCCTGCAAAAATTTAGAAAACTTTGGAGGCCCAAAAAGGGGTTTACAGGCATCCTAGACCCCCTAAAGTCCAGAAAATGTTGTTGGACCAAAAATGGTGTCAGAGAGCTCTGAATGTCCCAAAAACATTTGCAGCCTGAAAGGGGCATTAACCCGCATCCTAGACCTCTGAAATTCCAAAAAATATTTTGTGCACAAAAAATGTATACTATACCCCTGAAACTCAGAATATGTTAGCAGCCCAAAGAAGGCCTTAAAATGCATTTTAGGTCTAAAAAAATTTAGAAAAATTTGGAGGCCCAAAAAAGGCGTTTACAGGCATCCTAGACCCCCTAAAGTGCAGAAAATGTTGTTGGACCAAAAATGGTGTCAGAGAGCTCTGAATGTCCCAAAAACATCTGCAGCCTGAAAGGGGCATTAACCCGCATCCTAGACCACTGAAATTTCCCAAAATATTTTTACCATGAAAAATGCATGCTACACCCCTGAAAGTTCAGAAAACACCCAAGAAATGTTGTGAGCTCAAAAAAGGCCTTAACATGCATCTTAGGTCTGCAAAAATGTTGAAAACTTTGGAGACCCAAAAAAGGGGTTTACAGGCATCCTAGACCCCCTAAAGTCCAGAAAATGTTGGTGGATCAAAAACGGTGTCAGAGAGCTCCGAATGTCCCAAAAACATGTGCAACCTGAAAGGGGCATTAACCCGCATCCTAGACCACTGAAATTCCCAAAAATATTTTTGGCAATAAAAATGCATCCTACACCCCTGAAAGTTCAGAAAATGTTGGCAGCTCAAGAAAAGGCCTTAAAATGCATGTTAGGCCTTCAAAAATGTTGAAAACTTTGGAGGCACAAAATAGGGGTTTACAGGCATCCTAGACCTCCTAAAGTCCAGAAAATGTTGTTGGATCAAAAACGGTGTCAGAGAGCTCTGAATGTCCCAAAAACATTTGCAGCCTGAAAGGGGCATTAACCCACATCCTAGACCTCTGAAATTCCCAAAAATATTTTGTGCACGAAAAATTCATACTACACCCTTGAAAGTTTAGAATATGTTAGCAGCCCAAAAAAGGCATTAAAATGCATTTTAGGCCTGCAAAAATTTAGAAAACTTTGGATGCCCAAAAAAGGGGTTTACAGGCATCCTAGAACCCCTAAAGTCCAGAAAATGTTGTTGGACCAAAAATGGTGTCAGAGAGCTCTGAATGTCCCAAAAACATTTGCAGCCTGAAAGGGGCATTAACCCGCATCCTAGACCTCTAAAATTCCCAAAAATATTTTGTGCACGAAAAATTCATACTACACCCCTGAAAGTTCAGAATATGTTAGCAGCCCAAAGAAGGCCTTAAAATGCATTTTAGGCCTACAAAAATTTAGAAAACTTTGGAGGCCCAAAAAAGGCGTTTACGGGCATCCTAGACCCCCTAAAGACCAGAAAATGTTGGTGGATCAAAAATGGTGTCAGAGAGCTCCGAATGTCCCAAAAACATGTGCAACCTGAAAGGGGCATTAACCCGCATCCTAGACCACTGAAATTCCCAAAAATATTTTGCCACTAAAAATGCATCCTACACCCCTGAACGTTCATAAAATGTTAGCAGCCCAAAAAAGGCATTAAAATGCATTTTAGGCCTGCAAAAATTTAGAAAACTTTGGAGGCCCAAAAAAGGGGTTTACAGGCATCCTAGACCCCCTAAAGACCAGAAAATGTTGGTGGATCAAAAACGGTGTCAGAGAGCTCCGAATGTCCCAAAAACATGTGCAACCTGAAAGGGGCATTAACCCACATCCTAGACCTCTGAAATTCCCAAAAATATTTTGTGCACGAAAAATTCATACTACACCCTTGAAAGTTCAGAATATGTTAGCAGCCCAAAAAAGGCATTAAAATGCATTTTAGGCCTGCAAAAATTTAGAAAACTTTGGAGGCCCAAAAAGGGGTTTACAGGCATCCTAGACCCCCTAAAGTCCAGAAACTGTTGTTGGACCAAAAATGGTGTCAGAGAGCTCTGAATGTCCCAAAAATATTTGCAGCCTGAAAGGGGCATTAACCCGCATCCTAGACCTCTGAAATTCCCAAAAATATTTTGTGCACGAAAAATGCATCCTATACCCCTGAAAGTTCAGAAAATGTTGGCAGCTCAAGAAAAGGCCTTAAAACGCATGTTAGGCCTTCAAAAATGTTGAAAACTTTGGAGACCCACAAAAGGGGTTTACAGGCATACTAGACCCCCTAAGGTCCAGAAAATGTTGTTGGATCAAAAACGGTGTCAGAGAGCTCTGAATGTCCCAAAAATATTTGCAGCCTGAAAGGGGCATTAACCCGCATCCTAGACCTCTGAAATTCCCAAAAATATTTTGTGCACGAAAAATGCATCCTATACCCCTGAAAGCTCAGAAAATGTTGGCAGCTCAAGAAAAGGCCTTAAAATGCATGTTAGGCCTTCAAAAATGTTGAAAACTTTGAAGGCCCAAAAAAGAGGTTTACAGGCATCCTAGACCCCCTAAAGTTTTGAAAATGTTGTTGGACCAAAAATGGTGTCAGAGAGCTCTGAATGTCCCAAAAACATTTGCAGCCTGAAAGGGGCATTAACCCGCATCATAGACCTCTGAAATTCCCAATAATATTTTGTGCACGAAAAATTCATACTACACCCCTGAAAGTTCAAAATATGTTAGCAGCCCAAAAAAGGCATTAAAATGCATTTTAGGCCTACAAAAATTTAGAAAACTTTGGAGGCCCAAAAAAGGGGTTTACAGGCATCCTAGACCCCCTAAAGTCCAGAAAATGTTGTTGGACCAAAAATGATGTCCGTGAGCTCTGAATGTCCCAAAAACATTTGCAGCCTGAAAGGGGCATTAACCCGCATCCTAGACCTCTGAAATTCCCAATAATATTTTGTGCACGAAAAATTCATACTACACCCCTGAAAGTTCAAAATATGTTAGCAGCCCAAAAAAGGAATTAAAATGCATTTTAGGCCTACAAAAATTTAGAAAACTTTGGAGGCCCAAAAAAGGCGTTTACAGGCATCCTAGACCCCCTAAAGTCCAGAAAATGTTGTTGGACCAAAAATGGTGTCAGAGAGCTCTGAATGTCCCAAAAACATTTGCAGCCACTTAAATTCCCAAAAGTATTTTTGGCACAAAAAATGCATCCTACACCCCTGAAAGTTGAGAAAATGTTGGCAGCTCAAGAAAAGGCCTTAAAACGAATGTTAGGCCTTCAAAAATGTTGAAAACTTTGGAGGCCCAAAAAAGGGGTTTACAGGCATTCTAAACCCCCTAAGGTCCAGAAAATGTTGTTGGATCAAAAACGGTGTCAGAGAGCTCTGAATGTCCCAAAAACATTTGCAGCCTGAAAGGGGCATTAACCCACATCCTAGACCTCTGAAATTCCCAAAAATATTTTGTGCACGAAAAATGCATACTACACCCCTGAAAGTTGAGAAAATGTTGGCAGCTCAAGAAAATGTTGTTGGACCAAAAATGGTGTCAGAGAGCTCTGAATGTCCCAAAAATATTTGCAGCCTGAAAGGGGCATTAACCCGCATCCTAGACCTCTGAAATTCCCAAAAATATTTTGTGCACGAAAAATGCATCCTATACCCCTGAAAGCTCAGAAAATGTTGGCAGCTCAAGAAAAGGCCTTAAAATGCATGTTAGGCCTTCAAAAATGTTGAAAACTTTGGAGGCCCAAAAAAGGCGTTTACAGGCATCCTAGACCCCCTAAAGTCCAGAAAATGTTGTTGGACCAAAAATGGTGTCAGAGAGCTCTGAATGTCCCAAAAACATTTGCAGCCACTTAAATTCCCCAAAATATTTTTGGCACAAAAAATGCATCCTACACCCCTGAAAGTTGAGAAAATGTTGGCAGCTCAAGAAAAGGCCTTAAAACGAATGTTAGGCCTTCAAAAATGTTGAAAACTTTGGAGGCCCAAAAAAGGGGTTTACAGGCATTCTAAACCCCCTAAGGTCCAGAAAATGTTGTTGGATCAAAAACAGTGTCAGAGAGCTCTGAATGTCCCAAAAACATTTGCAGCCTGAAAGGGGCATTAACCCACATCCTAGACCTCTGAAATTCCCAAAAATATTTTGTGCACGAAAAATGCATCCTATACCCCTGAAAGCTCAGAAAATGTTGGCAGCTCAAGAAAAGGCCTTAAAATGCATGTTAGGCCTTCAAAAATGTTGAAAACTTTGGAGGCCCAAAAAAGGCGTTTACAGGCATCCTAGACCCCCTAAAGTCCAGAAAATGTTGTTGGACCAAAAATGGTGTCAGAGAGCTCTGAATGTCCCAAAAACATTTGCAGCCTGAAAGGGGCATTAACCCACATCCTAGACCTCTGAAATTCCCAAAAATATTTTGTGCACGAAAAATTCATACTACACCCTTGAAAGTTCAGAATATGTTAGCAGCCCAAAAAAGGCATTAAAATGCATTTTAGGCCTGCAAAAATTTAGAAAACTTTGGAGGCCCAAAAAGGGGTTTACAGGCATCCTAGACCCCCTAAAGTCCAGAAAATGTTGTTGGACCAAAAATGGTGTCAGAGAGCTCTGAATGTCCCAAAAATATTTGCAGCCTGAAAGGGGCATTAACCCGCATCCTAGACCTCTGAAATTCCCAAAAATATTTTGTGCACGAAAAATGCATCCTATACCCCTGAAAGCTCAGAAAATGTTGGCAGCTCAAGAAAAGGCCTTAAAATGCATGTTAGGCCTTCAAAAATGTTGAAAACTTTGGAGGCCCAAAAAAGGCGTTTACAGGCATCCTAGACCCCCTAAAGTCCAGAAAATGTTGTTGGACCAAAAATGGTGTCAGAGAGCTCTGAATGTCCCAAAAACATTTGCAGCCACTTAAATTCCCCAAAATATTTTTGGCACAAAAAATGCATCCTACACCCCTGAAAGTTGAGAAAATGTTGGCAGCTCAAGAAAAGGCCTTAAAACGAATGTTAGGCCTTCAAAAATGTTGAAAACTTTGGAGGCCCAAAAAAGGGGTTTACAGGCATTCTAAACCCCCTAAGGTCCAGAAAATGTTGTTGGATCAAAAACAGTGTCAGAGAGCTCTGAATGTCCCAAAAACATTTGCAGCCTGAAAGGGGCATTAACCCACATCCTAGACCTCTGAAATCCCCAAAAATATTTTGTGCACGAAAAATTCATACTACACCCTTGAAAGTTCAGAATATGTTAGCAGCCCAAAAAAGGCATTAAAATGCATTTTAGGCCTGCAAAAATTTAGAAAACTTTGGAGGCCCAAAAAGGGGTTTACAGGCATCCTAGACCCCCTAAAGTCCAGAAAATGTTGTTGGACCAAAAATGGTGTCAGAGAGCTCTGAATGTCCCAAAAACATTTGCAGCCTGAAAGGGGCATTAACCCGCATCCTAGACCTCTGAAATTCCAAAAAATATTTTGTGCACAAAAAATGTATACTATACCCCTGAAACTCAGAATATGTTAGCAGCCCAAAGAAGGCCTTAAAATGCATTTTATGCCTACAAAAATTTAGAAAACTTTGGAGGCCCAAAAAAGGCGTTTACAGGCATCCTAGACCCCCTAAAGTCCAGAAAATGTTGTGGGAGTAAAAATGGTGTCAGAGAGCTCCGAATGTCCCAAAAACATGTGCAACCTGAAAGGGGCATTAACCCGCATCCTAGACCACTGAAATTCCCAAAAATATTTTGCCACTAAAAATGCATCCTACACCCCTGAACGTTCATAAAATGTTAGCAGCCCAAAAAAGGCATTAAAATGCATTTTAGGCCTGCAAAAATTTAGAAAACTTTGGAGGCCCAAAAAAGGGGTTTACAGGCATCCTAGACCCCCTAAAGTCCAGAAAATGTTGTTGGACCAAAAATGGTGTCAGAGAGCTCTGAATGTCCCAAAAACATCTGCAGCCTGAAAGGGGCATTAACCCGCATCCTAGACCTCTGAAATTCCTAAAAATATTTTGTGCACGAAAAATGCATCCTATACCCCTGAAACTCAGAATATGTTAGCAGCCCAAAGAAGGCCTTAAAATGCATTTTAGGTCTAAAAAAATTTAGAAAAATTTGGAGGCCCAAAAAAGGCGTTTACAGGCATCCTAGACCCCCTAAAGTCCAGAAAATGTTGTGGGACCAAAAATGGTGTCAGGGAGCTCTGAAAGGGGCATTAACCTGCATCCTAGACCACTGAAATTCCCAAAAATATTTTTGGCAATAAAAATGCATCCTACACCCCTGAAAGTTCAGAAAATGTTGGCAGCTCAAGAAAAGGCCTTAAAATGCATGTTAGGCCTTCAAAAATGTTGAAAACTTTGGAGGCCCAAAAAAGGGGTTTACAGGCATCCTAGACCCCCTAAAGTCCAGAAAATGTTGTTGGACCAAAAATGGTGTCAGAGAGCTCTGAATGTCCCAAAAACATTTGCAGCCTGAAAGGGCATTAACCCGCATCCTAGACCTCTGAAATTCTAAAAAATATTTTGTGCACAAAAAATGTATCCTATACCCCTGAAACTCAGAATATGTTAGCAGCCCAAAGAAGGCCTTAAAATGCATTTTAGGCCTACAAAAATTTAGAAAACTTTGGAGGCCCAAAAAAGGCGTTTACAGGCATCCTAGACCCCCTAAAGTCCAGAAAATGTTGTGGGACTAAAAATGGTGTCAGAGAGCTCCGAATGTCCCAAAAACATGTGCAACCTGAAAGGGGCATTAACCCGCATCCTAGACCACTGAAATTCCCAAAAATATTTTGCCACTAAAAATGCATCCTACACCCCTGAACGTTCATAAAATGTTAGCAGCCCAAAAAAGGCATTAAAATGCATTTTAGGCCTGCAAAAATTTAGAAAACTTTGGAGGCCCAAAAAAGGGGTTTACAGGCATCCTAGACCCCCTAAAGACCAGAAAATGTTGGTGGATCAAAAACGGTGTCAGAGAGCTCCGAATGTCCCAAAAACATGTGCAACCTGAAAGGGGCATTAACCCACATCCTAGACCTCTGAAATTCCCAAAAATATTTTGTGCACGAAAAATTCATACTTCACCCTTGAAAGTTCAGAATATGTTAGCAGCCCAAAAAAGGCATTAAAATGCATTTTAGGCCTGCAAAAATTTAGAAAACTTTGGAGGCCCAAAAAGGGGTTTACAGGCATCCTAGACCCCCTAAAGTCCAGAAAATGTTGTTGGACCAAAAATGGTGTCAGAGAGCTCTGAATGTCCCAAAAACATTTGCAGCCACTGAAATTCCCAAAAATATTTTTGGCACGAAAAATGCATCCTACACCCCTGAAAGTTGAGAAAATGTTGGCAGCTCAAGAAAAGGCCTTAAAGCACATGTTAGGCCTTCAAAAATGTTGAAAACTTTGGAGGCCCAAAAAAGGGGTTTACAGGCATCCTAGACCCCCTAAAGTCCAGAAAATGTTGTTGGACCAATATCGGTGTCAGAGAGCTATGAATGTCCCAAAAACATTTGCAGCCTGAAAGGGGCATTAACCCGCATCCTAGACCACTGAAATTTCCCAAAATATTTTTGGCATGAAAAATGCATGCTACACCCCTGAAAGTTCAGAAAACACCCCAGAAATGTTGCCAGCTCAAGAAAGGCCTTAAAATGCATCTTAGACCTGCAAAAATGTTGAAAACTTTGAAGACCCAAAAAAGGGGTTTACAGGCATCCTAGACCCCCTAAAGTCCAGAAAATGTTGTTGGACCAAAATCGGTGTCAGAGAGCTCTGAAAGGGGCATTAACCCGCATCCTAGACCACTGAAATTCCCAAACATATTTTTGGCACGAAAAATGCATCCTACACCCCTGAAAGTTCAGAAAATGTTGTCAGCTCAAGAAAAGGCCTTAAAATGCATGTTAGGCCTTCAAAATGTTGAAAACTTTGGAGGCCCAAAAAAGGGGTTTACAGGCATCCTAGACCCCCTAAAGTCCAGAAAATGTTGTTGAACCAAAAATGGTGTCAGAGAGCTCTGAATGTCCCAAAAACATCTGCAGCCTGAAAGGGGCATTAACCCGCATCCTAGACCTCTGAAATTCCTAAAAATATTTTGTGCACGAAAAATGCATCCTATACCCCTGAAACTCAGAATATGTTAGCAGCCCAAAGAAGGCCTTAAAATGCATTTTAGGCCTACAAAAATTTAGAAAACTTTGGAGGCCCAAAAAAGGGGTTTACAGGCATCCTAGACCTCCTAAAGTCCAGAAAATGTTGTTGGATCAAAAATGGTGTCAGAGAGCTCTGAATGTCCCAAAAACATTTGCAGCCTGAAAGGGGCATTAACCCACATCCTAGACCTCTGAAATTCCCAAAAATATTTTGTGCACGAAAAATTCATACTACACCCTTGAAAGTTCAGAATATGTTAGCAGCCCAAAAAAGGCATTAAAATGCATTTTAGGCCTGCAAAAATTTAGAAAACTTTGGAGGCCCAAAAAAGGGGTTTACAGGCATCCTAGACCCCCTAAAGTCCAGAAAATGTTGTTGGACCAAAAATGGTGTCAGAGAGCTCTGAATGTCCCAAAAACATTTGCAGCCTGAAAGGGGCATTAACACGCATCCTAGACCACTGAAATTTCCCAAAATATTTTTGCCATGAAAAATGCATGCTACACCCCTGAAAGTTCAGAAAACACCCCAGAAATGTTGCCTGGTCAAAAAAGGACTTGAAATGCATCCTAGACCTCTGAAATTCCAAAAAATATTTTGTGCACGAAAAATTCATACTACACCCCTGAAAGTTCAGAATATGTTAGCAGCCCAAAGAAGGCCTTAAAATGCATTTTAGGCCTACAAAAATTTAGAAAACTTTGGAGGCCCAAAAAAGGCGTTTACGGGCATCCTAGACCCCCTAAAGTCCAGAAAATGTTGTGGGACCAAAAATAGTGTCAGAGAGCTCTGAATGTCCCAAAAACATTTGCAGCCTGAAAGGGGCATTAACCGGCATCCTTGACCTCTGAAATTCCCAAAAATATTTTTTTCACGAAAAATGTATACTACCCCTAAAAGTTCAGAATATGTTAGAAGCCCAAAAAATGCATTCAAATGCATTTTAGGCCTGCAAAAATTTAGAAAACTTTGGAGGCCCAAAAAAGGGGTTTACAGGCATCCTAGACCCCCTAAAGTCCAGAAAATGTTGTTGGACCAAAATCGGTGTCAGAGAGCTCCGAATGTCCCAAAAACATGTGCAACCTGAAAGGGGCATTAACCCGCATCCTAGACCACTGAAATTCCCAAAAATATATTTGCCATGAAAAATGCATCCTACACCCCTGCAAGTTCAGAAAATGTTGGCAGCTCAAGAAAAGGCCTTAAAATGCATGTTAGGCCTTCAAAAATGTTGAAAACTTTGGAGGCACAAAATAGGGGTTTACAGGCATCCTAGACCTCCTAAAGTCCAGAAAATGTTGTTGGATCAAAAACGGTGTCAGAGAGCTCTGAATGTCCCAAAAACATTTGCAGCCACTAAAATTCCCAAAAATATTTTTGGCACGAAAAATGCATCCTACACCCCTGAAAGTTGAGAAAATGTTGGCAGCTCAAGAAAAGGCCTTAAAACACATGTTAGGCCTTCAAAAATGTTGAAAACTTTGGAGGCCCAAAAAAGGGGTTTACATGCATTCTAGACCCCCTAAGGTCCAGAAAATCTTGTTGGACCAAAAACGGTGTCAGAGAGCTCTGAATGTCCCAAAAACATGTGCAACCTGAAAGGGGCATTAACTCGCATCCCAGACCACTGAAATTCCCAAAAATATTTTTGGCACTAAAAATACATCCTACACCCCTGAAAGTTCAGAAAATGTTTGCAGCTCAAGAAAAGGCCTTAAAATGCATGTTCGGCCTTCAAAAATGTTGAAAACTTTGGAGGCCCAAAAAAGGGGTTTACAGGCATCCTAGACCCCCTAAAGTCCAGAAAATGTTGTTGGACCAGAATCGGTGTCAGAGAGCTCTGAATGTCCCAAAAACATTTGCAGCCTGAAAGGGGCATTAACCCACATCCTAGACCACTGAAATGCCCAAAAATATTTTTGCCCTGAAAAATGCATCCTACACCCCTGCAGGTTCAGAAAATGTTGGCAACTCCAAAAAAGGCCTTAAAATGCATGTTAGGCCTTCAAAAACGTTGAAAACTTTGGAGGCCCAAAAAAGGGATTTACAGGCATCCTAGACCCCCTAACGTCCAGAAAATGTTGTTGGATCAAAAACGGTGTCAGAAAGCTCTGAATGTCCCAAAAACATTTGCAGCCTGAAAGGGGCATTAACCCGCATTCTAGACCTCTGAAATTCCCAAAAATATTTTGTGCACAGAAAATTCATACTACACCCCTGAAAATTCAGAATATGTTAGCAGCCCAAAAAAGGCATTAAAATGCATTTTAGGCCTGCAAAAAATTAGAAAACTTTGGAGGCCCAAAAAAGGGGTTTACAGGCATCCTAGACCCCCTAAAGTCCAGAAAATGTTGTTGGACCAAAAATGGTGTCAGAGAGCTCTGAATGTCCCAAAAACATTTGCAGCCTGAAAGGGGCATTAACCCGCATCCTAGACCTCTGAAATTCCCAAAAATATTTTGTGCACGAAAAATGCATCCTATACCCCTGAAACTCAGAATATGTTAGCAGCCCAAAGAAGGCCTTAAAATGCATTTTAGGTCTAAAAAAATTTAGAAAAATTTGGAGGCCCAAAAAAGGCGTTTACAGGCATCCTAGACCCCCTAAAGTGCAGAAAATGTTGTTGGACCAAAAATGGTGTCAGAGAGCTCTGAATGTCCCAAAAACATCTGCAGCCTGAAAGGGGCATTAACCCGCATCCTAGACCACTGAAATTTCCCAAAATATTTTTACCATGAAAAATGCATGCTACACCCCTGAAAGTTCAGAAAACACCCAAGAAATGTTGTGAGCTCAAAAAAGGCCTTAACATGCATCTTAGGTCTGCAAAAATGTTGAAAACTTTGGAGACCCAAAAAAGGGGTTTACAGGCATCCTAGACCCCCTAAAGTCCAGAAAATGTTGGTGGATCAAAAACGGTGTCAGAGAGCTCCGAATGTCCCAAAAACATGTGCAACCTGAAAGGGGCATTAACCCGCATCCTAGACCACTGAAATTCCCAAAAATATTTTTGGCAATAAAAATGCATCCTACACCCCTGAAAGTTCAGAAAATGTTGGCAGCTCAAGAAAAGGCCTTAAAATGCATGTTAGGCCTTCAAAAATGTTGAAAACTTTGGAGGCACAAAATAGGGGTTTACAGGCATCCTACACCTCCTAAAGTCCAGAAAATGTTGTTGGATCAAAAACGGTGTCAGAGAGCTCTGAATGTCCCAAAAACATTTGCAGCCTGAAAGGGGCATTAACCCACATCCTAGACCTCTGAAATTCCCAAAAATATTTTGTGCACGAAAAATTCATACTACACCCTTGAAAGTTCAGAATATGTTAGCAGCCCAAAAAAGGCATTAAAATGCATTTTAGGCCTGCAAAAATTTAGAAAACTTTGGATGCCCAAAAAAGGGGTTTACAGGCATCCTAGAACCCCTAAAGTCCAGAAAATGTTGTTGGACCAAAAATGGTGTCAGAGAGCTCTGAATGTCCCAAAAACATTTGCAGCCTGAAAGGGGCATTAACCCGCATCCTAGACCTCTAAAATTCCCAAAAATATTTTGTGCACGAAAAATTCATACTACACCCCTGAAAGTTCAGAATATGTTAGCAGCCCAAAGAAGGCCTTAAAATGCATTTTAGGCCTACAAAAATTTAGAAAACTTTGGAGGCCCAAAAAAGGCGTTTACGGGCATCCTAGACCCCCTAAAGACCAGAAAATGTTGGTGGATCAAAAATGGTGTCAGAGAGCTCCGAATGTCCCAAAAACATGTGCAACCTGAAAGGGGCATTAACCCGCATCCTAGACCACTGAAATTCCCAAAAATATTTTGCCACTAAAAATGCATCCTACACCCCTGAACGTTCATAAAATGTTAGCAGCCCAAAAAAGGCATTAAAATGCATTTTAGGCCTGCAAAAATTTAGAAAACTTTGGAGGCCCAGAAAAGGGGTTTACAGGCATACTAGACCCCCTAAGGTCCAGAAAATGTTGTTGGATCAAAAACGGTGTCAGAGAGCTCTGAATGTCCCAAAAATATTTGCAGCCTGAAAGGGGCATTAACCCGCATCCTAGACCTCTGAAATTCCCAAAAATATTTTGTGCACGAAAAATGCATCCTATACCCCTGAAAGCTCAGAAAATGTTGGCAGCTCAAGAAAAGGCCTTAAAATGCATGTTAGGCCTTCAAAAATGTTGAAAACTTTGAAGGCCCAAAAAAGAGGTTTACAGGCATCCTAGACCCCCTAAAGTTTTGAAAATGTTGTTGGACCAAAAATGGTGTCAGAGAGCTCTGAATGTCCCAAAAACATTTGCAGCCTGAAAGGGGCATTAACCCGCATCATAGACCTCTGAAATTCCCAATAATATTTTGTGCACGAAAAATTCATACTACACCCCTGAAAGTTCAAAATATGTTAGCAGCCCAAAAAAGGCATTAAAATGCATTTTAGGCCTACAAAAATTTAGAAAACTTTGGAGGCCCAAAAAAGGGGTTTACAGGCATCCTAGACCCCCTAAAGTCCAGAAAATGTTGTTGGACCAAAAATGATGTCCGTGAGCTCTGAATGTCCCAAAAACATTTGCAGCCTGAAAGGGGCATTAACCCGCATCCTAGACCTCTGAAATTCCCAATAATATTTTGTGCACGAAAAATTCATACTACACCCCTGAAAGTTCAAAATATGTTAGCAGCCCAAAAAAGGAATTAAAATGCATTTTAGGCCTACAAAAATTTAGAAAACTTTGGAGGCCCAAAAAAGGCGTTTACAGGCATCCTAGACCCCCTAAAGTCCAGAAAATGTTGTTGGACCAAAAATGGTGTCAGAGAGCTCTGAATGTCCCAAAAACATTTGCAGCCACTTAAATTCCCAAAAGTATTTTTGGCACAAAAAATGCATCCTACACCCCTGAAAGTTGAGAAAATGTTGGCAGCTCAAGAAAAGGCCTTAAAACGAATGTTAGGCCTTCAAAAATGTTGAAAACTTTGGAGGCCCAAAAAAGGGGTTTACAGGCATTCTAAACCCCCTAAGGTCCAGAAAATGTTGTTGGATCAAAAACGGTGTCAGAGAGCTCTGAATGTCCCAAAAACATTTGCAGCCTGAAAGGGGCATTAACCCACATCCTAGACCTCTGAAATTCCCAAAAATATTTTGTGCACGAAAAATGCATACTACACCCCTGAAAGTTGAGAAAATGTTGGCAGCTCAAGAAAATGTTGTTGGACCAAAAATGGTGTCAGAGAGCTCTGAATGTCCCAAAAATATTTGCAGCCTGAAAGGGGCATTAACCCGCATCCTAGACCTCTGAAATTCCCAAAAATATTTTGTGCACGAAAAATGCATCCTATACCCCTGAAAGCTCAGAAAATGTTGGCAGCTCAAGAAAAGGCCTTAAAATGCATGTTAGGCCTTCAAAAATGTTGAAAACTTTGGAGGCCCAAAAAAGGCGTTTACAGGCATCCTAGACCCCCTAAAGTCCAGAAAATGTTGTTGGACCAAAAATGGTGTCAGAGAGCTCTGAATGTCCCAAAAACATTTGCAGCCACTTAAATTCCCCAAAATATTTTTGGCACAAAAAATGCATCCTACACCCCTGAAAGTTGAGAAAATGTTGGCAGCTCAAGAAAAGGCCTTAAAACGAATGTTAGGCCTTCAAAAATGTTGAAAACTTTGGAGGCCCAAAAAAGGGGTTTACAGGCATTCTAAACCCCCTAAGGTCCAGAAAATGTTGTTGGATCAAAAACAGTGTCAGAGAGCTCTGAATGTCCCAAAAACATTTGCAGCCTGAAAGGGGCATTAACCCACATCCTAGACCTCTGAAATTCCCAAAAATATTTTGTGCACGAAAAATGCATCCTATACCCCTGAAAGCTCAGAAAATGTTGGCAGCTCAAGAAAAGGCCTTAAAATGCATGTTAGGCCTTCAAAAATGTTGAAAACTTTGGAGGCCCAAAAAAGGCGTTTACAGGCATCCTAGACCCCCTAAAGTCCAGAAAATGTTGTTGGACCAAAAATGGTGTCAGAGAGCTCTGAATGTCCCAAAAACATTTGCAGCCTGAAAGGGGCATTAACCCACATCCTAGACCTCTGAAATTCCCAAAAATATTTTGTGCACGAAAAATTCATACTACACCCTTGAAAGTTCAGAATATGTTAGCAGCCCAAAAAAGGCATTAAAATGCATTTTAGGCCTGCAAAAATTTAGAAAACTTTGGAGGCCCAAAAAGGGGTTTACAGGCATCCTAGACCCCCTAAAGTCCAGAAAATGTTGTTGGACCAAAAATGGTGTCAGAGAGCTCTGAATGTCCCAAAAATATTTGCAGCCTGAAAGGGGCATTAACCCGCATCCTAGACCTCTGAAATTCCCAAAAATATTTTGTGCACGAAAAATGCATCCTATACCCCTGAAAGCTCAGAAAATGTTGGCAGCTCAAGAAAAGGCCTTAAAATGCATGTTAGGCCTTCAAAAATGTTGAAAACTTTGGAGGCCCAAAAAAGGCGTTTACAGGCATCCTAGACCCCCTAAAGTCCAGAAAATGTTGTTGGACCAAAAATGGTGTCAGAGAGCTCTGAATGTCCCAAAAACATTTGCAGCCACTTAAATTCCCCAAAATATTTTTGGCACAAAAAATGCATCCTACACCCCTGAAAGTTGAGAAAATGTTGGCAGCTCAAGAAAAGGCCTTAAAACGAATGTTAGGCCTTCAAAAATGTTGAAAACTTTGGAGGCCCAAAAAAGGGGTTTACAGGCATTCTAAACCCCCTAAGGTCCAGAAAATGTTGTTGGATCAAAAACAGTGTCAGAGAGCTCTGAATGTCCCAAAAACATTTGCAGCCTGAAAGGGGCATTAACCCACATCCTAGACCTCTGAAATCCCCAAAAATATTTTGTGCACGAAAAATTCATACTACACCCTTGAAAGTTCAGAATATGTTAGCAGCCCAAAAAAGGCATTAAAATGCATTTTAGGCCTGCAAAAATTTAGAAAACTTTGGAGGCCCAAAAAGGGGTTTACAGGCATCCTAGACCCCCTAAAGTCCAGAAAATGTTGTTGGACCAAAAATGGTGTCAGAGAGCTCTGAATGTCCCAAAAACATTTGCAGCCTGAAAGGGGCATTAACCCGCATCCTAGACCTCTGAAATTCCAAAAAATATTTTGTGCACAAAAAATGTATACTATACCCCTGAAACTCAGAATATGTTAGCAGCCCAAAGAAGGCCTTAAAATGCATTTTATGCCTACAAAAATTTAGAAAACTTTGGAGGCCCAAAAAAGGCGTTTACAGGCATCCTAGACCCCCTAAAGTCCAGAAAATGTTGTGGGAGTAAAAATGGTGTCAGAGAGCTCCGAATGTCCCAAAAACATGTGCAACCTGAAAGGGGCATTAACCCGCATCCTAGACCACTGAAATTCCCAAAAATATTTTGCCACTAAAAATGCATCCTACACCCCTGAACGTTCATAAAATGTTAGCAGCCCAAAAAAGGCATTAAAATGCATTTTAGGCCTGCAAAAATTTAGAAAACTTTGGAGGCCCAAAAAAGGGGTTTACAGGCATCCTAGACCCCCTAAAGTCCAGAAAATGTTGTTGGACCAAAAATGGTGTCAGAGAGCTCTGAATGTCCCAAAAACATCTGCAGCCTGAAAGGGGCATTAACCCGCATCCTAGACCTCTGAAATTCCTAAAAATATTTTGTGCACGAAAAATGCATCCTATACCCCTGAAACTCAGAATATGTTAGCAGCCCAAAGAAGGCCTTAAAATGCATTTTAGGTCTAAACAAATTTAGAAAAATTTGGAGGCCCAAAAAAGGCGTTTACAGGCATCCTAGACCCCCTAAAGTCCAGAAAATGTTGTGGGACCAAAAATGGTGTCAGGGAGCTCTGAAAGGGGCATTAACCTGCATCCTAGACCACTGAAATTCCCAAAAATATTTTTGGCAATAAAAATGCATCCTACACCCCTGAAAGTTCAGAAAATGTTGGCAGCTCAAGAAAAGGCCTTAAAATGCATGTTAGGCCTTCAAAAATGTTGAAAACTTTGGAGGCACAAAATAGGGGTTTACAGGCATCCTAGACCTCCTAAAGTCCAGAAAATGTTGTTGGATCAAAAACGGTGTCAGAGAGCTCTGAATGTCCCAAAAACATTTGCAGCCTGAAAGGGGCATTAACCCACATCCTAGACCTCTGAAATTCCCAAAAATATTTTGTGCACGAAAAATTCATACTACACCCTTGAAAGTTCAGAATATGTTAGCAGCCCAAAAAAGGCATTAAAATGCATTTTAGGCCTGCAAAAATTTAGAAAACTTTGGAGGCCCAAAAAAGGGGTTTACAGGCATCCTAGACCCCCTAAAGACCAGAAAATGTTGGTGGATCAAAAACGGTGTCAGAGAGCTCCGAATGTCCCAAAAACATGTGCAACCTGAAAGGGGCATTAACCCACATCCTAGACCTCTGAAATTCCCAAAAATATTTTGTGCACGAAAAATTCATACTACACCCTTGAAAGTTCAGAATATGTTAGCAGCCCAAAAAAGGCATTAAAATGCATTTTAGGCCTGCAAAAATTTAGAAAACTTTGGAGGCCCAAAAAGGGGTTTACAGGCATCCTAGACCCCCTAAAGTCCAGAAACTGTTGTTGGACCAAAAATGGTGTCAGAGAGCTCTGAATGTCCCAAAAATATTTGCAGCCTGAAAGGGGCATTAACCCGCATCCTAGACCTCTGAAATTCCCAAAAATATTTTGTGCACGAAAAATGCATCCTATACCCCTGAAAGTTCAGAAAATGTTGGCAGCTCAAAAAAGGCCTTAAAATGCATCTTAGACCTGCAAAAATGTTGAAAACTTTGAAGACCCAAAAAAGGGGTTTACAGGCATCCTAGACCCCCTAAAGTCAAGAAAATGTTGTTGGACCAAAAATGGTGTCAGAGAGCTCTGAATGTCCCAAAAACATTTGCAGCCTGAAAGGGGCATTAACACGCATCCTAGACCACTGAAATTTCCCAAAATATTTTTGCCATGAAAAATGCATGCTACACCCCTGAAAGTTCAGAAAACACCCCAGAAATGTTGCCAGGTCAAAAAAGGCCTTGAAATGCATCCTAGACCTCTGAAATTCCAAAAAATATTTTGTGCACGAAAAATTCATACTACACCCCTGAAAGTTCAGAATATGTTAGCAGCCCAAAAAAGGCATTAAAATGCATTTTAGGCCTGCAAAAATGTTGAAAACTTTGGAGGCGCAAAATAGGGGTTTACAGGCATCCTAGACCTCCTAAAGTCCAGAAAATGTTGTTGGATCAAAAACGGTGTCAGAGAGCTCTGAATGTCCCAAAAACATTTGCAGCCTGAAAGGGTCATTAACCCGCATCCTAGACCTCTAAAATTCCCAAAAATATTTTGTGCACGAAAAATTCATACTACACCCCTGAAAGTTCAGAATATGTTAGCAGCCCAAAGAAGGCCTTAAAAAGCATTTTAGGCCTACAAAAATTTAGAAAACTTTGGAGGCCCAAAAAAGGCGTTTACGGGCATCCTAGACCCCCTATAGTCCAGAAAATGTTGTGGGACCAAAAATAGTGTCAGAGAGCTCTGAATGTCCCAAAAACATTTGCAGCCTGAAAGGGGCATTAACCGGCATCCTTGACCTCTGAAATTCCCAAAAATATTTTTTGCACGAAAAATGTATACTACCCCTAAAAGTTCAGAATATGTTAGAAGCCCAAAAAATGCATTCAAATGCATTTTAGGCCTGCAAAAATTTAGAAAACTTTGGAGGCCCAAAAAAGGGGTTTACAGGCATCCTAGACCCCCTAAAGTCCAGAAAATGTTGTTGGACCAAAATCGGTGTCAGAGAGCTCCGAATGTCCCAAAGACATGTGCAACCTGAAAGGGGCATTAACCCGCATCCTAGACCACTGAAATTCCCAAAAATATATTTGCCATGAAAAATGCATCCTACACCCCTGCAAGTTCAGAAAATGTTGGCAGCTCAATAAAAGGCCTTAAAATGCATGTTAGGCCTTCAAAAATGTTGAAAACTTTGGAGGCACAAAATAGGGGTTTACAGGCATCCTAGACCTCCTAAAGTCCAGAAAATGTTGTTGGATCAAAAACGGTGTCAGAGAGCTCTGAATGTCCCAAAAACATTTGCAGCCACTGAAATTCCCAAAAATATTTTTGGCACGAAAAATGCATCCTACACCCCTGAAAGTTGAGAAAATGTTAGCAGCTCAAGAAAAGGCCTTAAAACACATGTTAGGCCTTCAAAAATGTTGAAAACTTTGGAGGCCCAAAAAAGGGGTTTACAGGCATTCTAGACCCCCTAAGGTCCAGAAAATCTTGTTGGACCAAAAACGGTGTCAGAGAGCTCTGAATGTCCCAAAAACATGTGCAACCTGAAAGGGGCATTAACTCGCATCCCAGACCACTGAAATTCCCAAAAATATTTTTGGCACTAAAAATACATCCTACACCCCTGAAAGTTCAGAAAATGTTTGCAGCTCAAGAAAAGGCCTTAAAATGCATGTTCGGCCTTCAAAAATGTTGAAAACTTTGGAGGCCCAAAAAAGGGGTTTACAGGCATCCTAGACCCCCTAAAGTCCAGAAAATGTTGTTGGACCAGAATCGGTGTCAGAGAGCTCTGAATGTCCCAAAAAACATTTGCAGCCTGAAAGGGGCATTAACCCGCATCCTAGACCACTGAAATTCCCAAAAATATTTTTGGCAATAAAAATGCATCCTACACCCCTGAAAGTTCAGAAAATGTTGGCAGCTCAAGAAAAGGCCTTAAAATGCATGTTAGGCCTTCAAAAATGTTGAAAACTTTGGAGGCACAAAATAGGGGTTTACAGGCATCCTAGACCCCCTAACGTCCAGAAAATGTTGTTGGATCAAAAACGGTGTCAGAGAGCTCTGAATGTCCCAAAAACATTTGCAGCCTGAAAGGGGCATTAACCCACATCCTAGACCTCTGAAATTCCCAAAAATATTTTGTGCACGAAAAATTCATACTACACCCTTGAAAGTTCAGAATATGTTAGCAGCCCAAAAAAGGCATTAAAATACATTTTAGGCCTGCAAAAATTTAGAAAACTTTGGATGCCCAAAAAAGGGGTTTACAGGCATCCTAGAACCCCTAAAGTCCAGAAAATGTTGTTGGACCAAAAATGGTGTCAGAGAGCTCTGAATGTCCCAAAAACATTTGCAGCCTGAAAGGGGCATTAACCCGCATCCTAGACCTCTAAAATTCCCAAAAATATTTTGTGCACGAAAAATTCATACTACACCCCTGAAAGTTCAGAATATGTTAGCAGCCCAAAGAAGGCCTTAAAATGCATTTTAGGCCTACAAAAATTTAGAAAACTTTGGAGGCCCAAAAAAGGCGTTTACGGGCATCCTAGACCCCCTAAAGACCAGAAAATGTTGGTCGATCAAAAATGGTGTCAGAGAGCTCCGAATGTCCCAAAAACATGTGCAACCTGAAAGGGGCATTAACCCGCATCCTAGACCACTGAAATTCCCAAAAATATTTTGCCACTAAAAATGCATCCTACACCCCTGAACGTTCATAAAATGTTAGCAGCCCAAAAAAGGCATTAAAATGCATTTTAGGCCTGCAAAAATTTAGAAAACTTTGGAGGCCCAAAAAAGGGGTTTACAGGCATTCTAGACCCCCTAAAGTCCAGAAAATGTTGTGGGACTAAAAATGGTGTCAGAGAGCTCCGAATGTCCCAAAAACATGTGCAACCTGAAAGGGGCATTAACCCGCATCCTAGACCACTGAAATTCCCAAAAATATTTTGCCACTAAAAATGCATCCTACACCCCTGAACGTTCATAAAATGTTAGCAGCCCAAAAAAGGCATTAAAATGCATTTTAGGCCTGCAAAAATTTAGAAAACTTTGGAGGCCCAAAAAAGGGGTTTACAGGCATCCTAGACCCCCTAAAGACCAGAAAATGTTGGTGGATCAAAAACGGTGTCAGAGAGCTCTGAAAGGGGCATTAACCTGCATCCTAGACCACTGAAATTCACAAAAATATTTTTCGCACGAAAAATGCATCCTACACCCCTGAAAGTTCAGAAAATGTTGGCAGCTCAAGAAAAGGCCTTAAAATGCATGTTAGGCCTTCAAAAATGTTGAAAACTTTGGAGGCCCAAAAAAGGGGTTTACAGGCATCCTAGACCCCCTAAAGTCCAGAAAATGTTGTTGGACCAATATCGGTGTCAGAGAGCTATGAATGTCCCAAAAACATTTGCAGCCTGAAAGGGGCATTAACCCGCATCCTAGACCACTGAAATTTCCCAAAATATTTTTGGCATGAAAAATGCATGCTACACCCCTGAAAGTTCAGAAAACACCCCAGACATGTTGCCAGCTCAAAAAAGGCCTTAAAATGCATCTTAGACCTGCAAACATGTTGAAAACTTTGAAGACCCAAAAAAGGGGTTTACAGGCATCCTAGACCCCCTAAAGTCAAGAAAATGTTGTTGGACCAAAAATGGTGTCAGAGAGCTCTGAATGTCCCAAAAACATTTGCAGCCTGAAAGGGGCATTAACACGCATCCTAGACCACTGAAATTTCCCAAAATATTTTTGCCATGAAAAATGCATGCTACACCCCTGAAAGTTCAGAAAACACCCCAGAAATGTTGCCAGGTCAAAAAAGGCCTTGAAATGCATCCTAGACCTCTGAAATTCCAAAAAATATTTTGTGCACGAAAAATTCATACTACACCCCTGAAAGTTCAGAATATGTTAGCAGCCCAAAGAAGGCCTTAAAATGCATTTTAGGCCTACAAAAATTTAGAAAACTTTGGAGGCCCAAAAAAGGCGTTTACGGGCATCCTAGACCCCCTAAAGTCCAGAAAATGTTGTGGGACCAAAAATAGTGTCAGAGAGCTCTGAATGTCCCAAAAACATTTGCAGCCTGAAAGGGGCATTAACCGGCATCCTTGACCTCTGAAATTCCCAAAAATATTTTTTGCACGAAAAATGTATACTACCCCTAAAAGTTCAGAATATGTTAGAAGCCCAAAAAATGCATTCAAATGCATTTTAGGCCTGCAAAAATTTAGAAAACTTTGGAGGCCCAAAAAAGGGGTTTACAGGCATCCTAGACCCCCTAAAGTCCAGAAAATGTTGTTGGACCAAAATCGGTGTCAGAGAGCTCCGAATGTCCCAAAAACATGTGCAACCTGAAAGGGGCATTAACCCGCATCCTAGACCACTGAAATTCCCAAAAATATATTTGCCATGAAAAATGCATCCTACACCCCTGCAAGTTCAGAAAATGTTGGCAGCTCAAGAAAAGGCCTTAAAATGCATGTTAGGCCTTCAAAAATGTTGAAAACTTTGGAGGCACAAAATAGGGCTTTACAGGCATCCTAGACCTCCTAAAGTCCAGAAAATGTTGTTGGATCAAAAACGGTGTCAGAGAGCTCTGAATGTCCCAAAAACATTTGCAGCCACTGAAATTCCCAAAAATATTTTTGGCACGAAAAATGCATCCTACACCCCTGAAAGTTGAGAAAATGTTGGCAGCTCAAGAAAAGGCCTTAAAACACATGTTAGGCCTTCAAAAATGTTGAAAACTTTGGAGGCCCAAAAAAGGGGTTTACAGGCATTCTAGACCCCCTAAGGTCCAGAAAATCTTGTTGGACCAAAAACGGTGTCAGAGAGCTCTGAATGTCCCAAAAACATGTGCAACCTGAAAGGGGCATTAACTCGCATCCCAGACCACTGAAATGCCCAAAAATATTTTTGGCACTAAAAATACATCCTACACCCCTGAAAGTTCAGAAAATGTTTGCAACTCCAAAAAAGGCCTTAAAATGCATGTTAGGCCTTCAAAAACGTTGAAAACTTTGGAGGCCCAAAAAAGGGATTTACAGGCATCCTAGACCCCCTAACGTCCAGAAAATGTTGTTGGATCAAAAACGGTGTCAGAAAGCTCTGAATGTCCCAAAAACATTTGCAGCCTGAAAGGGGCATTAACCCGCATTCTAGACCTCTGAAATTCCCAAAAATATTTTGTGCACAGAAAATTCATACTACACCCCTGAAAATTCAGAATATGTTAGCAGCCCAAAAAAGGCATTAAAATGCATTTTAGGCCTGCAAAAAATTAGAACACTTTGGAGGCCCAAAAAAGGGGTTTACAGGCATCCTAGACCCCCTAAAGTCCAGAAAATGTTGTGGGACCAAAAATGGTGTCAGGGAGCTCTGAAAGGGGCATTAACCTGCATCCTAGACCACTGAAATTCACAAAAATATTTTTGGCACGAAAAATGCATCCTACACCCCTGAAAGTTCAGAAAATGTTGGCAGCTCAAGAAAAGGCCTTAAAATGCATGTTAGGCCTTCAAAAATGTTGAAAACTTTGGAGGCCCAAAAAAGGGGTTTACAGGCATCCTAGACCCCCTAAAGTCCAGAAAATGTTGTTGGACCAAAAATGGTGTCAGAGAGCTCTGAATGTCCCAAAAACATTTGCAGCCTGAAAGGGGCATTAACGCGCATCCTAGACCTCTGAAATTCCCAAAAATATTTTGTGCACAAAAAATTTATCCTATACCCCTGAAACTCAGAATATGTTAGCAACCCAAAGAAGGCCTTAAAATGCATTTTAGGCCTACAAAAATTTAGAAAACTTTGGAGGCCCAAAAAAGGCGTTTACAGGCATCCTGGACCCCCTAAAGTCCAGAAAATGTTGTGGGACTAAAAATGGTGTCAGAGAATTCCGAATGTCCCAAAAACATGTGCAACCTGAAAGGGGTATTAACCCGCATCCTAGACCACTGAAATTCCCAAAAATATTTTGCCACTAAAAATGCATCCTACACCCCTGAACGTTCATAAAATGTTAGCAGCCCAAAAAAGGCATTAAAATGCATTTTAGGCCCTCAAAAATTTAGAAAACTTTGGAGGCCCAAAAAAGGGGTTTACAGGCATCCTAGACCCCCTAAAGACCAGAAAATGTTGGTGGATCAAAAACGGTGTCAGAGAGCTCCGAATGTCCCAAAAACATGTGCAACCTGAAAGGGGCATTAACCCACATCCTAGACCTCTGAAATTCCCAAAAATATTTTGTGCACGAAAAATTCATACTACACCCTTGAAAGTTCAGAATATGTTAGCAGCCCAAAAAAGGCATTAAAATGCATTTTAGGCCTGCAAAAATTTAGAAAACTTTGGAGGCCCAAAAAGGGGTTTACAGGCATCCTAGACCCCCTGAAGTCCAGAAAATGTTGTTGGACCAAAAATGGTGTCAGAGAGCTCTGAATGTCCCAAAAACATTTGCAGCCACTGAAATTCCCAAAAATATTTTTGGCACGAAAAATGCGTCCTACACCCCTGAAAGTTGAGAAAATGTTGGCAGCTCAAGAAAAGGCCTTAAAGCACATGTTAGGCCTTCAAAAATGTTGAAAACTTTGGAGGCCCAAAAAAGGGGTTTACAGGCATCCTAGACCCCCTAAAGTCCAGAAAATGTTGTTGGACCAGAATCGGTGTCAGAGAGCTCTGAATGTCCCAAAAACATTTGCAGCCTGAAAGGGGCATTAACCCACATCCTAGACCACTGAAATGCCCAAAAATATTTTTGCCCTGAAAAATGCATCCTACACCCCTGCAGGTTCAGAAAATGTTGGCAACTCCAAAAAAGGCCTTAAAATGCATGTTAGGCCTTCAAAAACGTTGAAAACTTTGGAGGCCCAAAAAAGGGATTTACAGGCATCCTAGACCCCCTAACGTCCAGAAAATGTTGTTGGATCAAAAACGGTGTCAGAAAGCTCTGAATGTCCCAAAAACATTTGCAGCCTGAAAGGGGCATTAACCCGCATTCTAGACCTCTGAAATTCCCAAAAATATTTTGTGCACAGAAAATTCATACTACATCCCTGAAAATTCAGAATATGTTAGCAGCCCAAAAAAGGCATTAAAATGCATTTTAGGCCTGCAAAAAATTAGAAAACTTTGGAGGCCCAAAAAAGGGGTTTACAGGCATCCTAGACCCCCTAAAGTCCAGAAAATGTTGTTGGACCAAAAATGGTGTCAGAGAGCTCTGAATGTCCCAAAAAACATTTGCAGCCTGAAAGGGGCATTAACCCGCATCCTAGACCTCTGAAATTCCCAAAAATATTTTGTGCACGAAAAATGCATCCTATACCCCTGAAACTCAGAATATGTTAGCAGCCCAAAGAAGGCCTTAAAATGCATTTTAGGTCTAAAAAAATTTAGAAAAATTTGGAGGCCCAAAAAAGGGGTTTACAGGCATCCTAGACCCCCTAAAGTCCAGAAAATGTTGGTGGATCAAAAACGGTGTCAGAGAGCTCCGAATGTCCCAAAAACATGTGCAACCTGAAAGGGGCATTAACCCGCATCCTAGACCACTGAAATTCCCAAAAATATTTTTGGCAATAAAAATGCATCCTACACCCCTGAAAGTTCAGAAAATGTTGGCAGCTCAAGAAAAGGCCTTAAAATGCATGTTAGGCCTTCAAAAATGTTAAAAACTTTGGAGGCACAAAATGGGGGTTTACAGGCATCCTAGACCTCCTAAAGTCCAGAAAATGTTGTTGGATCAAAAACGGTGTCAGAGAGCTCTGAATGTCCCAAAAACATTTGCAGCCTGAAAGGGGCATTAACCCACATCCTAGACCTCTGAAATTCCCAAAAATATTTTGTGCACGAAAAATTCATACTACACCCTTGAAAGTTCAGAATATGTTAGCAGCCCAAAAAAGGCATTAAAATGCATTTTAGGCCTGCAAAAATTTAGAAAACTTTGGAGGCCCAAAAAAGGGGTTTACAGGCATCCTAGACCCCTTCAGGTCCAGAAAATGTTGTTGGATAAAAAACGGTGTCAGAGAGCTCTGAATGTCCCAAAAACATTTGCAACCTGAAAGGGGCATTAACCCGCATCCTAGACCACTGAAATTTCCCAAAATATTTTTGCCATGAAAAATGCATGCTACACCCCTGAAAGTTCAGAAAACACCCCAGAAATGTTGGCAGCTCAAGTTAAAGGCCTTAAAATGCATGTTAGGCCTTCAAAAATGTTGAAAACTTTGGAGGCCCAAAAAAGGGGTTTACAGGCATCCTAGACCCCCTACAGTCCAGAAAATGTTGTTGGACCAAAATCGGTGTCAGAGAGCTCTGATTGTCCCCAAAACATTTGCAGCCTGAAAGGGGCATTAACCCGCATCCTAGACCACTGAAATTCCCAAAAATATTTTTGGCATGAAAAATGCATCCTACACCCCTGCAAGTTCAGAAAATGTTGGTAACTCTAAAAAAGGCCTTAAAATGCATGTTAGGCCTTCAAAAAAGTTGAAAACTTTGGAGGCCCAAAAATAGGGTTTACAGGCATCCTAGACCTCCTAAAGTCCAGAAAATGTTGTTGGATCAAAAACGGTGTCAGAGAGCTTTGAATGTCCCAAAAACATTTGCAGCCTGAAAGGGGCATTAACCCACATCCTAGACCTCTGAAATTCCAAAAAATATTTTGTGCACGAAAAATTCATACTACACCCCTGAAAGTTCAGAATATGTTAGCAGCCCAAAAAAGGCATTAAAATGCATTTTAGGCCTGCAAAAATTTAGAAAACTTTGGAGGCCCAAAAAAGGGGTTTACAGGCATCCTAGACCCCCTAAAGTCCAGAAAATGTTGTTGGACCAAAAATGGTGTCAGAGAGCTCTGAATGTCCCAAAAACATTTGCAGCCTGAAAGGGGCATTAACACGCATCCTAGACCACTGAAATTTCCCAAAATATTTTTGCCATGAAAAATGCATGCTACACCCCTGAAAGTTCAGAAAACACCCCAGAAATGTTGCCAGGTCAAAAAAGGCCTTGAAATGCATCCTAGACCTCTGAAATTCCAAAAAATATTTTGTGCACGAAAAATTCATACTACACCCCTGAAAGTTCAGAATATGTTAGCAGCCCAAAAAAGGCATTAAAATGCATTTTAGGCCTGCAAAAATGTTGAAAACTTTGGAGACGCAAAATAGGGGTTTACAGGCATCCTAGACCTCCTAAAGTCCAGAAAATGTTGTTGGATCAAAAACGGTGTCAGAGAGCTCTGAATGTCCCAAAAACATTTGCAGCCTGAAAGGGTCATTAACCCGTATCCTAGACCTCTAAAATTCCCAAAAATATTTTGTGCACGAAAAATTCATACTACACCCCTGAAAGTTCAGAATATGTTAGCAGCCCAAAGAAGGCCTTAAAATGCATTTTAGGCCTACAAAAATTTAGAAAACTTTGGAGGCCCAAAAAAGGCGTTTACGGGCATCCTAGACCCCCTAAAGTCCAGAAAATGTTGTGGGACCAAAAATAGTGTCAGAGAGCTCTGAATGTCCCAAAAACATTTGCAGCCTGAAAGGGGCATTAACCGGCATCCTTGACCTCTGAAATTCCCAAAAATATTTTTTGCACGAAAAATGTATACTACCCCTAAAAGTTCAGAATATGTTAGAAGCCCAAAAAATGCATTCAAATGCATTTTAGGCCTGCAAAAATTTAGAAAACTTTGGAGGCCCAAAAAAGGGGTTTACAGGCATCCTAGACCCCCTAAAGTCCAGAAAATGTTGTTGGACCAAAATCGGTGTCAGAGAGCTCTGAATGTCCCAAAAAGATGTGCAACCTGAAAGGGGCATTAACCCGCATCCTAGACCACTGAAATTCCCAAAAATATATTTGCCATGAAAAATGCATCCTACACCCCTGCAAGTTCAGAAAATGTTGGCAGCTCAAGAAAAGGCCTTAAAATGCATGTTAGGCCTTCAAAAATGTTGAAAACTTGGGAGGCACAAAATAGGGGTTTACAGGCATCCTAGACCTCCTAAAGTCCAGAAAATGTTGTTGGATCAAAAACGGTGTCAGAGAGCTCTGAATGTCCCAAAAACATTTGCAGCCACTGAAATTCCCAAAAATATTTTTGGCACGAAAAATGCATCCTACACCCCTGAAAGTTGAGAAAATGTTGGCAGCTCAAGAAAAGGCCTTAAAACACATGTTAGGCCTTCAAAAATGTTGAAAACTTTGGAGGCCCAAAAAAGGGGTTTACAGGCATTCTAGACCCCCTAAGGTCCAGAAAATCTTGTTGGACCAAAAACGGTGTCAAAGAGCTCTGAATGTCCCAAAAACATCTGCAGCCTGAAAGGGGCATTAACCCGCATCCTAGACCTCTGAAATTCCTAAAAATATTTTGTGCACGAAAAATGCATCCTATACCCCTGAAACTCAGAATATGTTAGCAGCCCAAAGAAGGCCTTAAAATGCATTTTAGGTCTAAAAAAATTTAGAAAAATTTGGAGGCCCAAAAAAGGCGTTTACAGGCATCCTAGACCCCCTAAAGTCCAGAAAATGTTGTGGGACCAAAAATGGTGTCAGGGAGCTCTGAAAGGGGCATTAACCTGCATCCTAGACCACTGAAATTCCCAAAAATATTTTTGGCAATAAAAATGCATCCTACACCCCTGAAAGTTCAGAAAATGTTGGCAGCTCAAGAAAAGGCCTTAAAATGCATGTTAGGCCTTCAAAAATGTTGAAAACTTTGGAGGCACAAAATAGGGGTTTACAGGCATCCTAGACCTCCTAAAGTCCAGAAAATGTTGTTGGATCAAAAACGGTGTCAGAGAGCTCTGAATGTCCCAAAAACATTTGCAGCCTGAAAGGGGCATTAACCCACATCCTAGACCTCTGAAATTCCCAAAAATATTTTGTGCACGAAAAATTCATACTACACCCTTGAAAGTTCAGAATATGTTAGCAGCCCAAAAAAGGCATTAAAATGCATTTTAGGCCTGCAAAAATTTAGAAAACTTTGGAGGCCCAAAAAAGGGGTTTACAGGCATCCTAGACCCCCTAAAGACCAGAAAATGTTGGTGGATCAAAAACGGTGTCAGAGAGCTCCGAATGTCCCAAAAACATGTGCAACCTGAAAGGGGCATTAACCCACATCCTAGACCTCTGAAATTCCCAAAAATATTTTGTGCACGAAAAATTCATACTACACCCTTGAAAGTTCAGAATATGTTAGCAGCCCAAAAAAGGCATTAAAATGCATTTTAGGCCTGCAAAAATTTAGAAAACTTTGGAGGCCCAAAAAGGGGTTTACAGGCATCCTAGACCCCCTAAAGTCCAGAAACTGTTGTTGGACCAAAAATGGTGTCAGAGAGCTCTGAATGTCCCAAAAATATTTGCAGCCTGAAAGGGGCATTAACCCGCATCCTAGACCTCTGAAATTCCCAAAAATATTTTGTGCACGAAAAATGCATCCTATACCCCTGAAAGTTCAGAAAATGTTGGCAGCTCAAAAAAGGCCTTAAAATGCATCTTAGACCTGCAAAAATGTTGAAAACTTTGAAGACCCAAAAAAGGGGTTTACAGGCATCCTAGACCCCCTAAAGTCAAGAAAATGTTGTTGGACCAAAAATGGTGTCAGAGAGCTCTGAATGTCCCAAAAACATTTGCAGCCTGAAAGGGGCATTAACACGCATCCTAGACCACTGAAATTTCCCAAAATATTTTTGCCATGAAAAATGCATGCTACACCCCTGAAAGTTCAGAAAACACCCCAGAAATGTTGCCAGGTCAAAAAAGGCCTTGAAATGCATCCTAGACCTCTGAAATTCCAAAAAATATTTTGTGCACGAAAAATTCATACTACACCCCTGAAAGTTCAGAATATGTTAGCAGCCCAAAAAAGGCATTAAAATGCATTTTAGGCCTGCAAAAATGTTGAAAACTTTGGAGGCGCAAAATAGGGGTTTACAGGCATCCTAGACCTACTAAAGTCCAGAAAATGTTGTTGGATCAAAAACGGTGTCAGAGAGCTCTGAATGTCCCAAAAACATTTGCAGCCTGAAAGGGTCATTAACCCGCATCCTAGACCTCTAAAATTCCCAAAAATATTTTGTGCACGAAAAATTCATACTACACCCCTGAAAGTTCAGAATATGTTAGCAGCCCAAAGAAGGCCTTAAAAAGCATTTTAGGCCTACAAAAATTTAGAAAACTTTGGAGGCCCAAAAAAGGCGTTTACGGGCATCCTAGACCCCCTATAGTCCAGAAAATGTTGTGGGACCAAAAATAGTGTCAGAGAGCTCTGAATGTCCCAAAAACATTTGCAGCCTGAAAGGGGCATTAACCGGCATCCTTGACCTCTGAAATTCCCAAAAATATTTTTTGCACGAAAAATGTATACTACCCCTAAAAGTTCAGAATATGTTAGAAGCCCAAAAAATGCATTCAAATGCATTTTAGGCCTGCAAAAATTTAGAAAACTTTGGAGGCCCAAAAAAGGGGTTTACAGGCATCCTAGACCCCCTAAAGTCCAGAAAATGTTGTTGGACCAAAATCGGTGTCAGAGAGCTCCGAATGTCCCAAAGACATGTGCAACCTGAAAGGGGCATTAACCCGCATCCTAGACCACTGAAATTCCCAAAAATATATTTGCCATGAAAAATGCATCCTACACCCCTGCAAGTTCAGAAAATGTTGGCAGCTCAATAAAAGGCCTTAAAATGCATGTTAGGCCTTCAAAAATGTTGAAAACTTTGGAGGCACAAAATAGGGGTTTACAGGCATCCTAGACCTCCTAAAGTCCAGAAAATGTTGTTGGATCAAAAACGGTGTCAGAGAGCTCTGAATGTCCCAAAAACATTTGCAGCCACTGAAATTCCCAAAAATATTTTTGGCACGAAAAATGCATCCTACACCCCTGAAAGTTGAGAAAATGTTAGCAGCTCAAGAAAAGGCCTTAAAACACATGTTAGGCCTTCAAAAATGTTGAAAACTTTGGAGGCCCAAAAAAGGGGTTTACAGGCATTCTAGACCCCCTAAGGTCCAGAAAATCTTGTTGGACCAAAAACGGTGTCAGAGAGCTCTGAATGTCCCAAAAACATGTGCAACCTGAAAGGGGCATTAACTCGCATCCCAGACCACTGAAATTCCCAAAAATATTTTTGGCACTAAAAATACATCCTACACCCCTGAAAGTTCAGAAAATGTTTGCAGCTCAAGAAAAGGCCTTAAAATGCATGTTCGGCCTTCAAAAATGTTGAAAACTTTGGAGGCCCAAAAAAGGGGTTTACAGGCATCCTAGACCCCCTAAAGTCCAGAAAATGTTGTTGGACCAGAATCGGTGTCAGAGAGCTCTGAATGTCCCAAAAAACATTTGCAGCCTGAAAGGGGCATTAACCCGCATCCTAGACCACTGAAATTCCCAAAAATATTTTTGGCAATAAAAATGCATCCTACACCCCTGAAAGTTCAGAAAATGTTGGCAGCTCAAGAAAAGGCCTTAAAATGCATGTTAGGCCTTCAAAAATGTTGAAAACTTTGGAGGCACAAAATAGGGGTTTACAGGCATCCTAGACCCCCTAACGTCCAGAAAATGTTGTTGGATCAAAAACGGTGTCAGAGAGCTCTGAATGTCCCAAAAACATTTGCAGCCTGAAAGGGGCATTAACCCACATCCTAGACCTCTGAAATTCCCAAAAATATTTTGTGCACGAAAAATTCATACTACACCCTTGAAAGTTCAGAATATGTTAGCAGCCCAAAAAAGGCATTAAAATACATTTTAGGCCTGCAAAAATTTAGAAAACTTTGGATGCCCAAAAAAGGGGTTTACAGGCATCCTAGAACCCCTAAAGTCCAGAAAATGTTGTTGGACCAAAAATGGTGTCAGAGAGCTCTGAATGTCCCAAAAACATTTGCAGCCTGAAAGGGGCATTAACCCGCATCCTAGACCTCTAAAATTCCCAAAAATATTTTGTGCACGAAAAATTCATACTACACCCCTGAAAGTTCAGAATATGTTAGCAGCCCAAAGAAGGCCTTAAAATGCATTTTAGGCCTACAAAAATTTAGAAAACTTTGGAGGCCCAAAAAAGGCGTTTACGGGCATCCTAGACCCCCTAAAGACCAGAAAATGTTGGTCGATCAAAAATGGTGTCAGAGAGCTCCGAATGTCCCAAAAACATGTGCAACCTGAAAGGGGCATTAACCCGCATCCTAGACCACTGAAATTCCCAAAAATATTTTGCCACTAAAAATGCATCCTACACCCCTGAACGTTCATAAAATGTTAGCAGCCCAAAAAAGGCATTAAAATGCATTTTAGGCCTGCAAAAATTTAGAAAACTTTGGAGGCCCAAAAAAGGGGTTTACAGGCATCCTAGACCCCCTAAAGTCCAGAAAATGTTGTGGGACTAAAAATGGTGTCAGAGAGCTCCGAATGTCCCAAAAACATGTGCAACCTGAAAGGGGCATTAACCCGCATCCTAGACCACTGAAATTCCCAAAAATATTTTGCCACTAAAAATGCATCCTACACCCCTGAACGTTCATAAAATGTTAGCAGCCCAAAAAAGGCATTAAAATGCATTTTAGGCCTGCAAAAATTTAGAAAACTTTGGAGGCCCAAAAAAGGGGTTTACAGGCATCCTAGACCCCCTAAAGACCAGAAAATGTTGGTGGATCAAAAACGGTGTCAGAGAGCTCTGAAAGGGGCATTAACCTGCATCCTAGACCACTGAAATTCACAAAAATATTTTTCGCACGAAAAATGCATCCTACACCCCTGAAAGTTCAGAAAATGTTGGCAGCTCAAGAAAAGGCCTTAAAATGCATGTTAGGCCTTCAAAAATGTTGAAAACTTTGGAGGCCCAAAAAAGGGGTTTACAGGCATCCTAGACCCCCTAAAGTCCAGAAAATGTTGTTGGACCAATATCGGTGTCAGAGAGCTATGAATGTCCCAAAAACATTTGCAGCCTGAAAGGGGCATTAACCCGCATCCTAGACCACTGAAATTTCCCAAAATATTTTTGGCATGAAAAATGCATGCTACACCCCTGAAAGTTCAGAAAACACCCCAGACATGTTGCCAGCTCAAAAAAGGCCTTAAAATGCATCTTAGACCTGCAAACATGTTGAAAACTTTGAAGACCCAAAAAAGGGGTTTACAGGCATCCTAGACCCCCTAAAGTCAAGAAAATGTTGTTGGACCAAAAATGGTGTCAGAGAGCTCTGAATGTCCCAAAAACATTTGCAGCCTGAAAGGGGCATTAACACGCATCCTAGACCACTGAAATTTCCCAAAATATTTTTGCCATGAAAAATGCATGCTACACCCCTGAAAGTTCAGAAAACACCCCAGAAATGTTGCCAGGTCAAAAAAGGCCTTGAAATGCATCCTAGACCTCTGAAATTCCAAAAAATATTTTGTGCACGAAAAATTCATACTACACCCCTGAAAGTTCAGAATATGTTAGCAGCCCAAAGAAGGCCTTAAAATGCATTTTAGGCCTACAAAAATTTAGAAAACTTTGGAGGCCCAAAAAAGGCGTTTACGGGCATCCTAGACCCCCTAAAGTCCAGAAAATGTTGTGGGACCAAAAATAGTGTCAGAGAGCTCTGAATGTCCCAAAAACATTTGCAGCCTGAAAGGGGCATTAACCGGCATCCTTGACCTCTGAAATTCCCAAAAATATTTTTTGCACGAAAAATGTATACTACCCCTAAAAGTTCAGAATATGTTAGAAGCCCAAAAAATGCATTCAAATGCATTTTAGGCCTGCAAAAATTTAGAAAACTTTGGAGGCCCAAAAAAGGGGTTTACAGGCATCCTAGACCCCCTAAAGTCCAGAAAATGTTGTTGGACCAAAATCGGTGTCAGAGAGCTCCGAATGTCCCAAAAACATGTGCAACCTGAAAGGGGCATTAACCCGCATCCTAGACCACTGAAATTCCCAAAAATATATTTGCCATGAAAAATGCATCCTACACCCCTGCAAGTTCAGAAAATGTTGGCAGCTCAAGAAAAGGCCTTAAAATGCATGTTAGGCCTTCAAAAATGTTGAAAACTTTGGAGGCACAAAATAGGGCTTTACAGGCATCCTAGACCTCCTAAAGTCCAGAAAATGTTGTTGGATCAAAAACGGTGTCAGAGAGCTCTGAATGTCCCAAAAACATTTGCAGCCACTGAAATTCCCAAAAATATTTTTGGCACGAAAAATGCATCCTACACCCCTGAAAGTTGAGAAAATGTTGGCAGCTCAAGAAAAGGCCTTAAAACACATGTTAGGCCTTCAAAAATGTTGAAAACTTTGGAGGCCCAAAAAAGGGGTTTACAGGCATTCTAGACCCCCTAAGGTCCAGAAAATCTTGTTGGACCAAAAACGGTGTCAGAGAGCTCTGAATGTCCCAAAAACATGTGCAACCTGAAAGGGGCATTAACTCGCATCCCAGACCACTGAAATGCCCAAAAATATTTTTGGCACTAAAAATACATCCTACACCCCTGAAAGTTCAGAAAATGTTTGCAACTCCAAAAAAGGCCTTAAAATGCATGTTAGGCCTTCAAAAACGTTGAAAACTTTGGAGGCCCAAAAAAGGGATTTACAGGCATCCTAGACCCCCTAACGTCCAGAAAATGTTGTTGGATCAAAAACGGTGTCAGAAAGCTCTGAATGTCCCAAAAACATTTGCAGCCTGAAAGGGGCATTAACCCGCATTCTAGACCTCTGAAATTCCCAAAAATATTTTGTGCACAGAAAATTCATACTACACCCCTGAAAATTCAGAATATGTTAGCAGCCCAAAAAAGGCATTAAAATGCATTTTAGGCCTGCAAAAAATTAGAACACTTTGGAGGCCCAAAAAAGGGGTTTACAGGCATCCTAGACCCCCTAAAGTCCAGAAAATGTTGTGGGACCAAAAATGGTGTCAGGGAGCTCTGAAAGGGGCATTAACCTGCATCCTAGACCACTGAAATTCACAAAAATATTTTTGGCACGAAAAATGCATCCTACACCCCTGAAAGTTCAGAAAATGTTGGCAGCTCAAGAAAAGGCCTTAAAATGCATGTTAGGCCTTCAAAAATGTTGAAAACTTTGGAGGCCCAAAAAAGGGGTTTACAGGCATCCTAGACCCCCTAAAGTCCAGAAAATGTTGTTGGACCAAAAATGGTGTCAGAGAGCTCTGAATGTCCCAAAAACATTTGCAGCCTGAAAGGGGCATTAACGCGCATCCTAGACCTCTGAAATTCCCAAAAATATTTTGTGCACAAAAAATGTATCCTATACCCCTGAAACTCAGAATATGTTAGCAACCCAAAGAAGGCCTTAAAATGCATTTTAGGCCTACAAAAATTTAGAAAACTTTGGAGGCCCAAAAAAGGCGTTTACAGGCATCCTGGACCCCCTAAAGTCCAGAAAATGTTGTGGGACTAAAAATGGTGTCAGAGAATTCCGAATGTCCCAAAAACATGTGCAACCTGAAAGGGGTATTAACCCGCATCCTAGACCACTGAAATTCCCAAAAATATTTTGCCACTAAAAATGCATCCTACACCCCTGAACGTTCATAAAATGTTAGCAGCCCAAAAAAGGCATTAAAATGCATTTTAGGCCCTCAAAAATTTAGAAAACTTTGGAGGCCCAAAAAAGGGGTTTACAGGCATCCTAGACCCCCTAAAGACCAGAAAATGTTGGTGGATCAAAAACGGTGTCAGAGAGCTCCGAATGTCCCAAAAACATGTGCAACCTGAAAGGGGCATTAACCCACATCCTAGACCTCTGAAATTCCCAAAAATATTTTGTGCACGAAAAATTCATACTACACCCTTGAAAGTTCAGAATATGTTAGCAGCCCAAAAAAGGCATTAAAATGCATTTTAGGCCTGCAAAAATTTAGAAAACTTTGGAGGCCCAAAAAGGGGTTTACAGGCATCCTAGACCCCCTGAAGTCCAGAAAATGTTGTTGGACCAAAAATGGTGTCAGAGAGCTCTGAATGTCCCAAAAACATTTGCAGCCACTGAAATTCCCAAAAATATTTTTGGCACGAAAAATGCGTCCTACACCCCTGAAAGTTGAGAAAATGTTGGCAGCTCAAGAAAAGGCCTTAAAGCACATGTTAGGCCTTCAAAAATGTTGAAAACTTTGGAGGCCCAAAAAAGGGGTTTACAGGCATCCTAGACCCCCTAAAGTCCAGAAAATGTTGTTGGACCAGAATCGGTGTCAGAGAGCTCTGAATGTCCCAAAAACATTTGCAGCCTGAAAGGGGCATTAACCCACATCCTAGACCACTGAAATGCCCAAAAATATTTTTGCCCTGAAAAATGCATCCTACACCCCTGCAGGTTCAGAAAATGTTGGCAACTCCAAAAAAGGCCTTAAAATGCATGTTAGGCCTTCAAAAACGTTGAAAACTTTGGAGGCCCAAAAAAGGGATTTACAGGCATCCTAGACCCCCTAACGTCCAGAAAATGTTGTTGGATCAAAAACGGTGTCAGAAAGCTCTGAATGTCCCAAAAACATTTGCAGCCTGAAAGGGGCATTAACCCGCATTCTAGACCTCTGAAATTCCCAAAAATATTTTGTGCACAGAAAATTCATACTACATCCCTGAAAATTCAGAATATGTTAGCAGCCCAAAAAAGGCATTAAAATGCATTTTAGGCCTGCAAAAAATTAGAAAACTTTGGAGGCCCAAAAAAGGGGTTTACAGGCATCCTAGACCCCCTAAAGTCCAGAAAATGTTGTTGGACCAAAAATGGTGTCAGAGAGCTCTGAATGTCCCAAAAAACATTTGCAGCCTGAAAGGGGCATTAACCCGCATCCTAGACCTCTGAAATTCCCAAAAATATTTTGTGCACGAAAAATGCATCCTATACCCCTGAAACTCAGAATATGTTAGCAGCCCAAAGAAGGCCTTAAAATGCATTTTAGGTCTAAAAAAATTTAGAAAAATTTGGAGGCCCAAAAAAGGGGTTTACAGGCATCCTAGACCCCCTAAAGTCCAGAAAATGTTGGTGGATCAAAAACGGTGTCAGAGAGCTCCGAATGTCCCAAAAACATGTGCAACCTGAAAGGGGCATTAACCCGCATCCTAGACCACTGAAATTCCCAAAAATATTTTTGGCAATAAAAATGCATCCTACACCCCTGAAAGTTCAGAAAATGTTGGCAGCTCAAGAAAAGGCCTTAAAATGCATGTTAGGCCTTCAAAAATGTTAAAAACTTTGGAGGCACAAAATGGGGGTTTACAGGCATCCTAGACCTCCTAAAGTCCAGAAAATGTTGTTGGATCAAAAACGGTGTCAGAGAGCTCTGAATGTCCCAAAAACATTTGCAGCCTGAAAGGGGCATTAACCCACATCCTAGACCTCTGAAATTCCCAAAAATATTTTGTGCACGAAAAATTCATACTACACCCTTGAAAGTTCAGAATATGTTAGCAGCCCAAAAAAGGCATTAAAATGCATTTTAGGCCTGCAAAAATTTAGAAAACTTTGGAGGCCCAAAAAAGGGGTTTACAGGCATCCTAGACCCCTTCAGGTCCAGAAAATGTTGTTGGATAAAAAACGGTGTCAGAGAGCTCTGAATGTCCCAAAAACATTTGCAACCTGAAAGGGGCATTAACCCGCATCCTAGACCACTGAAATTTCCCAAAATATTTTTGCCATGAAAAATGCATGCTACACCCCTGAAAGTTCAGAAAACACCCCAGAAATGTTGGCAGCTCAAGTTAAAGGCCTTAAAATGCATGTTAGGCCTTCAAAAATGTTGAAAACTTTGGAGGCCCAAAAAAGGGGTTTACAGGCATCCTAGACCCCCTACAGTCCAGAAAATGTTGTTGGACCAAAATCGGTGTCAGAGAGCTCTGATTGTCCCCAAAACATTTGCAGCCTGAAAGGGGCATTAACCCGCATCCTAGACCACTGAAATTCCCAAAAATATTTTTGGCATGAAAAATGCATCCTACACCCCTGCAAGTTCAGAAAATGTTGGTAACTCTAAAAAAGGCCTTAAAATGCATGTTAGGCCTTCAAAAAAGTTGAAAACTTTGGAGGCCCAAAAATAGGGTTTACAGGCATCCTAGACCTCCTAAAGTCCAGAAAATGTTGTTGGATCAAAAACGGTGTCAGAGAGCTTTGAATGTCCCAAAAACATTTGCAGCCTGAAAGGGGCATTAACCCACATCCTAGACCTCTGAAATTCCAAAAAATATTTTGTGCACGAAAAATTCATACTACACCCCTGAAAGTTCAGAATATGTTAGCAGCCCAAAAAAGGCATTAAAATGCATTTTAGGCCTGCAAAAATTTAGAAAACTTTGGAGGCCCAAAAAAGGGGTTTACAGGCATCCTAGACCCCCTAAAGTCCAGAAAATGTTGTTGGACCAAAAATGGTGTCAGAGAGCTCTGAATGTCCCAAAAACATTTGCAGCCTGAAAGGGGCATTAACACGCATCCTAGACCACTGAAATTTCCCAAAATATTTTTGCCATGAAAAATGCATGCTACACCCCTGAAAGTTCAGAAAACACCCCAGAAATGTTGCCAGGTCAAAAAAGGCCTTGAAATGCATCCTAGACCTCTGAAATTCCAAAAAATATTTTGTGCACGAAAAATTCATACTACACCCCTGAAAGTTCAGAATATGTTAGCAGCCCAAAAAAGGCATTAAAATGCATTTTAGGCCTGCAAAAATGTTGAAAACTTTGGAGACGCAAAATAGGGGTTTACAGGCATCCTAGACCTCCTAAAGTCCAGAAAATGTTGTTGGATCAAAAACGGTGTCAGAGAGCTCTGAATGTCCCAAAAACATTTGCAGCCTGAAAGGGTCATTAACCCGTATCCTAGACCTCTAAAATTCCCAAAAATATTTTGTGCACGAAAAATTCATACTACACCCCTGAAAGTTCAGAATATGTTAGCAGCCCAAAGAAGGCCTTAAAATGCATTTTAGGCCTACAAAAATTTAGAAAACTTTGGAGGCCCAAAAAAGGCGTTTACGGGCATCCTAGACCCCCTAAAGTCCAGAAAATGTTGTGGGACCAAAAATAGTGTCAGAGAGCTCTGAATGTCCCAAAAACATTTGCAGCCTGAAAGGGGCATTAACCGGCATCCTTGACCTCTGAAATTCCCAAAAATATTTTTTGCACGAAAAATGTATACTACCCCTAAAAGTTCAGAATATGTTAGAAGCCCAAAAAATGCATTCAAATGCATTTTAGGCCTGCAAAAATTTAGAAAACTTTGGAGGCCCAAAAAAGGGGTTTACAGGCATCCTAGACCCCCTAAAGTCCAGAAAATGTTGTTGGACCAAAATCGGTGTCAGAGAGCTCTGAATGTCCCAAAAAGATGTGCAACCTGAAAGGGGCATTAACCCGCATCCTAGACCACTGAAATTCCCAAAAATATATTTGCCATGAAAAATGCATCCTACACCCCTGCAAGTTCAGAAAATGTTGGCAGCTCAAGAAAAGGCCTTAAAATGCATGTTAGGCCTTCAAAAATGTTGAAAACTTGGGAGGCACAAAATAGGGGTTTACAGGCATCCTAGACCTCCTAAAGTCCAGAAAATGTTGTTGGATCAAAAACGGTGTCAGAGAGCTCTGAATGTCCCAAAAACATTTGCAGCCACTGAAATTCCCAAAAATATTTTTGGCACGAAAAATGCATCCTACACCCCTGAAAGTTGAGAAAATGTTGGCAGCTCAAGAAAAGGCCTTAAAACACATGTTAGGCCTTCAAAAATGTTGAAAACTTTGGAGGCCCAAAAAAGGGGTTTACAGGCATTCTAGACCCCCTAAGGTCCAGAAAATCTTGTTGGACCAAAAACGGTGTCAAAGAGCTCTGAATGTCCCAAAAACATGTGCAACCTGAAAGGGGCATTAACTCGCATCCCAGACCACTGAAATTCCCAAAAATATTTTTGGCACTAAAAATACATCCTACACCCCTGAAAGTTCAGAAAATGTTTGCAGCTCAAGAAAAGGCCTTAAAATGCATGTTCGGCCTTCAAAAATGTTGAAAACTTTGGAGGCCCAAAAAAGGGGTTTACAGGCATCCTAGACCCCCTAAAGTCCAGAAAATGTTGTTGGACCAGAATCGGTGTCAGAGAGCTCTGAATGTCCCAAAAACATTTGCACCCTGAAAGGGGCATTAACCCACATCCTAGACCACTGAAATGCCCAAAAATATTTTTGCCCTGAAAAATGCATCCTACACCCCTGCAGGTTCAGAAAATGTTGGCAACTCCAAAAAAGGCCTTAAAATGCATGTTAGGCCTTCAAAAACGTTGAAAACTTTGGAGGCCCAAAAAAGGGATTTACAGGCATCCTAGACCCCTAACGTCCAGAAAATGTTGTTGGATCAAAAACGGTGTCAGAAAGCTCTGAATGTCCCAAAAACATTTGCAGCCTGAAAGGGGCATTAACCCGCATTCTAGACCTCTGAAATTCCCAAAAATATTTTGTGCACAGAAAATTCATACTACATCCCTGAAAATTCAGAATATGTTAGCAGCCCAAAAAAGGCATTAAAATGCATTTTAGGCCTGCAAAAAATTAGAAAACTTTGGAGGCCCAAAAAAGGGGTTTACAGGCATCCTAGACCCCCTAAAGTCCAGAAAATGTTGTTGGACCAAAAATGGTGTCAGAGAGCTCTGAATGTCCCAAAAAACATTTGCAGCCTGAAAGGGGCATTAACCCGCATCCTAGACCTCTGAAATTCCCAAAAATATTTTGTGCACGAAAAATGCATCCTATACCCCTGAAACTCAGAATATGTTAGCAGCCCAAAGAAGGCCTTAAAATGCATTTTAGGTCTAAAAAAATTTAGAAAAATTTGGAGGCCCAAAAAAGGGGTTTACAGGCATCCTAGACCCCCTAAAGTCCAGAAAATGTTGGTGGATCAAAAACGGTGTCAGAGAGCTCCGAATGTCCCAAAAACATGTGCAACCTGAAAGGGGCATTAACCCGCATCCTAGACCACTGAAATTCCCAAAAATATTTTTGGCAATAAAAATGCATCCTACACCCCTGAAAGTTCAGAAAATGTTGGCAGCTCAAGAAAAGGCCTTAAAATGCATGTTAGGCCTTCAAAAATGTTAAAAACTTTGGAGGCACAAAATGGGGGTTTACAGGCATCCTAGACCTCCTAAAGTCCAGAAAATGTTGTTGGATCAAAAACGGTGTCAGAGAGCTCTGAATGTCCCAAAAACATTTGCAGCCTGAAAGGGGCATTAACCCACATCCTAGACCTCTGAAATTCCCAAAAATATTTTGTGCACGAAAAATTCATACTACACCCTTGAAAGTTCAGAATATGTTAGCAGCCCAAAAAAGGCATTAAAATGCATTTTAGGCCTGCAAAAATTTAGAAAACTTTGGAGGCCCAAAAAGGGGTTTACAGGCATCCTAGACCCCCTGAAGTCCAGAAAATGTTGTTGGACCAAAAATGGTGTCAGAGAGCTCTGAATGTCCCAAAAACATTTGCAGCCACTGAAATTCCCAAAAATATTTTTGGCACGAAAAATGCGTCCTACACCCCTGAAAGTTGAGAAAATGTTGGCAGCTCAAGAAAAGGCCTTAAAGCACATGTTAGGCCTTCAAAAATGTTGAAAACTTTGGAGGCCCAAAAAAGGGGTTTACAGGCATCCTAGACCCCCTAAAGTCCAGAAAATGTTGTTGGACCAGAATCGGTGTCAGAGAGCTCTGAATGTCCCAAAAACATTTGCAGCCTGAAAGGGGCATTAACCCACATCCTAGACCACTGAAATGCCCAAAAATATTTTTGCCCTGAAAAATGCATCCTACACCCCTGCAGGTTCAGAAAATGTTGGCAACTCCAAAAAAGGCCTTAAAATGCATGTTAGGCCTTCAAAAACGTTGAAAACTTTGGAGGCCCAAAAAAGGGATTTACAGGCATCCTAGACCCCCTAACGTCCAGAAAATGTTGTTGGATCAAAAACGGTGTCAGAAAGCTCTGAATGTCCCAAAAACATTTGCAGCCTGAAAGGGGCATTAACCCGCATTCTAGACCTCTGAAATTCCCAAAAATATTTTGTGCACAGAAAATTCATACTACATCCCTGAAAATTCAGAATATGTTAGCAGCCCAAAAAAGGCATTAAAATGCATTTTAGGCCTGCAAAAAATTAGAAAACTTTGGAGGCCCAAAAAAGGGGTTTACAGGCATCCTAGACCCCCTAAAGTCCAGAAAATGTTGTTGGACCAAAAATGGTGTCAGAGAGCTCTGAATGTCCCAAAAAACATTTGCAGCCTGAAAGGGGCATTAACCCGCATCCTAGACCTCTGAAATTCCCAAAAATATTTTGTGCACGAAAAATGCATCCTATACCCCTGAAACTCAGAATATGTTAGCAGCCCAAAGAAGGCCTTAAAATGCATTTTAGGTCTAAAAAAATTTAGAAAAATTTGGAGGCCCAAAAAAGGGGTTTACAGGCATCCTAGACCCCCTAAAGTCCAGAAAATGTTGGTGGATCAAAAACGGTGTCAGAGAGCTCCGAATGTCCCAAAAACATGTGCAACCTGAAAGGGGCATTAACCCGCATCCTAGACCACTGAAATTCCCAAAAATATTTTTGGCAATAAAAATGCATCCTACACCCCTGAAAGTTCAGAAAATGTTGGCAGCTCAAGAAAAGGCCTTAAAATGCATGTTAGGCCTTCAAAAATGTTAAAAACTTTGGAGGCACAAAATGGGGGTTTACAGGCATCCTAGACCTCCTAAAGTCCAGAAAATGTTGTTGGATCAAAAACGGTGTCAGAGAGCTCTGAATGTCCCAAAAACATTTGCAGCCTGAAAGGGGCATTAACCCACATCCTAGACCTCTGAAATTCCCAAAAATATTTTGTGCACGAAAAATTCATACTACACCCTTGAAAGTTCAGAATATGTTAGCAGCCCAAAAAAGGCATTAAAATGCATTTTAGGCCTGCAAAAATTTAGAAAACTTTGGAGGCCCAAAAAAGGGGTTTACAGGCATCCTAGACCCCTTCAGGTCCAGAAAATGTTGTTGGATCAAAAACGGTGTCAGAGAGCTCTGAATGTCCCAAAAACATTTGCAACCTGAAAGGGGCATTAACCCGCATCCTAGACCACTGAAATTTCCCAAAATATTTTTGCCATGAAAAATGCATGCTACACCCCTGAAAGTTCAGAAAACACCCCAGAAATGTTGGCAGCTCAAGTTAAAGGCCTTAAAATGCATGTTAGGCCTTCAAAAATGTTGAAAACTTTGGAGGCCCAAAAAAGGGGTTTACAGGCATCCTAGACCCCCTACAGTCCAGAAAATGTTGTTGGACCAAAATCGGTGTCAGAGAGCTCTGATTGTCTCCAAAACATTTGCAGCCTGAAAGGGGCATTAACCCGCATCCTAGACCACTGAAATTCCCAAAAATATTTTTGGCATGAAAAATGCATCCTACACCCCTGCAAGTTCAGAAAATGTTGGTAACTCTAAAAAAGGCCTTAAAATGCATGTTAGGCCTTCAAAAATGTTGAAAACTTTGGAGGCCCAAAAAAGGGGTTTACAGGCATCCTAGACCCCCTAAAGTCCAGAAAATGTTGTTGGACCAGAATCGGTGTCAGAGAGCTCTGAATGTCCCAAAAACATTTGCAGCCTGAAAGGGGCATTAACCCACATCCTAGACCACTGAAATGCCCAAAAATATTTTTGCCCTGAAAAATGCATCCTACACCCCTGCAGGTTCAGAAAATGTTGGCAACTCCAAAAAAGGCCTTAAAATGCATGTTAGGCCTTCAAAAACGTTGAAAACTTTGGAGGCCCAAAAAAGGGATTTACAGGCATCCTAGACCCCCTAACGTCCAGAAAATGTTGTTGGATCAAAAACGGTGTCAGAAAGCTCTGAATGTCCCAAAAACATTTGCAGCCTGAAAGGGGCATTAACCCGCATTCTAGACCTCTGAAATTCCCAAAAATATTTTGTGCACAGAAAATTCATACTACACCCCTGAAAATTCAGAATATGTTAGCAGCCCAAAAAAGGCATTAAAATACATTTTAGGCCTGCAAAAAATTAGAAAACTTTGGAGGCCCAAAAAAGGGGTTTACAGGCATCCTAGACCCCCTAAAGTCCAGAAAATGTTGTTGGACCAAAAATGGTGTCAGAGAGCTCTGAATGTCCCAAAAACATTTGCAGCCTGAAAGGGGCATTAACCCGCATCCTAGACCTCTGAAATTCCCAAAAATATTTTGTGCACGAAAAATGCATCCTATACCCCTGAAACTCAGAATATGTTAGCAGCCCAAAGAAGGCCTTAAAATGCATTTTAGGTCTAAAAAAATTTAGAAAAATTTGGAGGCCCAAAAAAGGCGTTTACAGGCATCCTAGACCCCCTAAAGTGCAGAAAATGTTGGTGGATCAAAAACGGTGTCAGAGAGCTCCGAATGTCCCAAAAACATGTGCAACCTGAAAGGGGCATTAACCCGCATCCTAGACCACTGAAATTCCCAAAAATATTTTTGGCAATAAAAATGCATCCTACACCCCTGAAAGTTCAGAAAATGTTGGCAGCTCAAGAAAAGGCCTTAAAATGCATGTTAGGCCTTCAAAAATGTTGAAAACTTTGGAGGCACAAAATAGGGGTTTACAGGCATCCTAGACCTCCTAAAGTCCAGAAAATGTTGTTGGATCAAAAACGGTGTCAGAGAGCTCTGAATGTCCCAAAAACATTTGCAGCCTGAAAGGGGCATTAACCCACATCCTAGACCTCTGAAATTCCCAAAAATATTTTGTGCACGAAAAATTCATACTACACCCTTGAAAGTTCAGAATATGTTAGCAGCCCAAAAAAGGCATTAAAATGCATTTTAGGCCTGCAAAAATTTAGAAAACTTTGGATGCCCAAAAAAGGGGTTTACAGGCATCCTAGAACCCCTAAAGTCCAGAAAATGTTGTTGGACCAAAAATGGTGTCAGAGAGCTCTGAATGTCCCAAAAACATTTGCAGCCTGAAAGGGGCATTAACCCGCATCCTAGACCTCTAAAATTCCCAAAAATATTTTGTGCACGAAAAATTCATACTACACCCCTGAAAGTTCAGAATATGTTAGCAGCCCAAAGAAGGCCTTAAAATGCATTTTAGGCCTACAAAAATTTAGAAAACTTTGGAGGCCCAAAAAAGGCGTTTACGGGCATCCTAGACCCCCTAAAGACCAGAAAATGTTGGTGGATCAAAAATGGTGTCAGAGAGCTCCGAATGTCCCAAAAACATGTGCAACCTGAAAGGGGCATTAACCCGCATCCTAGACCACTGAAATTCCCAAAAATATTTTGCCACTAAAAATGCATCCTACACCCCTGAACGTTCATAAAATGTTAGCAGCCCAAAAAAGGCATTAAAATGCATTTTAGGCCTGCAAAAATTTAGAAAACTTTGGAGGCCCAAAAAAGGGGTTTACAGGCATCCTAGACCCCCTAAAGACCAGAAAATGTTGGTGGATCAAAAACGGTGTCAGAGAGCTCCGAATGTCCCAAAAACATGTGCAACCTGAAAGGGGCATTAACCCACATCCTAGACCTCTGAAATTCCCAAAAATATTTTGTGCACGAAAAATTCATACTACACCCTTGAAAGTTCAGAATATGTTAGCAGCCCAAAAAAGGCATTAAAATGCATTTTAGGCCTGCAAAAATTTAGAAAACTTTGGAGGCCCAAAAAGGGGTTTACAGGCATCCTAGACCCCCTAAAGTCCAGAAAATGTTGTTGGACCAAAAATGGTGTCAGAGAGCTCTGAATGTCCCAAAAACATTTGCAGCCTGAAAGGGGCATTAACCCGCATCCTAGACCTCTGAAATTCCAAAAAATATTTTGTGCACAAAAAATGTATACTATACCCCTGAAACTCAGAATATGTTAGCAGCCCAAAGAAGGCCTTAAAATGAATTTTAGGCCTACAAAAATTTAGAAAACTTTGGAGGCCCAAAAAAGGCGTTTACAGGCATCCTAGACCCCCTAAAGTCCAGAAAATGTTGTGGGACTAAAAATGGTGTCAGAGAGCTCCGAATGTCCCAAAAACATGTGCAACCTGAAAGGGGCATTAACCCGCATCCTAGACCACTGAAATTCCCAAAAATATTTTGCCACTAAAAATGCATCCTACACCCCTGAAAGTTCAGAAAATGTTGGCAGCTCAAGAAAAGGCCTTAAAATGCATGTTAGGCCTTCAAAATGTTGAAAACTTTGGAGGCCCAAAAAAGGGGTTTACAGGCATCCTAGACCCCCTAAAGTCCAGAAAATGTTGTTGGACCAAAAATGGTGTCAGAGAGCTCTGAATGTCCCAAAAACATCTGCAGCCTGAAAGGGGCATTAACCCGCATCCTAGACCTCTGAAATTCCTAAAAATATTTTGTGCACGAAAAATGCATCCTATACCCCTGAAACTCAGAATATGTTAGCAGCCCAAAGAAGGCCTTAAAATGCATTTTAGGCCTACAAAAATTTAGAAAACTTTGGAGGCCCAAAAAAGGGGTTTACAGGCATCCTAGACCCGCTAAAGTCCAGAAAATGTTGTGGGACCAAAAATGGTGTCAGGGAGCTCTGAAAGGGGCATTAACCTGCATCCTAGACCACTGAAATTCACAAAAATATTTTTGGCACGAAAAATGCATCCTACACCCCTGAAAGTTCAGAAAATGTTGGCAGCTCAAGAAAAGGCCTTAAAATGCATGTTAGGCCTTCAAAAATGTTGAAAACTTTGGAGGCCCAAAAAAGGGGTTTACAGGCATCCTAGACCCCCTAAAGTCCAGAAAATGTTGTTGGACCAAAAATGGTGTCAGAGAGCTCTGAATGTCCCAAAAACATTTGCAGCCTGAAAGGGCATTAACCCCGCATCCTAGACCTCTGAAATTCCAAAAAATATTTTGTGCACAAAAAATGTATCCTATACCCCTGAAACTCAGAATATGTTAGCAGCCCAAAGAAGGCCTTAAAATGCATTTTAGGCCTACAAAAATTTAGAAAACTTTGGAGGCCCAAAAAAGGGGTTTACAGGCATCCTAGACCCCCTAAAGACCAGAAAATGTTGGTGGATCAAAAACGGTGTCAGAGAGCTCCGAATGTCCCAAAAACATGTGCAACCTGAAAGGGGCATTAACCCACATCCTAGACCTCTGAAATTCCCAAAAATATTTTGTGCACGAAAAATTCATACTACACCCTTGAAAGTTCAGAATATGTTAGCAGCCCAAAAAAGGCATTAAAATGCATTTTAGGCCTGCAAAAATTTAGAAAACTTTGGAGGCCCAAAAAAGGCGTTTACAGGCATCCTAGACCCCCTAAAGTCCAGAAAATGTTGTTGGACCAAAAATGGTGTCAGAGAGCTCTGAATGTCCCAAAAACATTTGCAGCCACTGAAATTCCCAAAAATATTTTTGGCACGAAAAATGCGTCCTACACCCCTGAAAGTTGAGAAAATGTTGGCAGCTCAAGAAAAGGCCTTAAAGCACATGTTAGGCCTTCAAAAATGTTGAAAACTTTGGAGGCCCAAAAAAGGGGTTTACAGGCATCCTAGACCCCCTAAAGTCCAGAAAATGTTGTTGGACCAGAATCGGTGTCAGAGAGCTCTGAATGTCCCAAAAACATTTGCAGCCTGAAAGGGGCATTAACCCACATCCTAGACCACTGAAATGCCCAAAAATATTTTTGCCCTGAAAAATGCATCCTACACCCCTGCAGGTTCAGAAAATGTTGGCAACTCCAAAAAAGGCCTTAAAATGCATGTTAGGCCTTCAAAAACGTTGAAAACTTTGGAGGCCCAAAAAAGGGATTTACAGGCATCCTAGACCCCCTAACGTCCAGAAAATGTTGTTGGATCAAAAACGGTGTCAGAAAGCTCTGAATGTCCCAAAAACATTTGCAGCCTGAAAGGGGCATTAACCCGCATTCTAGACCTCTGAAATTCCCAAAAATATTTTGTGCACAGAAAATTCATACTACATCCCTGAAAATTCAGAATATGTTAGCAGCCCAAAAAAGGCATTAAAATGCATTTTAGGCCTGCAAAAAATTAGAAAACTTTGGAGGCCCAAAAAAGGGGTTTACAGGCATCCTAGACCCCCTAAAGTCCAGAAAATGTTGTTGGACCAAAAATGGTGTCAGAGAGCTCTGAATGTCCCAAAAAACATTTGCAGCCTGAAAGGGGCATTAACCCGCATCCTAGACCTCTGAAATTCCCAAAAATATTTTGTGCACGAAAAATGCATCCTATACCCCTGAAACTCAGAATATGTTAGCAGCCCAAAGAAGGCCTTAAAATGCATTTTAGGTCTAAAAAAATTTAGAAAAATTTGGAGGCCCAAAAAAGGGGTTTACAGGCATCCTAGACCCCCTAAAGTCCAGAAAATGTTGGTGGATCAAAAACGGTGTCAGAGAGCTCCGAATGTCCCAAAAACATGTGCAACCTGAAAGGGGCATTAACCCGCATCCTAGACCACTGAAATTCCCAAAAATATTTTTGGCAATAAAAATGCATCCTACACCCCTGAAAGTTCAGAAAATGTTGGCAGCTCAAGAAAAGGCCTTAAAATGCATGTTAGGCCTTCAAAAATGTTAAAAACTTTGGAGGCACAAAATGGGGGTTTACAGGCATCCTAGACCTCCTAAAGTCCAGAAAATGTTGTTGGATCAAAAACGGTGTCAGAGAGCTCTGAATGTCCCAAAAACATTTGCAGCCTGAAAGGGGCATTAACCCACATCCTAGACCTCTGAAATTCCCAAAAATATTTTGTGCACGAAAAATTCATACTACACCCTTGAAAGTTCAGAATATGTTAGCAGCCCAAAAAAGGCATTAAAATGCATTTTAGGCCTGCAAAAATTTAGAAAACTTTGGAGGCCCAAAAAAGGGGTTTACAGGCATCCTAGACCCCTTCAGGTCCAGAAAATGTTGTTGGATCAAAAACGGTGTCAGAGAGCTCTGAATGTCCCAAAAACATTTGCAACCTGAAAGGGGCATTAACCCGCATCCTAGACCACTGAAATTTCCCAAAATATTTTTGCCATGAAAAATGCATGCTACACCCCTGAAAGTTCAGAAAACACCCCAGAAATGTTGGCAGCTCAAGTTAAAGGCCTTAAAATGCATGTTAGGCCTTCAAAAATGTTGAAAACTTTGGAGGCCCAAAAAAGGGGTTTACAGGCATCCTAGACCCCCTACAGTCCAGAAAATGTTGTTGGACCAAAATCGGTGTCAGAGAGCTCTGATTGTCTCCAAAACATTTGCAGCCTGAAAGGGGCATTAACCCGCATCCTAGACCACTGAAATTCCCAAAAATATTTTTGGCATGAAAAATGCATCCTACACCCCTGCAAGTTCAGAAAATGTTGGTAACTCTAAAAAAGGCCTTAAAATGCATGTTAGGCCTTCAAAAATGTTGAAAACTTTGGAGGCCCAAAAATAGGGTTTACAGGCATCCTAGACCTCCTAAAGTCCAGAAAATGTTGTTGGATCAAAAACGGTGTCAGAGAGCTTTGAATGTCCCAAAAACATTTGCAGCCTGAAAGGGGCATTAACCCACATCCTAGACCTCTGAAATTCCCAAAAATATTTTGTGCACGAAAAATTCATACTACACCCCTGAAAGTTCAGAATATGTTAGCAGCCCAAAAAAGGCATTAAAATGCATTTTAGGCCTGCAAAAATTTAGAAAACTTTGGAGGCCCAAAAAAGGGGTTTACAGGCATCCTAGACCCCCTAAAGTCCAGAAAATGTTGTTGGACCAAAAATGGTGTCAGAGAGCTCTGAATGTCCCAAAAACATTTGCAGCCTGAAAGGGGCATTAACACGCATCCTAGACCACTGAAATTTCCCAAAATATTTTTGCCATGAAAAATGCATGCTACACCCCTGAAAGTTCAGAAAACACCCCAGAAATGTTGCCAGGTCAAAAAAGGCCTTGAAATGCATCCTAGACCTCTGAAATTCCAAAAAATATTTTGTGCACGAAAAATTCATACTACACCCCTGAAAGTTCAGAATATGTTAGCAGCCCAAAAAAGGCATTAAAATGCATTTTAGGCCTGCAAAAATGTTGAAAACTTTGGAGGCGCAAAATAGGGGTTTACAGGCATCCTAGACCTCCTAAAGTCCAGAAAATGTTGTTGGATCAAAAACGGTGTCAGAGAGCTCTGAATGTCCCAAAAACATTTGCAGCCTGAAAGGGTCATTAACCCGTATCCTAGACCTCTAAAATTCCCAAAAATATTTTGTGCACGAAAAATTCATACTACACCCCTGAAAGTTCAGAATATGTTAGCAGCCCAAAGAAGGCCTTAAAATGCATTTTAGGCCTACAAAAATTTAGAAAACTTTGGAGGCCCAAAAAAGGCGTTTACGGGCATCCTAGACCCCCTAAAGTCCAGAAAATGTTGTGGGACCAAAAATAGTGTCAGAGAGCTCTGAATGTCCCAAAAACATTTGCAGCCTGAAAGGGGCATTAACCGGCATCCTTGACCTCTGAAATTCCCAAACATATTTTTTGCACGAAAAATGTATACTACCCCTAAAAGTTCAGAATATGTTAGAAGCCCAAAAAATGCATTCAAATGCATTTTAGGCCTGCAAAAATTTAGAAAACTTTGGAGGCCCAAAAAAGGGGTTTACAGGCATCCTAGACCCCCTAAAGTCCAGAAAATGTTGTTGGACCAAAATCGGTGTCAGAGAGCTCTGAATGTCCCAAAAAGATGTGCAACCTGAAAGGGGCATTAACCCGCATCCTAGACCACTGAAATTCCCAAAAATATATTTGCCATGAAAAATGCATCCTACACCCCTGCAAGTTCAGAAAATGTTGGCAGCTCAAGAAAAGGCCTTAAAATGCATGTTAGGCCTTCAAAAATGTTGAAAACTTGGGAGGCACAAAATAGGGGTTTACAGGCATCCTAGACCTCCTAAAGTCCAGAAAATGTTGTTGGATCAAAAACGGTGTCAGAGAGCTCTGAATGTCCCAAAACATTTGCAGCCACTGAAATTCCCAAAAATATTTTTGGCACGAAAAATGCATCCTACACCCCTGAAAGTTGAGAAAATGTTGGCAGCTCAAGAAAAGGCCCTAAAACACATGTTAGGCCTTCAAAAATGTTGAAAACTTTGGAGGCCCAAAAAAGGGGTTTACAGGCATTCTAGACCCCCTAAGGTCCAGAAAATCTTGTTGGACCAAAAACGGTGTCAAAGAGCTCTGAATGTCCCAAAAACATGTGCAACCTGAAAGGGGCATTAACTCGCATCCCAGACCACTGAAATTCCCAAAAATATTTTTGGCACTAAAAATACATCCTACACCCCTGAAAGTTCAGAAAATGTTTGCAGCTCAAGAAAAGGCCTTAAAATGCATGTTCGGCCTTCAAAAATGTTGAAAACTTTGGAGGCCCAAAAAAGGGGTTTACAGGCATCCTAGACCCCCTAAAGTCCAAAAAATGTTGTTGGACCAGAATCGGTGTCAGAGAGCTCTGAATGTCCCAAAAACATTTGCAGCCTGAAAGGGGCATTAACCCACATCCTAGACCACTGAAATGCCCAAAAATATTTTTGCCCTGAAAAATGCATCCTACACCCCTGCAGGTTCAGAAAATGTTGGCAACTCCAAAAAAGGCCTTAAAATGCATGTTAGGCCTTCAAAAACGTTGAAAACTTTGGAGGCCCAAAAAAGGGATTTACAGGCATCCTAGACCCCCTAACGTCCAGAAAATGTTGTTGGATCAAAAACGGTGTCAGAAAGCTCTGAATGTCCCAAAAACATTTGCAGCCTGAAAGGGGCATTAACCCGCATTCTAGACCTCTGAAATTCCCAAAAATATTTTGTGCACAGAAAATTCATACTACACCCCTGAAAATTCAGAATATGTTAGCAGCCCAAAAAAGGCATTAAAATACATTTTAGGCCTGCAAAAAATTAGAAAACTTTGGAGGCCCAAAAAAGGGGTTTACAGGCATCCTAGACCCCCTAAAGTCCAGAAAATGTTGTTGGACCAAAAATGGTGTCAGAGAGCTCTGAATGTCCCAAAAACATTTGCAGCCTGAAAGGGGCATTAACCCGCATCCTAGACCTCTGAAATTCCCAAAAATATTTTGTGCACGAAAAATGCATCCTATACCCCTGAAACTCAGAATATGTTAGCAGCCCAAAGAAGGCCTTAAAATGCATTTTAGGTCTAAAAAAATTTAGAAAAATTTGGAGGCCCAAAAAAGGCGTTTACAGGCATCCTAGACCCCCTAAAGTGCAGAAAATGTTGGTGGATCAAAAACGGTGTCAGAGAGCTCCGAATGTCCCAAAAACATGTGCAACCTGAAAGGGGCATTAACCCGCATCCTAGACCACTGAAATTCCCAAAAATATTTTTGGCAATAAAAATGCATCCTACACCCCTGAAAGTTCAGAAAATGTTGGCAGCTCAAGAAAAGGCCTTAAAATGCATGTTAGGCCTTCAAAAATGTTGAAAACTTTGGAGGCACAAAATAGGGGTTTACAGGCATCCTAGACCTCCTAAAGTCCAGAAAATGTTGTTGGATCAAAAACGGTGTCAGAGAGCTCTGAATGTCCCAAAAACATTTGCAGCCTGAAAGGGGCATTAACCCACATCCTAGACCTCTGAAATTCCCAAAAATATTTTGTGCACGAAAAATTCATACTACACCCTTGAAAGTTCAGAATATGTTAGCAGCCCAAAAAAGGCATTAAAATGCATTTTAGGCCTGCAAAAATTTAGAAAACTTTGGATGCCCAAAAAAGGGGTTTACAGGCATCCTAGAACCCCTAAAGTCCAGAAAATGTTGTTGGACCAAAAATGGTGTCAGAGAGCTCTGAATGTCCCAAAAACATTTGCAGCCTGAAAGGGGCATTAACCCGCATCCTAGACCTCTAAAATTCCCAAAAATATTTTGTGCACGAAAAATTCATACTACACCCCTGAAAGTTCAGAATATGTTAGCAGCCCAAAGAAGGCCTTAAAATGCATTTTAGGCCTACAAAAATTTAGAAAACTTTGGAGGCCCAAAAAAGGCGTTTACGGGCATCCTAGACCCCCTAAAGACCAGAAAATGTTGGTGGATCAAAAATGGTGTCAGAGAGCTCCGAATGTCCCAAAAACATGTGCAACCTGAAAGGGGCATTAACCCGCATCCTAGACCACTGAAATTCCCAAAAATATTTTGCCACTAAAAATGCATCCTACACCCCTGAACGTTCATAAAATGTTAGCAGCCCAAAAAAGGCATTAAAATGCATTTTAGGCCTGCAAAAATTTAGAAAACTTTGGAGGCCCAAAAAAGGGGTTTACAGGCATCCTAGACCCCCTAAAGACCAGAAAATGTTGGTGGATCAAAAACGGTGTCAGAGAGCTCCGAATGTCCCAAAAACATGTGCAACCTGAAAGGGGCATTAACCCACATCCTAGACCTCTGAAATTCCCAAAAATATTTTGTGCACGAAAAATTCATACTACACCCTTGAAAGTTCAGAATATGTTAGCAGCCCAAAAAAGGCATTAAAATGCATTTTAGGCCTGCAAAAATTTAGAAAACTTTGGAGGCCCAAAAAGGGGTTTACAGGCATCCTAGACCCCCTAAAGTCCAGAAAATGTTGTTGGACCAAAAATGGTGTCAGAGAGCTCTGAATGTCCCAAAAACATTTGCAGCCTGAAAGGGGCATTAACCCGCATCCTAGACCTCTGAAATTCCAAAAAATATTTTGTGCACAAAAAATGTATACTATACCCCTGAAACTCAGAATATGTTAGCAGCCCAAAGAAGGCCTTAAAATGAATTTTAGGCCTACAAAAATTTAGAAAACTTTGGAGGCCCAAAAAAGGCGTTTACAGGCATCCTAGACCCCCTAAAGTCCAGAAAATGTTGTGGGACTAAAAATGGTGTCAGAGAGCTCCGAATGTCCCAAAAACATGTGCAACCTGAAAGGGGCATTAACCCGCATCCTAGACCACTGAAATTCCCAAAAATATTTTGCCACTAAAAATGCATCCTACACCCCTGAAAGTTCAGAAAATGTTGGCAGCTCAAGAAAAGGCCTTAAAATGCATGTTAGGCCTTCAAAATGTTGAAAACTTTGGAGGCCCAAAAAAGGGGTTTACAGGCATCCTAGACCCCCTAAAGTCCAGAAAATGTTGTTGGACCAAAAATGGTGTCAGAGAGCTCTGAATGTCCCAAAAACATCTGCAGCCTGAAAGGGGCATTAACCCGCATCCTAGACCTCTGAAATTCCTAAAAATATTTTGTGCACGAAAAATGCATCCTATACCCCTGAAACTCAGAATATGTTAGCAGCCCAAAGAAGGCCTTAAAATGCATTTTAGGCCTACAAAAATTTAGAAAACTTTGGAGGCCCAAAAAAGGGGTTTACAGGCATCCTAGACCCGCTAAAGTCCAGAAAATGTTGTGGGACCAAAAATGGTGTCAGGGAGCTCTGAAAGGGGCATTAACCTGCATCCTAGACCACTGAAATTCACAAAAATATTTTTGGCACGAAAAATGCATCCTACACCCCTGAAAGTTCAGAAAATGTTGGCAGCTCAAGAAAAGGCCTTAAAATGCATGTTAGGCCTTCAAAAATGTTGAAAACTTTGGAGGCCCAAAAAAGGGGTTTACAGGCATCCTAGACCCCCTAAAGTCCAGAAAATGTTGTTGGACCAAAAATGGTGTCAGAGAGCTCTGAATGTCCCAAAAACATTTGCAGCCTGAAAGGGCATTAACCCCGCATCCTAGACCTCTGAAATTCCAAAAAATATTTTGTGCACAAAAAATGTATCCTATACCCCTGAAACTCAGAATATGTTAGCAGCCCAAAGAAGGCCTTAAAATGCATTTTAGGCCTACAAAAATTTAGAAAACTTTGGAGGCCCAAAAAAGGGGTTTACAGGCATCCTAGACCCCCTAAAGACCAGAAAATGTTGGTGGATCAAAAACGGTGTCAGAGAGCTCCGAATGTCCCAAAAACATGTGCAACCTGAAAGGGGCATTAACCCACATCCTAGACCTCTGAAATTCCCAAAAATATTTTGTGCACGAAAAATTCATACTACACCCTTGAAAGTTCAGAATATGTTAGCAGCCCAAAAAAGGCATTAAAATGCATTTTAGGCCTGCAAAAATTTAGAAAACTTTGGAGGCCCAAAAAAGGCGTTTACAGGCATCCTAGACCCCCTAAAGTCCAGAAAATGTTGTTGGACCAAAAATGGTGTCAGAGAGCTCTGAATGTCCCAAAAACATTTGCAGCCACTGAAATTCCCAAAAATATTTTTGGCACGAAAAATGCATCCTACACCCCTGAAAGTTGAGAAAATGTTGGCAGCTCAAGAAAAGGCCTTAAAGCACATGTTAGGCCTTCAAAAATGTTGAAAACTTTGGAGGCCCAAAAAAGGGGTTTACAGGCATCCTAGACTCCCTAAAGTCCAGAAAATGTTGTTGGACCAATATCGGTGTCAGAGAGCTATGAATGTCCCAAAAAAATTTGCAGCCTGAAAGGGGCATTAACCCGCATCCTAGACCACTGAAATTTCCCAAAATATTTTTGGCATGAAAAATGCATGCTACACCCCTGAAAGTTCAGAAAACACCCCAGAAATGTTGCCAGCTCAAAAAAGGCCTTAAAATGCATCTTAGACCTGCAAAAATGTTGAAAACTTTGAAGACCCAAAAAAGGGGTTTACAGGCATCCTAGACCCCCTAAAGTCCAGAAAATGTTGTTGGACCAAAATCGGTGTCAGAGAGCTCTGAAAGGGGCATTAACCCGCATCCTAGACCACTGAAATTCCCAAACATATTTTTGGCACGGAAAATGCATCCTACACCCCTGAAAGTTCAGAAAATGTTGGCAGCTCAAGAAAAGGCCTTAAAGTGCATGTTAGGCCTTCAAAATGTTGAAAACTTTGGAGTCCCAAAAAAGGGGTTTACAGGCATCCTAGACCTCCTAAAGTCCAGAAAATGTTGTTGGATCAAAAACGGTGTCAGAGAGCTCTGAATGTCCCAAAAACATTTGCAGCCTGAAAGGGGCATTAACCCACATCCTAGACCTCTGAAATTCCCAAAAATATTTTGTGCACGAAAAATTCATACTACACCCTTGAAAGTTCAGAATATGTTAGCAGCCCAAAAAAGGCATTAAAATGCATTTTAGGCCTGCAAAAATTTAGAAAACTTTGGAGGCCCAAAAAAGGGGTTTACAGGCATCCTAGACCCCTTCAGGTCCAGAAAATGTTGTTGGATCAAAAACGGTGTCAGAGAGCTCTGAATGTCCCAAAAACATTTGCAACCTGAAAGGGGCATTAACCCGCATCCTAGACCACTGAAATTTCCCAAAATATTTTTGCCATGAAAAATGCATGCTACACCCCTGAAAGTTCAGAAAACACCCCAGAAATGTTGGCAGCTCAAGTAAAGGCCTTAAAATGCATGTTAGGCCTTCAAAAATGTTGAAAACTTTAGAGGCCCAAAAAAGGGGTTTACAGGCATCCTAGACCCCCTAAAGTCCAGAAAATGTTGTTGGACCAAAATCGGTGTCAGAGAGCTCTGATTGTCCCCAAAACATTTGCAGCCTGAAAGGGGCATTAACCCGCATCCTAGACCACTGAAATTCCCAAAAATATTTTTGGCATGAAAAATGCATCCTACACCCCTGCAAGTTAAGAAAATGTTGGTAACTGTAAAAAAGGCCTTAAAATGCATGTTAGGCCTTCAAAAATGTTGAAAACTTTGGAGGCCCAAAAATAGGGTTTACAGGCATCCTAGACCTCCTAAAGTCCAGAAAATGTTGTTGGATCAAAAACGGTGTCAGAGAGCTTTGAATGTCCCAAAAACATTTGCAGCCTGAAAGGGGCATTAACCCGCATCCTAGACCTCTGAAATTCCTAAAAATATTTTGTGCACGAAAAATGCATCCTATACCCCTGAAACTCAGAATATGTTAGTAGCCCAAAGAAGGCCTTAAAATGCATTTTAGGCCTACAAAAATTTAGAACACTTTGGAGGCCCAAAAAAGGGGTTTACAGGCATCCTAGACCCCCTAAAGTCCAGAAAATGTTGTGGGACCAAAAATGGTGTCAGGGAGCTCTGAAAGGGGCATTAACCTGCATCCTAGACCACTGAAATTCACAAAAATATTTTTGGCACGAAAAATGCATCCTACACCCCTGAAAGTTCAGAAAATGTTGGCAGCTCAAGAAAAGGCCTTAAAATGCATGTTAGGCCTTCAAAAATGTTGAAAACTTTGGAGGCCCAAAAAAGGGGTTTACAGGCATCCTAGACCCCCTAAAGTCCAGAAAATGTTGTTGGACCAAAAATGGTGTCAGAGAGCTCTGAATGTCCCAAAAACATTTGCAGCCTGAAAGGGGCATTAACCCGCATCCTAGACCTCTGAAATTCCAAAAAATATTTTGTGCACAAAAAATGTATCCTATACCCCTGAAACTCAGAATATGTTAGCAGCCCAAAGAAGGCCTTAAAATGCATTTTAGGCCTACAAAAATTTAGAAAACTTTGGAGGCCCAAAAAAGGCGTTTACAGGCATCCTGGACCCCCTAAAGTCCAGAAAATGTTGTGGGACTAAAAATGGTGTCAGAGAACTCCGAATGTCCCAAAAACATGTGCAACCTGAAAGGGGTATTAACCCGCATCCTAGACCACTGAAATTCCCAAAAATATTTTGCCACTAAAAATGCATCCTACACCCCTGAACGTTCATAAAATGTTAGCAGCCCAAAAAAGGCATTAAAATGCATTTTAGGCCTGCAAAAATTTAGAAAACTTTGGAGGCCCAAAAAAAGGGTTTACAGGCATCCTAGACCCCCTAAAGACCAGAAAATGTTGGTGGATCAAAAACGGTGTCAGAGAGCTCCGAATGTCCCAAAAACATGTGCAACCTGAAAGGGGCATTAACCCACATCCTAGACCTCTGAAATTCCCAAAAATATTTTGTGCACGAAAAATTCATACTACACCCTTGAAAGTTCAGAATATGTTAGCAGCCCAAAAAAAGGCATTAAAATGCATTTTAGGCCTGTAAAAATTTAGAAAACTTTGGAGGCCCAAAAAGGGGTTTACAGGCATCCTAGAGCCCCTAAAGTCCAGAAAATGTTGTTGGACCAAAAATGGTGTCAGAGAGCTCTGAATGTCCCAAAAACATTTGCAGCCACTGAAATTCCCAAAAATATTATTGGCACGAAAAATGCATCCTACACCCCTGAAAGTTGAGAAAATGTTGGCAGCTCAAGAAAAGGCCTTAAAGCACATGTTAGGCCTTCAAAAATGTTGAAAACTTTGGAGGCCCAAAAAAGGGGTTTACAGGCATCCTAGACCCCCTAAAGTCCAGAAAATGTTGTTGGACCAATATCGGTGTCAGAGAGCTATGAATGTCCCAAAAACATTTGCAGCCTGAAAGGGGCATTAACCCGCATCCTAGACCACTGAAATTTCCCAAAATATTTTTGGCATGAAAAATGCATGCTACACCCCTGAAAGTTCAGAAAACACCCCAGAAATGTTGCCAGCTCAAAAAAGGCCTTAAAATGCATCTTAGACCTGCAAAAATGTTGAAAACTTTGAAGACCCAAAAAAGGGGTTTACAGGCATCCTAGACCCCCTAAAGTCCAGAAAATGTTGTTGGACCAAAAATGGTGTCAGAGAGCTCTGAATGTCCCAAAAACATTTGCAGCCTGAAAGGGGCATTAACACGCATCCTAGACCACTGAAATTTCCCAAAATATTTTTGCCATGAAAAATGCATGCTACACCCCTGAAAGTTCAGAAAACACCCCAGAAATGTTGCCAGGTCAAAAAAGGCCTTGAAATGCATCCTAGACCTCTGAAATTCCAAAAAATATTTTGTGCACGAAAAATTCATACTACACCCCTGAAAGTTCAGAATATGTTAGCAGCCCAAAGAAGGCCTTAAAATGCATTTTAGGCCTACAAAAATTTAGAAAACTTTGGAGGCCCAAAAAAGGCGTTTACGGGCATCCTAGACCCCCTAAAGTCCAGAAAATGTTGTGGGACCAAAAATAGTGTCAGAGAGCTCTGAATGTCCCAAAAACATTTGCAGCCTGAAAGGGGCATTAACCGGCATCCTTGACCTCTGAAATTCCCAAAAATATTTTTTTCACGAAAAATGTATACTACCCCTAAAAGTTCAGAATATGTTAGAAGCCCAAAAAATGCATTCAAATGCATTTTAGGCCTGCAAAAATTTAGAAAACTTTGGAGGCCCAAAAAAGGGGTTTACAGGCATCCTAGACCCCCTAAAGTCCAGAAAATGTTGTTGGACCAAAATCGGTGTCAGAGAGCTCCGAATGTCCCAAAAACATGTGCAACCTGAAAGGGGCATTAACCCGCATCCTAGACCACTGAAATTCCCAAAAATATATTTGCCATGAAAAATGCATCCTACACCCCTGCAAGTTCAGAAAATGTTGGCAGCTCAAGAAAAGGCCTTAAAATGCATGTTAGGCCTTCAAAAATGTTGAAAACTTTGGAGGCACAAAATAGGGGTTTACAGGCATCCTAGACCTCCTAAAGTCCAGAAAATGTTGTTGGATCAAAAACGGTGTCAGAGAGCTCTGAATGTCCCAAAAACATTTGCAGCCACTAAAATTCCCAAAAATATTTTTGGCACGAAAAATGCATCCTACACCCCTGAAAGTTGAGAAAATGTTGGCAGCTCAAGAAAAGGCCTTAAAACACATGTTAGGCCTTCAAAAATGTTGAAAACTTTGGAGGCCCAAAAAAGGGGTTTACATGCATTCTAGACCCCCTAAGGTCCAGAAAATCTTGTTGGACCAAAAACGGTGTCAGAGAGCTCTGAATGTCCCAAAAACATGTGCAACCTGAAAGGGGCATTAACTCGCATCCCAGACCACTGAAATTCCCAAAAATATTTTTGGCACTAAAAATACATCCTACACCCCTGAAAGTTCAGAAAATGTTTGCAGCTCAAGAAAAGGCCTTAAAATGCATGTTCGGCCTTCAAAAATGTTGAAAACTTTGGAGGCCCAAAAAAGGGGTTTACAGGCATCCTAGACCCCCTAAAGTCCAGAAAATGTTGTTGGACCAGAATCGGTGTCAGAGAGCTCTGAATGTCCCAAAAACATTTGCAGCCTGAAAGGGGCATTAACCCACATCCTAGACCACTGAAATGCCCAAAAATATTTTTGCCCTGAAAAATGCATCCTACACCCCTGCAGGTTCAGAAAATGTTGGCAACTCCAAAAAAGGCCTTAAAATGCATGTTAGGCCTTCAAAAACGTTGAAAACTTTGGAGGCCCAAAAAAGGGATTTACAGGCATCCTAGACCCCCTAACGTCCAGAAAATGTTGTTGGATCAAAAACGGTGTCAGAAAGCTCTGAATGTCCCAAAAACATTTGCAGCCTGAAAGGGGCATTAACCCGCATTCTAGACCTCTGAAATTCCCAAAAATATTTTGTGCACAGAAAATTCATACTACACCCCTGAAAATTCAGAATATGTTAGCAGCCCAAAAAAGGCATTAAAATGCATTTTAGGCCTGCAAAAAATTAGAAAACTTTGGAGGCCCAAAAAAGGGGTTTACAGGCATCCTAGACCCCCTAAAGTCCAGAAAATGTTGTTGGACCAAAAATGGTGTCAGAGAGCTCTGAATGTCCCAAAAACATTTGCAGCCTGAAAGGGGCATTAACCCGCATCCTAGACCTCTGAAATTCCCAAAAATATTTTGTGCACGAAAAATGCATCCTATACCCCTGAAACTCAGAATATGTTAGCAGCCCAAAGAAGGCCTTAAAATGCATTTTAGGTCTAAAAAAATTTGGAGGCCCAAAAAAGGCGTTTACAGGCATCCTAGACCCCCTAAAGTGCAGAAAATGTTGTTGGACCAAAAATGGTGTCAGAGAGCTCTGAATGTCCCAAAAACATCTGCAGCCTGAAAGGGGCATTAACCCGCATCCTAGACCACTGAAATTTCCCAAAATATTTTTACCATGAAAAATGCATGCTACACCCCTGAAAGTTCAGAAAACACCCAAGAAATGTTGTGAGCTCAAAAAAGGCCTTAACATGCATCTTAGGTCTGCAAAAATGTTGAAAACTTTGGAGACCCAAAAAAGGGGTTTACAGGCATCCTAGACCCCCTAAAGTCCAGAAAATGTTGGTGGATCAAAAACGGTGTCAGAGAGCTCCGAATGTCCCAAAAACATGTGCAACCTGAAAGGGGCATTAACCCGCATCCTAGACCACTGAAATTCCCAAAAATATTTTTGGCAATAAAAATGCATCCTACACCCCTGAAAGTTCAGAAAATGTTGGCAGCTCAAGAAAAGGCCTTAAAATGCATTTTAGGCCTGCAAAAATTTAGAAAACTTTGGAGGCCCAAAAAAGGGGTTTACAGGCATCCTAGACCCCCTAAAGTCCAGAAAATGTTGTTGGACCAAAAATGGTGTCAGAGAGCTCTGAATGTCCCAAAAACATCTGCAGCCTGAAAGGGGCATTAACCCGCATCCTAGACCACTGAAATTTCCCAAAATATTTTTGCCATGAAAAATGCATGCTACACCCATGAAAGTTCAGAAAACACCCCAGAAATGTTGTGAGCTCAAAAAAGGCCTTAACATGCATCTTAGGTCTGCAAAAATGTTGAAAACTTTGGAGACCCAAAAAAGGGGTTTACAGGCATCCTAGACCCCCTAAAGTCCAGAAAATGTTGTTGGACCAAAAATGGTGTCAGAGAGCTCTGAATGTCCCAAAAATATTTGCAGCCTGAAAGGGGCATTAACCCGCATCCTAGACCTCTGAAATTCCCAAAAATATTTTGTGCACGAAAAATGCATCCTATACCCCTGAAAGCTCAGAATATGTTAGTAGCCCAAAGAAGGCCTTAAAATGCATTTTAGGCCTACAAACATTTAGAACACTTGGAGGCCCAAAAAAAGGGGTTTACAGGCATCCTAGACCCCCTAAAGTCCAGAAAATGTTGTGGGACCAAAAATGGTGTCAGGGAGCTCTGAAAGGGGCATTAACCTGCATCCTAGACCACTGAAATTCACAAAAATATTTTTGGCACGAAAAATGCATCCTACACCCCTGAAAGTTCAGAAAATGTTGGCAGCTCAAGAAAAGGCCTTAAAATGCATGTTAGGCCTTCAAAAATGTTGAAAACTTTGGAGGCCCAAAAAAGGGGTTTACAGGCATCCTAGAACCCCTAAAGTCCAGAAAATGTTGTTGGACCAATATCGGTGTCAGAGAGCTATGAATGTCCCAAAAACATTTGCAGCCTGAAAGGGGCATTAACCCGCATCCTAGACCACTGAAATTTCCCAAAATATTTTTGGCATGAAAAATGCATGCTACACCCCTGAAAGTTCAGAAAACACCCCAGAAATGTTGCCAGCTCAAAAAAGGCCTTAAAATGCATCTTAGACCTGCAAAAATGTTGAAAACTTTGAAGACCCAAAAAAGGGGTTTACAGGCATCCTAGACCCCCTAAAGTCAAGAAAATGTTGTTGGACCAAAAATGGTGTCAGAGAGCTCTGAATGTCCCAAAAACATTTGCAGCCTGAAAGGGGCATTAACACGCATCCTAGACCACTGAAATTTCCCAAAATATTTTTGCCATGAAAAATGCATGCTACACCCCTGAAAGTTCAGAAAACACCCCAGAAATGTTGCCAGGTCAAAAAAGGCCTGAAATGCATCCTAGACCTCTGAAATTCCAAAAAATATTTTGTGCACGAAAAATTCATACTACACCCCTGAAAGTTCAGAATATGTTAGCAGCCCAAAAAAGGCATTAAAATGCATTTTAGGCCTGCAAAAATGTTGAAAACTTTGGAGGCGCAAAATAGGGGTTTACAGGCATCCTAGACCTCCTAAAGACCAGAAAATGTTGGTGGATCAAAAATGGTGTCAGAGAGCTCCGAATGTCCCAAAAACATGTGCAACCTGAAAGGGGCATTAACCCGCATCCTAGACCACTGAAATTCCCAAAAATATTTTGCCACTAAAAATGCATCCTACACCCCTGAACGTTCATAAAATGTTAGCAGCCCAAAAAAGGCATTAAAATGCATTTTAGGCCTGCAAAAATTTAGAAAACTTTGGAGGCCCAAAAAGGGGTTTACAGGCATCCTAGACCCCCTAAAGTCCAGAAACTGTTGTTGGACCAAAAATGGTGTCAGAGAGCTCTGAATGTCCCAAAAATATTTGCAGCCTGAAAGGGGCATTAACCCGCATCCTAGACCTCTGAAATTCCCAAAAATATTTTGTGCACGAAAAATGCATCCTATACCCCTGAAAGTTCAGAAAATGTTGGCAGCTCAAAAAAGGCCTTAAAATGCATCTTAGACCTGCAAAAATGTTGAAAACTTTGAAGACCCAAAAAAGGGGTTTACAGGCATCCTAGACCCCCTAAAGTCAAGAAAATGTTGTTGGACCAAAAATGGTGTCAGAGAGCTCTGAATGTCCCAAAAACATTTGCAGCCTGAAAGGGGCATTAACACGCATCCTAGACCACTGAAATTTCCCAAAATATTTTTGCCATGAAAAATGCATGCTACACCCCTGAAAGTTCAGAAAACACCCCAGAAATGTTGCCAGGTCAAAAAAGGCCTTGAAATGCATCCTAGACCACTGAAATTCCCAAAAATATTTTTGGCAAGAAAAATGCATCCTACACCCCTGCAAGTTCAGAAAATGTTGGTAACTCTAAAAAAGGCCTTAAAATGCATGTTAGGCCTTCAAAAATGTTGAAAACTTTGGAGGCCCAAAAAAGGGGTTTACAGGCATCCTAGACCCCCTAAAGTCCAGAAAATGTTGTTGGACCAAAAATGGTGTCAGAGAGCTCTGAATGTCCCAAAAACATTTGCAGCCACTTAAATTCCCAAAAGTATTTTTGGCACAAAAAATGCATCCTACACCCCTGAAAGTTGAGAAAATGTTGGCAGCTCAAGAAAAGGCCTTAAAACGAATGTTAGGCCTTCAAAAATGTTGAAAACTTTGGAGGCCCAAAAAAGGGGTTTACAGGCATTCTAAACCCCCTAAGGTCCAGAAAATGTTGTTGGATCAAAAACGGTGTCAGAGAGCTCTGAATGTCCCAAAAACATTTGCAGCCTGAAAGGGGCATTAACCCACATCCTAGACCTCTGAAATTCCCAAAAATATTTTGTGCACGAAAAATGCATACTACACCCCTGAAAGTTGAGAAAATGTTGGCAGCTCAAGAAAATGTTGTTGGACCAAAAATGGTGTCAGAGAGCTCTGAATGTCCCAAAAACATTTGCAGCCTGAAAGGGGCATTAACCCACATCCTAGACCTCTGAAATTCCCAAAAATATTTTGTGCACGAAAAATTCATACTACACCCTTGAAAGTTCAGAATATGTTAGCAGCCCAAAAAAGGCATTAAAATGCATTTTAGGCCTGCAAAAATTTAGAAAACTTTGGAGGCCCAAAAAGGGGTTTACAGGCATCCTAGACCCCCTAAAGTCCAGAAAATGTTGTTGGACCAAAAATGGTGTCAGAGAGCTCTGAATGTCCCAAAAACATTTGCAGCCTGAAAGGGGCATTAACCCGCATCCTAGACCTCTGAAATTCCAAAAAATATTTTGTGCACAAAAAATGTATACTATACCCCTGAAACTCAGAATATGTTAGCAGCCCAAAGAAGGCCTTAAAATGCATTTTATGCCTACAAAAATTTAGAAAACTTTGGAGGCCCAAAAAAGGCGTTTACAGGCATCCTAGACCCCCTAAAGTCCAGAAAATGTTGTGGGACTAAAAATGGTGTCAGAGAGCTCCGAATGTCCCAAAAACATGTGCAACCTGAAAGGGGCATTAACCCGCATCCTAGACCACTGAAATTCCCAAAAATATTTTGCCACTAAAAATGCATCCTACACCCCTGAACGTTCATAAAATGTTAGCAGCCCAAAAAAGGCATTAAAATGCATTTTAGGCCTGCAAAAATTTAGAAAACTTTGGAGGCCCAAAAAAGGGGTTTACAGGCATCCTAGACCCCCTAAAGTCCAGAAAATGTTGTTGGACCAAAAATGGTGTCAGAGAGCTCTGAATGTCCCAAAAACATCTGCAGCCTGAAAGGGGCATTAACCCGCATCCTAGACCTCTGAAATTCCTAAAAATATTTTGTGCACGAAAAATGCATCCTATACCCCTGAAACTCAGAATATGTTAGCAGCCCAAAGAAGGCCTTAAAATGCATTTTAGGTCTAAAAAAATTTAGAAAAATTTGGAGGCCCAAAAAAGGCGTTTACAGGCATCCTAGACCCCCTAAAGTCCAGAAAATGTTGTGGGACCAAAAATGGTGTCAGGGAGCTCTGAAAGGGGCATTAACCTGCATCCTAGACCACTGAAATTCCTAAAAATATTTTTGGCAATAAAAATGCATCCTACACCCCTGAAAGTTCAGAAAATGTTGGCAGCTCAAGAAAAGGCCTTAAAATGCATGTTAGGCCTTCAAAAATGTTGAAAACTTTGGAGGCACAAAATAGGGGTTTACAGGCATCCTAGACCTCCTAAAGTCCAGAAAATGTTGTTGGATCAAAAACGGTGTCAGAGAGCTCTGAATGTCCCAAAAACATTTGCAGCCTGAAAGGGGCATTAACCCACATCCTAGACCTCTGAAATTCCCAAAAATATTTTGTGCACGAAAAATTCATACTACACCCTTGAAAGTTCAGAATATGTTAGCAGCCCAAAAAAGGCATTAAAATGCATTTTAGGCCTGCAAAAATTTAGAAAACTTTGGAGGCCCAAAAAAGGGGTTTACAGGCATCCTAGACCCCTTCAGGTCCAGAAAATGTTGTTGGACCAATATCGGTGTCAGAGAGCTATGAATGTCCCAAAAACATTTGCAGCCTGAAAGGGGCATTAACCCGCATCCTAGACCACTGAAATTTCCCAAAATATTTTTGGCATGAAAAATGCATGCTACACCCCTGAAAGTTCAGAAAACACCCCAGAAATGTTGCCAGCTCAAAAAAGGCCTTAAAATGCATCTTAGGCCTGCAAAAATGTTGAAAACTTTGGAGGCCCAAAAAAGGGGTTTACAGGCATCCTAGACCCCCTAAAGTCCAGAAAATGTTGTTGGACCAAAAACGGTGTCAGAGAGCTCTGAATGTCCCAAAAACATTTGCAGCCTGAAAGGGGCATTAACCCACATCCTAGACCTCTGAAATTCCCAAAAATATTTTGTGCACGAAAAATGCATACTACACCCCTGAAAGTTGAGAAAATGTTGGCAGCTCAAGAAAATGTTGTTGGACCAAAAATGGTGTCAGAGAGCTCTGAATGTCCCAAAAATATTTGCAGCCTGAAAGGGGCATTAACCCGCATCCTAGACCTCTGAAATTCCCAAAAATATTTTGTGCACGAAAAATGCATCCTATACCCCTGAAAGCTCAGAAAATGTTGGCAGCTCAAGAAAAGGCCTTAAAATGCATGTTAGGCCTTCAAAAATGTTGAAAACTTTGGAGGCCCAAAAAAGGCGTTTACAGGCATCCTAGACCCCCTAAAGTCCAGAAAATGTTGTTGGACCAAAAATGGTGTCAGAGAGCTCTGAATGTCCCAAAAACATTTGCAGCCACTTAAATTCCCCAAAATATTTTTGGCACAAAAAATGCATCCTACACCCCTGAAAGTTGAGAAAATGTTGGCAGCTCAAGAAAAGGCCTTAAAACGAATGTTAGGCCTTCAAAAATGTTGAAAACTTTGGAGGCCCAAAAAAGGGGTTTACAGGCATTCTAAACCCCCTAAGGTCCAGAAAATGTTGTTGGATCAAAAACAGTGTCAGAGAGCTCTGAATGTCCCAAAAACATTTGCAGCCTGAAAGGGGCATTAACCCACATCCTAGACCTCTGAAATTCCCAAAAATATTTTGTGCACGAAAAATTCATGCTACACCCTTGAAAGTTCAGAATATGTTAGCAGCCCAAAAAAGGCATTAAAATGCATTTTAGGCCTGCAAAAATTTAGAAAACTTTGGAGGCCCAAAAAGGGGTTTACAGGCATCCTAGACCCCCTAAAGTCCAGAAAATGTTGTTGGACCAAAAATGGTGTCAGAGAGCTCTGAATGTCCCAAAAACATTTGCAGCCTGAAAGGGGCATTAACCCGCATCCTAGACCTCTGAAATTCCAAAAAATATTTTGTGCACAAAAAATGTATACTATACCCCTGAAACTCAGAATATGTTAGCAGCCCAAAGAAGGCCTTAAAATGCATTTTAGGCCTACAAAAATTTAGAAAACTTTGGAGGCCCAAAAAAGGCGTTTACAGGCATCCTAGACCCCCTAAAGTCCAGAAAATGTTGTGGGACTAAAAATGGTGTCAGAGAGCTCCGAATGTCCCAAAAACATGTGCAACCTGAAAGGGGCATTAACCCGCATCCTAGACCACTGAAATTCCCAAAAATATTTTGCCACTAAAAATGCATCCTACACCCCTGAACGTTCATAAAATGTTAGCAGCCCAAAAAAGGCATTAAAATGCATTTTAGGCCTGCAAAAATTTAGAAAACTTTGGAGGCCCAAAAAAGGGGTTTACAGGCATCCTAGACCCCCTAAAGTCCAGAAAATGTTGTTGGACCAAAAATGGTGTCAGAGAGCTCTGAATGTCCCAAAAACATCTGCAGCCTGAAAGGGGCATTAACCCGCATCCTAGACCACTGAAATTTCCCAAAATATTTTTGCCATGAAAAATGCATGCTACACCCATGAAAGTTCAGAAAACACCCCAGAAATGTTGTGAGCTCAAAAAAGGCCTTAACATGCATCTTAGGTCTGCAAAAATGTTGAAAACTTTGGAGACCCAAAAAAGGGGTTTACAGGCATCCTAGACCCCCTAAAGTCCAGAAAATGTTGTTGGACCAAAAATGGTGTCAGAGAGCTCTGAATGTCCCAAAAATATTTGCAGCCTGAAAGGGGCATTAACCCGCATCCTAGACCTCTGAAATTCCCAAAAATATTTTGTGCACGAAAAATGCATCCTATACCCCTGAAAGCTCAGAATATGTTAGTAGCCCAAAGAAGGCCTTAAAATGCATTTTAGGCCTACAAACATTTAGAACACTTTGGAGGCCCAAAAAAAGGGGTTTACAGGCATCCTAGACCCCCTAAAGTCCAGAAAATGTTGTGGGACCAAAAATGGTGTCAGGGAGCTCTGAAAGGGGCATTAACCTGCATCCTAGACCACTGAAATTCACAAAAATATTTTTGGCACGAAAAATGCATCCTACACCCCTGAAAGTTCAGAAAATGTTGGCAGCTCAAGAAAAGGCCTTAAAATGCATGTTAGGCCTTCAGAAATGTTGAAAACTTTGGAGGCCCAAAAAAGGGGTTTACAGGCATCCTAGACCCCCTAAAGTCCAGAAAATGTTGTTGGACCAATATCGGTGTCAGAGAGCTATGAATGTCCCAAAAACATTTGCAGCCTGAAAGGGGCATTAACCCGCATCCTAGACCACTGAAATTTCCCAAAATATTTTTGGCATGAAAAATGCATGCTACACCCCTGAAAGTTCAGAAAACACCCCAGAAATGTTGCCAGCTCAAAAAAGGCCTTAAAATGCATCTTAGACCTGCAAAAATGTTGAAAACTTTGAAGACCCAAAAAAGGGGTTTACAGGCATCCTAGACCCCCTAAAGTCAAGAAAATGTTGTTGGACCAAAAATGGTGTCAGAGAGCTCTGAATGTCCCAAAAACATTTGCAGCCTGAAAGGGGCATTAACACGCATCCTAGACCACTGAAATTTCCCAAAATATTTTTGCCATGAAAAATGCATGCTACACCCCTGAAAGTTCAGAAAACACCCCAGAAATGTTGCCAGGTCAAAAAAGGCCTTGAAATGCATCCTAGACCTCTGAAATTCCAAAAAATATTTTGTGCACGAAAAATTCATACTACACCCCTGAAAGTTCAGAATATGTTAGCAGCCCAAAAAAGGCATTAAAATGCATTTTAGGCCTGCAAAAATGTTGAAAACTTTGGAGGCGCAAAATAGGGGTTTACAGGCATCCTAGACCTCCTAAAGACCAGAAAATGTTGGTGGATCAAAAATGGTGTCAGAGAGCTCTGAATGTCCCAAAAACATGTGCAACCTGAAAGGGGCATTAACCCGCATCCTAGACCACTGAAATTCCCAAAAATATATTTGCCATGAAAAATGCATCCTACACCCCTGCAAGTTCAGAAAATGTTGGCAGCTCAAGAAAAGGCCTTAAAATGCATGTTAGGCCTTCAAAAATGTTGAAAACTTTGGAGGCACAAAATAGGGGTTTACAGGCATCCTAGACCTCCTAAAGTCCAGAAAATGTTGTTGGATCAAAAACGGTGTCAGAGAGCTCTGAATGTCCCAAAAACATTTGCAGCCACTGAAATTCCCAAAAATATTTTTGGCACGAAAAATGCATCCTACACCCCTGAAAGTTGAGAAAATGTTGGCAGCTCAAGAAAAGGCCTTAAAACACATGTTAGGCCTTCAAAAATGTTGAAAACTTTGGAGGCCCAAAAAAGGGGTTTACAGGCATTCTAGACCCCCTAAGGTCCAGAAAATCTTGTTGGACCAAAAACGGTGTCAGAGAGCTCTGAATGTCCCAAAAACATGTGCAACCTGAAAGGGGCATTAACTCGCATCCCAGACCACTGAAATGCCCAAAAATATTTTTGGCACTAAAAATACATCCTACACCCCTGAAAGTTCAGAAAATGTTTGCAACTCCAAAAAAGGCCTTAAAATGCATGTTAGGCCTTCAAAAACGTTGAAAACTTTGGAGGCCCAAAAAAGGGATTTACAGGCATCCTAGACCCCCTAACGTCCAGAAAATGTTGTTGGATCAAAAACGGTGTCAGAAAGCTCTGAATGTCCCAAAAACATTTGCAGCCTGAAAGGGGCATTAACCCGCATTCTAGACCTCTGAAATTCCCAAAAATATTTTGTGCACAGAAAATTCATACTACACCCCTGAAAATTCAGAATATGTTAGCAGCCCAAAAAAGGCATTAAAATGCATTTTAGGCCTGCAAAAAATTAGAACACTTTGGAGGCCCAAAAAAGGGGTTTACAGGCATCCTAGACCCCCTAAAGTCCAGAAAATGTTGTGGGACCAAATATGGTGTCAGGGAGCTCTGAAAGGGGCATTAACCTGCATCCTAGACCACTGAAATTCACAAAAATATTTTTGGCACGAAAAATGCATCCTACACCCCTGAAAGTTCAGAAAATGTTGGCAGCTCAAGAAAAGGCCTTAAAATGCATGTTAGGCCTTCAAAAATGTTGAAAACTTTGGAGGCCCAAAAAAGGGGTTTACAGGCATCCTAGACCCCCTAAAGTCCAGAAAATGTTGTTGGACCAAAAATGGTGTCAGAGAGCTCTGAATGTCCCAAAAACATTTGCAGCCTGAAAGGGGCATTAACGCGCATCCTAGACCTCTGAAATTCCCAAAAATATTTTGTGCACAAAAAATTTATCCTATACCCCTGAAACTCAGAATATGTTAGCAGCCCAAAGAAGGCCTTAAAATGCATTTTAGGCCTACAAAAATTTAGAAAACTTTGGAGGCCCAAAAAAGGCGTTTACAGGCATCCTGGACCCCCTAAAGTCCAGAAAATGTTGTGGGACTAAAAATGGTGTCAGAGAATTCCGAATGTCCCAAAAACATGTGCAACCTGAAAGGGGTATTAACCCGCATCCTAGACCACTGAAATTCCCAAAAATATTTTGCCACTAAAAATGCATCCTACACCCCTGAACGTTCATAAAATGTTAGCAGCCCAAAAAAGGCATTAAAATGCATTTTAGGCCCTCAAAAATTTAGAAAACTTTGGAGGCCCAAAAAAGGGGTTTACAGGCATCCTAGACCCCCTAAAGACCAGAAAATGTTGGTGGATCAAAAACGGTGTCAGAGAGCTCCGAATGTCCCAAAAACATGTGCAACCTGAAAGGGGCATTAACCCACATCCTAGACCTCTGAAATTCCCAAAAATATTTTGTGCACGAAAAATTCATACTACACCCTTGAAAGTTCAGAATATGTTAGCAGCCCAAAAAAGGCATTAAAATGCATTTTAGGCCTGCAAAAATTTAGAAAACTTTGGAGGCCCAAAAAGGGGTTTACAGGCATCCTAGACCCCCTGAAGTCCAGAAAATGTTGTTGGACCAAAAATGGTGTCAGAGAGCTCTGAATGTCCCAAAAACATTTGCAGCCACTGAAATTCCCAAAAATATTTTTGGCACGAAAAATGCGTCCTACACCCCTGAAAGTTGAGAAAATGTTGGCAGCTCAAGAAAAGGCCTTAAAGCACATGTTAGGCCTTCAAAAATGTTGAAAACTTTGGAGGCCCAAAAAAGGGGTTTACAGGCATCCTAGACCCCCTAAAGTCCAGAAAATGTTGTTGGACCAGAATCGGTGTCAGAGAGCTCTGAATGTCCCAAAAACATTTGCAGCCTGAAAGGGGCATTAACCCACATCCTAGACCACTGAAATGCCCAAAAATATTTTTGCCCTGAAAAATGCATCCTACACCCCTGCAGGTTCAGAAAATGTTGGCAACTCCAAAAAAGGCCTTAAAATGCATGTTAGGCCTTCAAAAACGTTGAAAACTTTGGAGGCCCAAAAAAGGGATTTACAGGCATCCTAGACCCCCTAACGTCCAGAAAATGTTGTTGGATCAAAAACGGTGTCAGAAAGCTCTGAATGTCCCAAAAACATTTGCAGCCTGAAAGGGGCATTAACCCGCATTCTAGACCTCTGAAATTCCCAAAAATATTTTGTGCACAGAAAATTCATACTACATCCCTGAAAATTCAGAATATGTTAGCAGCCCAAAAAAGGCATTAAAATGCATTTTAGGCCTGCAAAAAATTAGAAAACTTTGGAGGCCCAAAAAAGGGGTTTACAGGCATCCTAGACCCCCTAAAGTCCAGAAAATGTTGTTGGACCAAAAATGGTGTCAGAGAGCTCTGAATGTCCCAAAAAACATTTGCAGCCTGAAAGGGGCATTAACCCGCATCCTAGACCTCTGAAATTCCCAAAAATATTTTGTGCACGAAAAATGCATCCTATACCCCTGAAACTCAGAATATGTTAGCAGCCCAAAGAAGGCCTTAAAATGCATTTTAGGTCTAAAAAAATTTAGAAAAATTTGGAGGCCCAAAAAAGGGGTTTACAGGCATCCTAGACCCCCTAAAGTCCAGAAAATGTTGGTGGATCAAAAACGGTGTCAGAGAGCTCCGAATGTCCCAAAAACATGTGCAACCTGAAAGGGGCATTAACCCGCATCCTAGACCACTGAAATTCCCAAAAATATTTTTGGCAATAAAAATGCATCCTACACCCCTGAAAGTTCAGAAAATGTTGGCAGCTCAAGAAAAGGCCTTAAAATGCATGTTAGGCCTTCAAAAATGTTAAAAACTTTGGAGGCACAAAATGGGGGTTTACAGGCATCCTAGACCTCCTAAAGTCCAGAAAATGTTGTTGGATCAAAAACGGTGTTAGAGAGCTCTGAATGTCCCAAAAACATTTGCAGCCTGAAAGGGGCATTAACCCACATCCTAGACCTCTGAAATTCCCAAAAATATTTTGTGCACGAAAAATTCATACTACACCCTTGAAAGTTCAGCATATGTTAGCAGCCCAAAAAAGGCATTAAAATGCATTTTAGGCCTGCAAAAATTTAGAAAACTTTGGAGGCCCAAAAAAGGGGTTTACAGGCATCCTAGACCCCTTCAGGTCCAGAAAATGTTGTTGGATCAAAAACGGTGTCAGAGAGCTCTGAATGTCCCAAAAACATTTGCAACCTGAAAGGGGCATTAACCCGCATCCTAGACCACTGAAATTTCCCAAAATATTTTTGCCATGAAAAATGCATGCTACACCCCTGAAAGTTCAGAAAACACCCCAGAAATGTTGGCAGCTCAAGTTAAAGGCCTTAAAATGCATGTTAGGCCTTCAAAAATGTTGAAAACTTTGGAGGCCCAAAAAAGGGGTTTACAGGCATCCTAGACCCCCTACAGTCCAGAAAATGTTGTTGGACCAAAATCGGTGTCAGAGAGCTCTGATTGTCCCCAAAACATTTGCAGCCTGAAAGGGGCATTAACCCGCATCCTAGACCACTGAAATTCCCAAAAATATTTTTGGCATGAAAAATGCATCCTACACCCCTGAAAGTTCAGAATATGTTAGCAGCCCAAAGAAGGCCTTAAAATGCATTTTAGGCCTACAAAAATTTAGAAAACTTTGGAGGCCCAAAAAAGGCGTTTACGGGCATCCTAGACCCCCTAAAGTCCAGAAAATGTTGTGGGACCAAAAATAGTGTCAGAGAGCTCTGAATGTCCCAAAAACATTTGCAGCCTGAAAGGGGCATTAACCGGCATCCTTGACCTCTGAAATTCCCAAAAATATTTTTTGCACGAAAAATGTATACTACCCCTAAAAGTTCAGAATATGTTAGAAGCCCAAAAAATGCATTCAAATGCATTTTAGGCCTGCAAAAATTTAGAAAACTTTGGAGGCCCAAAAAAGGGGTTTACAGGCATCCTAGACCCCCTAAAGTCCAGAAAATGTTGTTGGACCAAAATCGGTGTCAGAGAGCTCTGAATGTCCCAAAAAGATGTGCAACCTGAAAGGGGCATTAACCCGCATCCTAGACCACTGAAATTCCCAAAAATATATTTGCCATGAAAAATGCATCCTACACCCCTGCAAGTTCAGAAAATGTTGGCAGCTCAAGAAAAGGCCTTAAAATGCATGTTAGGCCTTCAAAAATGTTGAAAACTTGGGAGGCACAAAATAGGGGTTTACAGGCATCCTAGACCTCCTAAAGTCCAGAAAATGTTGTTGGATCAAAAACGGTGTCAGAGAGCTCTGAATGTCCCAAAAACATTTGCAGCCACTGAAATTCCCAAAAATATTTTTGGCACGAAAAATGCATCCTACACCCCTGAAAGTTGAGAAAATGTTGGCAGCTCAAGAAAAGGCCTTAAAACACATGTTAGGCCTTCAAAAATGTTGAAAACTTTGGAGGCCCAAAAAAGGGGTTTACAGGCATTCTAGACCCCCTAACGTCCAGAAAATCTTGTTGGATCAAAAACGGTGTCAGAAAGCTCTGAATGTCCCAAAAACATTTGCAGCCTGAAAGGGGCATTAACCCGCATTCTAGACCTCTGAAATTCCCAAAAATATTTTGTGCACAGAAAATTCATACTACACCCCTGAAAATTCAGAATATGTTAGCAGCCCAAAAAAGGCATTAAAATACATTTTAGGCCTGCAAAAAATTAGAAAACTTTGGAGGCCCAAAAAAGGGGTTTACAGGCATCCTAGACCCCCTAAAGTCCAGAAAATGTTGTTGGACCAAAAATGGTGTCAGAGAGCTCTGAATGTCCCAAAAACATTTGCAGCCTGAAAGGGGCATTAACCCGCATCCTAGACCTCTGAAATTCCCAAAAATATTTTGTGCACGAAAAATGCATCCTATACCCCTGAAACTCAGAATATGTTAGCAGCCCAAAGAAGGCCTTAAAATGCATTTTAGGTCTAAAAAAATTTAGAAAAATTTGGAGGCCCAAAAAAGGCGTTTACAGGCATCCTAGACCCCCTAAAGTGCAGAAAATGTTGGTGGATCAAAAACGGTGTCAGAGAGCTCCGAATGTCCCAAAAACATGTGCAACCTGAAAGGGGCATTAACCCGCATCCTAGACCACTGAAATTCCCAAAAATATTTTTGGCAATAAAAATGCATCCTACACCCCTGAAAGTTCAGAAAATGTTGGCAGCTCAAGAAAAGGCCTTAAAATGCATGTTAGGCCTTCAAAAATGTTGAAAACTTTGGAGGCACAAAATAGGGGTTTACAGGCATCCTAGACCTCCTAAAGTCCAGAAAATGTTGTTGGATCAAAAACGGTGTCAGAGAGCTCTGAATGTCCCAAAAACATTTGCAGCCTGAAAGGGGCATTAACCCACATCCTAGACCTCTGAAATTCCCAAAAATATTTTGTGCACGAAAAATTCATACTACACCCTTGAAAGTTCAGAATATGTTAGCAGCCCAAAAAAGGCATTAAAATGCATTTTAGGCCTGCAAAAATTTAGAAAACTTTGGATGCCCAAAAAAGGGGTTTACGGGCATCCTAGAACCCCTAAAGTCCAGAAAATGTTGTTGGACCAAAAATGGTGTCAGAGAGCTCTGAATGTCCCAAAAACATTTGCAGCCTGAAAGGGGCATTAACCCGCATCCTAGACCTCTAAAATTCCCAAAAATATTTTGTGCACGAAAAATTCATACTACACCCCTGAAAGTTCAGAATATGTTAGCAGCCCAAAGAAGGCCTTAAAATGCATTTTAGGCCTACAAAAATTTAGAAAACTTTGGAGGCCCAAAAAAGGCGTTTACGGGCATCCTAGACCCCCTAAAGACCAGAAAATGTTGGTGGATCAAAAATGGTGTCAGAGAGCTCCGAATGTCCCAAAAACATGTGCAACCTGAAAGGGGCATTAACCCGCATCCTAGACCACTGAAATTCCCAAAAATATTTTGCCACTAAAAATGCATCCTACACCCCTGAACGTTCATAAAATGTTAGCAGCCCAAAAAAGGCATTAAAATGCATTTTAGGCCTGCAAAAATTTAGAAAACTTTGGAGGCCCAAAAAAGGGGTTTACAGGCATCCTAGACCCCCTAAAGACCAGAAAATGTTGGTGGATCAAAAACGGTGTCAGAGAGCTCCGAATGTCCCAAAAACATGTGCAACCTGAAAGGGGCATTAACCCACATCCTAGACCTCTGAAATTCCCAAAAATATTTTGTGCACGAAAAATTCATACTACACCCTTGAAAGTTCAGAATATGTTAGCAGCCCAAAAAAGGCATTAAAATGCATTTTAGGCCTGCAAAAATTTAGAAAACTTTGGAGGCCCAAAAAGGGGTTTACAGGCATCCTAGACCCCCTAAAGTCCAGAAAATGTTGTTGGACCAAAAATGGTGTCAGAGAGCTCTGAATGTCCCAAAAACATTTGCAGCCTGAAAGGGGCATTAACCCGCATCCTAGACCTCTGAAATTCCAAAAAATATTTTGTGCACAAAAAATGTATACTATACCCCTGAAACTCAGAATATGTTAGCAGCCCAAAGAAGGCCTTAAAATGAATTTTAGGCCTACAAAAATTTAGAAAACTTTGGAGGCCCAAAAAAGGCGTTTACAGGCATCCTAGACCCCCTAAAGTCCAGAAAATGTTGTGGGACTAAAAATGGTGTCAGAGAGCTCCGAATGTCCCAAAAACATGTGCAACCTGAAAGGGGCATTAACCCGCATCCTAGACCACTGAAATTCCCAAAAATATTTTGCCACTAAAAATGCATCCTACACCCCTGAAAGTTCAGAAAATGTTGGCAGCTCAAGAAAAGGCCTTAAAATGCATGTTAGGCCTTCAAAATGTTGAAAACTTTGGAGGCCCAAAAAAGGGGTTTACAGGCATCCTAGACCCCCTAAAGTCCAGAAAATGTTGTTGGACCAAAAATGGTGTCAGAGAGCTCTGAATGTCCCAAAAACATCTGCAGCCTGAAAGGGGCATTAACCCGCATCCTAGACCTCTGAAATTCCTAAAAATATTTTGTGCACGAAAAATGCATCCTATACCCCTGAAACTCAGAATATGTTAGCAGCCCAAAGAAGGCCTTAAAATGCATTTTAGGCCTACAAAAATTTAGAAAACTTTGGAGGCCCAAAAAAGGGGTTTACAGGCATCCTAGACCCCCTAAAGACCAGAAAATGTTGGTGGATCAAAAACGGTGTCAGAGAGCTCCGAATGTCCCAAAAACATGTGCAACCTGAAAGGGGCATTAACCCACATCCTAGACCTCTGAAATTCCCAAAAATATTTTGTGCACGAAAAATTCATACTACACCTTTGAAAGTTCAGAATATGTTAGCAGCCCAAAAAAGGCATTAAAATGCATTTTAGGCCTGCAAAAATTTAGAAAACTTTGGAGGCCCAAAAAAGGCGTTTACAGGCATCCTAGATCCCCTAAAGTCCAGAAAATGTTGTGGGACTAAAAATGGTGTCAGAGAGCTCCGAATGTCCCAAAACCATGTGCAACCTGAAAGGGGCATTAACCCGCATCCTAGACCACTGAAATTCCCAAAAATATTTTGCCACTAAAAATGCATCCTACACCCCTGAACGTTCATAAAATGTTAGCAGCCTAAAAAAGGCATTAAAATGCATTTTAGGCCTGCAAAAATTTAGAAAACTTTGGAGGCCCAAAAAGGGGTTTACAGGCATCCTAGACCCCCTAAAGTCCAGAAAATGTTGTTGGACCAAAAATGGTGTCAGAGAGCTCTGAATGTCCCAAAAACATTTGCAGCCACTGAAATTCCCAAAAATATTTTTGGCACGAAAAATGCATCCTACACCCCTGAAAGTTGAGAAAATGTTGGCAGCTCAAGAAAAGGCCTTAAAGCACATGTTAGGCCTTCAAAAATGTTGAAAACTTTGGAGGCCCAAAAAAGGGGTTTACAGGCATCCTAGACTCCCTAAAGTCCAGAAAATGTTGTTGGACCAATATCGGTGTCAGAGAGCTATGAATGTCCCAAAAACATTTGCAGCCTGAAAGGGGCATTAACCCGCATCCTAGACCACTGAAATTTCCCAAAATATTTTTGGCATGAAAAATGCATGCTACACCCCTGAAAGTTCAGAAAACACCCCAGAAATGTTGCCAGCTCAAAAAAGGCCTTAAAATGCATCTTAGACCTGCAAAAATGTTGAAAACTTTGAAGACCCAAAAAAGGGGTTTACAGGCATCCTAGACCCCCTAAAGTCCAGAAAATGTTGTTGGACCAAAATCGGTGTCAGAGAGCTCTGAAAGGGGCATTAACCCGCATCCTAGACCACTGAAATTCCCAAACATATTTTTGGCACGGAAAATGCATCCTACACCCCTGAAAGTTCAGAAAATGTTGGCAGCTCAAGAAAAGGCCTTAAAGTGCATGTTAGGCCTTCAAAATGTTGAAAACTTTGGAGTCCCAAAAAAGGGGTTTACAGGCATCCTAGACCTCCTAAAGTCCAGAAAATGTTGTTGGATCAAAAACGGTGTCAGAGAGCTCTGAATGTCCCAAAAACATTTGCAGCCTGAAAGGGGCATTAACCCACATCCTAGACCTCTGAAATTCCCAAAAATATTTTGTGCACAAAAAATTCATACTACACCCTTGAAAGTTCAGAATATGTTAGCAGCCCAAAAAAGGCATTAAAATGCATTTTAGGCCTGCAAAAATTTAGAAAACTTTGGAGGCCCAAAAAAGGGGTTTACAGGCATCCTAGACCCCCTAAAGACCAGAAAATGTTGGTGGATCAAAAACGGTGTCAGAGAGCTCCGAATGTCCCAAAAACATGTGCAACCTGAAAGGGGCATTAACCCACATCCTAGACCTCTGAAATTCCCAAAAATATTTTGTGCACGAAAAATTCATACTACACCTTTGAAAGTTCAGAATATGTTAGCAGCCCAAAAAAGGCATTAAAATGCATTTTAGGCCTGCAAAAATTTAGAAAACTTTGGAGGCCCAAAAAAGGCGTTTACAGGCATCCTAGATCCCCTAAAGTCCAGAAAATGTTGTGGGACTAAAAATGGTGTCAGAGAGCTCCGAATGTCCCAAAACCATGTGCAACCTGAAAGGGGCATTAACCCGCATCCTAGACCACTGAAATTCCCAAAAATATTTTGCCACTAAAAATGCATCCTACACCCCTGAACGTTCATAAAATGTTAGCAGCCTAAAAAAGGCATTAAAATGCATTTTAGGCCTGCAAAAATTTAGAAAACTTTGGAGGCCCAAAAAGGGGTTTACAGGCATCCTAGACCCCCTAAAGTCCAGAAAATGTTGTTGGACCAAAAATGGTGTCAGAGAGCTCTGAATGTCCCAAAAACATTTGCAGCCACTGAAATTCCCAAAAATATTTTTGGCACGAAAAATGCATCCTACACCCCTGAAAGTTGAGAAAATGTTGGCAGCTCAAGAAAAGGCCTTAAAGCACATGTTAGGCCTTCAAAAATGTTGAAAACTTTGGAGGCCCAAAAAAGGGGTTTACAGGCATCCTAGACTCCCTAAAGTCCAGAAAATGTTGTTGGACCAATATCGGTGTCAGAGAGCTATGAATGTCCCAAAAACATTTGCAGCCTGAAAGGGGCATTAACCCGCATCCTAGACCACTGAAATTTCCCAAAATATTTTTGGCATGAAAAATGCATGCTACACCCCTGAAAGTTCAGAAAACACCCCAGAAATGTTGCCAGCTCAAAAAAGGCCTTAAAATGCATCTTAGACCTGCAAAAATGTTGAAAACTTTGAAGACCCAAAAAAGGGGTTTACAGGCATCCTAGACCCCCTAAAGTCCAGAAAATGTTGTTGGACCAAAATCGGTGTCAGAGAGCTCTGAAAGGGGCATTAACCCGCATCCTAGACCACTGAAATTCCCAAACATATTTTTGGCACGGAAAATGCATCCTACACCCCTGAAAGTTCAGAAAATGTTGGCAGCTCAAGAAAAGGCCTTAAAGTGCATGTTAGGCCTTCAAAATGTTGAAAACTTTGGAGTCCCAAAAAAGGGGTTTACAGGCATCCTAGACCTCCTAAAGTCCAGAAAATGTTGTTGGATCAAAAACGGTGTCAGAGAGCTCTGAATGTCCCAAAAACATTTGCAGCCTGAAAGGGGCATTAACCCACATCCTAGACCTCTGAAATTCCCAAAAATATTTTGTGCACGAAAAATTCATACTACACCCTTGAAAGTTCAGAATATGTTAGCAGCCCAAAAAAGGCATTAAAATGCATTTTAGGCCTGCAAAAATTTAGAAAACTTTGGAGGCCCAAAAAAGGGGTTTACAGGCATCCTAGACCCCTTCAGGTCCAGAAAATGTTGTTGGATCAAAAACGGTGTCAGAGAGCTCTGAATGTCCCAAAAACATTTGCAACCTGAAAGGGGCATTAACCCGCATCCTAGACCACTGAAATTTCCCAAAATATTTTTGCCATGAAAAATGCATGCTACACCCCTGAAAGTTCAGAAAACACCCCAGAAATGTTGGCAGCTCAAGTAAAGGCCTTAAAATGCATGTTAGGCCTTCAAAAATGTTGAAAACTTTAGAGGCCCAAAAAAGGGGTTTACAGGCATCCTAGACCCCCTAAAGTCCAGAAAATGTTGTTGGACCAAAATCGGTGTCAGAGAGCTCTGATTGTCCCCAAAACATTTGCAGCCTGAAAGGGGCATTAACCCGCATCCTAGACCACTGAAATTCCCAAAAATATTTTTGGCATGAAAAATGCATCCTACACCCCTGCAAGTTAAGAAAATGTTGGTAACTGTAAAAAAGGCCTTAAAATGCATGTTAGGCCTTCAAAAATGTTGAAAACTTTGGAGGCCCAAAAATAGGGTTTACAGGCATCCTAGACCTCCTAAAGTCCAGAAAATGTTGTTGGATCAAAAACGGTGTCAGAGAGCTTTGAATGTCCCAAAAACATTTGCAGCCTGAAAGGGGCATTAACCCGCATCCTAGACCTCTGAAATTCCTAAAAATATTTTGTGCACGAAAAATGCATCCTATACCCCTGAAACTCAGAATATGTTAGTAGCCCAAAGAAGGCCTTAAAATGCATTTTAGGCCTACAAAAATTTAGAACACTTTGGAGGCCCAAAAAAGGGGTTTACAGGCATCCTAGACCCCCTAAAGTCCAGAAAATGTTGTGGGACCAAAAATGGTGTCAGGGAGCTCTGAAAGGGGCATTAACCTGCATCCTAGACCACTGAAATTCACAAAAATATTTTTGGCACGAAAAATGCATCCTACACCCCTGAAAGTTCAGAAAATGTTGGCAGCTCAAGAAAAGGCCTTAAAATGCATGTTAGGCCTTCAAAAATGTTGATAACTTTGGAGGCCCAAAAAAGGGGTTTACAGGCATCCTAGACCCCCTAAAGTCCAGAAAATGTTGTTGGACCAAAAATGGTGTCAGAGAGCTCTGAATGTCCCAAAAACATTTGCAGCCTGAAAGGGGCATTAACCCGCATCCTAGACCTCTGAAATTCCAAAAAATATTTTGTGCACAAAAAATGTATCCTATACCCCTGAAACTCAGAATATGTTAGCAGCCCAAAGAAGGCCTTAAAATGCATTTTAGGCCTACAAAAATTTAGAAAACTTTGGAGGCCCAAAAAAGGCGTTTACAGGCATCCTGGACCCCCTAAAGTCCAGAAAATGTTGTGGGACTAAAAATGGTGTCAGAGAACTCCGAATGTCCCAAAAACATGTGCAACCTGAAAGGGGTATTAACCCGCATCCTAGACCACTGAAATTCCCAAAAATATTTTGCCACTAAAAATGCATCCTACACCCCTGAACGTTCATAAAATGTTAGCAGCCCAAAAAAGGCATTAAAATGCATTTTAGGCCTGCAAAAATTTAGAAAACTTTGGAGGCCCAAAAAAAGGGTTTACAGGCATCCTAGACCCCCTAAAGACCAGAAAATGTTGGTGGATCAAAAACGGTGTCAGAGAGCTCCGAATGTCCCAAAAACATGTGCAACCTGAAAGGGGCATTAACCCACATCCTAGACCTCTGAAATTCCCAAAAATATTTTGCGCACGAAAAATTCATACTACACCCTTGAAAGTTCAGAATATGTTAGCAGCCCAAAAAAAGGCATTAAAATGCATTTTAGGCCTGCAAAAATTTAGAAAACTTTGGAGGCCCAAAAAGGGGTTTACAGGCATCCTAGAGCCCCTAAAGTCCAGAAAATGTTGTTGGACCAAAAATGGTGTCAGAGAGCTCTGAATGTCCCAAAAACATTTGCAGCCACTGAAATTCCCAAAAATATTTTTGGCACGAAAAATGCATCCTACACCCCTGAAAGTTGAGAAAATGTTGGCAGCTCAAGAAAAGGCCTTAAAGCACATGTTAGGCCTTCAAAAATGTTGAAAACTTTGGAGGCCCAAAAAAGGGGTTTACAGGCATCCTAGACCCCCTAAAGTCCAGAAAATGTTGTTGGACCAATATCGGTGTCAGAGAGCTATGAATGTCCCAAAAACATTTGCAGCCTGAAAGGGGCATTAACCCGCATCCTAGACCACTGAAATTTCCCAAAATATTTTTGGCATGAAAAATGCATGCTACACCCCTGAAAGTTCAGAAAACACCCCAGAAATGTTGCCAGCTCAAAAAAGGCCTTAAAATGCATCTTAGACCTGCAAAAATGTTGAAAACTTTGAAGACCCAAAAAAGGGGTTTACAGGCATCCTAGACCCCCTAAAGTCCAGAAAATGTTGTTGGACCAAAATCGGTGTCAGAGAGCTCTGAAAGGGGCATTAACCCGCATCCTAGACCACTGAAATTCCCAAACATATTTTTGGCACGAAAAATGCATCCTACACCCCTGAAAGTTCAGAAAATGTTGGCAGCTCAAGAAAAGGCCTTAAAATGCATGTTAGGCCTTCAAAATGTTGAAAACTTTGGAGGCCCAAAAAAAGGGTTTACAGGCATCCTAGACTCCCTAAAGTCCAGAAAATGTTGTTGGACCAAAAATGGTGTCAGAGAGCTCTGAATGTCCCAAAAACATCTGCAGCCTGAAAGGGGCATTAACCCGCATCCTAGACCTCTGAAATTCCTAAAAATATTTTGTGCACGAAAAATGCATCCTATACCCCTGAAACTCAGAATATCTTAGCAGCCCAAAGAAGGCCTTAAAATGCATTTTAGGCCTACAAAAATTTAGAAAACTTTGGAGGCCCAAAAAAGGGGTTTACAGGCATCCTAGACCCCCTAAAGTCCAGAAAATGTTGTGGGACCAAAAATGGTGTCAGGGAGCTCTGAAAGGGGCATTAACCTGCATCCTAGACCACTGAAATTCACAAAAATATTTTTGGCACGAAAAATGCATCCTACACCCCTGAAAGTTCAGAAAATGTTGGCAGCTCAAGAAAAGGCCTTAAAATGCATGTTAGGCCTTCAAAAATGTTGAAAACTTTGGAGGCCCAAAAAAGGGGTTTACAGGCATCCTAGACCCCCTAAGGTCCAGAAAATGTTGTTGGACCAAAATCGGTGTCAGAGAGCTCCGAATGTCCCAAAAACATGTGCAACCTGAAAGGGGCATTAACCCGCATCCTAGACCACTGAAATTCCCAAAAATATATTTGCCATGAAAAATGCATCCTACACCCCTGCAAGTTCAGAAAATGTTGGCAGCTCAAGAAAAGGCCTTAAAATGCATGTTAGGCCTTCAAAAATGTTGAAAACTTTGGAGGCACAAAATAGGGGTTTACAGGCATCCTAGACCTCCTAAAGTCCAGAAAATGTTGTTGGATCAAAAACGGTGTCAGAGAGCTCTGAATGTCCCAAAAACATTTGCAGCCACTAAAATTCCCAAAAATATTTTTGGCACGAAAAATGCATCCTACACCCCTGAAAGTTGAGAAAATGTTGGCAGCTCAAGAAAAGGCCTTAAAACACATGTTAGGCCTTCAAAAATGTTGAAAACTTTGGAGGCCCAAAAAAGGGGTTTACAGGCATTCTAGACCCCCTAAGGTCCAGAAAATCTTGTTGGACCAAAAACGGTGTCAGAGAGCTCTGAATGTCCCAAAAACATGTGCAACCTGAAAGGGGCATTAACTCGCATCCCAGACCACTGAAATTCCCAAAAATATTTTTGGCACTAAAAATACATCCTACACCCCTGAAAGTTCAGAAAATGTTTGCAGCTCAAGAAAAGGCCTTAAAATGCATGTTCGGCCTTCAAAAATGTTGAAAACTTTGGAGGCCCAAAAAAGGGGTTTACAGGCATCCTAGACCCCCTAAAGTCCAGAAAATGTTGTTGGACCAGAATCGGTGTCAGAGAGCTCTGAATGTCCCAAAAACATTTGCAGCCTGAAAGGGGCATTAACCCACATCCTAGACCACTGAAATGCCCAAAAATATTTTTGCCCTGAAAAATGCATCCTACACCCCTGCAGGTTCAGAAAATGTTGGCAACTCCAAAAAAGGCCTTAAAATGCATGTTAGGCCTTCAAAAACGTTGAAAACTTTGGAGGCCCAAAAAAGGGATTTACAGGCATCCTAGACCCCCTAACGTCCAGAAAATGTTGTTGGATCAAAAACGGTGTCAGAAAGCTCTGAATGTCCCAAAAACATTTGCAGCCTGAAAGGGGCATTAACCCGCATTCTAGACCTCTGAAATTCCCAAAAATATTTTGTGCACAGAAAATTCATACTACACCCCTGAAAATTCAGAATATGTTAGCAGCCCAAAAAAGGCATTAAAATGCATTTTAGGCCTGCAAAAAATTAGAAAACTTTGGAGGCCCAAAAAAGGGGTTTACAGGCATCCTAGACCCCCTAAAGTCCAGAAAATGTTGGTGGATCAAAAACGGTGTCAGAGAGCTCTGAATGTCCCATAAACATTTGCAGCCTGAAAGGGGCATTAACCCGCATCCTAGACCTCTGAAATTCCCAAAAATATTTTGTGCACGAAAAATGCATCCTATACCCCTGAAACTCAGAATATGTTAGCAGCCCAAAGAAGGCCTTAAAATGCATTTTAGGTCTAAAAAAATTTAGAAAAATTTGGAGGCCCAAAAAAGGCGTTTACAGGCATCCTAGACCCCCTAAAGTGCAGAAAATGTTGTTGGACCAAAAATGGTGTCAGAGAGCTCTGAATGTCCCAAAAACATCTGCAGCCTGAAAGGTGCATTAACCCGCATCCTAGACCACTGAAATTTCCCAAAATATTTTTACCATGAAAAATGCATGCTACACCCCTGAAAGTTCAGAAAACACCCAAGAAATGTTGTGAGCTCAAAAAAGGCCTTAACATGCATCTTAGGTCTGCAAAAATGTTGAAAACTTTGGAGACCCAAAAAAGGGGTTTACAGGCATCCTAGACCCCCTAAAGTCCAGAAAATGTTGGTGGATCAAAAACGGTGTCAGAGAGCTCCGAATGTCCCAAAAACATGTGCAACCTGAAAGGGGCATTAACCCGCATCCTAGACCACTGAAATTCCCAAAAATATTTTTGGCAATAAAAATGCATCCTACACCCCTGAAAGTTCAGAAAATGTTGGCAGCTCAAGAAAAGGCCTTAAAATGCATGTTAGGCCTTCAAAAATGTTGAAAACTTTGGAGGCACAAAATAGGGGTTTACAGGCATCCTAGACCTCCTAAAGTCCAGAAAATGTTGTTGGATCAAAAACGGTGTCAGAGAGCTCTGAATGTCCCAAAAACATTTGCAGCCTGAAAGGGGCATTAACCCACATCCTAGACCTCTGAAATTCCCAAAAATATTTTGTGCACGAAAAATTCATACTACACCCTTGAAAGTTCAGAATATGTTAGCAGCCCAAAAAAGGCATTAAAATGCATTTTAGGCCTGCAAAAATTTAGAAAACTTTGGATGCCCAAAAAAGGGGTTTACAGGCATCCTAGAACCCCTAAAGTCCAGAAAATGTTGTTGGACCAAAAATGGTGTCAGAGAGCTCTGAATGTCCCAAAAACATTTGCAGCCTGAAAGGGGCATTAACCCGCATCCTAGACCTCTAAAATTCCCAAAAATATTTTGTGCACGAAAAATTCATACTACACCCCTGAAAGTTCAGAATATGTTAGCAGCCCAAAGAAGGCCTTAAAATGCATTTTAGGCCTACAAAAATTTAGAAAACTTTGGAGGCCCAAAAAAGGCGTTTACGGGCATCCTAGACCCCCTAAAGACCAGAAAATGTTGGTGGATCAAAAATGGTGTCAGAGAGCTCCGAATGTCCCAAAAACATGTGCAACCTGAAAGGGGCATTAACCCGCATCCTAGACCACTGAAATTCCCAAAAATATTTTGCCACTAAAAATGCATCCTACACCCCTGAACGTTCATAAAATGTTAGCAGCCCAAAAAAGGCATTAAAATGCATTTTAGGCCTGCAAAAATGTAGAAAACTTTGGAGGCCCAAAAAAGGGGTTTACAGGCATCCTAGACCCCCTAAAGACCAGAAAATGTTGGTGGATCAAAAACGGTGTCAGAGAGCTCCGAATGTCCCAAAAACATGTGCAACCTGAAAGGGGCATTAACCCACATCCTAGACCTCTGAAATTCCCAAAAATATTTTGTGCACGAAAAATTCATACTACACCCTTGAAAGTTCAGAATATGTTAGCAGCCCAAAAAAGGCATTAAAATGCATTTTAGGCCTGCAAAAATTTAGAAAACTTTGGAGGCCCAAAAAGGGGTTTACAGGCATCCTAGACCCCCTAAAGTCCAGAAAATGTTGTTGGACCAAAAATGGTGTCAGAGAGCTCTGAATGTCCCAAAAACATTTGCAGCCTGAAAGGGGCATTAACCCGCATCCTAGACCTCTGAAATTCCAAAAAATATTTTGTGCACAAAAAATGTATACTATACCCCTGAAACTCAGAATATGTTAGCAGCCCAAAGAAGGCCTTAAAATGAATTTTAGGCCTACAAAAATTTAGAAAACTTTGGAGGCCCAAAAAAGGCGTTTACAGGCATCCTAGACCCCCTAAAGTCCAGAAAATGTTGTGGGACTAAAAATGGTGTCAGAGAGCTCCGAATGTCCCAAAAACATGTGCAACCTGAAAGGGGCATTAACCCGCATCCTAGACCACTGAAATTCCCAAAAATATTTTGCCACTAAAAATGCATCCTACACCCCTGAACGTTCATAAAATGTTAGCAGCCCAAAAAAGGCATTAAAATGCATTTTAGGCCTGCAAAAATTTAGAAAACTTTGGAGGCCCAAAAAAGGGGTTTACAGGCATCCTAGACCCCCTAAAGTCCAGAAAATGTTGTTGGACCAAAAATGGTGTCAGAGAGCTCTGAATGTCCCAAAAACATCTGCAGCCTGAAAGGGGCATTAACCCGCATCCTAGACCTCTGAAATTCCTAAAAATATTTTGTGCACGAAAAATGCATCCTATACCCCTGAAACTCAGAATATGTTAGTAGCCCAAAGAAGGCCTTAAAATGCATTTTAGGCCTACAAAAATTTAGAACACTTTGGAGGCCCAAAAAAGGGGTTTACAGGCATCCTAGACCCCCTAAAGTCCAGAAAATGTTGTGGGACCAAAAATGGTGTCAGGGAGCTCGGAAAGGGGCATTAACCTGCATCCTAGACCACTGAAATTCACAAAAATATTTTTGGCACGAAAAATGCATCCTACACCCCTGAAAGTTCAGAAAATGTTGGCAGCTCAAGAAAAGGCCTTAAAATGCATGTTAGGCCTTCAAAAATGTTGAAAACTTTGGAGGCCCAAAAAAGGGGTTTACAGGCATCCTAGACCCCCTAAAGTCCAGAAAATGTTGTTGGACCAAAAATGGTGTCAGAGAGCTCTGAATGTCCCAAAAACATTTGCAGCCTGAAAGGGGCATTAACCCGCATCCTAGACCTCTGAAATTCCAAAAAATATTTTGTGCACAAAAAATGTATCCTATACCCCTGAAACTCAGAATATGTTAGCAGCCCAAAGAAGGCCTTAAAATGCATTTTAGGCCTACAAAAATTTAGAAAACTTTGGAGGCCCAAAAAAGGCGTTTACAGGCATCCTGGACCCCCTAAAGTCCAGAAAATGTTGTGGGACTAAAAATGGTGTCAGAGAACTCCGAATGTCCCAAAAACATGTGCAACCTGAAAGGGGTATTAACCCGCATCCTAGACCACTGAAATTCCCAAAAATATTTTGCCACCAAAAATGCATCCTACACCCCTGAACGTTCATAAAATGTTAGCAGCCCAAAAAAGGCATTAAAATGCATTTTAGGCCTGCAAAAATTTAGAAAACTTTGGAGGCCCAAAAAAGGAGTTTACAGGCATCCTAGACCCCCTAAAGACCAGAAAATGTTGGTGGATCAAAAACGGTGTCAGAGAGCTCCGAATGTCCCAAAAACATGTGCAACCTGAAAGGGGCATTAACCCACATCCTGGACCTCTGAAATTCCCAAAAATATTTTGTGCACGAAAAATTCATACTACACCCTTGAAAGTTCAGAATATGTTAGCAGCCCAAAAAAAGGCATTAAAATGCATTTTAGGCCTGCAAAAATTTAGAAAACTTTGGAGGCCCAAAAAGGGGTTTACAGGCATCCTAGACCCCCTAAAGTCCAGAAAATGTTGTTGGACCAAAAATGGTGTCAGAGAGCTCTGAATGTCCCAAAAACATTTGCAGCCACTGAAATTCCCAAAAATATTTTTGGCACGAAAAATGCATCCTACACCCCTGAAAGTTGAGAAAATGTTGGCAGCTCAAGAAAAGGCCTTAAAGCACATGTTAGGCCTTCAAAAATGTTGAAAACTTTGGAGGCCCAAAAAAGGGGTTTACAGGCATCCTAGACCCCCTAAAGTCCAGAAAATGTGGTTGGACCAATATCGGTGTCAGAGAGCTATGAATGTCCCAAAAACATTTGCAGCCTGAAAGGGGCATTAACCCGCATCCTAGACCACTGAAATTTCCCAAAATATTTTTGGCATGAAAAATGCATGCTACACCCCTGAAAGTTCAGAAAACACCCCAGAAATGTTGCCAGCTCAAAAAAGGCCTTAAAATGCATCTTAGACCTGCAAAAATGTTGAAAACTTTGAAGACCCAAAAAAGGGGTTTACAGGCATCCTAGACCCCCTAAAGTCCAGAAAATGTTGTTGGACCAAAATCGGTGTCAGAGAGCTCTGAAAGGGGCATTAACCCGCATCCTAGACCACTGAAATTCCCAAACATATTTTTGGCACGAAAAATGCATCCTACACCCCTGAAAGTTCAGAAAATGTTGGCAGCTCAAGAAAAGGCCTTAAAATGCATGTTAGGCCTTCAAAATGTTGAAAACTTTGGAGGCCCAAAAAAGGGGTTTACAGGCATCCTAGACCCCCTAAAGTCCAGAAAATGTTGTTGGACCAAAAATGGTGTCAGAGAGCTCTGAATGTCCCAAAAACATCTGCAGCCTGAAAGGGGCATTAACCCGCATCCTAGACCTCTGAAATTCCTAAAAATATTTTGTGCACGAAAAATGCATCCTATACCCCTGAAACTCAGAATATGTTAGCAGCCCAAAGAAGGCCTTAAAATGCATTTTAGGCCTACAAAAATTTAGAAAACTTTGGAGGCCCAAAAAAGGGGTTTACAGGCATCCTAGACCCGCTAAAGTCCAGAAAATGTTGTGGGACCAAAAATGGTGTCAGGGAGCTCTGAAAGGGGCATTAACCTGCATCCTAGACCACTGAAATTCACAAAAATATTTTTGGCACGAAAAATGCATCCTACACCCCTGAAAGTTCAGAAAATGTTGGCAGCTCAAGAAAAGGCCTTAAAATGCATGTTAGGCCTTCAAAAATGTTGAAAACTTTGGAGGCCCAAAAAAGGGGTTTACAGGCATCCTAGACCCCCTAAAGTCCAGAAAATGTTGTTGGACCAAAAATGGTGTCAGAGAGCTCTGAATGTCCCAAAAACATTTGCAGCCTGAAAGGGCATTAACCCCGCATCCTAGACCTCTGAAATTCCAAAAAATATTTTGTGCACAAAAAATGTATCCTATACCCCTGAAACTCAGAATATGTTAGCAGCCCAAAGAAGGCCTTAAAATGCATTTTAGGCCTACAAAAATTTAGAAAACTTTGGAGGCCCAAAAAAGGCGTTTACAGGCATCCTAGACCCCCTAAAGTCCAGAAAATGTTGTGGGACTAAAAATGGTGTCAGAGAGCTCCGAATGTCCCAAAAACATGTGCAACCTGAAAGGGGCATTAACCCGCATCCTAGACCACTGAAATTCCCAAAAATATTTTGCCACTAAAAATGCATCCTACACCCCTGAACGTTCATAAAATGTTAGCAGCCCAAAAAAGGCATTAAAATGCATTTTAGGCCTGCAAAAATTTAGAAAACTTTGGAGGCCCAAAAAAGGGGTTTACAGGCATCCTAGACCCCCTAAAGACCAGAAAATGTTGGTGGATCAAAAACGGTGTCAGAGAGCTCCGAATGTCCCAAAAACATGTGCAACCTGAAAGGGGCATTAACCCACATCCTAGACCTCTGAAATTCCCAAAAATATTTTGTGCACGAAAAATTCATACTACACCCTTGAAAGTTCAGAATATGTTAGCAGCCCAAAAAAAGCATTAAAATGCATTTTAGGCCTGCAAAAATTTAGAAAACTTTGGAGGCCCAAAAAAGGCGTTTACAGGCATCCTAGATCCCCTAAAGTCCAGAAAATGTTGTGGGACTAAAAATGGTGTCAGAGAGCTCCGAATGTCCCAAAACCATGTGCAACCTGAAAGGGGCATTAACCCGCATCCTAGACCACTGAAATTCCCAAAAATATTTTGCCACTAAAAATGCATCCTACACCCCTGAACGTTCATAAAATGTTAGCAGCCTAAAAAAGGCATTAAAATGCATTTTAGGCCTGCAAAAATTTAGAAAACTTTGGAGGCCCAAAAAGGGGTTTACAGGCATCCTAGACCCCCTAAAGTCCAGAAAATGTTGTTGGACCAAAAATGGTGTCAGAGAGCTCTGAATGTCCCAAAAACATTTGCAGCCACTGAAATTCCCAAAAATATTTTTGGCACGAAAAATGCATCCTACACCCCTGAAAGTTAAGAAAATGTTGGCAGCTCAAGAAAAGGCCTTAAAGCACATGTTAGGCCTTCAAAAATGTTGAAAACTTTGGAGGCCCAAAAAAGGGGTTTACAGGCATCCTAGACCCCCTAAAGTCCAGAAAATGTTGTTGGACCAAAAATGGTGTCAGAGAGCTCTGAATGTCCCAAAAACATTTGCAGCCTGAAAGGGGCATTAACCCGCATCCTAGACCTCTGAAATTCCAAAAAATATTTTGTGCACAAAAAATGTATCCTATACCCCTGAAACTCAGAATATGTTAGCAGCCCAAAGAAGGCCTTAAAATGCATTTTAGGCCTACAAAAATTTAGAAAACTTTGGAGGCCCAAAAAAGGCGTTTACAGGCATCCTGGACCCCCTAAAGTCCAGAAAATGTTGTGGGACTAAAAATGGTGTCAGAGAACTCCGAATGTCCCAAAAACATGTGCAACCTGAAAGGGGTATTAACCCGCATCCTAGACCACTGAAATTCCCAAAAATATTTTGCCACCAAAAATGCATCCTACACCCCTGAACGTTCATAAAATGTTAGCAGCCCAAAAAAGGCATTAAAATGCATTTTAGGCCTGCAAAAATTTAGAAAACTTTGGAGGCCCAAAAAAGGGGTTTACAGGCATCCTAGACCCCCTAAAGACCAGAAAATGTTGGTGTATCAAAAACGGTGTCAGAGAGCTCCGAATGTCCCAAAAACATGTGCAACCTGAAAGGGGCATTAACCCACATCCTGGACCTCTGAAATTCCCAAAAATATTTTGTGCACGAAAAATTCATACTACACCCTTGAAAGTTCAGAATATGTTAGCAGCCCAAAAAAAGGCATTAAAATGCATTTTAGGCCTGCAAAAATTTAGAAAACTTTGGAGGCCCAAAAAGGGGTTTACAGGCATCCTAGACCCCCTAAAGTCCAGAAAATGTTGTTGGACCAAAAATGGTGTCAGAGAGCTCTGAATGTCCCAAAAACATTTGCAGCCACTGAAATTCCCAAAAATATTTTTGGCACGAAAAATGCATCCTACACCCCTGAAAGTTGAGAAAATGTTGGCAGCTCAAGAAAAGGCCTTAAAGCACATGTTAGGCCTTCAAAAATGTTGAAAACTTTGGAGGCCCAAAAAAGGGGTTTACAGGCATCCTAGACCCCCTAAAGTCCAGAAAATGTTGTTGGACCAATATCGGTGTCAGAGAGCTATGAATGTCCCAAAAACATTTGCAGCCTGAAAGGGGCATTAACCCGCATCCTAGACCACTGAAATTTCCCAAAATATTTTTGGCATGAAAAATGCATGCTACACCCCTGAAAGTTCAGAAAACACCCCAGAAATGTTGCCAGCTCAAAAAAGGCCTTAAAATGCATCTTAGACCTGCAAAAATGTTGAAAACTTTGAAGACCCAAAAAAGGGGTTTACAGGCATCCTAGACCCCCTAAAGTCCAGAAAATGTTGTTGGACCAAAATCGGTGTCAGAGAGCTCTGAAAGGGGCATTAACCCGCATCCTAGACCACTGAAATTCCCAAACATATTTTTGGCACGGAAAATGCATCCTACACCCCTGAAAGTTCAGAAAATGTTGGCAGCTCAAGAAAAGGCCTTAAAGTGCATGTTAGGCCTTCAAAATGTTGAAAACTTTGGAGGCCCAAAAAAGGGGTTTACAGGCATCCTAGACCCCCTAAAGTCCAGAAAATGTTGTTGGATCAAAAACGGTGTCAGAGAGCTCTGAATGTCCCAAAAACATTTGCAGCCTGAAAGGGGCATTAACCCACATCCTAGACCTCTGAAATTCCCAAAAATATTTTGTGCACGAAAAATTCATACTACACCCTTGAAAGTTCAGAATATGTTAGCAGCCCAAAAAAGGCATTAAAATGCATTTTAGGCCTGCAAAAATTTAGAAAACTTTGGAGGCCCAAAAAAGGGGTTTACAGGCATCCTAGACCCCTTCAGGTCCAGAAAATGTTGTTGGATCAAAAACGGTGTCAGAGAGCTCTGAATGTCCCAAAAACATTTGCAACCTGAAAGGGGCATTAACCCGCATCCTAGACCACTGAAATTTCCCAAAATATTTTTGCCATGAAAAATGCATGCTACACCCCTGAAAGTTCAGAAAACACCCCAGAAATGTTGGCAGCTCAAGTAAAGGCCTTAAAATGCATGTTAGGCCTTCAAAAATGTTGAAAACTTTAGAGGCCCAAAAAAGGGGTTTACAGGCATCCTAGACCCCCTAAAGTCCAGAAAATGTTGTTGGACCAAAATCGGTGTCAGAGAGCTCTGATTGTCCCCAAAACATTTGCAGCCTGAAAGGGGCATTAACCCGCATCCTAGACCACTGAAATTCCCAAAAATATTTTTGGCATGAAAAATGCATCCTACACCCCTGCAAGTTAAGAAAATGTTGGTAACTGTAAAAAAAGGCCTTAAAATGCATGTTAGGCCTTCAAAAATGTTGAAAACTTTGGAGGCCCAAAAATAGGGTTTACAGGCATCCTAGACCTCCTAAAGTCCAGAAAATGTTGTTGGATCAAAAACGGTGTCAGAGAGCTTTGAATGTCCCAAAAACATTTGCAGCCTGAAAGGGGCATTAACCCACATCCTAGACCTCTGAAATTCCAAAAAATATTTTGTGCACGAAAAATTCATACTACACCCCTGAAAGTTCAGAATATGTTAGCAGCCCAAAAAAGACATTAAAATGCATTTTAGGCCTGCAAAAATTTGGAAAACTTTGGAGGCCCAAAAAAGGGGTTTACGGGCATCCTAGGCCCCCTAAAGTCCAGAAAATGTTGTGGGACCAAAAATGGTGTCAGAGAGCTCTGAATGTCCCAAAAACATTTGCAGCCTGAAAGGGGCATTAACCGGCATCCTAGACCTCTGAAATTCCCAAAAATATTTTGTGCAAGAAAAATGTATACTACCCATAAAAGTTCAGAATATGTTAGAAGCCCAAAAAATGCATTCAAATGCATTTTAGGCCTGCAAAAATTTAGAAAACTTTGGAGGCCCAAAAAAAGGGGTTTACAGGCATCCTAGACCCCCTAAAGTCCAGAAAATGTTGGTGGACCAAAAATGGTGTCAGAGAGCTCTGAATGTCCCAAAAACATTTGCAGCCTGAAAGGGGCATTAACCCGCATCCTAGACCTCTGAAATTCCAAAAAATATTTTGTGCACGAAAAATGTATCCTATACCCCTGAAACTCAGAATATGTTAGCAGCCCAAAGAAGGCCTTAAAATGCATTTTAGGGCTACAAAAATTTAGAAAACTTTGGAGGCCCAAAAAAGGGGTTTACAGGCATCCTAGACCCCCTAAAGTCCAGAAAATGTTGTTGGACCAAAAATGGTGTCAGAGAGCTCTGAATGTCCCAAAAACATTTGCAGCCTGAAAGGGGCATTAACCCGCATCCTAGACTTCTGAAATTCCAAAAAATATTTTGGGCACGAAAAATGTATCCTATACCCCTGAAACTCAGAATATGTTAGCAGCCCAAAGAAGGCCTTAAAATGCATTTTATGCCTACAAAAATTTAGAAAACTTTGGAGGCCCAAAAAAGGCGTTTACAGGCATCCTAGACCCCCTAAAGTCCAGAAAATGTTGTGGGACCAAAAATGGTGTCAGAGAGCTCCGAATGTCCCAAAAACATGTGCAACCTGAAAGGGGCATTAACCCGCATCCTAGACTTCTGAAATTCCAAAAAATATTTTGTGCACGAAAAATGTATCCTATACCCCTGAAACTCAGAATATGTTAGCAGCCCAAAGAAGGCCTTAAAATGCATTTTATGCCTACAAAAATTTAGAAAACTTTGGAGGCCCAAAAAAGGCGTTTACAGGCATCCTAGACCCCCTAAAGTCCAGAAAATGTTGTGGGACCAAAAATGGCGTCAGAGAGCTCTGTATGTCCCAAAAACATTTGCAGCCACTGCAATTCCCAAAAATATTTTTGGCACGAAAAATGCATCCTACACCCCTGAAAGTTGAGAAAATGTTGGCAGCTCAAGTAAAGGCCTTAAAATGCATGTTAGGCCTTACCCCCTAAAGTCCAAAAAATGTTGTTGGATCAAAATCAGTGTCAGAGAGCTCTGATTGTCCCCAAAACATTTGCAGCCTGAAAGGGGCATTAACCCGCATCCTAGACCACTGAAATTCCCAAAAATATTTTTGGCATGAAAAATGCATCCTACAAGCTGCAAGTTCAGAAAATGTTGGCAACTCTAAAAAAGGCCTTAAAATGCATGTTAGGCCTTCAAAAATGTTGAAAACTTTGGAGACCCAAAAAAGGGATTTACAGGCATCCTAGACCCCCTAAAGTCCAGAAAATGTTGTTGGACCAAAAATGGTGTCAGAGAGCTCTGAATGTCCCAAAAACATTTTCAGCCTGAAAGGGGCATTAACACGCATCCTAGACCTCTGAAATTCCCAAAAATATTTTGTGCATGAAAAATTCATACTACACCCCTGAAAGTTCAGAATATGTTAGCAGCCCAAAAAAGGCATTAAAATGCATTTTAGGCCTGCAAAAATTTAGAAAACTTTGGAGGCCCAAAAAAGGGGTTTACAGGCATCCTAGACCCCCTAAAGTCCAGAAAATGTTGTGGGACCAAAAATGGTGTCAGAGAGCTCTGAATGTCCCAAAAACATTTGCAGCCACTGAAATTCCCAAAAATATTTTTGGCACGAAAAATGCATCCTACACCCCTGAAAGTTGAGAAAATGTTGGCAGCTCAAGAAAAGGCCTTAAAACGCATGTTAGGCCTTCAAAAATGTTGAAAACTTTGGAGGCCCAAAAAAGGGGTTTACAGGCATTCTAGACCCCCTAAAGTCCAGAAAATGTTGTTGGACCAGAATCGGTGTCAGAGAGCTCTGAATGTCCCAAAAACATTTGCAGCCTGAAAGGGGCATTAACCCACATCCTAGACCACTGAAATGCCCAAAAATATTTTTGCCCTGAAAAATGCATCCTGCACCCCTGCAGGTTCAGAAAATGTTGGCAACTCCAAAAAAGGCCTTAAAATGCATGTTAGGCCTTCAAAAACGTTGAAAACTTTGGAGGCCCAAAAAAGGGATTTACAGGCATCCTAGACCCCCTAACGTCCAGAAAATGTTGTTGGATCAAAAACGGTGTCAGAAAGCTCTGAATGTCCCAAAAACATTTGCAGCCTGAAAGGGGCATTAACCCGCATTCTAGACCTCTGAAATTCCCAAAAATATTTTGTGCACAGAAAATTCATACTACACCCCTGAAAATTCAGAATATGTTAGCAGCCCAAAAAAGGCATTAAAATGCATTTTAGGCCTGCAAAAAATTAGAAAACTTTGGAGGCCCAAAAAAGGGGTTTACAGGCATCCTAGACCCCCTAAAGTCCAGAAAATGTTGTTGGACCAAAAATGGTGTCAGAGAGCTCTGAATGTCCCAAAAACATTTGCAGCCTGAAAGGGGCATTAACCCGCATCCTAGACCTCTGAAATTCCCAAAAATATTTTGTGCACGAAAAATGCATCCTATACCCCTGAAACTCAGAATATGTTAGCAGCCCAAAGAAGGCCTTAAAATGCATTTTAGGTCTAAAAAAATTTAGAAAAATTTGGAGGCCCAAAAAAGGCGTTTACAGGCATCCTAGACCCCCTAAAGTGCAGAAAATGTTGTTGGACCAAAAATGGTGTCTGAGAGCTCTGAATGTCCCAAAAACATCTGCAGCCTGAAAGGGGCATTAACCCGCATCCTAGACCACTGAAATTTCCCAAAATATTTTTACCATGAAAAATGCATGCTACACCCCTGAAAGTTCAGAAAACACCCAAGAAATGTTGTGAGCTCAAAAAAGGCCTTAACATGCATCTTAGGTCTGCAAAAATGTTGAAAACTTTGGAGACCCAAAAAAGGGGTTTACAGGCATCCTAGACCCCCTAAAGTCCAGAAAATGTTGGTGGATCAAAAACGGTGTCAGAGAGCTCCGAATGTCCCAAAAACATGTGCAACCTGAAAGGGGCATTAACCCGCATCCTAGACCACTGAAATTCCCAAAAATATTTTTGGCAATAAAAATGCATCCTACACCCCTGAAAGTTCAGAAAATGTTGGCAGCTCAAGAAAAGGCCTTAAAATGCATGTTAGGCCTTCAAAAATGTTGAAAACTTTGGAGGCACAAAATAGGGGTTTACAGGCATCCTAGACCTCCTAAAGTCCAGAAAATGTTGTTGGATCAAAAACGGTGTCAGAGAGCTCTGAATGTCCCAAAAACATTTGCAGCCTGAAAGGGGCATTAACCCACATCCTAGACCTCTGAAATTCCCAAAAATATTTTGTGCACGAAAAATTCATACTACACCCTTGAAAGTTCAGAATATGTTAGCAGCCCAAAAAAGGCATTAAAATGCATTTTAGGCCTGCAAAAATTTAGAAAACTTTGGATGCCCAAAAAAGGGGTTTACAGGCATCCTAGAACCCCTAAAGTCCAGAAAATGTTGTTGGACCAAAAATGGTGTCAGAGAGCTCCGAATGTCCCAAAAACATTTGCAGCCTGAAAGGGGCATTAACCCGCATCCTAGACCTCTAAAATTCCCAAAAATATTTTGTGCACGAAAAATTCATACTACACCCCTGAAAGTTCAGAATATGTTAGCAGCCCAAAGAAGGCCTTAAAATGCATTTTAGGCCTACAAAAATTTAGAAAACTTTGGAGGCCCAAAAAAGGCGTTTACGGGCATCCTAGACCCCCTAAAGACCAGAAAATGTTGGTGGATCAAAAATGGTGTCAGAGAGCTCCGAATGTCCCAAAAACATGTGCAACCTGAAAGGGGCATTAACCCGCATCCTAGACCACTGAAATTCCCAAAAATATTTTGCCACTAAAAATGCATCCTACACCCCTGAACGTTCATAAAATGTTAGCAGCCCAAAAAAGGCATTAAAATGCATTTTAGGCCTGCAAAAATGTAGAAAACTTTGGAGGCCCAAAAAAGGGGTTTACAGGCATCCTAGACCCCCTAAAGACCAGAAAATGTTGGTGGATCAAAAACGGTGTCAGAGAGCTCCGAATGTCCCAAAAACATGTGCAACCTGAAAGGGGCATTAACCCACATCCTAGACCTCTGAAATTCCCAAAAATATTTTGTGCACGAAAAATTCATACTACACCCTTGAAAGTTCAGAATATGTTAGCAGCCCAAAAAAGGCATTAAAATGCATTTTAGGCCTGCAAAAATTTAGAAAACTTTGGAGGCCCAAAAAGGGGTTTACAGGCATCCTAGACCCCCTAAAGTCCAGAAAATGTTGTTGGACCAAAAATGGTGTCAGAGAGCTCTGAATGTCCCAAAAACATTTGCAGCCTGAAAGGGGCATTAACCCGCATCCTAGACCTCTGAAATTCCAAAAAATATTTTGTGCACAAAAAATGTATACTATACCCCTGAAACTCAGAATATGTTAGCAGCCCAAAGAAGGCCTTAAAATGAATTTTAGGCCTACAAAAATTTAGAAAACTTTGGAGGCCCAAAAAAGGCGTTTACAGGCATCCTAGACCCCCTAAAGTCCAGAAAATGTTGTGGGACTAAAAATGGTGTCAGAGAGCTCCGAATGTCCCAAAAACATGTGCAACCTGAAAGGGGCATTAACCCGCATCCTAGACCACTGAAATTCCCAAAAATATTTTGCCACTAAAAATGCATCCTACACCCCTGAACGTTCATAAAATGTTAGCAGCCCAAAAAAGGCATTAAAATGCATTTTAGGCCTGCAAAAATTTAGAAAACTTTGGAGGCCCAAAAAAGGGGTTTACAGGCATCCTAGACCCCCTAAAGTCCAGAAAATGTTGTTGGAACAAAAATGGTGTCAGAGAGCTCTGAATGTCCCAAAAACATCTGCAGCCTGAAAGGGGCATTAACCCGCATCCTAGACCTCTGAAATTCCTAAAAATATTTTGTGCACGAAAAATGCATCCTATACCCCTGAAACTCAGAATATGTTAGTAGCCCAAAGAAGGCATTAAAATGCATTTTAGGCCTACAAAAATTTAGAACACTTTGGAGGCCCAAAAAAGGGGTTTACAGGCATCCTAGACCCCCTAAAGTCCAGAAAATGTTGTGGGACCAAAAATGGTGTCAGGGAGCTCTGAAAGGGGCATTAACCTGCATCCTAGACCACTGAAATTCACAAAAATATTTTTGGCACGAAAAATGCATCCTACACCCCTGAAAGTTCAGAAAATGTTGGCAGCTCAAGAAAAGGCCTTAAAATGCATGTTAGGCCTTCAAAAATGTTGAAAACTTTGGAGGCCCAAAAAAGGGGTTTACAGGCATCCTAGACCCCCTAAAGTCCAGAAAATGTTGTTGGACCAAAAATGGTGTCAGAGAGCTCTGAATGTCCCAAAAACATTTGCAGCCTGAAAGGGGCATTAACCCGCATCCTAGACCTCTGAAATTCCCAAAAATATTTTGTGCACAAAAAATGTATCCTATACCCCTGAAACTCAGAATATGTTAGCAGCCCAAAGAAGGCCTTAAAATGCATTTTAGGCCTACACAAATTTAGAAAACTTTGGAGGCCCAAAAAAGGCGTTTACAGGCATCCTGGACCCCCTAAAGTCCAGAAAATGTTATGGGACTAAAAATGGTGTCAGAGAACTCCGAATGTCCCAAAAACATGTGCAACCTGAAAGGGGTATTAACCCGCATCCTAGACCACTGAAATTCCCAAAAATATTTTGCCACTAAAAATGCATCCTACACCCCTGAACGTTCATAAAATGTTAGCAGCCCAAAAAAGGCATTAAAATGCATTTTAGGCCTGCAAAAATTTAGAAAACTTTGGAGGCCCAAAAAAGGGGTTTACAGGCATCCTAGACCCCCTAAAGACCAGAAAATGTTGGTGGATCAAAAATGGTGTCAGAGAGCTCCGAATGTCCCAAAAACATGTGCAACCTGAAAGGGGCATTAACCCGCATCCTAGACTTCTGAAATTCCAAAAAATATTTTGTGCACGAAAAATGCATCCTATACCCCTGAAACTCAGAATATGTTAGCAGCCCAAAAAAGGCATTAAAATGCATTTTAGGCCTGCAAAAATTTAGAAAACTTTGGAGGCCCAAAAAAGGGGTTTACAGGCATCCTAGACCCCCTAAAGTCCAGAAAATGTTGTTGGAACAAAAATGGTGTCAGAGAGCTCTGAATGTCCCAAAAACATCTGCAGCCTGAAAGGGGCATTAACCCGCATCCTAGACCTCTGAAATTCCTAAAAATATTTTGTGCACGAAAAATGCATCCTATACCCCTGAAACTCAGAATATGTTAGTAGCCCAAAGAAGGCATTAAAATGCATTTTAGGCCTACAAAAATTTAGAACACTTTGGAGGCCCAAAAAAGGGGTTTACAGGCATCCTAGACCCCCTAAAGTCCAGAAAATGTTGTGGGACCAAAAATGGTGTCAGGGAGCTCTGAAAGGGGCATTAACCTGCATCCTAGACCACTGAAATTCACAAAAATATTTTTGGCACGAAAAATGCATCCTACACCCCTGAAAGTTCAGAAAATGTTGGCAGCTCAAGAAAAGGCCTTAAAATGCATGTTAGGCCTTCAAAAATGTTGAAAACTTTGGAGGCCCAAAAAAGGGGTTTACAGGCATCCTAGACCCCCTAAAGTCCAGAAAATGTTGTTGGACCAAAAATGGTGTCAGAGAGCTCTGAATGTCCCAAAAACATTTGCAGCCTGAAAGGGGCATTAACCCGCATCCTAGACCTCTGAAATTCCCAAAAATATTTTGTGCACGAAAAATTCATACTACACCCTTGAAAGTTCAGAATATGTTAGCAGCCCAAAAAAGGCATTAAAATGCATTTTAGGCCTGCAAAAATTTAGAAAACTTTGGATGCCCAAAAAAGGGGTTTACAGGCATCCTAGAACCCCTAAAGTCCAGAAAATGTTGTTGGACCAAAAATGGTGTCAGAGAGCTCCGAATGTCCCAAAAACATTTGCAGCCTGAAAGGGGCATTAACCCGCATCCTAGACCTCTAAAATTCCCAAAAATATTTTGTGCACGAAAAATTCATACTACACCCCTGAAAGTTCAGAATATGTTAGCAGCCCAAAGAAGGCCTTAAAATGCATTTTAGGCCTACAAAAATTTAGAAAACTTTGGAGGCCCAAAAAAGGCGTTTACGGGCATCCTAGACCCCCTAAAGACCAGAAAATGTTGGTGGATCAAAAATGGTGTCAGAGAGCTCCGAATGTCCCAAAAACATGTGCAACCTGAAAGGGGCATTAACCCACATCCTAGACCTCTGAAATTCCCAAAAATATTTTGTGCACGAAAAATTCATACTACACCCTTGAAAGTTCAGAATATGTTAGCAGCCCAAAAAAGGCATTAAAATGCATTTTAGGCCTGCAAAAATTTAGAAAACTTTGGAGGCCCAAAAAGGGGTTTACAGGCATCCTAGACCCCCTAAAGTCCAGAAAATGTTGTTGGACCAAAAATGGTGTCAGAGAGCTCTGAATGTCCCAAAAACATTTGCAGCCTGAAAGGGGCATTAACCCGCATCCTAGACCTCTGAAATTCCAAAAAATATTTTGTGCACAAAAAATGTATACTATACCCCTGAAACTCAGAATATGTTAGCAGCCCAAAGAAGGCCTTAAAATGAATTTTAGGCCTACAAAAATTTAGAAAACTTTGGAGGCCCAAAAAAGGCGTTTACAGGCATCCTAGACCCCCTTAAGTCCAGAAAATGTTGTGGGACTAAAAATGGTGTCAGAGAGCTCCGAATGTCCCAAAAACATGTGCAACCTGAAAGGGGCATTAACCCGCATCCTAGACCACTGAAATTCCCAAAAATATTTTGCCACTAAAAATGCATCCTACACCCCTGAACGTTCATAAAATGTTAGCAGCCCAAAAAAGGCATTAAAATGCATTTTAGGCCTGCAAAAATTTAGAAAACTTTGGAGGCCCAAAAAAGGGGTTTACAGGCATCCTAGACCCCCTAAAGTCCAGAAAATGTTGTTGGAACAAAAATGGTGTCAGAGAGCTCTGAATGTCCCAAAAACATCTGCAGCCTGAAAGGGGCATTAACCCGCATCCTAGACCTCTGAAATTCCTAAAAATATTTTGTGCACGAAAAATGCATCCTATACCCCTGAAACTCAGAATATGTTAGTAGCCCAAAGAAGGCCTTAAAATGCATTTTAGGCCTACAAAAATTTAGAACACTTTGGAGGCCCAAAAAAGGGGTTTACAGGCATCCTAGACCCCCTAAAGTCCAGAAAATGTTGTGGGACCAAAAATGGTGTCAGGGAGCTCTGAAAGGGGCATTAACCTGCATCCTAGACCACTGAAATTCACAAAAATATTTTTGGCACGAAAAATGCATCCTACACCCCTGAAAGTTCAGAAAATGTTGGCAGCTCAAGAAAAGGCCTTAAAATGCATGTTAGGCCTTCAAAAATGTTGAAAACTTTGGAGGCCCAAAAAAGGGGTTTACAGGCATCCTAGACCCCCTAAAGTCCAGAAAATGTTGTTGGACCAAAAATGGTGTCAGAGAGCTCTGAATGTCCCAAAAACATTTGCAGCCTGAAAGGGGCATTAACCCGCATCCTAGACCTCTGAAATTCCCAAAAATATTTTGTGCACAAAAAATGTATCCTATACCCCTGAAACTCAGAATATGTTAGCAGCCCAAAGAAGGCCTTAAAATGCATTTTAGGCCTACACAAATTTAGAAAACTTTGGAGGCCCAAAAAAGGCGTTTACAGGCATCCTGGACCCCCTAAAGTCCAGAAAATGTTGTGGGACTAAAAATGGTGTCAGAGAACTCCGAATGTCCCAAAAACATGTGCAACCTGAAAGGGGTATTAACCCGCATCCTAGACCACTGAAATTCCCAAAAATATTTTGCCACTAAAAATGCATCCTACACCCCTGAACGTTCATAAAATGTTAGCAGCCCAAAAAAGGCATTAAAATGCATTTTAGGCCTGCAAAAATTTAGAAAACTTTGGAGGCCCAAAAAAGGGGTTTACAGGCATCCTAGACCTCCTAAAGACCAGAAAATGTTGGTGGATCAAAAACGGTGTCAGAGAGCTCCGAATGTCCCAAAAACATGTGCAACCTGAAAGGGGCATTAACCCACATCCTAGACCTCTGAAATTCCCAAAAATATTTTGTGCACGAAAAATTCATACTACACCCTTGAAGGTTCAGAATATGTTAGCAGCCCAAAAAAAGGCATTAAAATGCATTTTAGGCCTGCAAAAATTTAGAAAACTTTGGAGGCCCAAAAAGGGGTTTACAGGCATCCTAGACCCCCTAAAGTCCAGAAAATGTTGTTGGACCAAAAATGGTGTCAGAGAGCTCTGAATGTCCCAAAAACATTTGCAGCCACTGAAATTCCCAAAAATATTTTTGGCACGAAAAATGCATCCTACACCCCTGAAAGTTGAGAAAATGTTGGCAGCTCAAGAAAAGGCCTTAAAGCACATGTTAGGCCTTCAAAAATGTTGAAAACTTTGGAGGCCCAAAAAAGGGGTTTACAGGCATCCTAGACCCCCTAAAGTCCAGAAAATGTTGTTGGACCAATATCGGTGTCAGAGAGCTATGAATGTCCCAAAAACATTTGCAGCCTGAAAGGGGCATTAACCCGCATCCTAGACCACTGAAATTTCCCAAAATATTTTTGGCATGAAAAATGCATGCTACACCCCTGAAAGTTCAGAAAACACCCCAGAAATGTTGCCAGCTCAAAAAAGGCCTTAAAATGCATCTTAGACCTGCAAAAATGTTGAAAACTTTGAAGACCCAAAAAAGGGGTTTACAGGCATCCTAGACCCCCTAAAGTCCAGAAAATGTTGTTGGACCAAAATCGATGTCAGAGAGCTCTGAAAGGGGCATTAACCCGCATCCTAGACCACTGAAATTCCCAAACATATTTTTGGCACGAAAAATGCATCCTACACCCCTGAAAGTTGAGAAAATGTTGGCAGCTCAAGAAAAGGCCTTAAAACACATGTTAGGCCTTCAAAAATGTTGAAAACTTTGGAGGCCCAAAAAAGGGGTTTACAGGCATTCTAGACCCCCTAAGGTCCAGAAAAGCTTGTTGGACCAAAAACGGTGTCAGAGAGCTCTGAATGTCCCAAAAACATGTGCAACCTGAAAGGGGCATTAACTCGCATCCCAGACCACTGAAATTCCCAAAAATATTTTTGGCACTAAAAATACATCCTACACCCCTGAAAGTTCAGAAAATGTTTGCAGCTCAAGAAAAGGCCTTAAAATGCATGTTCGGCCTTCAAAAATGTTGAAAACTTTGGAGGCCCAAAAAAGGGGTTTACAGGCATCCTAGACCCCCTAAAGTCCAGAAAATGTTGTTGGACCAGAATCGGTGTCAGAGAGCTCTGAATGTCCCAAAAACATTTGCAGCCTGAAAGGGGCATTAACCCACATCCTAGACCACTGAAATGCCCAAAAATATTTTTGCCCTGAAAAATGCATCCTACACCCCTGCAGGTTCAGAAAATGTTGGCAACTCCAAAAAAGGCCTTAAAATGCATGTTAGGCCTTCAAAAACGTTGAAAACTTTGGAGGCCCAAAAAAGGGATTTACAGGCATCCTAGACCCCCTAACGTCCAGAAAATGTTGTTGGATCAAAAACGGTGTCAGAAAGCTCTGAATGTCCCAAAAACATTTGCAGCCTGAAAGGGGCATTAACCCGCATTCTAGACTTCTGAAATTCCCAAAAATATTTTGTGCACAGAAAATTCCTACTACACCCCTGAAAATTCAGAATATGTTAGCAGCCCAAAAAAGGCATTAAAATGCATTTTAGGCCTGCAAAAAATTAGAAAACTTTGGAGGCCCAAAAAAGGGGTTTACAGGCATCCTAGACCCCCTAAAGTCCAGAAAATTTTGTGGGACCAAAAATGGCGTCAGAGAGCTCTGTATGTCCCAAAAACATTTGCAGCCACTGCAATTCCCAAAAATATTTTTGGCACGAAAAATGGATCCTACACCCCTGAAAGTTGAGAAAATGTTGGCAGCTCAAGTAAAGGCCTTAAAATGCATGTTAGGCCTTACCCCCTAAAGTCCAAAAAATGTTGTTGGATCAAAATCAGTGTCAGAGAGCTCTGATTGTCCCCAAAACATTTGCAGCCTGAAAGGGGCATTAACCCGCATCCTAGACCACTGAAATTCCCAAAAATATTTTTGGCATGAAAAATGCATCCTACACCCCTGCAAGTTCAGAAAATGTTGGCAACTCTAAAAAAGGCCTTAAAATGCATGTTAGGCCTTCAAAAATGTTGAAAACTTTGGAGACCCAAAAAAGGGATTTACAGGCATCCTAGACCCCCTAAAGTCCAGAAAATGTTGTTGGACCAAAAATGGTGTCAGAGAGCTCTGAATGTCCCAAAAACATTTGCAGCCTGAAAGGGGCATTAACCCGCATCCTAGACCTCTGAAATTCCCAAAAATATTTTGTGCATGAAAAATTCATACTACACCCCTGAAAGTTCAGAATATGTTAGCAGCCCAAAAAAGGCATTAAAATGCATTTTAGGCCTGCAAAAATTTAGAAAACTTTGGAGGCCCAAAAAAGGGGTTTACAGGCATCCTAGACCCCCTAAAGTCCAGAAAATGTTGTGGGACCAAAAATGGTGTCAGAGAGCTCTGAATGTCCCAAAAACATTTGCAGCCTGAAAGGGGCATTAACCCGCATTCTAGACCTCTGAAATTCCCAAAAATATTTTGTGCACAGAAAATTCATACTACACCCCTGAAAATTCAGAATATGTTAGCAGCCCAAAAAAGGCATTAAAATGCATTTTAGGCCTGCAAAAAATTAGAAAACTTTGGAGGCCCAAAAAAGGGGTTTACAGGCATCCTAGACCCCCTAAAGTCCAGAAAATGTTGTTGGACCAAAAATGGTGTCAGAGAGCTCTGAATGTCCCAAAAACATTTGCAGCCTGAAAGGGGCATTAACCCGCATCCTAGACCTCTGAAATTCCCAAAAATATTTTGTGCACGAAAAATGCATCCTATACCCCTGAAACTCAGAATATGTTAGCAGCCCAAAGAAGGCCTTAAAATGCATTTTAGGTCTAAAAAAATTTAGAAAAATTTGGAGGCCCAAAAAAGGCGTTTACAGGCATCCTAGACCCCCTAAAGTCCAGAAAATGTTGTGGGACCAAAAATGGTGTCAGAGAGCTCCGAATGTCCCAAAAACATCTGCAGCCTGAAAGGGGCATTAACCCGCATCCTAGACCACTGAAATTTCCCAAAATATTTTTACCATGAAAAATGCATGCTACACCCCTGAAAGTTCAGAAAACACCCAAGAAATGTTGTGAGCTCAAAAAAGGCCTTAACATGCATCTTAGGTCTGCAAAAATGTTGAAAACTTTGGAGACCCAAAAAAGGGGTTTACAGGCATCCTAGACCCCCTAAAGTCCAGAAAATGTTGGTGGATCAAAAACGGTGTCAGAGAGCTCCGAATGTCCCAAAAACATGTGCAACCTGAAAGGGGCATTAACCCGCATCCTAGACCACTGAAATTCCCAAAAATATTTTTGGCAATAAAAATGCATCCTACACCCCTGAAAGTTCAGAAAATGTTGGCAGCTCAAGAAAAGGCCTTAAAATGCATGTTAGGCCTTCAAAAATGTTGAAAACTTTGGAGGCACAAAATAGGGGTTTACAGGCATCCTAGACCTCCTAAAGTCCAGAAAATGTTGTTGGATCAAAAACGGTGTCAGAGAGCTCTGAATGTCCCAAAAACATTTGCAGCCTGAAAGGGGCATTAACCCACATCCTAGACCTCTGAAATTCCCAAAAATATTTTGTGCACGAAAAATTCATACTACACCCTTGAAAGTTCAGAATATGTTAGCAGCCCAAAAAAGGCATTAAAATGCATTTTAGGCCTGCAAAAATTTAGAAAACTTTGGATGCCCAAAAAAGGGGTTTACAGGCATCCTAGAACCCCTAAAGTCCAGAAAATGTTGTTGGACCAAAAATGGTGTCAGAGAGCTCCGAATGTCCCAAAAACATTTGCAGCCTGAAAGGGGCATTAACCCGCATCCTAGACCTCTAAAATTCCCAAAAATATTTTGTGCACGAAAAATTCATACTACACCCCTGAAAGTTCAGAATATGTTAGCAGCCCAAAGAAGGCCTTAAAATGCATTTTAGGCCTACAAAAATTTAGAAAACTTTGGAGGCCCAAAAAAGGCGTTTACGGGCATCCTAGACCCCCTAAAGACCAGAAAATGTTGGTGGATCAAAAATGGTGTCAGAGAGCTCCGAATGTCCCAAAAACATGTGCAACCTGAAAGGGGCATTAACCCGCATCCTAGACCACTGAAATTCCCAAAAATATTTTGCCACTAAAAATGCATCCTACACCCCTGAACGTTCATAAAATGTTAGCAGCCCAAAAAAGGCATTAAAATGCATTTTAGGCCTGCAAAAATGTAGAAAACTTTGGAGGCCCAAAAAAGGGGTTTACAGGCATCCTAGACCCCCTAAAGACCAGAAAATGTTGGTGGATCAAAAACGGTGTCAGAGAGCTCCGAATGTCCCAAAAACATGTGCAACCTGAAAGGGGCATTAACCCACATCCTAGACCTCTGAAATTCCCAAAAATATTTTGTGCACGAAAAATTCATACTACACCCTTGAAAGTTCAGAATATGTTAGCAGCCCAAAACAGGCATTAAAATGCATTTTAGGCCTGCAAAAATTGAGAAAACTTTGGAGGCCCAAAAAGGGGTTTACAGGCATCCTAGACCCCCTAAAGTCCAGAAAATGTTGTTGGACCAAAAATGGTGTCAGAGAGCTCTGAATGTCCCAAAAACATTTGCAGCCTGAAAGGGGCATTAACCCGCATCCTAGACCTCTGAAATTCCAAAAAATATTTTGTGCACAAAAAATGTATACTATACCCCTGAAACTCAGAATATGTTAGCAGCCCAAAGAAGGCCTTAAAATGAATTTTAGGCCTACAAAAATTTAGAAAACTTTGGAGGCCCAAAAAAGGCGTTTACAGGCATCCTAGACCCCCTAAAGTCCAGAAAATGTTGTGGGACTAAAAATGGTGTCAGAGAGCTCCGAATGTCCCAAAAACATGTGCAACCTGAAAGGGGCATTAACCCGCATCCTAGACCACTGAAATTCCCAAAAATATTTTGCCACTAAAAATGCATCCTACACCCCTGAACGTTCATAAAATGTTAGCAGCCCAAAAAAGGCATTAAAATGCATTTTAGGCCTGCAAAAATTTAGAAAACTTTGGAGGCCCAAAAAAGGGGTTTACAGGCATCCTAGACCCCCTAAAGTCCAGAAAATGTTGTTGGAACAAAAATGGTGTCAGAGAGCTCTGAATGTCCCAAAAACATCTGCAGCCTGAAAGGGGCATTAACCCGCATCCTAGACCTCTGAAATTCCTAAAAATATTTTGTGCACGAAAAATGCATCCTATACCCCTGAAACTCAGAATATGTTAGTAGCCCAAAGAAGGCCTTAAAATGCATTTTAGGCCTACAAAAATTTAGAACACTTTGGAGGCCCAAAAAAGGGGTTTACAGGCATCCTAGACCCCCTAAAGTCCAGAAAATGTTGTGGGACCGAAAATGGTGTCAGGGAGCTCTGAAAGGGGCATTAACCTGCATCCTAGACCACTGAAATTCACAAAAATATTTTTGGCACGAAAAATGCATCCTACACCCCTGAAAGTTCAGAAAATGTTGGCAGCTCAAGAAAAGGCCTTAAAATGCATGTTAGGCCTTCAAAAATGTTGAAAACTTTGGAGGCCCAAAAAAGGGGTTTACAGGCATCCTAGACCCCCTAAAGTCCAGAAAATGTTGTTGGACCAAAAATGGTGTCAGAGAGCTCTGAATGTCCCAAAAACATTTGCAGCCTGAAAGGGGCATTAACCCGCATCCTAGACCTCTGAAATTCCCAAAAATATTTTGTGCACAAAAAATGTATCCTATACCCCTGAAACTCAGAATATGTTAGCAGCCCAAAGAAGGCCTTAAAATGCATTTTAGGCCTACAAAAATTTAGAAAACTTTGGAGGCCCAAAAAAGGCGTTTACAGGCATCCTGGACCCCCTAAAGTCCAGAAAATGTTGTGGGACTAAAAATGGTGTCAGAGAACTCCGAATGTCCCAAAAACATGTGCAACCTGAAAGGGGTATTAACCCGCATCCTAGACCACTGAAATTCCCAAAAATATTTTGCCACTAAAAATGCATCCTACACCCCTGAACGTTCATAAAATGTTAGCAGCCCAAAAAAGGCATTAAAATGCATTTTAGGCCTGCAAAAATTTAGAAAACTTTGGAGGCCCAAAAAAGGGGTTTACAGGCATCCTAGACCCCCTAAAGACCAGAAAATGTTGGTGGATCAAAAACGGTGTCAGAGAGCTCCGAATGTCCCAAAAACATGTGCAACCTGAAAGGGGCATTAACCCACATCCTAGACCTCTGAAATTCCCAAAAATATTTTGTGCACGAAAAATTCATACTACACCCTTGAAAGTTCAGAATATGTTAGCAGTCCAAAAAAAGGCATTAAAATGCATTTTAGGCCTGCAAAAATTTAGAAAACTTTGGAGGCCCAAAAAGGGGTTTACAGGCATCCTAGACCCCCTAAAGTCCAGAAAATGTTGTTGGACCAAAAATGGTGTCAGAGAGCTCTGAATGTCCCAAAAACATTTGCAGCCACTGAAATTCCCAAAAATATTTTTGGCACGAAAAATGCATCCTACACCCCTGAAAGTTGAGAAAATGTTGGCAGCTCAAGAAAAGGCCTTAAAGCACATGTTAGGCCTTCAAAAATGTTGAAAACTTTGGAGGCCCAAAAAAGGGGTTTACAGGCATCCTAGACCCCCTAAAGTCCAGAAAATGTTGTTGGACCAATATCGGTGTCAGAGAGCTATGAATGTCCCAAAAACATTTGCAGCCTGAAAGGGGCATTAACCCGCATCCTAGACCACTGAAATTTCCCAAAATATTTTTGGCATGAAAAATGCATGCTACACCCCTGAAAGTTCAGAAAACACCCCAGAAATGTTGCCAGCTCAAAAAAGGCCTTAAAATGCATCTTAGACCTGCAAAAATGTTGAAAACTTTGAAGACCCAAAAAAGGGGTTTACAGGCATCCTAGACCCCCTAAAGTCCAGAAAATGTTGTTGGACCAAAATCGGTGTCAGAGAGCTCTGAAAGGGGCATTAACCCGCATCCTAGACCACTGAAATTCCCAAACATATTTTTGGCACGAAAAATGCATCCTACACCCCTGAAAGTTCAGAAAATGTTGGCAGCTCAAGAAAAGGCCTTAAAATGCATGTTAGGCCTTCAAAATGTTGAAAACTTTGGAGGCCCAAAAAAGGGGTTTACAGGCATCCTAGACCCCCTAAAGTCCAGAAAATGTTGTTGGACCAAAAATGGTGTCAGAGAGCTCTGAATGTCCCAAAAACATCTGCAGCCTGAAAGGGGCATTAACCCGCATCCTAGACCTCTGAAATTCCTAAAAATATTTTGTGCACGAAAAATGCATCCTATACCCCTGAAACTCAGAATATGTTAGCAGCCCAAAGAAGGCCTTAAAATGCATTTTAGGCCTACAAAAATTTAGAAAACTTTGGAGGCCCAAAAAAGGGGTTTACAGGCATCCTAGACCCCCTAAAGTCCAGAAAATGTTGTGGGACCAATAATGGTGTCAGGGAGCTCTGAAAGGGGCATTAACCTGCATCCTAGACCACTGAAATTCACAAAAATATTTTTGGCACGAAAAATGCATCCTACACCCCTGAAAGTTCAGAAAATGTTGGCAGCTCAAGAAAAGGCCTTAAAATGCATGTTAGGCCTTCAAAAATGTTGAAAACTTTGGAGGCCCAAAAAAGGGGTTTACAGGCATCCTAGACCCCCTAAGGTCCAGAAAATGTTGTTGGACCAAAATCGGTGTCAGAGAGCTCCGAATGTCCCAAAAACATGTGCAACCTGAAAGGGGCATTAACCCGCATCCTAGACCACTGAAATTCCCAAAAATATATTTGCCATGAAAAATGCATCCTACACCCCTGCAAGTTCAGAAAATGTTGGCAGCTCAAGAAAAGGCCTTAAAATGCATGTTAGGCCTTCAAAAATGTTGAAAACTTTGGAGGCACAAAATAGGGGTTTACAGGCATCCTAGACCTCCTAAAGTCCAGAAAATGTTGTTGGATCAAAAACGGTGTCAGAGAGCTCTGAATGTCCCAAAAACATGTGCAACCTGAAAGGGGCATTAACTCGCATCCCAGACCACTGAAATTCCCAAAAATATTTTTGGCACTAAAAATACATCCTACACCCCTGAAAGTTCAGAAAATGTTTGCAGCTCAAGAAAAGGCCTTAAAATGCATGTTCGGCCTTCAAAAATGTTGAAAACTTTGGAGGCCCAAAAAAGGGGTTTACAGGCATCCTAGACCCCCTAAAGTCCAGAAAATGTTGTTGGACCAGAATCGGTGTCAGAGAGCTCTGAATGTCCCAAAAACATTTGCAGCCTGAAAGGGGCATTAACCCACATCCTAGACCACTGAAATGCCCAAAAATATTTTTGCCCTGAAAAATGCATCCTACACCCCTGCAGGTTCAGAAAATGTTGGCAACTCCAAAAAAGGCCTTAAAATGCATGTTAGGCCTTCAAAAACGTTGAAAACTTTGGAGGCCCAAAAAAGGGATTTACAGGCATCCTAGACCCCCTAACGTCCAGAAAATGTTGTTGGATCAAAAACGGTGTCAGAAAGCTCTGAATGTCCCAAAAACATTTGCAGCCTGAAAGGGGCATTAACCCGCATTCTAGACTTCTGAAATTCCCAAAAATATTTTGTGCACAGAAAATTCCTACTACACCCCTGAAAATTCAGAATATGTTAGCAGCCCAAAAAAGGCATTAAAATGCATTTTAGGCCTGCAAAAAATTAGAAAACTTTGGAGGCCCAAAAAAGGGGTTTACAGGCATCCTAGACCCCCTAAAGTCCAGAAAATGTTGTTGGACCAAAAATGGTGTCAGAGAGCTCTGAATGTCCCAAAAACATTTGCAGCCTGAAAGGGGCATTAACCCGCATCCTAGACCTCTGAAATTCCCAAAAATATTTTGTGCACGAAAAATGCATCCTATACCCCTGAAACTCAGAATATGTTAGCAGCCCAAAGAAGGCCTTAAAATGCATTTTAGGTCTAAAACAATTTAGAAAAATTTGGAGGCCCAAAAAAGGCGTTTACAGGCATCCTAGACCCCCTAAAGTGCAGAAAATGTTGTTGGACCAAAAATGGTGTCAGAGAGCTCTGAATGTCCCAAAAACATCTGCAGCCTGAAAGGGGCATTAACCCGCATCCTAGACCACTGAAATTTCCCAAAATATTTTTACCATGAAAAATGCATGCTACACCCCTGAAAGTTCAGAAAACACCCAAGAAATGTTGTGAGCTCAAAAAAGGCCTTAACATGCATCTTAGGTCTGCAAAAATGTTGAAAACTTTGGAGACCCAAAAAAGGGGTTTACAGGCATCCTAGACCCCCTAAAGTCCAGAAAATGTTGGTGGATCAAAAACGGTGTCAGAGAGCTCCGAATGTCCCAAAAACATGTGCAACCTGAAAGGGGCATTAACCCGCATCCTAGACCACTGAAATTCCCAAAAATATTTTTGGCAATAAAAATGCATCCTACACCCCTGAAAGTTCAGAAAATGTTGGCAGCTCAAGAAAAGGCCTTAAAATGCATGTTAAGCCTTCAAAAATGTTGAAAACTTTGGAGGCACAAAATAGGGGTTTACAGGCATCCTAGACCTCCTAAAGTCCAGAAAATGTTGTTGGATCAAAAACGGTGTCAGAGAGCTCTGAATGTCCCAAAAACATTTGCAGCCTGAAAGGGGCATTAACCCACATCCTAGACCTCTGAAATTCCCAAAAATATTTTGTGCACGAAAAATTCATACTACACCCTTGAAAGTTCAGAATATGTTAGCAGCCCAAAGAAGGCCTTAAAATGCATTTTAGGCCTACAAAAATTTAGAAAACTTTGGAGGCCCAAAAAAGGCGTTTACAGGCATCCTAGACCCCCTAAAGTCCAGAAAATGTTGTGGGACTAAAAATGGTGTCAGAGAGCTCCGAATGTCCCAAAAACATTTGCACCCTGAAAGGGGCATTAACCCACATCCTAGACCTCTGAAATTCCAAAAAATATTTTGTGCACGAAAAATTCATACTACACCCCTGAAAGTTCAGAATATGTTAGCAGCCCAAAAAAGACATTAAAATGCATTTTAGGCCTGCAAAAATTTGGAAAACTTTGGAGGCCCAAAAAAGGGGTTTACGGGCATCCTAGGCCCCCTAAAGTCCAGAAAATGTTGTGGGACCAAAAATGGTGTCAGAGAGCTCTGAATGTCCCAAAAACATTTGCAGCCTGAAAGGGGCATTAACCGGCATCCTAGACCTCTGAAATTCCCAAAAATATTTTGTGCAAGAAAAATGTATACTACCCATAAAAGTTCAGAATATGTTAGAAGCCCAAAAAATGCATTCAAATGCATTTTAGTCCTGCAAAAATTTAGAAAACTTTGGAGGCCCAAAAAAGGGGTTTACAGGCATCCTAGACCCCCTAAAGTCCAGAAAATGTTGGTGGACCAAACATGGTGTCAGAGAGCTCTGAATGTCCCAAAAACATTTGCAGCCTGAAAGGGGCATTAACCCGCATCCTAGACCTCTGAAATTCCAAAAAATATTTTGTGCACGAAAAATGTATCCTATACCCCTGAAACTCAGAATATGTTAGCAGCCCAAAGAAGGCCTTAAAATGCATTTTAGGCCTACAAAAATTTAGAAAACTTTGGAGGCCCAAAAAAGGGGTTTACAGGCATCCTAGACCCCCTAAAGTCCAGAAAATGTTGTTGGACCAAAAATGGTGTCAGAGAGCTCTGAATGTCCCAAAAACATTTGCAGCCTGAAAGGGGCATTAACCCGCATCCTAGACTTCTGAAATTCCAAAAAATATTTTGTGCACGAAAAATGTATCCTATACCCCTGAAACTCAGAATATGTTAGCAGCCCAAAGAAGGCCTTAAAATGCATTTTATGCCTACAAAAATTTAGAAAACTTTGGAGGCCCAAAAAAGGCGTTTACAGGCATCCTAGACCCCCTAAAGTCCAGAAAATGTTGTGGGACCAAAAATGGTGTCAGAGAGCTCCGAATGTCCCAAAAACATGTGCAACCTGAAAGGGGCATTAACCCGCATCCTAGACTTCTGAAATTCCAAAAAATATTTTGTGCACGAAAAATGTATCCTATACCCCTGAAACTCAGAATATGTTAGCAGCCCAAAGAAGGCCTTAAAATGCATTTTATGCCTACAAAAATTTAGAAAACTTTGGAGGCCCAAAAAAGGCGTTTACAGGCATCCTAGACCCCCTAAAGTCCAGAAAATGTTGTGGGACCAAAAATGGCGTCAGAGAGCTCTGTATGTCCCAAAAACATTTGCAGCCACTGAAATTCCCAAAAATATTTTGTGCACGAAAAATGTATCCTATACCCCTGAAACTCAGAATATGTTAGCAGCCCAAAAAAGGCATTAAAATGCATTTTAGGCCTGCAAAAATGTAGAAAACTTTGGATGCCCAAAAAAGGCGTTTACAGGCATCCTAGACCCCCTAAAGTCCAGAAAATGTTGTTGGACCAGAATCGGTGTCAGAGAGCTCTGAATGTCCCAAAAACATTTGCAGCCTGAAAGGGGCATTAACCCACATCCTAGACCACTGAAATGCCCAAAAATATTTTTGCCCTGAAAAATGCATCCTACACCCCTGCAGGTTCAGAAAATGTTGGCAACTCCAAAAAAGGCCTTAAAATGCATGTTAGGCCTTCAAAAACGTTGAAAACTTTGGAGGCCCAAAAAAGGGATTTACAGGCATCCTAGACCCCCTAACGTCCAGAAAATGTTGTGGGACCAAAAATGGCGTCAGAGAGCTCTGTATGTCCCAAAAACATTTGCAGCCACTGCAATTCCCAAAAATATTTTTGGCACGAAAAATGGATCCTACACCCCTGAAAGTTGAGAAAATGTTGGCAGCTCAAGTAAAGGCCTTAAAATGCATGTTAGGCCTTACCCCCTAAAGTCCAAAAAATGTTGTTGGATCAAAATCAGTGTCAGAGAGCTCTGATTGTCCCCAAAACATTTGCAGCCTGAAAGGGGCATTAACCCGCATCCTAGACCACTGAAATTCCCAAAAATATTTTTGGCATGAAAAATGCATCCTACACCCCTGCAAGTTCAGAAAATGTTGGCAACTCTAAAAAAGGCCTTAAAATGCATGTTAGGCCTTCAAAAATGTTGAAAACTTTGGAGACCCAAAAAAGGGATTTACAGGCATCCTAGACCCCCTAAAGTCCAGAAAATGTTGTTGGACCAAAAATGGTGTCAGAGAGCTCTGAATGTCCCAAAAACATTTGCAGCCTGAAAGGGGCATTAACCCGCATCCTAGACCTCTGAAATTCCCAAAAATATTTTGTGCATGAAAAATTCATACTACACCCCTGAAAGTTCAGAATATGTTAGCAGCCCAAAAAAGGCATTAAAATGCATTTTAGGCCTGCAAAAATTTAGAAAACTTTGGAGGCCCAAAAAAGGGGTTTACAGGCATCCTAGACCCCCTAAAGTCCAGAAAATGTTGTGGGACCAAAAATGGTGTCAGAGAGCTCTGAATGTCCCAAAAACATTTGCAGCCTGAAAGGGGCATTAACCCGCATTCTAGACCTCTGAAATTCCCAAAAATATTTTGTGCACAGAAAATTCATACTACACCCCTGAAAATTCAGAATATGTTAGCAGCCCAAAAAAGGCATTAAAATGCATTTTAGGCCTGCAAAAAATTAGAAAACTTTGGAGGCCCAAAAAAGGGGTTTACAGGCATCCTAGACCCCCTAAAGTCCAGAAAATGTTGTTGGACCAAAAATGGTGTCAGAGAGCTCTGAATGTCCCAAAAACATTTGCAGCCTGAAAGGGGCATTAACCCGCATCCTAGACCTCTGAAATTCCCAAAAATATTTTGTGCACGAAAAATGCATCCTATACCCCTGAAACTCAGAATATGTTAGCAGCCCAAAGAAGGCCTTAAAATGCATTTTAGGTCTAAAAAAATTTAGAAAAATTTGGAGGCCCAAAAAAGGCGTTTACAGGCATCCTAGACCCCCTAAAGTCCAGAAAATGTTGTGGGACCAAAAATGGTGTCAGAGAGCTCCGAATGTCCCAAAAACATCTGCAGCCTGAAAGGGGCATTAACCCGCATCCTAGACCACTGAAATTTCCCAAAATATTTTTACCATGAAAAATGCATGCTACACCCCTGAAAGTTCAGAAAACACCCAAGAAATGTTGTGAGCTCAAAAAAGGCCTTAACATGCATCTTAGGTCTGCAAAAATGTTGAAAACTTTGGAGACCCAAAAAAGGGGTTTACAGGCATCCTAGACCCCCTAAAGTCCAGAAAATGTTGGTGGATCAAAAACGGTGTCAGAGAGCTCCGAATGTCCCAAAAACATGTGCAACCTGAAAGGGGCATTAACCCGCATCCTAGACCACTGAAATTCCCAAAAATATTTTTGGCAATAAAAATGCATCCTACACCCCTGAAAGTTCAGAAAATGTTGGCAGCTCAAGAAAAGGCCTTAAAATGCATGTTAGGCCTTCAAAAATGTTGAAAACTTTGGAGGCACAAAATAGGGGTTTACAGGCATCCTAGACCTCCTAAAGTCCAGAAAATGTTGTTGGATCAAAAACGGTGTCAGAGAGCTCTGAATGTCCCAAAAACATTTGCAGCCTGAAAGGGGCATTAACCCACATCCTAGACCTCTGAAATTCCCAAAAATATTTTGTGCACGAAAAATTCATACTACACCCTTGAAAGTTCAGAATATGTTAGCAGCCCAAAAAAGGCATTAAAATGCATTTTAGGCCTGCAAAAATTTAGAAAACTTTGGATGCCCAAAAAAGGGGTTTACAGGCATCCTAGAACCCCTAAAGTCCAGAAAATGTTGTTGGACCAAAAATGGTGTCAGAGAGCTCCGAATGTCCCAAAAACATTTGCAGCCTGAAAGGGGCATTAACCCGCATCCTAGACCTCTAAAATTCCCAAAAATATTTTGTGCACGAAAAATTCATACTACACCCCTGAAAGTTCAGAATATGTTAGCAGCCCAAAGAAGGCCTTAAAATGCATTTTAGGCCTACAAAAATTTAGAAAACTTTGGAGGCCCAAAAAAGGCGTTTACGGGCATCCTAGACCCCCTAAAGACCAGAAAATGTTGGTGGATCAAAAATGGTGTCAGAGAGCTCCGAATGTCCCAAAAACATGTGCAACCTGAAAGGGGCATTAACCCGCATCCTAGACCACTGAAATTCCCAAAAATATTTTGCCACTAAAAATGCATCCTACACCCCTGAACGTTCATAAAATGTTAGCAGCCCAAAAAAGGCATTAAAATGCATTTTAGGCCTGCAAAAATGTAGAAAACTTTGGAGGCCCAAAAAAGGGGTTTACAGGCATCCTAGACCCCCTAAAGACCAGAAAATGTTGGTGGATCAAAAACGGTGTCAGAGAGCTCCGAATGTCCCAAAAACATGTGCAACCTGAAAGGGGCATTAACCCACATCCTAGACCTCTGAAATTCCCAAAAATATTTTGTGCACGAAAAATTCATACTACACCCTTGAAAGTTCAGAATATGTTAGCAGCCCAAAAAAGGCATTAAAATGCATTTTAGGCCTGCAAAAATTGAGAAAACTTTGGAGGCCCAAAAAGGGGTTTACAGGCATCCTAGACCCCCTAAAGTCCAGAAAATGTTGTTGGACCAAAAATGGTGTCAGAGAGCTCTGAATGTCCCAAAAACATTTGCAGCCTGAAAGGGGCATTAACCCGCATCCTAGACCTCTGAAATTCCAAAAAATATTTTGTGCACAAAAAATGTATACTATACCCCTGAAACTCAGAATATGTTAGCAGCCCAAAGAAGGCCTTAAAATGAATTTTAGGCCTACAAAAATTTAGAAAACTTTGGAGGCCCAAAAAAGGCGTTTACAGGCATCCTAGACCCCCTAAAGTACAGAAAATGTTGTGGGACTAAAAATGGTGTCAGAGAGCTCCGAATGTCCCAAAAACATGTGCAACCTGAAAGGGGCATTAACCCGCATCCTAGACCACTGAAATTCCCAAAAATATTTTGCCACTAAAAATGCATCCTACACCCCTGAACGTTCATAAAATGTTAGCAGCCCAAAAAAGGCATTAAAATGCATTTTAGGCCTGCAAAAATTTAGAAAACTTTGGAGGCCCAAAAAAGGGGTTTACAGGCATCCTAGACCCCCTAAAGTCCAGAAAATGTTGTTGGAACAAAAATGGTGTCAGAGAGCTCTGAATGTCCCAAAAACATCTGCAGCCTGAAAGGGGCATTAACCCGCATCCTAGACCTCTGAAATTCCTAAAAATATTTTGTGCACGAAAAATGCATCCTATACCCCTGAAACTCAGAATATGTTAGTAGCCCAAAGAAGGCCTTAAAATGCATTTTAGGCCTACAAAAATTTAGAACACTTTGGAGGCCCAAAAAAGGGGTTTACAGGCATCCTAGACCCCCTAAAGTCCAGAAAATGTTGTGGGACCGAAAATGGTGTCAGGGAGCTCTGAAAGGGGCATTAACCTGCATCCTAGACCACTGAAATTCACAAAAATATTTTTGGCACGAAAAATGCATCCTACACCCCTGAAAGTTCAGAAAATGTTGGCAGCTCAAGAAAAGGCCTTAAAATGCATGTTAGGCCTTCAAAAATGTTGAAAACTTTGGAGGCCCAAAAAAGGGGTTTACAGGCATCCTAGACCCCCTAAAGTCCAGAAAATGTTGTTGGACCAAAAATGGTGTCAGAGAGCTCTGAATGTCCCAAAAACATTTGCAGCCTGAAAGGGGCATTAACCCGCATCCTAGACCTCTGAAATTCCCAAAAATATTTTGTGCACAAAAAATGTATCCTATACCCCTGAAACTCAGAATATGTTAGCAGCCCAAAGAAGGCCTTAAAATGCATTTTAGGCCTACAAAAATTTAGAAAACTTTGGAGGCCCAAAAAAGGCGTTTACAGGCATCCTGGACCCCCTAAAGTCCAGAAAATGTTGTGGGACTAAAAATGGTGTCAGAGAACTCCGAATGTCCCAAAAACATGTGCAACCTGAAAGGGGTATTAACCCGCATCCTAGACCACTGAAATTCCCAAAAATATTTTGCCACTAAAAATGCATCCTACACCCCTGAACGTTCATAAAATGTTAGCAGCCCAAAAAAGGCATTAAAATGCATTTTAGGCCTGCAAAAATTTAGAAAACTTTGGAGGCCCAAAAAAGGGGTTTACAGGCATCCTAGACCCCCTAAAGACCAGAAAATGTTGGTGGATCAAAAACGGTGTCAGAGAGCTCCGAATGTCCCAAAAACATGTGCAACCTGAAAGGGGCATTAACCCACATCCTAGACCTCTGAAATTCCCAAAAATATTTTGTGCACGAAAAATTCATACTACACCCTTGAAAGTTCAGAATATGTTAGCAGTCCAAAAAAAGGCATTAAAATGCATTTTAGGCCTGCAAAAATTTAGAAAACTTTGGAGGCCCAAAAAGGGGTTTACAGGCATCCTAGACCCCCTAAAGTCCAGAAAATGTTGTTGGACCAAAAATGGTGTCAGAGAGCTCTGAATGTCCCAAAAACATTTGCAGCCACTGAAATTCCCAAAAATATTTTTGGCACGAAAAATGCATCCTACACCCCTGAAAGTTGAGAAAATGTTGGCAGCTCAAGAAAAGGCCTTAAAGCACATGTTAGGCCTTCAAAAATGTTGAAAACTTTGGAGGCCCAAAAAAGGGGTTTACAGGCATCCTAGACCCCCTAAAGTCCAGAAAATGTTGTTGGACCAATATCGGTGTCAGAGAGCTATGAATGTCCCAAAAACATTTGCAGCCTGAAAGGGGCATTAACCCGCATCCTAGACCACTGAAATTTCCCAAAATATTTTTGGCATGAAAAATGCATGCTACACCCCTGAAAGTTCAGAAAACACCCCAGAAATGTTGCCAGCTCAAAAAAGGCCTTAAAATGCATCTTAGACCTGCAAAAATGTTGAAAACTTTGAAGACCCAAAAAAGGGGTTTACAGGCATCCTAGACCCCCTAAAGTCCAGAAAATGTTGTTGGACCAAAATCGGTGTCAGAGAGCTCTGAAAGGGGCATTAACCCGCATCCTAGACCACTGAAATTCCCAAACATATTTTTGGCACGAAAAATGCATCCTACACCCCTGAAAGTTCAGAAAATGTTGGCAGCTCAAGAAAAGGCCTTAAAATGCATGTTAGGCCTTCAAAATGTTGAAAACTTTGGAGGCCCAAAAAAGGGGTTTACAGGCATCCTAGACCCCCTAAAGTCCAGAAAATGTTGTTGGACCAAAAATGGTGTCAGAGAGCTCTGAATGTCCCAAAAACATCTGCAGCCTGAAAGGGGCATTAACCCGCATCCTAGACCTCTGAAATTCCTAAAAATATTTTGTGCACGAAAAATGCATCCTATACCCCTGAAACTCAGAATATGTTAGCAGCCCAAAGAAGGCCTTAAAATGCATTTTAGGCCTACAAAAATTTAGAAAACTTTGGAGGCCCAAAAAAGGGGTTTACAGGCATCCTAGACCCCCTAAAGTCCAGAAAATGTTGTGGGACCAATAATGGTGTCAGGGAGCTCTGAAAGGGGCATTAACCTGCATCCTAGACCACTGAAATTCACAAAAATATTTTTGGCACGAAAAATGCATCCTACACCCCTGAAAGTTCAGAAAATGTTGGCAGCTCAAGAAAAGGCCTTAAAATGCATGTTAGGCCTTCAAAAATGTTGAAAACTTTGGAGGCCCAAAAAAGGGGTTTACAGGCATCCTAGACCCCCTAAGGTCCAGAAAATGTTGTTGGACCAAAATCGGTGTCAGAGAGCTCCGAATGTCCCAAAAACATGTGCAACCTGAAAGGGGCATTAACCCGCATCCTAGACCACTGAAATTCCCAAAAATATATTTGCCATGAAAAATGCATCCTACACCCCTGCAAGTTCAGAAAATGTTGGCAGCTCAAGAAAAGGCCTTAAAATGCATGTTAGGCCTTCAAAAATGTTGAAAACTTTGGAGGCACAAAATAGGGGTTTACAGGCATCCTAGACCTCCTAAAGTCCAGAAAATGTTGTTGGATCAAAAACGGTGTCAGAGAGCTCTGAATGTCCCAAAAACATGTGCAACCTGAAAGGGGCATTAACTCGCATCCCAGACCACTGAAATTCCCAAAAATATTTTTGGCACTAAAAATACATCCTACACCCCTGAAAGTTCAGAAAATGTTTGCAGCTCAAGAAAAGGCCTTAAAATGCATGTTCGGCCTTCAAAAATGTTGAAAACTTTGGAGGCCCAAAAAAGGGGTTTACAGGCATCCTAGACCCCCTAAAGTCCAGAAAATGTTGTTGGACCAGAATCGGTGTCAGAGAGCTCTGAATGTCCCAAAAACATTTGCAGCCTGAAAGGGGCATTAACCCACATCCTAGACCACTGAAATGCCCAAAAATATTTTTGCCCTGAAAAATGCATCCTACACCCCTGCAGGTTCAGAAAATGTTGGCAACTCCAAAAAAGGCCTTAAAATGCATGTTAGGCCTTCAAAAACGTTGAAAACTTTGGAGGCCCAAAAAAGGGATTTACAGGCATCCTAGACCCCCTAACGTCCAGAAAATGTTGTTGGATCAAAAACGGTGTCAGAAAGCTCTGAATGTCCCAAAAACATTTGCAGCCTGAAAGGGGCATTAACCCGCATTCTAGACTTCTGAAATTCCCAAAAATATTTTGTGCACAGAAAATTCCTACTACACCCCTGAAAATTCAGAATATGTTAGCAGCCCAAAAAAGGCATTAAAATGCATTTTAGGCCTGCAAAAAATTAGAAAACTTTGGAGGCCCAAAAAAGGGGTTTACAGGCATCCTAGACCCCCTAAAGTCCAGAAAATGTTGTTGGACCAAAAATGGTGTCAGAGAGCTCTGAATGTCCCAAAAACATTTGCAGCCTGAAAGGGGCATTAACCCGCATCCTAGACCTCTGAAATTCCCAAAAATATTTTGTGCACGAAAAATGCATCCTATACCCCTGAAACTCAGAATATGTTAGCAGCCCAAAGAAGGCCTTAAAATGCATTTTAGGTCTAAAACAATTTAGAAAAATTTGGAGGCCCAAAAAAGGCGTTTACAGGCATCCTAGACCCCCTAAAGTGCAGAAAATGTTGTTGGACCAAAAATGGTGTCAGAGAGCTCTGAATGTCCCAAAAACATCTGCAGCCTGAAAGGGGCATTAACCCGCATCCTAGACCACTGAAATTTCCCAAAATATTTTTACCATGAAAAATGCATGCTACACCCCTGAAAGTTCAGAAAACACCCAAGAAATGTTGTGAGCTCAAAAAAGGCCTTAACATGCATCTTAGGTCTGCAAAAATGTTGAAAACTTTGGAGACCCAAAAAAGGGGTTTACAGGCATCCTAGACCCCCTAAAGTCCAGAAAATGTTGGTGGATCAAAAACGGTGTCAGAGAGCTCCGAATGTCCCAAAAACATGTGCAACCTGAAAGGGGCATTAACCCGCATCCTAGACCACTGAAATTCCCAAAAATATTTTTGGCAATAAAAATGCATCCTACACCCCTGAAAGTTCAGAAAATGTTGGCAGCTCAAGAAAAGGCCTTAAAATGCATGTTAAGCCTTCAAAAATGTTGAAAACTTTGGAGGCACAAAATAGGGGTTTACAGGCATCCTAGACCTCCTAAAGTCCAGAAAATGTTGTTGGATCAAAAACGGTGTCAGAGAGCTCTGAATGTCCCAAAAACATTTGCAGCCTGAAAGGGGCATTAACCCACATCCTAGACCTCTGAAATTCCCAAAAATATTTTGTGCACGAAAAATTCATACTACACCCTTGAAAGTTCAGAATATGTTAGCAGCCCAAAAAAGGCATTAAAATGCATTTTAGGCCTGCAAAAATTTAGAAAACTTTGGATGCCCAAAAAAGGGGTTTACAGGCATCCTAGAACCCCTAAAGTCCAGAAAATGTTGTGGGACTAAAAATGGTGTCAGAGAACTCCGAATGTCCCAAAAACATGTGCAACCTGAAAGGGGTATTAACCCGCATCCTAGACCACTGAAATTCCCAAAAATATTTTGCCACTAAAAATGCATCCTACACCCCTGAACGTTCATAAAATGTTAGCAGCCCAAAAAAGGCATTAAAATGCATTTTAGGCCTGCAAAAATTTAGAAAACTTTGGAGGCCCAAAAAAGGGGTTTACAGGCATCCTAGACCCCCTAAAGACCAGAAAATGTTGGTGGATCAAAAACGGTGTCAGAGAGCTCCGAATGTCCCAAAAACATGTGCAACCTGAAAGGGGCATTAACCCACATCCTAGACCTCTGAAATTCCCAAAAATATTTTGTGCACGAAAAATTCATACTACACCCTTGAAAGTTCAGAATATGTTAGCAGCCCAAAAAAAGGCATTAAAATGCATTTTAGGCCTGCAAAAATTTAGAAAACTTTGGAGGCCCAAAAAGGGGTTTACAGGCATCCTAGACCCCCTAAAGTCCAGAAAATGTTGTTGGACCAAAAATGGTGTCAGAGAGCTCTGAATGTCCCAAAAACATTTGCAGCCACTGAAATTCCCAAAAATATTTTTGGCACGAAAAATGCATCCTACACCCCTGAAAGTTGAGAAAATGTTGGCAGCTCAAGAAAAGGCCTTAAAGCACATGTTAGGCCTTCAAAAATGTTGAAAACTTTGGAGGCCCAAAAAAGGGGTTTACAGGCATCCTAGACCCCCTAAAGTCCAGAAAATGTTGTTGGACCAATATCGGTGTCAGAGAGCTATGAATGTCCCAAAAACATTTGCAGCCTGAAAGGGGCATTAACCCGCATCCTAGACCACTGAAATTTCCCAAAATATTTTTGGCATGAAAAATGCATGCTACACCCCTGAAAGTTCAGAAAACACCCCAGAAATGTTGCCAGCTCAAAAAAGGCCTTAAAATGCATCTTAGACCTGCAAAAATGTTGAAAACTTTGAAGACCCAAAAAAGGGGTTTACAGGCATCCTAGACCCCCTAAAGTCCAGAAAATGTTGTTGGACCAAAATCGGTGTCAGAGAGCTCTGAAAGGGGCATTAACCCGCATCCTAGACCACTGAAATTCCCAAACATATTTTTGGCACGAAAAATGCATCCTACACCCCTGAAAGTTCAGAAAATGTTGGCAGCTCAAGAAAAGGCCTTAAAATGCATGTTAGGCCTTCAAAATGTTGAAAACTTTGGAGGCCCAAAAAAGGGGTTTACAGGCATCCTAGACCCCCTAAAGTCCAGAAAATGTTGTTGGACCAAAAATGGTGTCAGAGAGCTCTGAATGTCCCAAAAACATCTGCAGCCTGAAAGGGGCATTATCCCGCATCCTAGACCTCTGAAATTCCTAAAAATATTTTGTGCACGAAAAATGCATCCTATACCCCTGAAACTCAGAATATGTTAGCAGCCCAAAGAAGGCCTTAAAATGCATTTTAGGCCTACAAAAATTTAGAAAACTTTGGAGGCCCAAAAAAGGCGTTTACAGGCATCCTAGACCCCCTAAAGTCCAGAAAATGTTGTGGGACTAAAAATGGTGTCAGAGAGCTCCGAATGTCCCAAAAACATTTGCACCCTGAAAGGGGCATTAACCCACATCCTAGACCTCTGAAATTCCAAAAAATATTTTGTGCACGAAAAATTCATACTACACCCCTGAAAGTTCAGAATATGTTAGCAGCCCAAAAAAGACATTAAAATGCATTTTAGGCCTGCAAAAATTTGGAAAACTTTGGAGGCCCAAAAAAGGGGTTTACGGGCATCCTAGGCCCCCTAAAGTCCAGAAAATGTTGTGGGACCAAAAATGGTGTCAGAGAGCTCTGAATGTCCCAAAAACATTTGCAGCCTGAAAGGGGCATTAACCGGCATCCTAGACCTCTGAAATTCCCAAAAATATTTTGTGCAAGAAAAATGTATACTACCCATAAAAGTTCAGAATATGTTAGAAGCCCAAAAAATGCATTCAAATGCATTTTAGTCCTGCAAAAATTTAGAAAACTTTGGAGGCCCAAAAAAGGGGTTTACAGGCATCCTAGACCCCCTAAAGTCCAGAAAATGTTGGTGGACCAAACATGGTGTCAGAGAGCTCTGAATGTCCCAAAAACATTTGCAGCCTGAAAGGGGCATTAACCCGCATCCTAGACCTCTGAAATTCCAAAAAATATTTTGTGCACGAAAAATGTATCCTATACCCCTGAAACTCAGAATATGTTAGCAGCCCAAAGAAGGCCTTAAAATGCATTTTAGGCCTACAAAAATTTAGAAAACTTTGGAGGCCCAAAAAAGGGGTTTACAGGCATCCTAGACCCCCTAAAGTCCAGAAAATGTTGTTGGACCAAAAATGGTGTCAGAGAGCTCTGAATGTCCCAAAAACATTTGCAGCCTGAAAGGGGCATTAACCCGCATCCTAGACTTCTGAAATTCCAAAAAATATTTTGTGCACGAAAAATGTATCCTATACCCCTGAAACTCAGAATATGTTAGCAGCCCAAAGAAGGCCTTAAAATGCATTTTATGCCTACAAAAATTTAGAAAACTTTGGAGGCCCAAAAAAGGCGTTTACAGGCATCCTAGACCCCCTAAAGTCCAGAAAATGTTGTGGGACCAAAAATGGTGTCAGAGAGCTCCGAATGTCCCAAAAACATGTGCAACCTGAAAGGGGCATTAACCCGTATCCTAGACTTCTGAAATTCCAAAAAATATTTTGTGCACGAAAAATGTATCCTATACCCCTGAAACTCAGAATATGTTAGCAGCCCAAAGAAGGCCTTAAAATGCATTTTATGCCTACAAAAATTTAGAAAACTTTGGAGGCCCAAAAAAGGCGTTTACAGGCATCCTAGACCCCCTAAAGTCCAGAAAATGTTGTGGGACCAAAAATGGCGTCAGAGAGCTCTGTATGTCCCAAAAACATTTGCAGCCACTGAAATTCCCAAAAATATTTTTGGCACGAAAAATGCATCCTACACCCCTGAAAGTTGAGAAAATGTTGGCAGCTCAAGAAAAGGCCTTAAAACGCATGTTAGGCCTTCAAAAATGTTGAAAACTTTGGAGGCCCAAAAAAGGGGTTTACAGGCATTCTAGACCCCCTAAGGTCCAGAAAATCTTGTTGGACCAAAAACGGTGTCAGAGAGCTCTGAATGTCCCAAAAACATGTGCAACCTGAAAGGGGCATTAACTCGCATCCCAGACCACTGAAATTCCCAAAAATATTTTTGGCACTAAAAATACATCCTACACCCCTGAAAGTTCAGAAAATGTTTGCAGCTCAAGAAAAGGCCTTAAAATGCATGTTCGGCCTTCAAAAATGTTGAAAACTTTGGAGGCCCAAAAAAGGGGTTTACAGGCATCCTAGACCCCCTAAAGTCCAGAAAATGTTGTTGGACCAGAATCGGTGTCAGAGAGCTCTGAATGTCCCAAAAACATTTGCAGCCTGAAAGGGGCATTAACCCACATCCTAGACCACTGAAATGCCCAAAAATATTTTTGCCCTGAAAAATGCATCCTACACCCCTGCAGGTTCAGAAAATGTTGGCAACTCCAAAAAAGGCCTTAAAATGCATGTTAGGCCTTCAAAAACGTTGAAAACTTTGGAGGCCCAAAAAAGGGATTTACAGGCATCCTAGACCCCCTAACGTCCAGAAAATGTTGTTGGATCAAAAACGGTGTCAGAAAGCTCTGAATGTCCCAAAAACATTTGCAGCCTGAAAGGGGCATTAACCCGCATCCTAGACCTCTGAAATTCCCAAAAATATTTTGTGCACGAAAAATGCATCCTTTATCCCTGAAAGCTCAGAATATGTTAGCAGCCCAAAGAAGGCCTTAAAATGCATTTTAGGCATACAAAAATGTTGAAAACTTTGGAGACCCAAAAAAGGGGTTTACAGGCATCCTAGACCCCCTAAAGTCCAGAAAATGTTGTTGGACCAAAATCGGTGTCAGAGAGCTCCGAATGTCCCAAAAACATGTGCAACCTGAAAGGGGCATTAACCCGCATCCTAGACCACTGAAATTCCCAAAAATATTTTGCCACTAAAAATGCATCCTACACCCCTGAACGTTCATAAAATGTTAGCAGCCCAAAAAAGGCATTAAAATGCATTTTAGGCCTGCAAAAATTTAGAAAACTTTGGAGGCCCAAAAAAGGGGTTTACAGGCATCCTAGACCCCCTAAAGTCCAGAAAATGTTGTTGGAACAAAAATGGTGTCAGAGAGCTCTGAATGTCCCAAAAACATCTGCAGCCTGAAAGGGGCATTAACCCGCATCCTAGACCTCTGAAATTCCTAAAAATATTTTGTGCACGAAAAATGCATCCTATACCCCTGAAACTCAGAATATGTTAGTAGCCCAAAGAAGGCCTTAAAATGCATTTTAGGCCTACAAAAATTTAGAACACTTTGGAGGCCCAAAAAAGGGGTTTACAGGCATCCTAGACCCCCTAAAGTCCAGAAAATGTTGTGGGACCAAAAATGGTGTCAGGGAGCTCTGAAAGGGGCATTAACCTGCATCCTAGACCACTGAAATTCACAAAAATATTTTTGGCACGAAAAATGCATCCTACACCCCTGAAAGTTCAGAAAATGTTGGCAGCTCAAGAAAAGGCCTTAAAATGCATGTTAGGCCTTCAAAAATGTTGAAAACTTTGGAGGCCCAAAAAAGGGGTTTACAGGCATCCTAGACCCCCTAAAGTCCAGAAAATGTTGTTGGACCAAAAATGGTGTCAGAGAGCTCTGAATGTCCCAAAAACATTTGCAGCCTGAAAGGGGCATTAACCCGCATCCTAGACCTCTGAAATTCCCAAAAATATTTTGTGCACAAAAAATGTATCCTATACCCCTGAAACTCAGAATATGTTAGCAGCCCAAAGAAGGCCTTAAAATGCATTTTAGGCCTACACAAATTTAGAAAACTTTGGAGGCCCAAAAAAGGCGTTTACAGGCATCCTGGACCCCCTAAAGTCCAGAAAATGTTGTGGGACTAAAAATGGTGTCAGAGAACTCCGAATGTCCCAAAAACATGTGCAACCTGAAAGGGGTATTAACCCGCATCCTAGACCACTGAAATTCCCAAAAATATTTTGCCACTAAAAATGCATCCTACACCCCTGAACGTTCATAAAATGTTAGCAGCCCAAAAAAGGCATTAAAATGCATTTTAGGCCTGCAAAAATTTAGAAAACTTTGGAGGCCCAAAAAAGGGGTTTACAGGCATCCTAGACCCCCTAAAGACCAGAAAATGTTGGTGGATCAAAAACGGTGTCAGAGAGCTCCGAATGTCCCAAAAACATGTGCAACCTGAAAGGGGCATTAACCCACATCCTAGACCTCTGAAATTCCCAAAAATATTTTGTGCACGAAAAATTCATACTACACCCTTGAAAGTTCAGAATATGTTAGCAGCCCAAAAAAAGGCATTAAAATGCATTTTAGGCCTGCAAAAATTTAGAAAACTTTGGAGGCCCAAAAAGGGGTTTACAGGCATCCTAGACCCCCTAAAGTCCAGAAAATGTTGTTGGACCAAAAATGGTGTCAGAGAGCTCTGAATGTCCCAAAAACATTTGCAGCCACTGAAATTCCCAAAAATATTTTTGGCACGAAAAATGCATCCTACACCCCTGAAAGTTGAGAAAATGTTGGCAGCTCAAGAAAAGGCCTTAAAGCACATGTTAGGCCTTCAAAAATGTTGAAAACTTTGGAGGCCCAAAAAAGGGGTTTACAGGCATCCTAGACCCCCTAAAGTCCAGAAAATGTTGTTGGACCAATATCGGTGTCAGAGAGCTATGAATGTCCCAAAAACATTTGCAGCCTGAAAGGGGCATTAACCCGCATCCTAGACCACTGAAATTTCCCAAAATATTTTTGGCATGAAAAATGCATGCTACACCCCTGAAAGTTCAGAAAACACCCCAGAAATGTTGCCAGCTCAAAAAAGGCCTTAAAATGCATCTTAGACCTGCAAAAATGTTGAAAACTTTGAAGACCCAAAAAAGGGGTTTACAGGCATCCTAGACCCCCTAAAGTCCAGAAAATGTTGTTGGACCAAAATCGATGTCAGAGAGCTCTGAAAGGGGCATTAACCCGCATCCTAGACCACTGAAATTCCCAAACATATTTTTGGCACGAAAAATGCATCCTACACCCCTGAAAGTTCAGAAAATGTTGGCAGCTCAAGAAAAGGCCTTAAAATGCATGTTAGGCCTTCAAAATGTTGAAAACTTTGGAGGCCCAAAAAAGGGGTTTACAGGCATCCTAGACCCCCTAAAGTCCAGAAAATGTTGTTGGACCAAAAATGGTGTCAGAGAGCTCTGAATGTCCCAAAAACATCTGCAGCCTGAAAGGGGCATTAACCCGCATCCTAGACCTCTGAAATTCCTAAAAATATTTTGTGCACGAAAAATGCATCCTATACCCCTGAAACTCAGAATATGTTAGCAGCCCAAAGAAGGCCTTAAAATGCATTTTAGGCCTACAAAAATTTAGAAAACTTTGGAGGCCCAAAAAAGGGGTTTACAGGCATCCTAGACCCCCTAAAGTCCAGAAAATGTTGTGGGACCAAAAATGGTGTCAGGGAGCTCTGAAAGGGGCATTAACCTGCATCCTAGACCACTGAAATTCACAAAAATATTTTTGGCACGAAAAATACATCCTACACCCCTGAAAGTTCAGAAAATGTTGGCAGCTCAAGAAAAGGCCTTAAAATGCATGTTAGGCCTTCAAAAATGTTGAAAACTTTGGAGGCCCAAAAAAGGGGTTTACAGGCATCCTAGACCCCCTAAGGTCCAGAAAATGTTGTTGGACCAAAATCGGTGTCAGAGAGCTCCGAATGTCCCAAAAACATGTGCAACCTGAAAGGGGCATTAACCCGCATCCTAGACCACTGAAATTCCCAAAAATATATTTGCCATGAAAAATGCATCCTACACCCCTGCAAGTTCAGAAAATGTTGGCAGCTCAAGAAAAGGCCTTAAAATGCATGTTAGGCCTTCAAAAATGTTGAAAACTTTGGAGGCACAAAATAGGGGTTTACAGGCATCCTAGACCTCCTAAAGTCCAGAAAATGTTGTTGGATCAAAAACGTTGTCAGAGAGCTCTGAATGTCCCAAAAACATTTGCAGCCACTAAAATTCCCAAAAATATTTTTGGCACGAAAAATGCATCCTACACCCCTGAAAGTTGAGAAAATGTTGGCAGCTCAAGAAAAGGCCTTAAAACACATGTTAGGCCTTCAAAAATGTTGAAAACTTTGGAGGCCCAAAAAAGGGGCTTACAGGCATTCTAGACCCCCTAAGGTCCAGAAAATCTTGTTGGACCAAAAACGGTGTCAGAGAGCTCTGAATGTCCCAAAAACATGTGCAACCTGAAAGGGGCATTAACTCGCATCCCAGACCACTGAAATTCCCAAAAATATTTTTGGCACTAAAAATACATCCTACACCCCTGAAAGTTCAGAAAATGTTTGCAGCTCAAGAAAAGGCCTTAAAATGCATGTTCGGCCTTCAAAAATGTTGAAAACTTTGGAGGCCCAAAAAAGGGGTTTACAGGCATCCTAGACCCCCTAAAGTCCAGAAAATGTTGTTGGACCAGAATCGGTGTCAGAGAGCTCTGAATGTCCCAAAAACATTTGCAGCCTGAAAGGGGCATTAACCCACATCCTAGACCACTGAAATGCCCAAAAATATTTTTGCCCTGAAAAATGCATCCTACACCCCTGCAGGTTCAGAAAATGTTGGCAACTCCAAAAAAGGCCTTAAAATGCATGTTAGGCCTTCAAAAACGTTGAAAACTTTGGAGGCCCAAAAAAGGGATTTACAGGCATCCTAGACCCCCTAACGTCCAGAAAATGTTGTTGGATCAAAAACGGTGTCAGAAAGCTCTGAATGTCCCAAAAACATTTGCAGCCTGAAAGGGGCATTAACCCGCATTCTAGACTTCTGAAATTCCCAAAAATATTTTGTGCACAGAAAATTCCTACTACACCCCAGAAAATTCAGAATATGTTAGCAGCCCAAAAAAGGCATTAAAATGCATTTTAGGCCTGCAAAAAATTAGAAAACTTTGGAGGCCCAAAAAAGGGGTTTACAGGCATCCTAGACCCCCTAAAGTCCAGAAAATGTTGTGGGACCAAAAATGGCGTCAGAGAGCTCTGAATGTCCCCAAAACATTTGCAGCCTGAAAGGGGCATTAACCCGCATCCTAGACCACTGAAATTCCCAAAAATATTTTTGGCAAGAAAAATGCATCCTACACCCCTGCAAGTTCAGAAAATGTTGGTAACTCTAAAAAAGGCCTTAAAATGCATGTTAGGCCTTCAAAAATGTTGAAAACTTTGGAGGCCCAAAAAAGGGGTTTACAGGCATCCTAGACCCCCTAAAGTCCAGAAAATGTTGTTGGACCAAAAATGGTGTCAGAGAGCTCTGAATGTCCCAAAAACATTTGCAGCCTGAAAGGGGCATTAACCCGCATCCTAGACCTCTGAAATTCCCAAAAATATTTTGTGCACAAAAAATGTATCCTATACCCCTGAAACTCAGAATATGTTAGCAGCCCAAAGAAGGCCTTAAAATGCATTTTAGGCCTACAAAAATTTAGAAAACTTTGGAGGCCCAAAAAAGGCGTTTACAGGCATCCTGGACCCCCTAAAGTCCAGAAAATGTTGTGGGACTAAAAATGGTGTCAGAGAACTCCGAATGTCCCAAAAACATGTGCAACCTGAAAGGGGTATTAACCCGCATCCTAGACCACTGAAATTCCCAAAAATATTTTGCCACTAAAAATGCATCCTACACCCCTGAATGTTCATAAAATGTTAGCAGCCCAAAAAAGGCATTAAAATGCATTTTAGGCCTGCAAAAATTTAGAAAACTTTGGAGGCCCAAAAAAGGGGTTTACAGGCATCCTAGACCCCCTAAAGACCAGAAAATGTTGGTGGATCAAAAACGGTGTCAGAGAGCTCCGAATGTCCCAAAAACATGTGCAACCTGAAAGGGGCATTAACCCACATCCTAGACCTCTGAAATTCCCAAAAATATTTTGTGCACGAAAAATTCATACTACACCCTTGAAAGTTCAGAATATGTTAGCAGCCCAAAAAAAGGCATTAAAATGCATTTTAGGCCTGCAAAAATTTAGAAAACTTTGGAGGCCCAAAAAGGGGTTTACAGGCATCCTAGACCCCCTAAAGTCCAGAAAATGTTGTTGGACCAAAAATGGTGTCAGAGAGCTCTGAATGTCCCAAAAACATTTGCAGCCACTGAAATTCCCAAAAATATTTTTGGCACGAAAAATGCATCCTACACCCCTGAAAGTTGAGAAAATGTTGGCAGCTCAAGAAAAGGCCTTAAAGCACATGTTAGGCCTTCAAAAATGTTGAAAACTTTGGAGGCCCAAAAAAGGGGTTTACAGGCATCCTAGACCCCCTAAAGTCCAGAAAATGTTGTTGGACCAATATCGGTGTCAGAGAGCTATGAATGTCCCAAAAACATTTGCAGCCTGAAAGGGGCATTAACCCGCATCCTAGACCACTGAAATTTCCCAAAATATTTTTGGCATGAAAAATGCATGCTACACCCCTGAAAGTTCAGAAAACACCCCAGAAATGTTGCCAGCTCAAAAAAGGCCTTAAAATGCATCTTAGACCTGCAAAAATGTTGAAAACTTTGAAGACCCAAAAAAGGGGTTTACAGGCATCCTAGACCCCCTAAAGTCCAGAAAATGTTGTTGGACCAAAATCGGTGTCAGAGAGCTCTGAAAGGGGCATTAACCCGCATCCTAGACCACTGAAATTCCCAAACATATTTTTGGCACGAAAAATGCATCCTACACCCCTGAAAGTTCAGAAAATGTTGGCAGCTCAAGAAAAGGCCTTAAAATGCATGTTAGGCCTTCAAAATGTTGAAAACTTTGGAGGCCCAAAAAAGGGGTTTACAGGCATCCTAGACCCCCTAAAGTCCAGAAAATGTTGTTGGACCAAAAATGGTGTCAGAGAGCTCTGAATGTCCCAAAAACATCTGCAGCCTGAAAGGGGCATTAACCCGCATCCTAGACCTCTGAAATTCCTAAAAATATTTTGTGCACGAAAAATGCATCCTATACCCCTGAAACTCAGAATATGTTAGCAGCCCAAAGAAGGCCTTAAAATGCATTTTAGGCCTACAAAAATTTAGAAAACTTTGGAGGCCCAAAAAAGGGGTTTACAGGCATCCTAGACCCCCTAAAGTCCAGAAAATGTTGTGGGACCAAAAATGGTGTCAGGGAGCTCTGAAAGGGGCATTAACCTGCATCCTAGACCACTGAAATTCACAAAAATATTTTTGGCACGAAAAATGCATCCTACACCCCTGAAAGTTCAGAAAATGTTGGCAGCTCAAGAAAAGGCCTTAAAATGCATGTTAGGCCTTCAAAAATGTTGAAAACTTTGGAGGCCCAAAAAAGAGGTTTACAGGCATCCTAGACCCCCTAAGGTCCAGAAAATGTTGTTGGACCAAAATCGGTGTCAGAGAGCTCCGAATGTCCCAAAAACATGTGCAACCTGAAAGGGGCATTAATCCGCATCCTAGACCACTGAAATTCCCAAAAATATATTTGCCATGAAAAATGCATCCTACACCCCTGCAAGTTCAGAAAATGTTGGCAGCTCAAGAAAAGGCCTTAAAATGCATGTTAGGCCTTCAAAAATGTTGAAAACTTTGGAGGCACAAAATAGGGGTTTACAGGCATCCTAGACCTCCTAAAGTCCAGAAAATGTTGTTGGATCAAAAACGGTGTCAGAGAGCTCTGAATGTCCCAAAAACATTTGCAGCCACTAAAATTCCCAAAAATATTTTTGGCACGAAAAATGCATCCTACACCCCTGAAAGTTGAGAAAATGTTGGCAGCTCAAGAAAAGGCCTTAAAACACATGTTAGGCCTTCAAAAATGTTGAAAACTTTGGAGGCCCAAAAAAGGGGTTTACAGGCATTCTAGACCCCCTAAAGTCCAGAAAATGTTGTTGGACCAAAAATGGTGTCAGAGAGCTCTGAATGTCCCAAAAACATCTGCAGCCTGAAAGGGGCATTAACCCGCATCCTAGACCTCTGAAATTCCTAAAAATATTTTGTGCACGAAAAATGCATCCTATACCCCTGAAACTCAGAATATGTTAGCAGCCCAAAGAAGGCCTTAAAATGCATTTTAGGCCTACAAAAATTTAAAAAACTTTGGAGGCCCAAAAAAGGGGTTTACAGGCATCCTAGACCCCCTAAAGTCCAGAAAATGTTGTGGGACCAAAAATGGTGTCAGGGAGCTCTGAAAGGGGCATTAACCTGCATCCTAGACCACTGAAATTCACAAAAATATTTTTGGCACGAAAAATGCATCCTACACCCCTGAAAGTTCAGAAAATGTTGGCAGCTCAAGAAAAGGCCTTAAAATGCATGTTAGGCCTTCAAAAATGTTGAAAACTTTGGAGGCCCAAAAAAGAGGTTTACAGGCATCCTAGACCCCCTAAGGTCCAGAAAATGTTGTTGGACCAAAATCGGTGTCAGAGAGCTCCGAATGTCCCAAAAACATGTGCAACCTGAAAGGGGCATTAATCCGCATCCTAGACCACTGAAATTCCCAAAAATATATTTGCCATGAAAAATGCATCCTACACCCCTGCAAGTTCAGAAAATGTTGGCAGCTCAAGAAAAGGCCTTAAAATGCATGTTAGGCCTTCAAAAATGTTGAAAACTTTGGAGGCACAAAATAGGGGTTTACAGGCATCCTAGACCTCCTAAAGTCCAGAAAATGTTGTTGGATCAAAAACGGTGTCAGAGAGCTCTGAATGTCCCAAAAACATTTGCAGCCACTAAAATTCCCAAAAATATTTTTGGCACGAAAAATGCATCCTACACCCCTGAAAGTTGAGAAAATGTTGGCAGCTCAAGAAAAGGCCTTAAAACACATGTTAGGCCTTCAAAAATGTTGAAAACTTTGGAGGCCCAAAAAAGGGGTTTACAGGCATTCTAGACCCCCTAAGGTCCAGAAAATCTTGTTGGACCAAAAACGGTGTCAGAGAGCTCTGAATGTCCCAAAAACATGTGCAACCTGAAAGGGGCATTAACTCGCATCCCAGACCACTGAAATTCCCAAAAATATTTTTGGCACTAAAAATACATCCTACACCCCTGAAAGTTCAGAAAATGTTTGCAGCTCAAGAAAAGGCCTTAAAATGCATGTTCGGCCTTCAAAAATGTTGAAAACTTTGGAGGCCCAAAAAAGGGGTTTACAGGCATCCTAGACCCCCTAAAGTCCAGAAAATGTTGTTGGACCAGAATCGGTGTCAGAGAGCTCTGAATGTCCCAAAAACATTTGCAGCCTGAAAGGGGCATTAACCCACATCCTAGACCACTGAAATGCCCAAAAATATTTTTGCCCTGAAAAATGCATCCGACACCCCTGCAGGTTCAGAAAATGTTGGCAACTCCAAAAAAGGCCTTAAAATGCATGTTAGGCCTTCAAAAACGTTGAAAACTTTGGAGGCCCAAAAAAGGGATTTACAGGCATCCTAGACCCCCTAACGTCCAGAAAATGTTGTTGGATCAAAAACGGTGTCAGAAAGCTCTGAATGTCCCAAAAACATTTGCAGCCTGAAAGGGGCATTAACCCGCATTCTAGACTTCTGAAATTCCCAAAAATATTTTGTGCACAGAAAATTCCTACTACACCCCTGAAAATTCAGAATATGTTAGCAGCCCAAAAAAGGCATTAAAATGCATTTTAGGCCTGCAAAAAATTAGAAAACTTTGGAGGCCCAAAAAAGGGGTTTACAGGCATCCTAGACCCCCTAAAGTCCAGAAAATGTTGTTGGACCAAAAATGGTGTCAGAGAGCTCTGAATGTCCCAAAAACATTTGCAGCCTGAAAGGGGCATTAACCCGCATCCTAGACCTCTGAAATTCCCAAAAATATTTTGTGCGCGAAAAATGCATCCTATACCCCTGAAACTCAGAATATGTTAGCAGCCCAAAGAAGGCCTTAAAATGCATTTTAGGTCTAAAACAATTTAGAAAAATTTGGAGGCCCAAAAAAGGCGTTTACAGGCATCCTAGACCCCCTAAAGTCCAGAAAATGTTGTTGGACCAAAAATGGTGTCAGAGAGCTCTGAATGTCCCAAAAACATCTGCAGCCTGAAAGGGGCATTAACCCGCATCCTAGACCACTGAAATTTCCCAAAATATTTTTACCATGAAAAATGCATGCTACACCCCTGAAAGTTCAGAAAACACCCAAGAAATGTTGTGAGCTCAAAAAAGGCCTTAACATGCATCTTAGGTCTGCAAAAATGTTGAAAACTTTGGAGACCCAAAAAAGGGGTTTACAGGCATCCTAGACCCCCTAAAGTCCAGAAAATGTTGGTGGATCAAAAACTGTGTCAGAGAGCTCCGAATGTCCCAAAAACATGTGCAACCTGAAAGGGGCATTAACCCGCATCCTAGACCACTGAAATTCCCAAAAATATTTTTGGCAATAAAAATGCATCCTACACCCCTGAAAGTTCAGAAAATGTTGGCAGCTCAAGAAAAGGCCTTAAAATGCATGTTAGGCCTTCAAAAATGTTGAAAACTTTGGAGGCACAAAATAGGGGTTTACAGGCATCCTAGACCTCCTAAAGTCCAGAAAATGTTGTTGGATCAAAAACGGTGTCAGAGAGCTCTGAATGTCCCAAAAACATTTGCAGCCTGAAAGGGGCATTAACCCACATCCTAGACCTCTGAAATTCCCAAAAATATTTTGTGCACGAAAAATTCATACTACACCCTTGAAAGTTCAGAATATGTTAGCAGCCCAAAAAAGGCATTAAAATGCATTTTAGGCCTGCAAAAATTTAGAAAACTTTGGATGCCCAAAAAAGGGGTTTACAGGCATCCTAGAACCCCTAAAGTCCAGAAAATGTTGTGGGACTAAAAATGGTGTCAGAGAACTCCGAATGTCCCAAAAACATGTGCAACCTGAAAGGGGTATTAACCCACATCCTAGACCACTGAAATTCCCAAAAATATTTTGCCACTAAAAATGCATCCTACACCCCTGAACGTTCATAAAATGTTAGCAGCCCAAAAAAGGCATTAAAATGCATTTTAGGCCTGCAAAAATTTAGAAAACTTTGGAGGCCCAAAAAAGGGGTTTACAGGCATCCTAGACCCCCTAAAGACCAGAAAATGTTGGTGGATCAAAAACGGTGTCAGAGAGCTCCGAATGTCCCAAAAACATGTGCAACCTGAAAGGGGCATTAACCCACATCCTAGACCTCTGAAATTCCCAAAAATATTTTGTGCACGAAAAATTCATACTACACCCTTGAAAGTTCAGAATATGTTAGCAGCCCAAAAAAAGGCATTAAAATGCATTTTAGGCCTGCAAAAATTTAGAAAACTTTGGAGGCCCAAAAAGGGGTTTACAGGCATCCTAGACCCCCTAAAGTCCAGAAAATGTTGTTGGACCAAAAATGGTGTCAGAGAGCTCTGAATGTCCCAAAAACATTTGCAGCCACTGAAATTCCCAAAAATATTTTTGGCACGAAAAATGCATCCTACACCCCTGAAAGTTGAGAAAATGTTGGCAGCTCAAGAAAAGGCCTTAAAGCACATGTTAGGCCTTCAAAAATGTTGAAAACTTTGGAGGCCCAAAAAAGGGGTTTACAGGCATCCTAGACCCCCTAAAGTCCAGAAAATGTTGTTGGACCAATATCGGTGTCAGAGAGCTATGAATGTCCCAAAAACATTTGCAGCCTGAAAGGGGCATTAACCCGCATCCTAGACCACTGAAATTTCCCAAAATATTTTTGGCATGAAAAATGCATGCTACACCCCTGAAAGTTCAGAAAACACCCCAGAAATGTTGCCAGCTCAAAAAAGGCCTTAAAATGCATCTTAGACCTGCAAAAATGTTGAAAACTTTTTAGACCCAAAAAAGGGGTTTACAGGCATCCTAGACCCCCTAAAGTCCAGAAAATGTTGTTGGACCAAAATCGGTGTCAGAGAGCTCTGAAAGGGGCATTAACCCGCATCCTAGACCACTGAAATTCCCAAACATATTTTTGGCACGAAAAATGCATCCTACACCCCTGAAAGTTCAGAAAATGTTGGCAGCTCAAGAAAAGGCCTTAAAATGCATGTTAGGCCTTCAAAATGTTGAAAACTTTGGAGGCCCAAAAAAGGGGTTTACAGGCATCCTAGACCCCCTAAAGTCCAGAAAATGTTGTTGGACCAAAAATGGTGTCAGAGAGCTCTGAATGTCCCAAAAACATCTGCAGCCTGAAAGGGGCATTAACCCGCATCCTAGACCTCTGAAATTCCTAAAAATATTTTGTGCACGAAAAATGCATCCTATACCCCTGAAACTCAGAATATGTTAGCAGCCCAAAGAAGGCCTTAAAATGCATTTTAGGCCTACAAAAATTTAGAAAACTTTGGAGGCCCAAAAAAGGCGTTTACAGGCATCCTAGACCCCCTAAAGTCCAGAAAATGTTGTGGGACTAAAAATGGTGTCAGAGAGCTCCGAATGTCCCAAAAACATTTGCAGCCTGAAAGGGGCATTAACCCACATCCTAGACCTCTGAAATTCCAAAAAATATTTTGTGCACGAAAAATTCATACTACACCCCTGAAAGTTCAGAATATGTTAGCAGCCCAAAAAAGACATTAAAATGCATTTTAGGCCTGCAAAAATTTAGAAAACTTTGGAGGCCCAAAAAAGGGGTTTACAGGCATCCTAGACCCCCTAAAGTCCAGAAAATGTTGGTGGACCAAAAATGGTGTCAGAGAGCTCTGAATGTCCCAAAAACATTTGCAGCCTGAAAGGGGCATTAACCCGCATCCTAGACCTCTGAAATTCCAAAAAATATTTTGTGCACGAAAAATGTATCCTATACCCCTGAAACTCAGAATATGTTAGCAGCCCAAAGAAGGCCTTAAAATGCATTTTAGGCCTACAAAAATTTAGAAAACTTTGGAGGCCCAAAAAAGGGGTTTACAGGCATCCTAGACCCCCTAAAGTCCAGAAAATGTTGTTGGACCAAAAATGGTGTCAGAGAGCTCTGAATGTCCCAAAAACATTTGTAGCCTGAAAGGGGCATTAACCCGCATCCTAGACTTCTGAAATTCCAAAAAATATTTTGTGCACGAAAAATGTATCCTATACCCCTGAAACTGAGAATATGTTAGCAGCCCAAAGAAGGCCTTAAAATGCATTTTATGCCTACAAAAATTTAGAAAACTTTGGAGGCCCAAAAAAGGCGTTTACAGGCATCCTAGACCCCCTAAAGTCCAGAAAATGTTGTGGGACCAAAAATGGTGTCAGAGAGCTCCGAATGTCCCAAAAACATGTGCAACCTGAAAGGGGCATTAACCCGCATCCTAGACTTCTGAAATTCCAAAAAATATTTTGTGCACGAAAAATGTATCCTATACCCCTGAAACTCAGAATATGTTAGCAGCCCAAAGAAGGCCTTAAAATGCATTTTAGGCCTGCAAAAATTTAGAAAACTTTGGATGCCCAAAAAAGGGGTTTACAGGCATCCTAGAACCCCTAAAGTCCAGAAAATGTTGTGGGACTAAAAATGGTGTCAGAGAACTCCGAATGTCCCAAAAACATGTGCAACCTGAAAGGGGTATTAACCCGCATCCTAGACCACTGAAATTCCCAAAAATATTTTGCCACTAAAAATGCATCCTACACCCCTGAACGTTCATAAAATGTTAGCAGCCCAAAAAAGGCATTAAAATGCATTTTAGGCCTGCAAAAATTTAGAAAACTTTGGAGGCCCAAAAAAGGGGTTTACAGGCATCCTAGACCCCCTAAAGACCAGAAAATGTTGGTGGATCAAAAACGGTGTCAGAGAGCTCCGAATGTCCCAAAAACATGTGCAACCTGAAAGGGGCATTAACCCACATCCTAGACCTCTGAAATTCCCAAAAATATTTTGTGCACGAAAAATTCATACTACACCCTTGAAAGTTCAGAATATGTTAGCAGCCCAAAAAAAGGCATTAAAATGCATTTTAGGCCTGCAAAAATTTAGAAAACTTTGGAGGCCCAAAAAGGGGTTTACAGGCATCCTAGACCCCCTAAAGTCCAGAAAATGTTGTTGGACCAAAAATGGTGTCAGAGAGCTCTGAATGTCCCAAAAACATTTGCAGCCACTGAAATTCCCAAAAATATTTTTGGCACGAAAAATGCATCCTACACCCCTGAAAGTTGAGAAAATGTTGGCAGCTCAAGAAAAGGCCTTAAAGCACATGTTAGGCCTTCAAAAATGTTGAAAACTTTGGAGGCCCAAAAAAGGGGTTTACAGGCATCCTAGACCCCCTAAAGTCCAGAAAATGTTGTTGGACCAATATCGGTGTCAGAGAGCTATGAATGTCCCAAAAACATTTGCAGCCTGAAAGGGGCATTAACCCGCATCCTAGACCACTGAAATTTCCCAAAATATTTTTGGCATGAAAAATGCATGCTACACCCCTGAAAGTTCAGAAAACACCCCAGAAATGTTGCCAGCTCAAAAAAGGCCTTACAATGCATCTTAGACCTGCAAAAATGTTGAAAACTTTGAAGACCCAAAAAAGGGGTTTACAGGCATCCTAGACCCCCTAAAGTCCAGAAAATGTTGTTGGACCAAAATCGGTGTCAGAGAGCTCTGAAAGGGGCATTAACCCGCATCCTAGACCACTGAAATTCCCAAACATATTTTTGGCACGAAAAATGCATCCTACACCCCTGAAAGTTCAGAAAATGTTGGCAGCTCAAGAAAAGGCCTTAAAATGCATGTTAGGCCTTCAAAATGTTGAAAACTTTGGAGGCCCAAAAAAGGGGTTTACAGGCATCCTAGACCCCCTAAAGTCCAGAAAATGTTGTTGGACCAAAAATGGTGTCAGAGAGCTCTGAATGTCCCAAAAACATCTGCAGCCTGAAAGGGGCATTAACCCGCATCCTAGACCTCTGAAATTCCTAAAAATATTTTGTGCACGAAAAATGCATCCTATACCCCTGAAACTCAGAATATGTTAGCAGCCCAAAGAAGGCCTTAAAATGCATTTTAGGCCTACAAAAATTTAGAAAACTTTGGAGGCCCAAAAAAGGCGTTTACAGGCATCCTAGACCCCCTAAAGTCCAGAAAATGTTGTGGGACTAAAAATGGTGTCAGAGAGCTCCGAATGTCCCAAAAACATTTGCAGCCTGAAAGGGGCATTAACCCACATCCTAGACCTCTGAAATTCCAAAAAATATTTTGTGCACGAAAAATTCATACTACACCCCTGAAAGTTCAGAATATGTTAGCAGCCCAAAAAAGACATTAAAATGCATTTTAGGCCTGCAAAAATTTGGAAAACTTTGGAGGCCCAAAAAAGGGGTTTACGGGCATCCTAGGCCCCCTAAAGTCCAGAAAATGTTGTGGGACCAAAAATGGTGTCAGAGAGCTCTGAATGTCCCAAAAACATTTGCAGCCTGAAAGGGGCATTAACCGGCATCCTAGACCTCTGAAATTCCCAAAAATATTTTGTGCAAGAAAAATGTATACTACCCATAAAAGTTCAGAATATGTTAGAAGCCCAAAAAATGCATTCAAATGCATTTTAGGCCTGCAAAAATTTAGAAAACTTTGGAGGCCCAAAAAAGAGGTTTACAGGCATCCTAGACCCCCTAAAGTCCAGAAAATGTTGGTGGACCAAAAATGGTGTCAGAGAGCTCTGAATGTCCCAAAAACATTTGCAGCCTGAAAGGGGCATTAACCCGCATCCTAGACCTCTGAAATTCCAAAAAATATTTTGTGCACGAAAAATGTATCCTATACCCCTGAAACTCAGAATATGTTAGCAGCCCAAAGAAGGCCTTAAAATGCATTTTAGGCCTACAAAAATTTAGAAAACTTTGGAGGCCCAAAAAAGGGGTTTACAGGCATCCTAGACCCCCTAAAGTCCAGAAAATGTTGTTGGACCAAAAATGGTGTCAGAGAGCTCTGAATGTCCCAAAAACATTTGCAGCCTGAAAGGGGCATTAACCCGCATCCTAGACTTCTGAAATTCCAAAAAATATTTTGTGCACGAAAAATGTATCCTATACCCCTGAAACTCAGAATATGTTAGCAGCCCAAAGAAGGCCTTAAAATGCATTTTATGCCTACAAAAATTTAGAAAACTTTGGAGGCCCAAAAAAGGCGTTTACAGGCATCCTAGACCCCCTAAAGTCCAGAAAATGTTGTGGGACCAAAAATGGTGTCAGAGAGCTCCGAATGTCCCAAAAACATGTGCAACCTGAAAGGGGCATTAACCCGCATCCTAGACTTCTGAAATTCCAAAAAATATTTTGTGCACGAAAAATGTATCCTATACCCCTGAAACTCAGAATATGTTAGCAGCCCAAAGAAGGCCTTAAAATGCATTTTATGCCTACAAAAATTTAGAAAACTTTGGAGGCCCAAAAAAGGCGTTTACAGGCATCCTAGACCCCCTAAAGTCCAGAAAATGTTGTGGGACCAAAAATGGCGTCCGAGAGCTCTGTATGTCCCAAAAACATTTGCAGCCACTGCAATTCCCAAAAATATTTTTGGCACGAAAAATGCATCCTACACCCCTGAAAGTTGAGAAAATGTTGGCAGCTCAAGTAAAGGCCTTAAAATGCATGTTAGGCCTTACCCCCTAAAGTCCAAAAAATGTTGTTGGATCAAAATCAGTGTCAGAGAGCTCTGATTGTCCCCAAAACATTTGCAGCCTGAAAGGGGCATTAACCCGCATCCTAGACCACTGAAATTCCCAAAAATATTTTTGGCATGAAAAATGCATCCTACACCCCTGCAAGTTCAGAAAATGTTGGCAACTCTAAAAAAGGCCTTAAAATGCATGTTAGGCCTTCAAAAATGTTGAAAACTTTGGAGACCCAAAAAAGGGATTTACAGGCATCCTAGACCCCCTAAAGTCCAAAAAATGTTGTTGGATCAAAATCAGTGTCAGAGAGCTCTGATTGTCCCCAAAACATTTGCAGCCTGAAAGGGGCATTAACCCGCATCCTAGACCACTGAAATTCCCAAAAATATTTTTGGCATGAAAAATGCATCCTACACCCCTGCAAGTTCAGAAAATGTTGGCAACTCTAAAAAAGGCCTTAAAATGCATGTTAGGCCTTCAAAAATGTTGAAAACTTTGGAGACCCAAAAAAGGGATTTACAGGCATCCTAGACCCCCTAAAGTCCAGAAAATGTTGTGGGACCAAAAATGGTGTCAGAGAGCTCTGAATGTCCCAAAAACATTTGCAGCCACTGAAATTCCCAAAAATATTTTTGGCACGAAAAATGCATCCTACACCCCTGAAAGTTGAGAAAATGTTGGCAGCTCAAGAAAAGGCCTTAAAACGCATGTTAGGCCTTCAAAAATGTTGAAAACTTTGGAGGCCCAAAAAAGGGGTTTACAGGCATTCTAGACCCCCTAAGGTCCAGAAAATCTTGTTGGACCAAAAACGGTGTCAGAGAGCTCTGAATGTCCCAAAAACATGTGCAACCTGAAAGGGGCATTAACTCGCATCCCAGACCACTGAAATTCCCAAAAATATTTTTGGCACTAAAAATACATCCTACACCCCTGAAAGTTCAGAAAATGTTTGCAGCTCAAGAAAAGGCCTTAAAATGCATGTTCGGCCTTCAAAAATGTTGAAAACTTTGGAGGCCCAAAAAAGGGGGTTACAGGCATCCTAGACCCCCTAAAGTCCAGAAAATGTTGTTGGACCAGAATCGGTGTCAGAGAGCTCTGAATGTCCCAAAAACATTTGCAGCCTGAAAGGGGCATTAACCCACATCCTAGACCACTGAAATGCCCAAAAATATTTTTGCCCTGAAAAATGCATCCTACACCCCTGCAGGTTCAGAAAATGTTGGCAACTCCAAAAAAGGCCTTAAAATGCATGTTAGGCCTTCAAAAACGTTGAAAACTTTGGAGGCCCAAAAAAGGGATTTACAGGCATCCTAGACCCCCTAACGTCCAGAAAATGTTGTTGGATCAAAAACGGTGTCAGAAAGCTCTGAATGTCCCAAAAACATTTGCAGCCTGAAAGGGGCATTAACCCGCATTCTAGACCTCTGAAATTCCCAAAAATATTTTGTGCACAGAAAATTCATACTACACCCCTGAAAATTCAGAATATGTTAGCAGCCCAAAAAAGGCATTAAAATGCATTTTAGGCCTACAAAAATTTAGAAAACTTTGGAGGCCCAAAAAAGGGGTTTACAGGCATCCTAGACCCCCTAAAGTCCAGAAAATGTTGTTGGACCAAAATCGGTGTCAGAGAGCTCTGAAAGGGGCATTAACCCGCATCCTAGACCACTGAAATTCCCAAACATATTTTTGGCACGAAAAATGCATCCTACACCCCTGAAAGTTCAGAAAATGTTGGCAGCTCAAGAAAAGGCCTTAAAATGCATGTTAGGCCTTCAAAATGTTGAAAACTTTGGAGGCCCAAAAAAGGGGTTTACAGGCATCCTAGACCCCCTAAAGTCCAGAAAATGTTGTTGGACCAAAAATGGTGTCAGAGAGCTCTGAATGTCCCAAAAACATCTGCAGCCTGAAAGGGGCATTAACCCGCATCCTAGACCTCTGAAATTCCTAAAAATATTTTGTGCACGAAAAATGCATCCTATACCCCTGAAACTCAGAATATGTTAGCAGCCCAAAGAAGGCCTTAAAATGCATTTTAGGCCTACAAAAATTTAGAAAACTTTGGAGGCCCAAAAAAGGGGTTTACAGGCATCCTAGACCCCCTAAAGTCCAGAAAATGTTGTGGGACCAATAATGGTGTCAGGGAGCTCTGAAAGGGGCATTAACCTGCATCCTAGACCACTGAAATTCACAAAAATATTTTTGGCACGAAAAATGCATCCTACACCCCTGAAAGTTCAGAAAATGTTGGCAGCTCAAGAAAAGGCCTTAAAATGCATGTTAGGCCTTCAAAAATGTTGAAAACTTTGGAGGCCCAAAAAAGGGGTTTACAGGCATCCTAGACCCCCTAAGGTCCAGAAAATGTTGTTGGACCAAAATCGGTGTCAGAGAGCTCCGAATGTCCCAAAAACATGTGCAACCTGAAAGGGGCATTAACCCGCATCCTAGACCACTGAAATTCCCAAAAATATATTTGCCATGAAAAATGCATCCTACACCCCTGCAAGTTCAGAAAATGTTGGCAGCTCAAGAAAAGGCCTTAAAATGCATGTTAGGCCTTCAAAAATGTTGAAAACTTTGGAGGCACAAAATAGGGGTTTACAGGCATCCTAGACCTCCTAAAGTCCAGAAAATGTTGTTGGATCAAAAACGGTGTCAGAGAGCTCTGAATGTCCCAAAAACATGTGCAACCTGAAAGGGGCATTAACTCGCATCCCAGACCACTGAAATTCCCAAAAATATTTTTGGCACTAAAAATACATCCTACACCCCTGAAAGTTCAGAAAATGTTTGCAGCTCAAGAAAAGGCCTTAAAATGCATGTTCGGCCTTCAAAAATGTTGAAAACTTTGGAGGCCCAAAAAAGGGGTTTACAGGCATCCTAGACCCCCTAAAGTCCAGAAAATGTTGTTGGACCAGAATCGGTGTCAGAGAGCTCTGAATGTCCCAAAAACATTTGCAGCCTGAAAGGGGCATTAACCCACATCCTAGACCACTGAAATGCCCAAAAATATTTTTGCCCTGAAAAATGCATCCTACACCCCTGCAGGTTCAGAAAATGTTGGCAACTCCAAAAAAGGCCTTAAAATGCATGTTAGGCCTTCAAAAACGTTGAAAACTTTGGAGGCCCAAAAAAGGGATTTACAGGCATCCTAGACCCCCTAACGTCCAGAAAATGTTGTTGGATCAAAAACGGTGTCAGAAAGCTCTGAATGTCCCAAAAACATTTGCAGCCTGAAAGGGGCATTAACCCGCATTCTAGACTTCTGAAATTCCCAAAAATATTTTGTGCACAGAAAATTCCTACTACACCCCTGAAAATTCAGAATATGTTAGCAGCCCAAAAAAGGCATTAAAATGCATTTTAGGCCTGCAAAAAATTAGAAAACTTTGGAGGCCCAAAAAAGGGGTTTACAGGCATCCTAGACCCCCTAAAGTCCAGAAAATGTTGTTGGACCAAAAATGGTGTCAGAGAGCTCTGAATGTCCCAAAAACATTTGCAGCCTGAAAGGGGCATTAACCCGCATCCTAGACCTCTGAAATTCCCAAAAATATTTTGTGCACGAAAAATGCATCCTATACCCCTGAAACTCAGAATATGTTAGCAGCCCAAAGAAGGCCTTAAAATGCATTTTAGGTCTAAAACAATTTAGAAAAATTTGGAGGCCCAAAAAAGGCGTTTACAGGCATCCTAGACCCCCTAAAGTGCAGAAAATGTTGTTGGACCAAAAATGGTGTCAGAGAGCTCTGAATGTCCCAAAAACATCTGCAGCCTGAAAGGGGCATTAACCCGCATCCTAGACCACTGAAATTTCCCAAAATATTTTTACCATGAAAAATGCATGCTACACCCCTGAAAGTTCAGAAAACACCCAAGAAATGTTGTGAGCTCAAAAAAGGCCTTAACATGCATCTTAGGTCTGCAAAAATGTTGAAAACTTTGGAGACCCAAAAAAGGGGTTTACAGGCATCCTAGACCCCCTAAAGTCCAGAAAATGTTGGTGGATCAAAAACGGTGTCAGAGAGCTCCGAATGTCCCAAAAACATGTGCAACCTGAAAGGGGCATTAACCCGCATCCTAGACCACTGAAATTCCCAAAAATATTTTTGGCAATAAAAATGCATCCTACACCCCTGAAAGTTCAGAAAATGTTGGCAGCTCAAGAAAAGGCCTTAAAATGCATGTTAAGCCTTCAAAAATGTTGAAAACTTTGGAGGCACAAAATAGGGGTTTACAGGCATCCTAGACCTCCTAAAGTCCAGAAAATGTTGTTGGATCAAAAACGGTGTCAGAGAGCTCTGAATGTCCCAAAAACATTTGCAGCCTGAAAGGGGCATTAACCCACATCCTAGACCTCTGAAATTCCCAAAAATATTTTGTGCACGAAAAATTCATACTACACCCTTGAAAGTTCAGAATATGTTAGCAGCCCAAAAAAGGCATTAAAATGCATTTTAGGCCTGCAAAAATTTAGAAAACTTTGGATGCCCAAAAAAGGGGTTTACAGGCATCCTAGAACCCCTAAAGTCCAGAAAATGTTGTGGGACTAAAAATGGTGTCAGAGAACTCCGAATGTCCCAAAAACATGTGCAACCTGAAAGGGGTATTAACCCGCATCCTAGACCACTGAAATTCCCAAAAATATTTTGCCACTAAAAATGCATCCTACACCCCTGAACGTTCATAAAATGTTAGCAGCCCAAAAAAGGCATTAAAATGCATTTTAGGCCTGCAAAAATTTAGAAAACTTTGGAGGCCCAAAAAAGGGGTTTACAGGCATCCTAGACCCCCTAAAGACCAGAAAATGTTGGTGGATCAAAAACGGTGTCAGAGAGCTCCGAATGTCCCAAAAACATGTGCAACCTGAAAGGGGCATTAACCCACATCCTAGACCTCTGAAATTCCCAAAAATATTTTGTGCACGAAAAATTCATACTACACCCTTGAAAGTTCAGAATATGTTAGCAGCCCAAAAAAAGGCATTAAAATGCATTTTAGGCCTGCAAAAATTTAGAAAACTTTGGAGGCCCAAAAAGGGGTTTACAGGCATCCTAGACCCCCTAAAGTCCAGAAAATGTTGTTGGACCAAAAATGGTGTCAGAGAGCTCTGAATGTCCCAAAAACATTTGCAGCCACTGAAATTCCCAAAAATATTTTTGGCACGAAAAATGCATCCTACACCCCTGAAAGTTGAGAAAATGTTGGCAGCTCAAGAAAAGGCCTTAAAGCACATGTTAGGCCTTCAAAAATGTTGAAAACTTTGGAGGCCCAAAAAAGGGGTTTACAGGCATCCTAGACCCCCTAAAGTCCAGAAAATGTTGTTGGACCAATATCGGTGTCAGAGAGCTATGAATGTCCCAAAAACATTTGCAGCCTGAAAGGGGCATTAACCCGCATCCTAGACCACTGAAATTTCCCAAAATATTTTTGGCATGAAAAATGCATGCTACACCCCTGAAAGTTCAGAAAACACCCCAGAAATGTTGCCAGCTCAAAAAAGGCCTTAAAATGCATCTTAGACCTGCAAAAATGTTGAAAACTTTGAAGACCCAAAAAAGGGGTTTACAGGCATCCTAGACCCCCTAAAGTCCAGAAAATGTTGTTGGACCAAAATCGGTGTCAGAGAGCTCTGAAAGGGGCATTAACCCGCATCCTAGACCACTGAAATTCCCAAACATATTTTTGGCACGAAAAATGCATCCTACACCCCTGAAAGTTCAGAAAATGTTGGCAGCTCAAGAAAAGGCCTTAAAATGCATGTTAGGCCTTCAAAATGTTGAAAACTTTGGAGGCCCAAAAAAGGGGTTTACAGGCATCCTAGACCCCCTAAAGTCCAGAAAATGTTGTTGGACCAAAAATGGTGTCAGAGAGCTCTGAATGTCCCAAAAACATCTGCAGCCTGAAAGGGGCATTATCCCGCATCCTAGACCTCTGAAATTCCTAAAAATATTTTGTGCACGAAAAATGCATCCTATACCCCTGAAACTCAGAATATGTTAGCAGCCCAAAGAAGGCCTTAAAATGCATTTTAGGCCTACAAAAATTTAGAAAACTTTGGAGGCCCAAAAAAGGCGTTTACAGGCATCCTAGACCCCCTAAAGTCCAGAAAATGTTGTGGGACTAAAAATGGTGTCAGAGAGCTCCGAATGTCCCAAAAACATTTGCACCCTGAAAGGGGCATTAACCCACATCCTAGACCTCTGAAATTCCAAAAAATATTTTGTGCACGAAAAATTCATACTACACCCCTGAAAGTTCAGAATATGTTAGCAGCCCAAAAAAGACATTAAAATGCATTTTAGGCCTGCAAAAATTTGGAAAACTTTGGAGGCCCAAAAAAGGGGTTTACGGGCATCCTAGGCCCCCTAAAGTCCAGAAAATGTTGTGGGACCAAAAATGGTGTCAGAGAGCTCTGAATGTCCCAAAAACATTTGCAGCCTGAAAGGGGCATTAACCGGCATCCTAGACCTCTGAAATTCCCAAAAATATTTTGTGCAAGAAAAATGTATACTACCCATAAAAGTTCAGAATATGTTAGAAGCCCAAAAAATGCATTCAAATGCATTTTAGTCCTGCAAAAATTTAGAAAACTTTGGAGGCCCAAAAAAGGGGTTTACAGGCATCCTAGACCCCCTAAAGTCCAGAAAATGTTGGTGGACCAAACATGGTGTCAGAGAGCTCTGAATGTCCCAAAAACATTTGCAGCCTGAAAGGGGCATTAACCCGCATCCTAGACCTCTGAAATTCCAAAAAATATTTTGTGCACGAAAAATGTATCCTATACCCCTGAAACTCAGAATATGTTAGCAGCCCAAAGAAGGCCTTAAAATGCATTTTAGGCCTACAAAAATTTAGAAAACTTTGGAGGCCCAAAAAAGGGGTTTACAGGCATCCTAGACCCCCTAAAGTCCAGAAAATGTTGTTGGACCAAAAATGGTGTCAGAGAGCTCTGAATGTCCCAAAAACATTTGCAGCCTGAAAGGGGCATTAACCCGCATCCTAGACTTCTGAAATTCCAAAAAATATTTTGTGCACGAAAAATGTATCCTATACCCCTGAAACTCAGAATATGTTAGCAGCCCAAAGAAGGCCTTAAAATGCATTTTATGCCTACAAAAATTTAGAAAACTTTGGAGGCCCAAAAAAGGCGTTTACAGGCATCCTAGACCCCCTAAAGTCCAGAAAATGTTGTGGGACCAAAAATGGTGTCAGAGAGCTCCGAATGTCCCAAAAACATGTGCAACCTGAAAGGGGCATTAACCCGTATCCTAGACTTCTGAAATTCCAAAAAATATTTTGTGCACGAAAAATGTATCCTATACCCCTGAAACTCAGAATATGTTAGCAGCCCAAAGAAGGCCTTAAAATGCATTTTATGCCTACAAAAATTTAGAAAACTTTGGAGGCCCAAAAAAGGCGTTTACAGGCATCCTAGACCCCCTAAAGTCCAGAAAATGTTGTGGGACCAAAAATGGCGTCAGAGAGCTCTGTATGTCCCAAAAACATTTGCAGCCACTGAAATTCCCAAAAATATTTTTGGCACGAAAAATGCATCCTACACCCCTGAAAGTTGAGAAAATGTTGGCAGCTCAAGAAAAGGCCTTAAAACGCATGTTAGGCCTTCAAAAATGTTGAAAACTTTGGAGGCCCAAAAAAGGGGTTTACAGGCATTCTAGACCCCCTAAGGTCCAGAAAATCTTGTTGGACCAAAAACGGTGTCAGAGAGCTCTGAATGTCCCAAAAACATGTGCAACCTGAAAGGGGCATTAACTCGCATCCCAGACCACTGAAATTCCCAAAAATATTTTTGGCACTAAAAATACATCCTACACCCCTGAAAGTTCAGAAAATGTTTGCAGCTCAAGAAAAGGCCTTAAAATGCATGTTCGGCCTTCAAAAATGTTGAAAACTTTGGAGGCCCAAAAAAGGGGTTTACAGGCATCCTAGACCCCCTAAAGTCCAGAAAATGTTGTTGGACCAGAATCGGTGTCAGAGAGCTCTGAATGTCCCAAAAACATTTGCAGCCTGAAAGGGGCATTAACCCACATCCTAGACCACTGAAATGCCCAAAAATATTTTTGCCCTGAAAAATGCATCCTACACCCCTGCAGGTTCAGAAAATGTTGGCAACTCCAAAAAAGGCCTTAAAATGCATGTTAGGCCTTCAAAAACGTTGAAAACTTTGGAGGCCCAAAAAAGGGATTTACAGGCATCCTAGACCCCCTAACGTCCAGAAAATGTTGTTGGATCAAAAACGGTGTCAGAAAGCTCTGAATGTCCCAAAAACATTTGCAGCCTGAAAGGGGCATTAACCCGCATCCTAGACCTCTGAAATTCCCAAAAATATTTTGTGCACGAAAAATGCATCCTTTATCCCTGAAAGCTCAGAATATGTTAGCAGCCCAAAGAAGGCCTTAAAATGCATTTTAGGCATACAAAAATGTTGAAAACTTTGGAGACCCAAAAAAGGGGTTTACAGGCATCCTAGACCCCCTAAAGTCCAGAAAATGTTGTTGGACCAAAATCGGTGTCAGAGAGCTCCGAATGTCCCAAAAACATGTGCAACCTGAAAGGGGCATTAACCCGCATCCTAGACCACTGAAATTCCCAAAAATATTTTGCCACTAAAAATGCATCCTACACCCCTGAACGTTCATAAAATGTTAGCAGCCCAAAAAAGGCATTAAAATGCATTTTAGGCCTGCAAAAATTTAGAAAACTTTGGAGGCCCAAAAAAGGGGTTTACAGGCATCCTAGACCCCCTAAAGTCCAGAAAATGTTGTTGGAACAAAAATGGTGTCAGAGAGCTCTGAATGTCCCAAAAACATCTGCAGCCTGAAAGGGGCATTAACCCGCATCCTAGACCTCTGAAATTCCTAAAAATATTTTGTGCACGAAAAATGCATCCTATACCCCTGAAACTCAGAATATGTTAGTAGCCCAAAGAAGGCCTTAAAATGCATTTTAGGCCTACAAAAATTTAGAACACTTTGGAGGCCCAAAAAAGGGGTTTACAGGCATCCTAGACCCCCTAAAGTCCAGAAAATGTTGTGGGACCAAAAATGGTGTCAGGGAGCTCTGAAAGGGGCATTAACCTGCATCCTAGACCACTGAAATTCACAAAAATATTTTTGGCACGAAAAATGCATCCTACACCCCTGAAAGTTCAGAAAATGTTGGCAGCTCAAGAAAAGGCCTTAAAATGCATGTTAGGCCTTCAAAAATGTTGAAAACTTTGGAGGCCCAAAAAAGGGGTTTACAGGCATCCTAGACCCCCTAAAGTCCAGAAAATGTTGTTGGACCAAAAATGGTGTCAGAGAGCTCTGAATGTCCCAAAAACATTTGCAGCCTGAAAGGGGCATTAACCCGCATCCTAGACCTCTGAAATTCCCAAAAATATTTTGTGCACAAAAAATGTATCCTATACCCCTGAAACTCAGAATATGTTAGCAGCCCAAAGAAGGCCTTAAAATGCATTTTAGGCCTACACAAATTTAGAAAACTTTGGAGGCCCAAAAAAGGCGTTTACAGGCATCCTGGACCCCCTAAAGTCCAGAAAATGTTGTGGGACTAAAAATGGTGTCAGAGAACTCCGAATGTCCCAAAAACATGTGCAACCTGAAAGGGGTATTAACCCGCATCCTAGACCACTGAAATTCCCAAAAATATTTTGCCACTAAAAATGCATCCTACACCCCTGAACGTTCATAAAATGTTAGCAGCCCAAAAAAGGCATTAAAATGCATTTTAGGCCTGCAAAAATTTAGAAAACTTTGGAGGCCCAAAAAAGGGGTTTACAGGCATCCTAGACCCCCTAAAGACCAGAAAATGTTGGTGGATCAAAAACGGTGTCAGAGAGCTCCGAATGTCCCAAAAACATGTGCAACCTGAAAGGGGCATTAACCCACATCCTAGACCTCTGAAATTCCCAAAAATATTTTGTGCACGAAAAATTCATACTACACCCTTGAAAGTTCAGAATATGTTAGCAGCCCAAAAAAAGGCATTAAAATGCATTTTAGGCCTGCAAAAATTTAGAAAACTTTGGAGGCCCAAAAAGGGGTTTACAGGCATCCTAGACCCCCTAAAGTCCAGAAAATGTTGTTGGACCAAAAATGGTGTCAGAGAGCTCTGAATGTCCCAAAAACATTTGCAGCCACTGAAATTCCCAAAAATATTTTTGGCACGAAAAATGCATCCTACACCCCTGAAAGTTGAGAAAATGTTGGCAGCTCAAGAAAAGGCCTTAAAGCACATGTTAGGCCTTCAAAAATGTTGAAAACTTTGGAGGCCCAAAAAAGGGGTTTACAGGCATCCTAGACCCCCTAAAGTCCAGAAAATGTTGTTGGACCAATATCGGTGTCAGAGAGCTATGAATGTCCCAAAAACATTTGCAGCCTGAAAGGGGCATTAACCCGCATCCTAGACCACTGAAATTTCCCAAAATATTTTTGGCATGAAAAATGCATGCTACACCCCTGAAAGTTCAGAAAACACCCCAGAAATGTTGCCAGCTCAAAAAAGGCCTTAAAATGCATCTTAGACCTGCAAAAATGTTGAAAACTTTGAAGACCCAAAAAAGGGGTTTACAGGCATCCTAGACCCCCTAAAGTCCAGAAAATGTTGTTGGACCAAAATCGATGTCAGAGAGCTCTGAAAGGGGCATTAACCCGCATCCTAGACCACTGAAATTCCCAAACATATTTTTGGCACGAAAAATGCATCCTACACCCCTGAAAGTTCAGAAAATGTTGGCAGCTCAAGAAAAGGCCTTAAAATGCATGTTAGGCCTTCAAAATGTTGAAAACTTTGGAGGCCCAAAAAAGGGGTTTACAGGCATCCTAGACCCCCTAAAGTCCAGAAAATGTTGTTGGACCAAAAATGGTGTCAGAGAGCTCTGAATGTCCCAAAAACATCTGCAGCCTGAAAGGGGCATTAACCCGCATCCTAGACCTCTGAAATTCCTAAAAATATTTTGTGCACGAAAAATGCATCCTATACCCCTGAAACTCAGAATATGTTAGCAGCCCAAAGAAGGCCTTAAAATGCATTTTAGGCCTACAAAAATTTAGAAAACTTTGGAGGCCCAAAAAAGGGGTTTACAGGCATCCTAGACCCCCTAAAGTCCAGAAAATGTTGTGGGACCAAAAATGGTGTCAGGGAGCTCTGAAAGGGGCATTAACCTGCATCCTAGACCACTGAAATTCACAAAAATATTTTTGGCACGAAAAATACATCCTACACCCCTGAAAGTTCAGAAAATGTTGGCAGCTCAAGAAAAGGCCTTAAAATGCATGTTAGGCCTTCAAAAATGTTGAAAACTTTGGAGGCCCAAAAAAGGGGTTTACAGGCATCCTAGACCCCCTAAGGTCCAGAAAATGTTGTTGGACCAAAATCGGTGTCAGAGAGCTCCGAATGTCCCAAAAACATGTGCAACCTGAAAGGGGCATTAACCCGCATCCTAGACCACTGAAATTCCCAAAAATATATTTGCCATGAAAAATGCATCCTACACCCCTGCAAGTTCAGAAAATGTTGGCAGCTCAAGAAAAGGCCTTAAAATGCATGTTAGGCCTTCAAAAATGTTGAAAACTTTGGAGGCACAAAATAGGGGTTTACAGGCATCCTAGACCTCCTAAAGTCCAGAAAATGTTGTTGGATCAAAAACGTTGTCAGAGAGCTCTGAATGTCCCAAAAACATTTGCAGCCACTAAAATTCCCAAAAATATTTTTGGCACGAAAAATGCATCCTACACCCCTGAAAGTTGAGAAAATGTTGGCAGCTCAAGAAAAGGCCTTAAAACACATGTTAGGCCTTCAAAAATGTTGAAAACTTTGGAGGCCCAAAAAAGGGGCTTACAGGCATTCTAGACCCCCTAAGGTCCAGAAAATCTTGTTGGACCAAAAACGGTGTCAGAGAGCTCTGAATGTCCCAAAAACATGTGCAACCTGAAAGGGGCATTAACTCGCATCCCAGACCACTGAAATTCCCAAAAATATTTTTGGCACTAAAAATACATCCTACACCCCTGAAAGTTCAGAAAATGTTTGCAGCTCAAGAAAAGGCCTTAAAATGCATGTTCGGCCTTCAAAAATGTTGAAAACTTTGGAGGCCCAAAAAAGGGGTTTACAGGCATCCTAGACCCCCTAAAGTCCAGAAAATGTTGTTGGACCAGAATCGGTGTCAGAGAGCTCTGAATGTCCCAAAAACATTTGCAGCCTGAAAGGGGCATTAACCCACATCCTAGACCACTGAAATGCCCAAAAATATTTTTGCCCTGAAAAATGCATCCTACACCCCTGCAGGTTCAGAAAATGTTGGCAACTCCAAAAAAGGCCTTAAAATGCATGTTAGGCCTTCAAAAACGTTGAAAACTTTGGAGGCCCAAAAAAGGGATTTACAGGCATCCTAGACCCCCTAACGTCCAGAAAATGTTGTTGGATCAAAAACGGTGTCAGAAAGCTCTGAATGTCCCAAAAACATTTGCAGCCTGAAAGGGGCATTAACCCGCATTCTAGACTTCTGAAATTCCCAAAAATATTTTGTGCACAGAAAATTCCTACTACACCCCAGAAAATTCAGAATATGTTAGCAGCCCAAAAAAGGCATTAAAATGCATTTTAGGCCTGCAAAAAATTAGAAAACTTTGGAGGCCCAAAAAAGGGGTTTACAGGCATCCTAGACCCCCTAAAGTCCAGAAAATGTTGTGGGACCAAAAATGGCGTCAGAGAGCTCTGAATGTCCCCAAAACATTTGCAGCCTGAAAGGGGCATTAACCCGCATCCTAGACCACTGAAATTCCCAAAAATATTTTTGGCAAGAAAAATGCATCCTACACCCCTGCAAGTTCAGAAAATGTTGGTAACTCTAAAAAAGGCCTTAAAATGCATGTTAGGCCTTCAAAAATGTTGAAAACTTTGGAGGCCCAAAAAAGGGGTTTACAGGCATCCTAGACCCCCTAAAGTCCAGAAAATGTTGTTGGACCAAAAATGGTGTCAGAGAGCTCTGAATGTCCCAAAAACATTTGCAGCCTGAAAGGGGCATTAACCCGCATCCTAGACCTCTGAAATTCCCAAAAATATTTTGTGCACAAAAAATGTATCCTATACCCCTGAAACTCAGAATATGTTAGCAGCCCAAAGAAGGCCTTAAAATGCATTTTAGGCCTACAAAAATTTAGAAAACTTTGGAGGCCCAAAAAAGGCGTTTACAGGCATCCTGGACCCCCTAAAGTCCAGAAAATGTTGTGGGACTAAAAATGGTGTCAGAGAACTCCGAATGTCCCAAAAACATGTGCAACCTGAAAGGGGTATTAACCCGCATCCTAGACCACTGAAATTCCCAAAAATATTTTGCCACTAAAAATGCATCCTACACCCCTGAATGTTCATAAAATGTTAGCAGCCCAAAAAAGGCATTAAAATGCATTTTAGGCCTGCAAAAATTTAGAAAACTTTGGAGGCCCAAAAAAGGGGTTTACAGGCATCCTAGACCCCCTAAAGACCAGAAAATGTTGGTGGATCAAAAACGGTGTCAGAGAGCTCCGAATGTCCCAAAAACATGTGCAACCTGAAAGGGGCATTAACCCACATCCTAGACCTCTGAAATTCCCAAAAATATTTTGTGCACGAAAAATTCATACTACACCCTTGAAAGTTCAGAATATGTTAGCAGCCCAAAAAAAGGCATTAAAATGCATTTTAGGCCTGCAAAAATTTAGAAAACTTTGGAGGCCCAAAAAGGGGTTTACAGGCATCCTAGACCCCCTAAAGTCCAGAAAATGTTGTTGGACCAAAAATGGTGTCAGAGAGCTCTGAATGTCCCAAAAACATTTGCAGCCACTGAAATTCCCAAAAATATTTTTGGCACGAAAAATGCATCCTACACCCCTGAAAGTTGAGAAAATGTTGGCAGCTCAAGAAAAGGCCTTAAAGCACATGTTAGGCCTTCAAAAATGTTGAAAACTTTGGAGGCCCAAAAAAGGGGTTTACAGGCATCCTAGACCCCCTAAAGTCCAGAAAATGTTGTTGGACCAATATCGGTGTCAGAGAGCTATGAATGTCCCAAAAACATTTGCAGCCTGAAAGGGGCATTAACCCGCATCCTAGACCACTGAAATTTCCCAAAATATTTTTGGCATGAAAAATGCATGCTACACCCCTGAAAGTTCAGAAAACACCCCAGAAATGTTGCCAGCTCAAAAAAGGCCTTAAAATGCATCTTAGACCTGCAAAAATGTTGAAAACTTTGAAGACCCAAAAAAGGGGTTTACAGGCATCCTAGACCCCCTAAAGTCCAGAAAATGTTGTTGGACCAAAATCGGTGTCAGAGAGCTCTGAAAGGGGCATTAACCCGCATCCTAGACCACTGAAATTCCCAAACATATTTTTGGCACGAAAAATGCATCCTACACCCCTGAAAGTTCAGAAAATGTTGGCAGCTCAAGAAAAGGCCTTAAAATGCATGTTAGGCCTTCAAAATGTTGAAAACTTTGGAGGCCCAAAAAAGGGGTTTACAGGCATCCTAGACCCCCTAAAGTCCAGAAAATGTTGTTGGACCAAAAATGGTGTCAGAGAGCTCTGAATGTCCCAAAAACATCTGCAGCCTGAAAGGGGCATTAACCCGCATCCTAGACCTCTGAAATTCCTAAAAATATTTTGTGCACGAAAAATGCATCCTATACCCCTGAAACTCAGAATATGTTAGCAGCCCAAAGAAGGCCTTAAAATGCATTTTAGGCCTACAAAAATTTAGAAAACTTTGGAGGCCCAAAAAAGGGGTTTACAGGCATCCTAGACCCCCTAAAGTCCAGAAAATGTTGTGGGACCAAAAATGGTGTCAGGGAGCTCTGAAAGGGGCATTAACCTGCATCCTAGACCACTGAAATTCACAAAAATATTTTTGGCACGAAAAATGCATCCTACACCCCTGAAAGTTCAGAAAATGTTGGCAGCTCAAGAAAAGGCCTTAAAATGCATGTTAGGCCTTCAAAAATGTTGAAAACTTTGGAGGCCCAAAAAAGAGGTTTACAGGCATCCTAGACCCCCTAAGGTCCAGAAAATGTTGTTGGACCAAAATCGGTGTCAGAGAGCTCCGAATGTCCCAAAAACATGTGCAACCTGAAAGGGGCATTAATCCGCATCCTAGACCACTGAAATTCCCAAAAATATATTTGCCATGAAAAATGCATCCTACACCCCTGCAAGTTCAGAAAATGTTGGCAGCTCAAGAAAAGGCCTTAAAATGCATGTTAGGCCTTCAAAAATGTTGAAAACTTTGGAGGCACAAAATAGGGGTTTACAGGCATCCTAGACCTCCTAAAGTCCAGAAAATGTTGTTGGATCAAAAACGGTGTCAGAGAGCTCTGAATGTCCCAAAAACATTTGCAGCCACTAAAATTCCCAAAAATATTTTTGGCACGAAAAATGCATCCTACACCCCTGAAAGTTGAGAAAATGTTGGCAGCTCAAGAAAAGGCCTTAAAACACATGTTAGGCCTTCAAAAATGTTGAAAACTTTGGAGGCCCAAAAAAGGGGTTTACAGGCATTCTAGACCCCCTAAAGTCCAGAAAATGTTGTTGGACCAAAAATGGTGTCAGAGAGCTCTGAATGTCCCAAAAACATCTGCAGCCTGAAAGGGGCATTAACCCGCATCCTAGACCTCTGAAATTCCTAAAAATATTTTGTGCACGAAAAATGCATCCTATACCCCTGAAACTCAGAATATGTTAGCAGCCCAAAGAAGGCCTTAAAATGCATTTTAGGCCTACAAAAATTTAAAAAACTTTGGAGGCCCAAAAAAGGGGTTTACAGGCATCCTAGACCCCCTAAAGTCCAGAAAATGTTGTGGGACCAAAAATGGTGTCAGGGAGCTCTGAAAGGGGCATTAACCTGCATCCTAGACCACTGAAATTCACAAAAATATTTTTGGCACGAAAAATGCATCCTACACCCCTGAAAGTTCAGAAAATGTTGGCAGCTCAAGAAAAGGCCTTAAAATGCATGTTAGGCCTTCAAAAATGTTGAAAACTTTGGAGGCCCAAAAAAGAGGTTTACAGGCATCCTAGACCCCCTAAGGTCCAGAAAATGTTGTTGGACCAAAATCGGTGTCAGAGAGCTCCGAATGTCCCAAAAACATGTGCAACCTGAAAGGGGCATTAATCCGCATCCTAGACCACTGAAATTCCCAAAAATATATTTGCCATGAAAAATGCATCCTACACCCCTGCAAGTTCAGAAAATGTTGGCAGCTCAAGAAAAGGCCTTAAAATGCATGTTAGGCCTTCAAAAATGTTGAAAACTTTGGAGGCACAAAATAGGGGTTTACAGGCATCCTAGACCTCCTAAAGTCCAGAAAATGTTGTTGGATCAAAAACGGTGTCAGAGAGCTCTGAATGTCCCAAAAACATTTGCAGCCACTAAAATTCCCAAAAATATTTTTGGCACGAAAAATGCATCCTACACCCCTGAAAGTTGAGAAAATGTTGGCAGCTCAAGAAAAGGCCTTAAAACACATGTTAGGCCTTCAAAAATGTTGAAAACTTTGGAGGCCCAAAAAAGGGGTTTACAGGCATTCTAGACCCCCTAAGGTCCAGAAAATCTTGTTGGACCAAAAACGGTGTCAGAGAGCTCTGAATGTCCCAAAAACATGTGCAACCTGAAAGGGGCATTAACTCGCATCCCAGACCACTGAAATTCCCAAAAATATTTTTGGCACTAAAAATACATCCTACACCCCTGAAAGTTCAGAAAATGTTTGCAGCTCAAGAAAAGGCCTTAAAATGCATGTTCGGCCTTCAAAAATGTTGAAAACTTTGGAGGCCCAAAAAAGGGGTTTACAGGCATCCTAGACCCCCTAAAGTCCAGAAAATGTTGTTGGACCAGAATCGGTGTCAGAGAGCTCTGAATGTCCCAAAAACATTTGCAGCCTGAAAGGGGCATTAACCCACATCCTAGACCACTGAAATGCCCAAAAATATTTTTGCCCTGAAAAATGCATCCGACACCCCTGCAGGTTCAGAAAATGTTGGCAACTCCAAAAAAGGCCTTAAAATGCATGTTAGGCCTTCAAAAACGTTGAAAACTTTGGAGGCCCAAAAAAGGGATTTACAGGCATCCTAGACCCCCTAACGTCCAGAAAATGTTGTTGGATCAAAAACGGTGTCAGAAAGCTCTGAATGTCCCAAAAACATTTGCAGCCTGAAAGGGGCATTAACCCGCATTCTAGACTTCTGAAATTCCCAAAAATATTTTGTGCACAGAAAATTCCTACTACACCCCTGAAAATTCAGAATATGTTAGCAGCCCAAAAAAGGCATTAAAATGCATTTTAGGCCTGCAAAAAATTAGAAAACTTTGGAGGCCCAAAAAAGGGGTTTACAGGCATCCTAGACCCCCTAAAGTCCAGAAAATGTTGTTGGACCAAAAATGGTGTCAGAGAGCTCTGAATGTCCCAAAAACATTTGCAGCCTGAAAGGGGCATTAACCCGCATCCTAGACCTCTGAAATTCCCAAAAATATTTTGTGCGCGAAAAATGCATCCTATACCCCTGAAACTCAGAATATGTTAGCAGCCCAAAGAAGGCCTTAAAATGCATTTTAGGTCTAAAACAATTTAGAAAAATTTGGAGGCCCAAAAAAGGCGTTTACAGGCATCCTAGACCCCCTAAAGTCCAGAAAATGTTGTTGGACCAAAAATGGTGTCAGAGAGCTCTGAATGTCCCAAAAACATCTGCAGCCTGAAAGGGGCATTAACCCGCATCCTAGACCACTGAAATTTCCCAAAATATTTTTACCATGAAAAATGCATGCTACACCCCTGAAAGTTCAGAAAACACCCAAGAAATGTTGTGAGCTCAAAAAAGGCCTTAACATGCATCTTAGGTCTGCAAAAATGTTGAAAACTTTGGAGACCCAAAAAAGGGGTTTACAGGCATCCTAGACCCCCTAAAGTCCAGAAAATGTTGGTGGATCAAAAACTGTGTCAGAGAGCTCCGAATGTCCCAAAAACATGTGCAACCTGAAAGGGGCATTAACCCGCATCCTAGACCACTGAAATTCCCAAAAATATTTTTGGCAATAAAAATGCATCCTACACCCCTGAAAGTTCAGAAAATGTTGGCAGCTCAAGAAAAGGCCTTAAAATGCATGTTAGGCCTTCAAAAATGTTGAAAACTTTGGAGGCACAAAATAGGGGTTTACAGGCATCCTAGACCTCCTAAAGTCCAGAAAATGTTGTTGGATCAAAAACGGTGTCAGAGAGCTCTGAATGTCCCAAAAACATTTGCAGCCTGAAAGGGGCATTAACCCACATCCTAGACCTCTGAAATTCCCAAAAATATTTTGTGCACGAAAAATTCATACTACACCCTTGAAAGTTCAGAATATGTTAGCAGCCCAAAAAAGGCATTAAAATGCATTTTAGGCCTGCAAAAATTTAGAAAACTTTGGATGCCCAAAAAAGGGGTTTACAGGCATCCTAGAACCCCTAAAGTCCAGAAAATGTTGTGGGACTAAAAATGGTGTCAGAGAACTCCGAATGTCCCAAAAACATGTGCAACCTGAAAGGGGTATTAACCCACATCCTAGACCACTGAAATTCCCAAAAATATTTTGCCACTAAAAATGCATCCTACACCCCTGAACGTTCATAAAATGTTAGCAGCCCAAAAAAGGCATTAAAATGCATTTTAGGCCTGCAAAAATTTAGAAAACTTTGGAGGCCCAAAAAAGGGGTTTACAGGCATCCTAGACCCCCTAAAGACCAGAAAATGTTGGTGGATCAAAAACGGTGTCAGAGAGCTCCGAATGTCCCAAAAACATGTGCAACCTGAAAGGGGCATTAACCCACATCCTAGACCTCTGAAATTCCCAAAAATATTTTGTGCACGAAAAATTCATACTACACCCTTGAAAGTTCAGAATATGTTAGCAGCCCAAAAAAAGGCATTAAAATGCATTTTAGGCCTGCAAAAATTTAGAAAACTTTGGAGGCCCAAAAAGGGGTTTACAGGCATCCTAGACCCCCTAAAGTCCAGAAAATGTTGTTGGACCAAAAATGGTGTCAGAGAGCTCTGAATGTCCCAAAAACATTTGCAGCCACTGAAATTCCCAAAAATATTTTTGGCACGAAAAATGCATCCTACACCCCTGAAAGTTGAGAAAATGTTGGCAGCTCAAGAAAAGGCCTTAAAGCACATGTTAGGCCTTCAAAAATGTTGAAAACTTTGGAGGCCCAAAAAAGGGGTTTACAGGCATCCTAGACCCCCTAAAGTCCAGAAAATGTTGTTGGACCAATATCGGTGTCAGAGAGCTATGAATGTCCCAAAAACATTTGCAGCCTGAAAGGGGCATTAACCCGCATCCTAGACCACTGAAATTTCCCAAAATATTTTTGGCATGAAAAATGCATGCTACACCCCTGAAAGTTCAGAAAACACCCCAGAAATGTTGCCAGCTCAAAAAAGGCCTTAAAATGCATCTTAGACCTGCAAAAATGTTGAAAACTTTTTAGACCCAAAAAAGGGGTTTACAGGCATCCTAGACCCCCTAAAGTCCAGAAAATGTTGTTGGACCAAAATCGGTGTCAGAGAGCTCTGAAAGGGGCATTAACCCGCATCCTAGACCACTGAAATTCCCAAACATATTTTTGGCACGAAAAATGCATCCTACACCCCTGAAAGTTCAGAAAATGTTGGCAGCTCAAGAAAAGGCCTTAAAATGCATGTTAGGCCTTCAAAATGTTGAAAACTTTGGAGGCCCAAAAAAGGGGTTTACAGGCATCCTAGACCCCCTAAAGTCCAGAAAATGTTGTTGGACCAAAAATGGTGTCAGAGAGCTCTGAATGTCCCAAAAACATCTGCAGCCTGAAAGGGGCATTAACCCGCATCCTAGACCTCTGAAATTCCTAAAAATATTTTGTGCACGAAAAATGCATCCTATACCCCTGAAACTCAGAATATGTTAGCAGCCCAAAGAAGGCCTTAAAATGCATTTTAGGCCTACAAAAATTTAGAAAACTTTGGAGGCCCAAAAAAGGCGTTTACAGGCATCCTAGACCCCCTAAAGTCCAGAAAATGTTGTGGGACTAAAAATGGTGTCAGAGAGCTCCGAATGTCCCAAAAACATTTGCAGCCTGAAAGGGGCATTAACCCACATCCTAGACCTCTGAAATTCCAAAAAATATTTTGTGCACGAAAAATTCATACTACACCCCTGAAAGTTCAGAATATGTTAGCAGCCCAAAAAAGACATTAAAATGCATTTTAGGCCTGCAAAAATTTAGAAAACTTTGGAGGCCCAAAAAAGGGGTTTACAGGCATCCTAGACCCCCTAAAGTCCAGAAAATGTTGGTGGACCAAAAATGGTGTCAGAGAGCTCTGAATGTCCCAAAAACATTTGCAGCCTGAAAGGGGCATTAACCCGCATCCTAGACCTCTGAAATTCCAAAAAATATTTTGTGCACGAAAAATGTATCCTATACCCCTGAAACTCAGAATATGTTAGCAGCCCAAAGAAGGCCTTAAAATGCATTTTAGGCCTACAAAAATTTAGAAAACTTTGGAGGCCCAAAAAAGGGGTTTACAGGCATCCTAGACCCCCTAAAGTCCAGAAAATGTTGTTGGACCAAAAATGGTGTCAGAGAGCTCTGAATGTCCCAAAAACATTTGTAGCCTGAAAGGGGCATTAACCCGCATCCTAGACTTCTGAAATTCCAAAAAATATTTTGTGCACGAAAAATGTATCCTATACCCCTGAAACTGAGAATATGTTAGCAGCCCAAAGAAGGCCTTAAAATGCATTTTATGCCTACAAAAATTTAGAAAACTTTGGAGGCCCAAAAAAGGCGTTTACAGGCATCCTAGACCCCCTAAAGTCCAGAAAATGTTGTGGGACCAAAAATGGTGTCAGAGAGCTCCGAATGTCCCAAAAACATGTGCAACCTGAAAGGGGCATTAACCCGCATCCTAGACTTCTGAAATTCCAAAAAATATTTTGTGCACGAAAAATGTATCCTATACCCCTGAAACTCAGAATATGTTAGCAGCCCAAAGAAGGCCTTAAAATGCATTTTAGGCCTGCAAAAATTTAGAAAACTTTGGATGCCCAAAAAAGGGGTTTACAGGCATCCTAGAACCCCTAAAGTCCAGAAAATGTTGTGGGACTAAAAATGGTGTCAGAGAACTCCGAATGTCCCAAAAACATGTGCAACCTGAAAGGGGTATTAACCCGCATCCTAGACCACTGAAATTCCCAAAAATATTTTGCCACTAAAAATGCATCCTACACCCCTGAACGTTCATAAAATGTTAGCAGCCCAAAAAAGGCATTAAAATGCATTTTAGGCCTGCAAAAATTTAGAAAACTTTGGAGGCCCAAAAAAGGGGTTTACAGGCATCCTAGACCCCCTAAAGACCAGAAAATGTTGGTGGATCAAAAACGGTGTCAGAGAGCTCCGAATGTCCCAAAAACATGTGCAACCTGAAAGGGGCATTAACCCACATCCTAGACCTCTGAAATTCCCAAAAATATTTTGTGCACGAAAAATTCATACTACACCCTTGAAAGTTCAGAATATGTTAGCAGCCCAAAAAAAGGCATTAAAATGCATTTTAGGCCTGCAAAAATTTAGAAAACTTTGGAGGCCCAAAAAGGGGTTTACAGGCATCCTAGACCCCCTAAAGTCCAGAAAATGTTGTTGGACCAAAAATGGTGTCAGAGAGCTCTGAATGTCCCAAAAACATTTGCAGCCACTGAAATTCCCAAAAATATTTTTGGCACGAAAAATGCATCCTACACCCCTGAAAGTTGAGAAAATGTTGGCAGCTCAAGAAAAGGCCTTAAAGCACATGTTAGGCCTTCAAAAATGTTGAAAACTTTGGAGGCCCAAAAAAGGGGTTTACAGGCATCCTAGACCCCCTAAAGTCCAGAAAATGTTGTTGGACCAATATCGGTGTCAGAGAGCTATGAATGTCCCAAAAACATTTGCAGCCTGAAAGGGGCATTAACCCGCATCCTAGACCACTGAAATTTCCCAAAATATTTTTGGCATGAAAAATGCATGCTACACCCCTGAAAGTTCAGAAAACACCCCAGAAATGTTGCCAGCTCAAAAAAGGCCTTACAATGCATCTTAGACCTGCAAAAATGTTGAAAACTTTGAAGACCCAAAAAAGGGGTTTACAGGCATCCTAGACCCCCTAAAGTCCAGAAAATGTTGTTGGACCAAAATCGGTGTCAGAGAGCTCTGAAAGGGGCATTAACCCGCATCCTAGACCACTGAAATTCCCAAACATATTTTTGGCACGAAAAATGCATCCTACACCCCTGAAAGTTCAGAAAATGTTGGCAGCTCAAGAAAAGGCCTTAAAATGCATGTTAGGCCTTCAAAATGTTGAAAACTTTGGAGGCCCAAAAAAGGGGTTTACAGGCATCCTAGACCCCCTAAAGTCCAGAAAATGTTGTTGGACCAAAAATGGTGTCAGAGAGCTCTGAATGTCCCAAAAACATCTGCAGCCTGAAAGGGGCATTAACCCGCATCCTAGACCTCTGAAATTCCTAAAAATATTTTGTGCACGAAAAATGCATCCTATACCCCTGAAACTCAGAATATGTTAGCAGCCCAAAGAAGGCCTTAAAATGCATTTTAGGCCTACAAAAATTTAGAAAACTTTGGAGGCCCAAAAAAGGCGTTTACAGGCATCCTAGACCCCCTAAAGTCCAGAAAATGTTGTGGGACTAAAAATGGTGTCAGAGAGCTCCGAATGTCCCAAAAACATTTGCAGCCTGAAAGGGGCATTAACCCACATCCTAGACCTCTGAAATTCCAAAAAATATTTTGTGCACGAAAAATTCATACTACACCCCTGAAAGTTCAGAATATGTTAGCAGCCCAAAAAAGACATTAAAATGCATTTTAGGCCTGCAAAAATTTGGAAAACTTTGGAGGCCCAAAAAAGGGGTTTACGGGCATCCTAGGCCCCCTAAAGTCCAGAAAATGTTGTGGGACCAAAAATGGTGTCAGAGAGCTCTGAATGTCCCAAAAACATTTGCAGCCTGAAAGGGGCATTAACCGGCATCCTAGACCTCTGAAATTCCCAAAAATATTTTGTGCAAGAAAAATGTATACTACCCATAAAAGTTCAGAATATGTTAGAAGCCCAAAAAATGCATTCAAATGCATTTTAGGCCTGCAAAAATTTAGAAAACTTTGGAGGCCCAAAAAAGAGGTTTACAGGCATCCTAGACCCCCTAAAGTCCAGAAAATGTTGGTGGACCAAAAATGGTGTCAGAGAGCTCTGAATGTCCCAAAAACATTTGCAGCCTGAAAGGGGCATTAACCCGCATCCTAGACCTCTGAAATTCCAAAAAATATTTTGTGCACGAAAAATGTATCCTATACCCCTGAAACTCAGAATATGTTAGCAGCCCAAAGAAGGCCTTAAAATGCATTTTAGGCCTACAAAAATTTAGAAAACTTTGGAGGCCCAAAAAAGGGGTTTACAGGCATCCTAGACCCCCTAAAGTCCAGAAAATGTTGTTGGACCAAAAATGGTGTCAGAGAGCTCTGAATGTCCCAAAAACATTTGCAGCCTGAAAGGGGCATTAACCCGCATCCTAGACTTCTGAAATTCCAAAAAATATTTTGTGCACGAAAAATGTATCCTATACCCCTGAAACTCAGAATATGTTAGCAGCCCAAAGAAGGCCTTAAAATGCATTTTATGCCTACAAAAATTTAGAAAACTTTGGAGGCCCAAAAAAGGCGTTTACAGGCATCCTAGACCCCCTAAAGTCCAGAAAATGTTGTGGGACCAAAAATGGTGTCAGAGAGCTCCGAATGTCCCAAAAACATGTGCAACCTGAAAGGGGCATTAACCCGCATCCTAGACTTCTGAAATTCCAAAAAATATTTTGTGCACGAAAAATGTATCCTATACCCCTGAAACTCAGAATATGTTAGCAGCCCAAAGAAGGCCTTAAAATGCATTTTATGCCTACAAAAATTTAGAAAACTTTGGAGGCCCAAAAAAGGCGTTTACAGGCATCCTAGACCCCCTAAAGTCCAGAAAATGTTGTGGGACCAAAAATGGCGTCCGAGAGCTCTGTATGTCCCAAAAACATTTGCAGCCACTGCAATTCCCAAAAATATTTTTGGCACGAAAAATGCATCCTACACCCCTGAAAGTTGAGAAAATGTTGGCAGCTCAAGTAAAGGCCTTAAAATGCATGTTAGGCCTTACCCCCTAAAGTCCAAAAAATGTTGTTGGATCAAAATCAGTGTCAGAGAGCTCTGATTGTCCCCAAAACATTTGCAGCCTGAAAGGGGCATTAACCCGCATCCTAGACCACTGAAATTCCCAAAAATATTTTTGGCATGAAAAATGCATCCTACACCCCTGCAAGTTCAGAAAATGTTGGCAACTCTAAAAAAGGCCTTAAAATGCATGTTAGGCCTTCAAAAATGTTGAAAACTTTGGAGACCCAAAAAAGGGATTTACAGGCATCCTAGACCCCCTAAAGTCCAAAAAATGTTGTTGGATCAAAATCAGTGTCAGAGAGCTCTGATTGTCCCCAAAACATTTGCAGCCTGAAAGGGGCATTAACCCGCATCCTAGACCACTGAAATTCCCAAAAATATTTTTGGCATGAAAAATGCATCCTACACCCCTGCAAGTTCAGAAAATGTTGGCAACTCTAAAAAAGGCCTTAAAATGCATGTTAGGCCTTCAAAAATGTTGAAAACTTTGGAGACCCAAAAAAGGGATTTACAGGCATCCTAGACCCCCTAAAGTCCAGAAAATGTTGTGGGACCAAAAATGGTGTCAGAGAGCTCTGAATGTCCCAAAAACATTTGCAGCCACTGAAATTCCCAAAAATATTTTTGGCACGAAAAATGCATCCTACACCCCTGAAAGTTGAGAAAATGTTGGCAGCTCAAGAAAAGGCCTTAAAACGCATGTTAGGCCTTCAAAAATGTTGAAAACTTTGGAGGCCCAAAAAAGGGGTTTACAGGCATTCTAGACCCCCTAAGGTCCAGAAAATCTTGTTGGACCAAAAACGGTGTCAGAGAGCTCTGAATGTCCCAAAAACATGTGCAACCTGAAAGGGGCATTAACTCGCATCCCAGACCACTGAAATTCCCAAAAATATTTTTGGCACTAAAAATACATCCTACACCCCTGAAAGTTCAGAAAATGTTTGCAGCTCAAGAAAAGGCCTTAAAATGCATGTTCGGCCTTCAAAAATGTTGAAAACTTTGGAGGCCCAAAAAAGGGGGTTACAGGCATCCTAGACCCCCTAAAGTCCAGAAAATGTTGTTGGACCAGAATCGGTGTCAGAGAGCTCTGAATGTCCCAAAAACATTTGCAGCCTGAAAGGGGCATTAACCCACATCCTAGACCACTGAAATGCCCAAAAATATTTTTGCCCTGAAAAATGCATCCTACACCCCTGCAGGTTCAGAAAATGTTGGCAACTCCAAAAAAGGCCTTAAAATGCATGTTAGGCCTTCAAAAACGTTGAAAACTTTGGAGGCCCAAAAAAGGGATTTACAGGCATCCTAGACCCCCTAACGTCCAGAAAATGTTGTTGGATCAAAAACGGTGTCAGAAAGCTCTGAATGTCCCAAAAACATTTGCAGCCTGAAAGGGGCATTAACCCGCATTCTAGACCTCTGAAATTCCCAAAAATATTTTGTGCACAGAAAATTCATACTACACCCCTGAAAATTCAGAATATGTTAGCAGCCCAAAAAAGGCATTAAAATGCATTTTAGGCCTACAAAAATTTAGAAAACTTTGGAGGCCCAAAAAAGGGGTTTACAGGCATCCTAGACCCCCTAAAGTCCAGAAAATGTTGTTGGACCAAAAATGGTGTCAGAGAGCTCTGAATGTCCCAAAAACATTTGCAGCCTGAAAGGGGCATTAACCCGCATCCTAGACCTCTGAAATTCTCAAAAATATTTTGTGCACGAAAAATGCATCCTATACCCCTGAAACTCAGAATATGTTAGCAGCCCAAAGAAGGCCTTAAAATGCATTTTAGGTCTAAAAAAATTTAGAAAAATTTGGAGGCCCAAAAAAGGCGTTTACAGGCATCCTAGACCCCCTAAAGTGCAGAAAATGTTGTTGGACCAAAAATGGTGTCAGAGAGCTCTGAATGTCCCAAAAACATCTGCAGCCTGAAAGGGGCATTAACCCGCATCCTAGACCACTGAAATTTCCCAAAATATTTTTACCATGAAAAATGCATGCTACACCCCTGAAAGTTCAGAAAACACCCAAGAAATGTTGTGAGCTCAAAAAAGGCCTTAACATGCATCTTAGGTCTGCAAAAATGTTGAAAACTTTGGAGACCCAAAAAAGGGGTTTACAGGCATCCTAGACCCCCTAAAGTCCAGAAAATGTTGGTGGATCAAAAACGGTGTCAGAGAGCTCCGAATGTCCCAAAAACATGTGCAACCTGAAAGGGGCATTAACCCGCATCCTAGACCACTGAAATTCCCAAAAATATTTTTGGCAATAAAAATGCATCCTACACCCCTGAAAGTTCAGAAAATGTTGGCAGCTCAAGAAAAGGCCTTAAAATGCATGTTAGGCCTTCAAAAATGTTGAAAACTTTGGAGGCACAAAATAGGGGTTTACAGGCATCCTAGACCTCCTAAAGTCCAGAAAATGTTGTTGGATCAAAAACGGTGTCAGAGAGCTCTGAATGTCCCAAAAACATTTGCAGCCTGAAAGGGGCATTAACCCACATCCTAGACCTCTGAAATTCCCAAAAATATTTTGTGCACGAAAAATTCATACTACACCCTTGAAAGTTCAGAATATGTTAGCAGCCCAAAAAAGGCATTAAAATGCATTTTAGGCCTGCAAAAATTTAGAAAACTTTGGATGCCCAAAAAAGGGGTTTACAGGCATCCTAGAACCCCTAAAGTCCAGAAAATGTTGTTGGACCAAAAATGCTGTCAGAGAGCTCCGAATGTCCCAAAAACATTTGCAGCCTGAAAGGGGCATTAACCCGCATCCTAGACCTCTAAAATTCCCAAAAATATTTTGTGCACGAAAAATTCATACTACACCCCTGAAAGTTCAGAATATGTTAGCAGCCCAAAGAAGGCCTTAAAATGCATTTTAGGCCTACAAAAATTTAGAAAACTTTGGAGGCCCAAAAAAGGCGTTTACGGGCATCCTAGACCCCCTAAAGACCAGAAAATGTTGGTGGATCAAAAATGGTGTCAGAGAGCTCCGAATGTCCCAAAAACATGTGCAACCTGAAAGGGGCATTAACCCGCATCCTAGACCACTGAAATTCCCAAAAATATTTTGCCACTAAAAATGCATCCTACACCCCTGAACGTTCATAAAATGTTAGCAGCCCAAAAAAGGCATTAAAATGCATTTTAGGCCTGCAAAAATGTAGAAAACTTTGGAGGCCCAAAAAAGGGGTTTACAGGCATCCTAGACCCCCTAAAGACCAGAAAATGTTGGTGGATCAAAAACGGTGTCAGAGAGCTCCGAATGTCCCAAAAACATGTGCAACCTGAAAGGGGCATTAACCCACATCCTAGACCTCTGAAATTCCCAAAAATATTTTGTGCACGAAAAATTCATACTACACCCTTGAAAGTTCAGAATATGTTAGCAGCCCAAAAAAGGCATTAAAATGCATTTTAGGCCTGCAAAAATTTAGAAAACTTTGGAGGCCCAAAAAGGGGTTTACAGGCATCCTAGACCCCCTAAAGTCCAGAAAATGTTGTTGGACCAAAAATGGTGTCAGAGAGCTCTGAATGTCCCAAAAACATTTGCAGCCTGAAAGGGGCATTAACCCGCATCCTAGACCTCTGAAATTCCAAAAAATATTTTGTGCACAAAAAATGTATACTATACCCCTGAAACCCAGAATATGTTAGCAGCCCAAAGAAGGCCTTAAAATGAATTTTAGGCCTACAAAAATTTAGAAAACTTTGGAGGCCCAAAAAAGGCGTTTACAGGCATCCTAGACCCCCTAAAGTCCAGAAAATGTTGTGGGACTAAAAATGGTGTCAGAGAGCTCCGAATGTCCCAAAAACATGTGCAACCTGAAAGGGGCATTAACCCGCATCCTAGACCACTGAAATTCCCAAAAATATTTTGCCACTAAAAATGCATCCTACACCCCTGAACGTTCATAAAATGTTAGCAGCCCAAAAAAGGCATTAAAATGCATTTTAGGCCTGCAAAAATTTAGAAAACTTTGGAGGCCCAAAAAAGGGGTTTACAGGCATCCTAGACCCCCTAAAGTCCAGAAAATGTTGTTGGAACAAAAATGGTGTCAGAGAGCTCTGAATGTCCCAAAAACATCTGCAGCCTGAAAGGGGCATTAACCCGCATCCTAGACCTCTGAAATTCCTAAAAATATTTTGTGCACGAAAAATGCATCCTATACCCCTGAAACTCAGAATATGTTAGTAGCCCAAAGAAGGCCTTAAAATGCATTTTAGGCCTACAAAAATTTAGAACACTTTGGAGGCCCAAAAAAGGGGTTTACAGGCATCCTAGACCCCCTAAAGTCCAGAAAATGTTGTGGGACCAAAAATGGTGTCAGGGAGCTCTGAAAGGGGCATTAACCTGCATCCTAGACCACTGAAATTCACAAAAATATTTTTGGCATGAAAAATGCATCCTACACCCCTGAAAGTTCAGAAAATGTTGGCAGCTCAAGAAAAGGCCTTAAAATGCATGTTAGGCCTTCAAAAATGTTGAAAACTTTGGAGGCCCAAAAAAGGGGTTTACAGGCATCCTAGACCCCCTAAAGTCCAGAAAATGTTGTTGGACCAAAAATGGTGTCAGAGAGCTCTGAATGTCCCAAAAACATTTGCAGCCTGAAAGGGGCATTAACCCGCATCCTAGACCTCTGAAATTCCCAAAAATATTTTGTGCACAAAAAATGTATCCTATACCCCTGAAACTCAGAATATGTTAGCAGCCCAAAGAAGGCCTTAAAATGCATTTTAGGCCTACACAAATTTAGAAAACTTTGGAGGCCCAAAAAAGGCGTTTACAGGCATCCTGGACCCCCTAAAGTCCAGAAAATGTTGTGGGACTAAAAATGGTGTCAGAGAACTCCGAATGTCCCAAAAACATGTGCAACCTGAAAGGGGTATTAACCCGCATCCTAGACCACTGAAATTCCCAAAAATATTTTGCCACTAAAAATGCATCCTACACCCCTGAACGTTCATAAAATGTTAGCAGCCCAAAAAAGGCATTAAAATGCATTTTAGGCCTGCAAAAATTTAGAAAACTTTGGAGGCCCAAAAAAGGGGTTTACAGGCATCCTAGACCCCCTAAAGACCAGAAAATGTTGGTGGATCAAAAACGGTGTCAGAGAGCTCCGAATGTCCCAAAAACATGTGCAACCTGAAAGGAGCATTAACCCACATCCTATACCTCTGAAATTCCCAAAAATATTTTGTGCACGAAAAATTCATACTACACCCTTGAAAGTTCAGAATATGTTAGCAGCCCAAAAAAAGGCATTAAAATGCATTTTAGGCCTGCAAAAATTTAGAAAACTTTGGAGGCCCAAAAAGGGGTTTACAGGCATCCTAGACCCCCTAAAGTCCAGAAAATGTTGTTGGACCAAAAATGGTGTCAGAGAGCTCTGAATGTCCCAAAAACATTTGCAGCCACTGAAATTCCCAAAAATATTTTTGGCACGAAAAATGCATCCTACACCCCTGAAAGTTGAGAAAATGTTGGCAGCTCAAGAAAAGGCCTTAAAGCACATGTTAGGCCTTCAAAAATGTTGAAAACTTTGGAGGCCCAAAAAAGGGGTTTACAGGCATCCTAGACCCCCTAAAGTCCAGAAAATGTTGTTGGACCAATATCGGTGTCAGAGAGCTATGAATGTCCCAAAAACATTTGCAGCCTGAAAGGGGCATTAACCCGCATCCTAGACCACTGAAATTTCCCAAAATATTTTTGGCATGAAAAATGCATGCTACACCCCTGAAAGTTCAGAAAACACCCCAGAAATGTTGCCAGCTCAAAAAAGGCCTTAAAATGCATCTTAGACCTGCAAAAATGTTGAAAACTTTGAAGACCCAAAAAAGGGGTTTACAGGCATCCTAGACCCCCTAAAGTCCAGAAAATGTTGTTGGACCAAAATCGATGTCAGAGAGCTCTGAAAGGGGCATTAACCCGCATCCTAGACCACTGAAATTCCCAAACATATTTTTGGCACGAAAAATGCATCCTACACCCCTGAAAGTTCAGAAAATGTTGGCAGCTCAAGAAAAGGCCTTAAAATGCATGTTAGGCCTTCAAAATGTTGAAAACTTTGGAGGCCCAAAAAAGGGGTTTACAGGCATCCTAGACCCCCTAAAGTCCAGAAAATGTTGTTGGACCAAAAATGGTGTCAGAGAGCTCTGAATGTCCCAAAAACATTTGCAGCCTGAAAGGGGCATTAACCCGCATCCTAGACCACTGAAATTTCCCAAAATATTTTTGGCATGAAAAATGCATGCTACACCCCTGAAAGTTCAGAAAACACCCCAGAAATGTTGCCAGCTCAAAAAAGGCCTTAAAATGCATCTTAGACCTGCAAAAATGTTGAAAACTTTGAAGACCCAAAAAAGGGGTTTACAGGCATCCTAGACCCCCTAAAGTCCAGAAAATGTTGTGGGACCAAAAATGGTGTCAGGGAGCTCTGAAAGGGGCATTAACCTGCATCCTAGACCACTGAAATTCACAAAAATATTTTTGGCACGAAAAATGCATCCTACACCCCTGAAAGTTCAGAAAATGTTGGCAGCTCAAGAAAAGGCCTTAAAATGCATGTTAGGCCTTCAAAAATGTTGAAAACTTTGGAGGCCCAAAAAAGGGGTTTACAGGCATCCTAGACCCCCTAAGGTCCAGAAAATGTTGTTGGACCAAAATCGGTGTCAGAGAGCTCCGAATGTCCCAAAAACATGTGCAACCTGAAAGGGGCATTAACCCGCATCCTAGACCACTGAAATTCCCAAAAATATATTTGCCATGAAAAATGCATCCTACACCCCTGCAAGTTCAGAAAATGTTGGCAGCTCAAGAAAAGGCCTTAAAATGCATGTTAGGCCTTCAAAAATGTTGAAAACTTTGGAGGCACAAAATAGGGGTTTACAGGCATCCTAGACCTCCTAAAGTCCAGAAAATGTTGTTGGATCAAAAACGTTGTCAGAGAGCTCTGAATGTCCCAAAAACATTTGCAGCCACTAAAATTCCCAAAAATATTTTTGGCACGAAAAATGCATCCTACACCCCTGAAAGTTGAGAAAATGTTGGCAGCTCAAGAAAAGGCCTTAAAACACATGTTAGGCCTTCAAAAATGTTGAAAACTTTGGAGGCCCAAAAAAGGGGTTTACAGGCATTCTAGACCCCCTAAGGTCCAGAAAATCTTGTTGGACCAAAAACGGTGTCAGAGAGCTCTGAATGTCCCAAAAACATGTGCAACCTGAAAGGGGCATTAACTCGCATCCCAGACCACTGAAATTCCCAAAAATATTTTTGGCACTAAAAATACATCCTACACCCCTGAAAGTTCAGAAAATGTTTGCAGCTCAAGAAAAGGCCTTAAAATGCATGTTCGGCCTTCAAAAATGTTGAAAACTTTGGAGGCCCAAAAAAGGGGTTTACAGGCATCCTAGACCCCCTAAAGTCCAGAAAATGTTGTTGGACCAGAATCGGTGTCAGAGAGCTCTGAATGTCCCAAAAACATTTGCAGCCTGAAAGGGGCATTAACCCACATCCTAGACCACTGAAATGCCCAAAAATATTTTTGCCCTGAAAAATGCATCCTACACCCCTGCAGGTTCAGAAAATGTTGGCAACTCCAAAAAAGGCCTTAAAATGCATGTTAGGCCTTCAAAAACGTTGAAAACTTTGGAGGCCCAAAAAAGGGATTTACAGGCATCCTAGACCCCCTAACGTCCAGAAAATGTTGTTGGATCAAAAACGGTGTCAGAAAGCTCTGAATGTCCCAAAAACATTTGCAGCCTGAAAGGGGCATTAACCCGCATTCTAGACTTCTGAAATTCCCAAAAATATTTTGTGCACAGAAAATTCCTACTACACCCCTGAAAATTGAGAATATGTTAGCAGCCCAAAAAAGGCATTAAAATGCATTTTAGGCCTGCAAAAAATTAGAAAACTTTGGAGGCCCAAAAAAGGGGTTTACAGGCATCCTAGACCCCCTAAAGTCCAGAAAATGTTGTGGGACCAGAAATGGCGTCAGAGAGCTCTGAATGTCCCCAAAACATTTGCAGCCTGAAAGGGGCATTAACCCGCATCCTAGACCACTGAAATTCCCAAAAATATTTTTGGCAAGAAAAATGCATCCTACACCCCTGCAAGTTCAGAAAATGTTGGTAACTCTAAAAAAGGCCTTAAAATGCATGTTAGGCCTTCAAAAATGTTGAAAACTTTGGAGGCCCAAAAAAGGGGTTTACAGGCATCCTAGACCCCCTAAAGTCCAGAAAATGTTGTTGGACCAAAAATGGTGTCAGAGAGCTCTGAATGTCCCAAAAACATTTGCAGCCTTAAAGGGGCATTAACCCGCATCCTAGACTTCTGAAATTCCAAAAAATATTTTGTGCACGAAAAATGTATCCTATACCCCTGAAACTCAGAATATGTTAGCAGCCCAAAGAAGGCCTTAAAATGCATTTTATGCCTACAAAAATTTAGAAAACTTTGGAGGCCCAAAAAAGGCGTTTACAGGCATCCTAGACCCCCTAAAGTCCAGAAAATGTTGTGGGACCAAAAATGGTGTCAGAGAGCTCCGAATGTCCCAAAAACATGTGCAACCTGAAAGGGGCATTAACCCGCATCCTAGACTTCTGAAATTCCAAAAAATATTTTGTGCACGAAAAATGTATCCTATACCCCTGAAACTCAGAATATGTTAGCAGCCCAAAGAAGGCCTTAAAATGCATTTTAGGCCTGCAAAAATTTAGAAAACTTTGGATGCCCAAAAAAGGGGTTTACAGGCATCCTAGAACCCCTAAAGTCCAGAAAATGTTGTGGGACTAAAAATGGTGTCAGAGAGCTCTGAATGTCCCAAAAACATTTGCAGCCACTGAAATTCCCAAAAATATTTTTGGCACGAAAAATGCATCCTACACCCCTGAAAGTTGAGAAAATGTTGGCAGCTCAAGAAAAGGCCTTAAAGCACATGTTAGGCCTTCAAAAATGTTGAAAACTTTGGAGGCCCAAAAAAGGGGTTTACAGGCATCCTAGACCCCCTAAAGTCCAGAAAATGTTGTTGGACCAATATCGGTGTCAGAGAGCTATGAATGTCCCAAAAACATTTGCAGCCTGAAAGGGGCATTAACCCGCATCCTAGACCACTGAAATTTCCCAAAATATTTTTGGCATGAAAAATGCATGCTACACCCCTGAAAGTTCAGAAAACACCCCAGAAATGTTGCCAGCTCAAAAAAGGCCTTAAAATGCATCTTAGACCTGCAAAAATGTTGAAAAATTTGAAGACCCAAAAAAGGGGTTTACAGGCATCCTAGACCCCCTAAAGTCCAGAAAATGTTGTTGGACCAAAATCGGTGTCAGAGAGCTCTGAAAGGGGCATTAACCCGCATCCTAGACCACTGAAATTCCCAAACATATTTTTGGCACGAAAAATGCATCCTACACCCCTGAAAGTTCAGAAAATGTTGGCAGCTCAAGAAAAGGCCTTAAAATGCATGTTAGGCCTTCAAAATGTTGAAAACTTTGGAGGCCCAAAAAAGGGGTTTACAGGCATCCTAGACCCCCTAAAGTCCAGAAAATGTTGTTGGACCAAAAATGGTGTCAGAGAGCTCTGAATGTCCCAAAAACATCTGCAGCCTGAAAGGGGCATTAACCCGCATCCTAGACCTCTGAAATTCCTAAAAATATTTTGTGCACGAAAAATGCATCCTATACCCCTGAAACTCAGAATATGTTAGCAGCCCAAAGAAGGCCTTAAAATGCATTTTAGGCCTACAAAAATTTAGAAAACTTTGGAGGCCCAAAAAAGGGGTTTACAGGCATCCTAGACCCCCTAAAGTCCAGAAAATGTTGTGGGACCAAAAATGGTGTCAGGGAGCTCTGAAAGGGGCATTAACCTGCATCCTAGACCACTGAAATTCACAAAAATATTTTTGGCACGAAAAATGCATCCTACACCCCTGAAAGTTCAGAAAATGTTGGCAGCTCAAGAAAAGGCCTTAAAATGCATGTTAGGCCTTCAAAAATGTTGAAAACTTTGGAGGCCCAAAAAAGGGGTTTACAGGCATCCTAGACCCCCTAAGGTCCAGAAAATGTTGTTGGACCAAAATCGGTGTCAGAGAGCTCCGAATGTCCCAAAAACATGTGCAACCTGAAAGGGGCATTAACCCGCATCCTAGACCACTGAAATTCCCAAAAATATATTTGCCATGAAAAATGCATCCTACACCCCTGCAAGTTCAGAAAATGTTGGCAGCTCAAGAAAAGGCCTTAAAATGCATGTTAGGCCTTCAAAAATGTTGAAAACTTTGGAGGCACAAAATAGGGGTTTACAGGCATCCTAGACCTCCTAAAGTCCAGAAAATGTTGTTGGATCAAAAACGGTGTCAGAGAGCTCTGAATGTCCCAAAAACATTTGCAGCCACTAAAATTCCCAAAAATATTTTTGGCACGAAAAATGCATCCTACACCCCTGAAAGTTTAGAAAATGTTGGCAGCTCAAGAAAAGGCCTTAAAACACATGTTAGGCCTTCAAAAATGTTGAAAACTTTGGAGGCCCAAAAAAGGGGTTTACAGGCATTCTAGACCCCCTAAGGTCCAGAAAATCTTGTTGGACCAAAAACGGTGTCAGAGAGCTCTGAATGTCCCAAAAACATGTGCAACCTGAAAGGGGCATTAACTCGCATCCCAGACCACTGAAATTCCCAAAAATATTTTTGGCACTAAAAATACATCCTACACCCCTGAAAGTTCAGAAAATGTTTGCAGCTCAAGAAAAGGCCTTAAAATGCATGTTCGGCCTTCAAAAATGTTGAAAACTTTGGAGGCCCAAAAAAGGGGTTTACAGGCATCCTAGACCCCCTAAAGTCCAGAAAATGTTGTTGGACCAGAATCGGTGTCAGAGAGCTCTGAATGTCCCAAAAACATTTGCAGCCTGAAAGGGGCATTAACCCACATCCTAGACCACTGAAATGCCCAAAAATATTTTTGCCCTGAAAAAAGCATCCTACACCCCTGCAGGTTCAGAAAATGTTGGCAACTCCAAAAAAGGCCTTAAAATGCATGTTAGGCCTTCAAAAATGTTGAAAACTTTGGAGGCCCAAAAAAGGGGTTTACAGGCATCCTAGACCCCCTAAAGTCCAGAAAATGTTGTTGGACCAAAAATGGTGTCAGAGAGCTCTGAATGTCCCAAAAACATTTGCAGCCTGAAAGGGGCATTAACCCGCATCCTAGACCTCTGAAATTCCCAAAAATATTTTGTGCACAAAAAATGTATCCTATACCCCTGAAACTCAGAATATGTTAGCAGCCCAAAGAAGGCCTTAAAATGCATTTTAGGCCTACAAAAATTTAGAAAACTTTGGAGGCCCAAAAAAGGCGTTTACAGGCATCCTGGACCCCCTAAAGTCCAGAAAATGTTGTGGGACTAAAAATGGTGTCAGAGAACTCCGAATGTCCCAAAAACATGTGCAACCTGAAAGGGGTATTAACCCGCATCCTAGACCACTGAAATTCCCAAAAATATTTTGCCACTAAAAATGCATCCTACACCCCTGAACGTTCATAAAATGTTAGCAGCCCAAAAAAGGCATTAAAATGCATTTTAGGCCTGCAAAAATTTAGAAAACTTTGGAGGCCCAAAAAAGGGGTTTACAGGCATCCTAGACCCCCTAAAGACCAGAAAATGTTGGTGGATCAAAAACGGTGTCAGAGAGCTCCGAATGTCCCAAAAACATGTGCAACCTGAAAGGGGCATTAACCCACATCCTAGACCTCTGAAATTCCCAAAAATATTTTGTGCACGAAAAATTCATACTACACCCTTGAAAGTTCAGAATATGTTAGCAGCCCAAAAAAAGGCATTAAAATGCATTTTAGGCCTGCAAAAATTTAGAAAACTTTGGAGGCCCAAAAAGGGGTTTACAGGCATCCTAGACCCCCTAAAGTCCAGAAAATGTTGTTGGACCAAAAATGGTGTCAGAGAGCTCTGAATGTCCCAAAAACATTTGCAGCCACTGAAATTCCCAAAAATATTTTTGGCACGAAAAATGCATCCTACACCCCTGAAAGTTGAGAAAATGTTGGCAGCTCAAGAAAAGGCCTTAAAGCACATGTTAGGCCTTCAAAAATGTTGAAAACTTTGGAGGCCCAAAAAAGGGGTTTACAGGCATCCTAGACCCCCTAAAGTCCAGAAAATGTTGTTGGACCAATATCGGTGTCAGAGAGCTATGAATGTCCCAAAAACATTTGCAGCCTGAAAGGGGCATTAACCCGCATCCTAGACCACTGAAATTTCCCAAAATATTTTTGGCATGAAAAATGCATGCTACACCCCTGAAAGTTCAGAAAACACCCCAGAAATGTTGCCAGCTCAAAAAAGGCCTTAAAATGCATCTTAGACCTGCAAAAATGTTGAAAATTTTGAAGACCCAAAAAAGGGGTTTACAGGCATCCTAGACCCCCTAAAGTCCAGAAAATGTTGTTGGACCAAAATCGGTGTCAGAGAGCTCTGAAAGGGGCATTAACCCGCATCCTAGACCACTGAAATTCCCAAACATATTTTTGGCACGAAAAATGCATCCTACACCCCTGAAAGTTCAGAAAATGTTGGCAGCTCAAGAAAAGGCCTTAAAATGCATGTTAGGCCTTCAAAATGTTGAAAACTTTGGAGGCCCAAAAAAGGGGTTTACAGGCATCCTAGACCCCCTAAAGTCCAGAAAATGTTGTTGGACCAAAAATGGTGTCAGAGAGCTCTGAATGTCCCAAAAACATCTGCAGCCTGAAAGGGGCATTAACCCGCATCCTAGACCTCTGAAATTCCTAAAAATATTTTGTGCACGAAAAATGCATCCTATACCCCTGAAACTCAGAATATGTTAGCAGCCCAAAGAAGGCCTTAAAATGCATTTTAGGCCTACAAAAATTTAGAAAACTTTGGAGGCCCAAAAAAGGGGTTTACAGGCATCCTAGACCCCCTAAAGTCCAGAAAATGTTGTGGGACCAAAAATGGTGTCAGGGAGCTCTGAAAGGGGCATTAACCTGCATCCTAGACCACTGAAATTCACAAAAATATTTTTGGCACGAAAAATGCATCCTACACCCCTGAAAGTTCAGAAAATGTTGGCAGCTCAAGAAAAGGCCTTAAAATGCATGTTAGGCCTTCAAAAATGTTGAAAACTTTGGAGGCCCAAAAAAGGGGTTTACAGGCATCCTAGACCCCCTAAGGTCCAGAAAATGTTGTTGGACCAAAATCGGTGTCAGAGAGCTCCGAATGTCCCAAAAACATGTGCAACCTGAAAGGGGCATTAACCCGCATCCTAGACCACTGAAATTCCCAAAAATATATTTGCCATGAAAAATGCATCCTACACCCCTGCAAGTTCAGAAAATGTTGGCAGCTCAAGAAAAGGCCTTAAAATGCATGTTAGGCCTTCAAAAATGTTGAAAACTTTGGAGGCACAAAATAGGGGTTTACAGGCATCCTAGACCTCCTAAAGTCCAGAAAATGTTGTTGGATCAAAAACGGTGTCAGAGAGCTCTGAATGTCCCAAAAACATTTGCAGCCACTAAAATTCCCAAAAATATTTTTGGCACGAAAAATGCATCCTACACCCCTGAAAGTTGAGAAAATGTTGGCAGCTCAAGAAAAGGCCTTAAAACACATGTTAGGCCTTCAAAAATGTTGAAAACTTTGGAGGCCCAAAAAAGGGGTTTACAGGCATTCTAGACCCCCTAAGGTCCAGAAAATCTTGTTGGACCAAAAACGGTGTCAGAGAGCTCTGAATGTCCCAAAAACATGTGCAACCTGAAAGGGGCATTAACTCGCATCCCAGACCACTGAAATTCCCAAAAATATTTTTGGCACTAAAAATACATCCTACACCCCTGAAAGTTCAGAAAATGTTTGCAGCTCAAGAAAAGGCCTTAAAATGCATGTTCGGCCTTCAAAAATGTTGAAAACTTTGGAGGCCCAAAAAAGGGGTTTACAGGCATCCTAGACCCCCTAAAGTCCAGAAAATGTTGTTGGACCAGAATCGGTGTCAGAGAGCTCTGAATGTCCCAAAAACATTTGCAGCCTGAAAGGGGCATTAACCCACATCCTAGACCACTGAAATGCCCAAAAATATTTTTGCCCTGAAAAATGCATCCTACACCCCTGCAGGTTCAGAAAATGTTGGCAACTCCAAAAAAGGCCTTAAAATGCATGTTAGGCCTTCAAAAACGTTGAAAACTTTGGAGGCCCAAAAAAGGGATTTACAGGCATCCTAGACCCCCTAACGTCCAGAAAATGTTGTTGGATCAAAAACGGTGTCAGAAAGCTCTGAATGTCCCAAAAACATTTGCAGCCTGAAAGGGGCATTAACCCGCATTCTAGACTTCTGAAATTCCCAAAAATATTTTGTGCACAGAAAATTCCTACTACACCCCTGAAAATTCAGAATATGTTAGCAGCCCAAAAAAGGCATTAAAATGCATTTTAGGCCTGCAAAAAATTAGAAAACTTTGGAGGCCCAAAAAAGGGGTTTACAGGCATCCTAGACCCCCTAAAGTCCAGAAAATGTTGGTGGACCAAAAATGGTGTCAGAGAGCTCTGAATGTCCCAAAAACATTTGCAGCCTGAAAGGGGCATTAACCCGCATCCTAGACCTCTGAAATTCCAAAAAATATTTTGTGCACGAAAAATGTATCCTATACCCCTGAAACTCAGAATATGTTAGCAGCCCAAAGAAGGCCTTAAAATGCATTTTAGGCCTACACAAATTTAGAAAACTTTGGAGGCCCAAAAAAGGGGTTTACAGGCATCCTAGACCCCCTAAAGTCCAGAAAATGTTGTTGGACCAAAAATGGTGTCAGAGAGCTCTGAATGTCCCAAAAACATTTGCAGCCTGAAAGGGGCATTAACCCGCATCCTAGACTTCTGAAATTCCAAAAAATATTTTGTGCACGAAAAATGTATCCTATACCCCTGAAACTCAGAATATGTTAGCAGCCCAAAGAAGGCCTTAAAATGCATTTTATGCCTACAAAAATTTAGAAAACTTTGGAGGCCCAAAAAAGGCGTTTACAGGCATCCTAGACCCCCTAAAGTCCAGAAAATGTTGTGGGACCAAAAATGGTGTCAGAGAGCTCCGAATGTCCCAAAAACATGTGCAACCTGAAAGGGGCATTAACCCGCATCCTAGACTTCTGAAATTCCAAAAAATATTTTGTGCACGAAAAATGTATCCTATACCCCTGAAACTCAGAATATGTTAGCAGCCCAAAGAAGGCCTTAAAATGCATTTTAGGCCTGCAAAAATTTAGAAAACTTTGGATGCCCAAAAAAGGGGTTTACAGGCATCCTAGAACCCCTAAAGTCCAGAAAATGTTGTGGGACTAAAAATGGTGTCAGAGAACTCCGAATGTCCCAAAAACATGTGCAACCTGAAAGGGGTATTAACCCGCATCCTAGACCACTGAAATTCCCAAAAATATTTTGCCACTAAAAATGCATCCTACACCCCTGAACGTTCATAAAATGTTAGCAGCCCAAAAAAGGCATTAAAATGCATTTTAGGCCTGCAAAAATTTAGAAAACTTTGGAGGCCCAAAAAAGGGGTTTACAGGCATCCTAGACCCCCTAAAGACCAGAAAATGTTGGTGGATCAAAAACGGTGTCAGAGAGCTCCGAATGTCCCAAAAACATGTGCAACCTGAAAGGGGCATTAACCCACATCCTAGACCTCTGAAATTCCCAAAAATATTTTGTGCACGAAAAATTCATACTACACCCTTGAAAGTTCAGAATATGTTAGCAGCCCAAAAAAAGGCATTAAAATGCATTTTAGGCCTGCAAAAATTTAGAAAACTTTGGAGGCCCAAAAAGGGGTTTACAGGCATCCTAGACCCCCTAAAGTCCAGAAAATGTTGTTGGACCAAAAATGGTGTCAGAGAGCTCTGAATGTCCCAAAAACATTTGCAGCCACTGAAATTCCCAAAAATATTTTTGGCACGAAAAATGCATCCTACACCCCTGAAAGTTGAGAAAATGTTGGCAGCTCAAGAAAAGGCCTTAAAGCACATGTTAGGCCTTCAAAAATGTTGAAAACTTTGGAGGCCCAAAAAAGGGGTTTACAGGCATCCTAGACCCCCTAAAGTCCAGAAAATGTTGTTGGACCAATATCGGTGTCAGAGAGCTATGAATGTCCCAAAAACATTTGCAGCCTGAAAGGGGCATTAACCCGCATCCTAGACCACTGAAATTTCCCAAAATATTTTTGGCATGAAAAATGCATGCTACACCCCTGAAAGTTCAGAAAACACCCCAGAAATGTTGCCAGCTCAAAAAAGGCCTTAAAATGCATCTTAGACCTGCAAAAATGTTGAAAACTTTGAAGACCCAAAAAAGGGGTTTACAGGCATCCTAGACCCCCTAAAGTCCAGAAAATGTTGTTGGACCAAAATCGGTGTCAGAGAGCTCTGAAAGGGGCATTAACCCGCATCCTAGACCACTGAAATTCCCAAACATATTTTTGGCACGAAAAATGCATCCTACACCCCTGAAAGTTCAGAAAATGTTGGCAGCTCAAGAAAAGTCCTTAAAATGCATGTTAGGCCTTCAAAATGTTGAAAACTTTGGAGGCCCAAAAAAGGGGTTTACAGGCATCCTAGACCCCCTAAAGTCCAGAAAATGTTGTTGGACCAAAAATGGTGTCAGAGAGCTCTGAATGTCCCAAAAACATCTGCAGCCTGAAAGGGGCATTAACCCGCATCCTAGACCTCTGAAATTCCTAAAAATATTTTGTGCACGAAAAATGCATCCTATACCCCTGAAACTCAGAATATGTTAGCAGCCCAAAGAAGGCCTTAAAATGCATTTTAGGCCTACAAAAATTTAGAAAACTTTGGAGGCCCAAAAAAGGCGTTTACAGGCATCCTAGACCCCCTAAAGTCCAGAAAATGTTGTGGGACTAAAAATGGTGTCAGAGAGCTCCGAATGTCCCAAAAACATTTGCAGCCTGAAAGGGGCATTAACCCACATCCTAGACCTCTGAAATTCCAAAAAATATTTTGTGCACGAAAAATTCATACTACACCCCTGAAAGTTCAGAATATGTTAGCAGCCCAAAAAAGACATTAAAATGCATTTTAGGCCTGCAAAAATTTGGAAAACTTTGGAGGCCCAAAAAAGGGGTTTACGGGCATCCTAGGCCCCCTAAAGTCCAGAAAATGTTGTGGGACCAAAAATGGTGTCAGAGAGCTCTGAATGTCCCAAAAACATTTGCAGCCTGAAAGGGGCATTAACCGGCATCCTAGACCTCTGAAATTCCCAAAAATATTTTGTGCAAGAAAAATGTATACTACCCATAAAAGTTCAGAATATGTTAGAAGCCCAAAAAATGCATTCAAATGCATTTTAGGCCTGCAAAAATTTAGAAAACTTTGGAGGCCCAAAAAAGGGGTTTACAGGCATCCTAGACCCCCTAAAGTCCAGAAAATGTTGGTGGACCAAAAATGGTGTCAGAGAGCTCTGAATGTCCCAAAAACATTTGCAGCCTGAAAGGGGCATTAACCCGCATCCTAGACCTCTGAAATTCCAAAAAATATTTTGTGCACGAAAAATGTATCCTATACCCCTGAAACTCAGAATATGTTAGCAGCCCAAAGAAGGCCTTAAAATGCATTTTATGCCTACAAAAATTTAGAAAACTTTGGAGGCCCAAAAAAGGCGTTTACAGGCATCCTAGACCCCCTAAAGTCCAGAAAATGTTGTGGGACCAAAAATGGCGTCAGAGAGCTCTGTATGTCCCAAAAACATTTGCAGCCACTGCAATTCCCAAAAATATTTTTGGCACGAAAAATGCATCCTACACCCCTGAAAGTTGAGAAAATGTTGGCAGCTCAAGTAAAGGCCTTAAAATGCATGTTAGGCCTTACCCCCTAAAGTCCAAAAAATGTTGTTGGATCAAAATCAGTGTCAGAGAGCTCTGATTGTCCCCAAAACATTTGCAGCCTGAAAGGGGCATTAACCCGCATCCTAGACCACTGAAATTCCCAAAAATATTTTTGGCATGAAAAATGCATCCTACACCCCTGCAAGTTCAGAAAATGTTGGCAACTCTAAAAAAGGCCTTAAAATGCATGTTCGGCCTTCAAAAATTTAGAAAACTTTGGAGGCCCAAAAAAGGGGTTTACAGGCATCCTAGACCCCCTAAAGTCCAGAAAATCTTGTTGGACCAAAAACGGTGTCAGAGAGCTCTGAATGTCCCAAAAACATGTGCAACCTGAAAGGGGCATTAACTCGCATCCCAGACCACTGAAATTCCCAAAAATATTTTTGGCACTAAAAATACATCCTACACCCCTGAAAGTTCAGAAAATGTTTGCAGCTCAAGAAAAGGCCTTAAAATGCATGTTCGGCCTTCAAAAATGTTGAAAACTTTGGAGGCCCAAAAAAGGGGTTTACAGGCATCCTAGACCCCCTAAAGTCCAGAAAATGTTGTTGGACCAGAATCGGTGTCAGAGAGCTCTGAATGTCCCAAAAACATTTGCAGCCTGAAAGGGGCATTAACCCACATCCTAGACCACTGAAATGCCCAAAAATATTTTTGCCCTGAAAAATGCATCCTACACCCCTGCAGGTTCAGAAAATGTTGGCAACTCCAAAAAAGGCCTTAAAATGCATGTTAGGCCTTCAAAAACGTTGAAAACTTTGGAGGCCCAAAAAAGGGATTTACAGGCATCCTAGACCCCCTAACGTCCAGAAAATGTTGTTGGATCAAAAACGGTGTCAGAAAGCTCTGAATGTCCCAAAAACATTTGCAGCCTGAAAGGGGCATTAACCCGCATTCTAGACCTCTGAAATTCCCAAAAATATTTTGTGCACAGAAAATTCATACTACACCCCTGAAAATTCAGAATATGTTAGCAGCCCAAAAAAGGCATTAAAATGCATTTTAGGCCTGCAAAAAATTAGAAAACTTTGGAGGCCCAAAAAAGGGGTTTACAGGCATCCTAGACCCCCTAAAGTCCAGAAAATGTTGTTGGACCAAAAATGGTGTCAGAGAGCTCTGAATGTCCCAAAAACATTTGCAGCCTGAAAGGGGCATTAACCCGCATCCTAGACCTCTGAAATTCCCAAAAATATTTTGTGCACGAAAAATGCATCCTATACCTCTGAAACTCAGAATATGTTAGCAGCCCAAAGAAGGCCTTAAAATGCATTTTAGGTCTAAAAAAATTTAGAAAAATTTGGAGGCCCAAAAAAGGCGTTTACAGGCATCCTAGACCCCCTAAAGTGCAGAAAATGTTGTTGGACCAAAAATGGTGTCAGAGAGCTCTGAATGTCCCAAAAACATCTGCAGCCTGAAAGGGGCATTAACCCGCATCCTAGACCACTGAAATTTCCCAAAATATTTTTACCATGAAAAATGCATGCTACACCCCTGAAAGTTCAGAAAACACCCAAGAAATGTTGTGAGCTCAAAAAAGGTCTTAACATGCATCTTAGGTCTGCAAAAATGTTGAAAACTTTGGAGACCCAAAAAAGGGGTTTACAGGCATCCTAGACCCCCTAAAGTCCAGAAAATGTTGGTGGATCAAAAACGGTGTCAGAGAGCTCCGAATGTCCCAAAAACATGTGCAACCTGAAAGGGGCATTAACCCGCATCCTAGACCACTGAAATTCCCAAAAATATTTTTGGCAATAAAAATGCATCCTACACCCCTGAAAGTTCAGAAAATGTTGGCAGCTCAAGAAAAGGCCTTAAAATGCATGTTAGGCCTTCAAAAATGTTGAAAACTTTGGAGGCACAAAATAGGGGTTTACAGGCATCCTAGACCTCCTAAAGTCCAGAAAATGTTGTTGGATCAAAAACGGTGTCAGAGAGCTCTGAATGTCCCAAAAACATTTGCAGCCTGAAAGGGGCATTAACCCACATCCTAGACCTCTGAAATTCCCAAAAATATTTTGTGCACGAAAAATTCATACTACACCCTTGAAAGTTCAGAATATGTTAGCAGCCCAAAAAAGGCATTAAAATGCATTTTAGGCCTGCAAAAATTTAGAAAACTTTGGATGCCCAAAAAAGGGGTTTACAGGCATCCTAGAACCCCTAAAGTCCAGAAAATGTTGTTGGACCAAAAATGGTGTCAGAGAGCTCCGAATGTCCCAAAAACATTTGCAGCCTGAAAGGGGCATTAACCCGCATCCTAGACCTCTAAAATTCCCAAAAATATTTTGTGCACGAAAAATTCATACTACACCCCTGAAAGTTCAGAATATGTTAGCAGCCCAAAGAAGGCCTTAAAATGCATTTTAGGCCTACAAAAATTTAGAAAACTTTGGAGGCCCAAAAAAGGCGTTTACGGGCATCCTAGACCCCCTAAAGACCAGAAAATGTTGGTGGATCAAAAATGGTGTCAGAGAGCTCCGAATGTCCCAAAAACATGTGCAACCTGAAAGGGGCATTAACCCGCATCCTAGACCACTGAAATTCCCAAAAATATTTTGCCACTAAAAATGCATCCTACACCCCTGAACGTTCATAAAATGTTAGCAGCCCAAAAAAGGCATTAAAATGCATTTTAGGCCTGCAAAAATGTAGAAAACTTTGGAGGCCCAAAAAAGGGGTTTACAGGCATCCTAGACCCCCTAAAGACCAGAAAATGTTGGTGGATCAAAAACGGTGTCAGAGAGCTCCGAATGTCCCAAAAACATGTGCAACCTGAAAGGGGCATTAACCCACATCCTAGACCTCTGAAATTCCCAAAAATATTTTGTGCACGAAAAATTCATACTACACCCTTGAAAGTTCAGAATATGTTAGCAGCCCAAAAAAGGCATTAAAATGCATTTTAGGCCTGCAAAAATTTAGAAAACTTTGGAGGCCCAAAAAGGGGTTTACAGGCATCCTAGACCCCCTAAAGTCCAGAAAATGTTGTTGGACCAAAAATGGTGTCAGAGAGCTCTGAATGTCCCAAAAACATTTGCAGCCTGAAAGGGGCATTAACCCGCATCCTAGACCTCTGAAATTCCAAAAAATATTTTGTGCACAAAAAATGTATACTATACCCCTGAAACTCAGAATATGTTAGCAGCCCAAAGAAGGCCTTAAAATGAATTTTAGGCCTACAAAAATTTAGAAAACTTTGGAGGCCCAAAAAAGGCGTTTACAGGCATCCTAGACCCCCTTAAGTCCAGAAAATGTTGTGGGACTAAAAATGGTGTCAGAGAGCTCCGAATGTCCCAAAAACATGTGCAACCTGAAAGGGGCATTAACCCGCATCCTAGACCACTGAAATTCCCAAAAATATTTTGCCACTAAAAATGCATCCTACACCCCTGAACGTTCATAAAATGTTAGCAGCCCAAAAAAGGCATTAAAATGCATTTTAGGCCTGCAAAAATTTAGAAAACTTTGGAGGCCCAAAAAAGGGGTTTACAGGCATCCTAGACCCCCTAAAGTCCAGAAAATGTTGTTGGAACAAAAATGGTGTCAGAGAGCTCTGAATGTCCCAAAAACATCTGCAGCCTGAAAGGGGCATTAACCCGCATCCTAGACCTCTGAAATTCCTAAAAATATTTTGTGCACGAAAAATGCATCCTATACCCCTGAAACTCAGAATATGTTAGTAGCCCAAAGAAGGCCTTAAAATGCATTTTAGGCCTACAAAAATTTAGAACACTTTGGAGGCCCAAAAAAGGGGTTTACAGGCATCCTAGACCCCCTAAAGTCCAGAAAATGTTGTGGGACCAAAAATGGTGTCAGGGAGCTCTGAAAGGGGCATTAACCTGCATCCTAGACCACTGAAATTCCCAAAAATATTTTTGGCACGAAAAATGCATCCTACACCCCTGAAAGTTGAGAAAATGTTGGCAGCTCAAGAAAAGGCCTTAAAGCACATGTTAGGCCTTCAAAAATGTTGAAAACTTTGGAGGCCCAAAAAAGGGGTTTACAGGCATCCTAGACCCCCTAAAGTCCAGAAAATGTTGTTGGACCAATATCGGTGTCAGAGAGCTATGAATGTCCCAAAAACATTTGCAGCCTGAAAGGGGCATTAACCCGCATCCTAGACCACTGAAATTTCCCAAAATATTTTTGGCATGAAAAATGCATGCTACACCCCTGAAAGTTCAGAAAACACCCCAGAAATGTTGCCAGCTCAAAAAAGGCCTTAAAATGCATCTTAGACCTGCAAAAATGTTGAAAACTTTGAAGACCCAAAAAAGGGGTTTACAGGCATCCTAAACCCCCTAAAGTCCAGAAAATGTTGTTGGACCAAAATCGGTGTCAGAGAGCTCTGAAAGGGGCATTAACCCGCATCCTAGACCACTGAAATTCCCAAACATATTTTTGGCACGAAAAATGCATCCTACACCCCTGAAAGTTCAGAAAATGTTGGCAGCTCAAGAAAAGGCCTTAAAATGCATGTTAGGCCTTCAAAATGTTGAAAACTTTGGAGGCCCAAAAAAGGGGTTTACAGGCATCCTAGACCCCCTAAAGTCCAGAAAATGTTGTTGGACCAAAAATGGTGTCAGAGAGCTCTGAATGTCCCAAAAACATCTGCAGCCTGAAAGGGGCATTAACCCGCATCCTAGACCTCTGAAATTCCTAAAAATATTTTGTGCACGAAAAATGCATCCTATACCCCTGAAACTCAGAATATGTTAGCAGCCCAAAGAAGGCCTTAAAATGCATTTTAGGCCTACAAAAATTTAGAAAACTTTGGAGGCCCAAAAAAGGCGTTTACAGGCATCCTAGACCCCCTAAAGTCCAGAAAATGTTGTGGGACTAAAAATGGTGTCAGAGAGCTCCGAATGTCCCAAAAACATTTGCAGCCTGAAAGGGGCATTAACCCACATCCTAGACCTCTGAAATTCCAAAAAATATTTTGTGCACGAAAAATTCATACTACACCCCTGAAAGTTCAGAATATGTTAGCAGCCCAAAAAAGACATTAAAATGCATTTTAGGCCTGCAAAAATTTGGAAAACTTTGGAGGCCCAAAAAAGGGGTTTACGGGCATCCAAGGCCCCCTAAAGTCCAGAAAATGTTGTGGGACCAAAAATGGTGTCAGAGAGCTCTGAATGTCCCAAAAACATTTGCAGCCTGAAAGGGGCATTAACCGGCATCCTAGACCTCTGAAATTCCCAAAAATATTTTGTGCAAGAAAAATGTATACTACCCATAAAAGTTCAGAATATGTTAGAAGCCCAAAAAATGCATTCAAATGCATTTTAGGCCTGCAAAAATTTAGAAAACTTTGGAGGCCCAAAAAAGGGGTTTACAGGCATCCTAGACCCCCTAAAGTCCAGAAAATGTTGGTGGACCAAAAATGGTGTCAGAGAGCTCTGAATGTCCCAAAAACATTTGCAGCCTGAAAGGGGCATTAACCCGCATCCTAGACCTCTGAAATTCCAAAAAATATTTTGTGCACGAAAAATGTATCCTATACCCCTGAAACTCAGAATATGTTAGCAGCCCAAAGAAGGCCTTAAAATGCATTTTATGCCTACAAAAATTTAGAAAACTTTGGAGGCCCAAAAAAGGCGTTTACAGGCATCCTAGACCCCCTAAAGTCCAGAAAATGTTGTGGGACCAAAAATGGTGTCAGAGAGCTCCGAATGTCCCAAAAACATGTGCAACCTGAAAGGGGCATTAACCCGCATCCTAGACTTCTGAAATTCCAAAAAATATTTTGTGCACGAAAAATGTATCCTATACCCCTGAAACTCAGAATATGTTAGCAGCCCAAAGAAGGCCTTAAAATGCATTTTATGCCTACAAAAATTTAGAAAACTTTGGAGGCCCAAAAAAGGCGTTTACAGCCATCCTAGACCCCCTAAAGTCCAGAAAATGTTGTGGGACCAAAAATGGCGTCAGAGAGCTCTGTATGTCCCAAAAACATTTGCAGCCACTGCAATTCCCAAAAATATTTTTGGCACGAAAAATGCATCCTACACCCCTGAAAGTTGAGAAAATGTTGGCAGCTCAAGTAAAGGCCTTAAAATGCATGTTAGGCCTTACCCCCTAAAGTCCAAAAAATGTTGTTGGATCAAAATCAGTGTCAGAGAGCTCTGATTGTCCCCAAAACATTTGCAGCCTGAAAGGGGCATTAACCCGCATCCTAGACCACTGAAATTCCCAAAAATATTTTTGGCATGAAAAATGCATCCTACACCCCTGCAAGTTCAGAAAATGTTGGCAACTCTAAAAAAGGCCTTAAAATGCATGTTCGGCCTTCAAAAATGTTGAAAACTTTGGAGGCCCAAAAAAGGGGTTTACAGGCATCCAGACCCCCTAAAGTCCAGAAAATCTTGTTGGACCAAAAACGGTGTCAGAGAGCTCTGAATGTCCCAAAAACATGTGCAACCTGAAAGGGGCATTAACTCGCATCCCAGACCACTGAAATTCCCAAAAATATTTTTGGCACTAAAAATACATCCTACACCCCTGAAAGTTCAGAAAATGTTTGCAGCTCAAGAAAAGGCCTTAAAATGCATGTTCGGCCTTCAAAAATGTTGAAAACTTTGGAGGCCCAAAAAAGGGGTTTACAGGCATCCTAGACCCCCTAAAGTCCAGAAAATGTTGTTGGACCAGAATCGGTGTCAGAGAGCTCTGAATGTCCCAAAAACATTTGCAGCCTGAAAGGGGCATTAACCCACATCCTAGACCACTGAAATGCCCAAAAATATTTTTGCCCTGAAAAATGCATCCTACACCCCTGCAGGTTCAGAAAATGTTGGCAACTCCAAAAAAGGCCTTAAAATGCATGTTAGGCCTTCAAAAACGTTGAAAACTTTGGAGGCCCAAAAAAGGGATTTACAGGCATCCTAGACCCCCTAACGTCCAGAAAATGTTGTTGGATCAAAAACGGTGTCAGAAAGCTCTGAATGTCCCAAAAACATTTGCAGCCTGAAAGGGGCATTAACCCGCATTCTAGACCTCTGAAATTCCCAAAAATATTTTGTGCACAGAAAATTCATACTACACCCCTGAAAATTCAGAATATGTTAGCAGCCCAAAAAAGGCATTAAAATGCATTTTAGGCCTGCAAAAAATTAGAAAACTTTGGAGGCCCAAAAAAGGGGTTTACAGGCATCCTAGACCCCCTAAAGTCCAGAAAATGTTGTTGGACCAAAAATGGTGTCAGAGAGCTCTGAATGTCCCAAAAACATTTGCAGCCTGAAAGGGGCATTAACCCGCATCCTAGACCTCTGAAATTCCCAAAAATATTTTGTGCACGAAAAATGCATCCTATACCCCTGAAACTCAGAATATGTTAGCAGCCCAAAGAAGGCCTTAAAATGCATTTTAGGTCTAAAAAAATTTAGAAAAATTTGGAGGCCCAAAAAAGGCGTTTACAGGCATCCTAGACCCCCTAAAGTGCAGAAAATGTTGTTGGACCAAAAATGGTGTCAGAGAGCTCTGAATGTCCCAAAAACATCTGCAGCCTGAAAGGGGCATTAACCCGCATCCTAGACCACTGAAATTTCCCAAAATATTTTTACCATGAAAAATGCATGCTACACCCCTGAAAGTTCAGAAAACACCCAAGAAATGTTGTGAGCTCAAAAAAGGCCTTAACATGCATCTTAGGTCTGCAAAAATGTTGAAAACTTTGGAGACCCAAAAAAGGGGTTTACAGGCATCCTAGACCCCCTAAAGTCCAGAAAATGTTGGTGGATCAAAAACGGTGTCAGAGAGCTCCGAATGTCCCAAAAACATGTGCAACCTGAAAGGGGCATTAACCCGCATCCTAGACCACTGAAATTCCCAAAAATATTTTTGGCAATAAAAATGCATCCTACACCCCTGAAAGTTCAGAAAATGTTGGCAGCTCAAGAAAAGGCCTTAAAATGCATGTTAGGCCTTCAAAAATGTTGAAAACTTTGGAGGCACAAAATAGGGGTTTACAGGCATCCTAGACCTCCTAAAGTCCAGAAAATGTTGTTGGATCAAAAACGGTGTCAGAGAGCTCTGAATGTCCCAAAAACATTTGCAGCCTGAAAGGGGCATTAACCCACATCCTAGACCTCTGAAATTCCCAAAAATATTTTGTGCACGAAAAATTCATACTACACCCTTGAAAGTTCAGAATATGTTAGCAGCCCAAAAAAGGCATTAAAATGCATTTTAGGCCTGCAAAAATTTAGAAAACTTTGGATGCCCAAAAAAGGGGTTTACAGGCATCCTAGAACCCCTAAAGTCCAGAAAATGTTGTTGGACCAAAAATGGTGTCAGAGAGCTCCGAATGTCCCAAAAACATTTGCAGCCTGAAAGGGGCATTAACCCGCATCCTAGACCTCTAAAATTCCCAAAAATATTTTGTGCACGAAAAATTCATACTACACCCCTGAAAGTTCAGAATATGTTAGCAGCCCAAAGAAGGCCTTAAAATGCATTTTAGGCCTACAAAAATTTAGAAAACTTTGGAGGCCCAAAAAAGGCGTTTACGGGCATCCTAGACCCCCTAAAGACCAGAAAATGTTGGTGGATCAAAAATGGTGTCAGAGAGCTCCGAATGTCCCAAAAACATGTGCAACCTGAAAGGGGCATTAACCCACATCCTAGACCTCTGAAATTCCCAAAAATATTTTGTGCACGAAAAATTCATACTACACCCTTGAAAGTTCAGAATATGTTAGCAGCCCAAAAAAGGCATTAAAATGCATTTTAGGCCTGCAAAAATTTAGAAAACTTTGGAGGCCCAAAAAGGGGTTTACAGGCATCCTAGACCCCCTAAAGTCCAGAAAATGTTGTTGGACCAAAAATGGTGTCAGAGAGCTCTGAATGTCCCAAAAACATTTGCAGCCTGAAAGGGGCATTAACCCGCATCCTAGACCTCTGAAATTCCAAAAAATATTTTGTGCACAAAAAATGTATACTATACCCCTGAAACTCAGAATATGTTAGCAGCCCAAAGAAGGCCTTAAAATGAATTTTAGGCCTACAAAAATTTAGAAAACTTTGGAGGCCCAAAAAAGGCGTTTACAGGCATCCTAGACCCCCTTAAGTCCAGAAAATGTTGTGGGACTAAAAATGGTGTCAGAGAGCTCCGAATGTCCCAAAAACATGTGCAACCTGAAAGGGGCATTAACCCGCATCCTAGACCACTGAAATTCCCAAAAATATTTTGCCACTAAAAATGCATCCTACACCCCTGAACGTTCATAAAATGTTAGCAGCCCAAAAAAGGCATTAAAATGCATTTTAGGCCTGCAAAAATTTAGAAAACTTTGGAGGCCCAAAAAAGGGGTTTACAGGCATCCTAGACCCCCTAAAGTCCAGAAAATGTTGTTGGAACAAAAATGGTGTCAGAGAGCTCTGAATGTCCCAAAAACATCTGCAGCCTGAAAGGGGCATTAACCCGCATCCTAGACCTCTGAAATTCCTAAAAATATTTTGTGCACGAAAAATGCATCCTATACCCCTGAAACTCAGAATATGTTAGTAGCCCAAAGAAGGCCTTAAAATGCATTTTAGGCCTACAAAAATTTAGAACACTTTGGAGGCCCAAAAAAGGGGTTTACAGGCATCCTAGACCCCCTAAAGTCCAGAAAATGTTGTGGGACCAAAAATGGTGTCAGGGAGCTCTGAAAGGGGCATTAACCTGCATCCTAGACCACTGAAATTCACAAAAATATTTTTGGCACGAAAAATGCATCCTACACCCCTGAAAGTTCAGAAAATGTTGGCAGCTCAAGAAAAGGCCTTAAAATGCATGTTAGGCCTTCAAAAATGTTGAAAACTTTGGAGGCCCAAAAAAGGGGTTTACAGGCATCCTAGACCCCCTAAAGTCCAGAAAATGTTGTTGGACCAAAAATGGTGTCAGAGAGCTCTGAATGTCCCAAAAACATTTGCAGCCTGAAAGGGGCATTAACCCGCATCCTAGACCTCTGAAATTCCCAAAAATATTTTGTGCACAAAAAATGTATCCTATACCCCTGAAACTCAGAATATGTTAGCAGCCCAAAGAAGGCCTTAAAATGCATTTTAGGCCTACACAAATTTAGAAAACTTTGGAGGCCCAAAAAAGGCGTTTACAGGCATCCTGGACCCCCTAAAGTCCAGAAAATGTTGTGGGACTAAAAATGGTGTCAGAGAACTCCGAATGTCCCAAAAACATGTGCAACCTGAAAGGGGTATTAACCCGCATCCTAGACCACTGAAATTCCCAAAAATATTTTGCCACTAAAAATGCATCCTACACCCCTGAACGTTCATAAAATGTTAGCAGCCCAAAAAAGGCATTAAAATGCATTTTAGGCCTGCAAAAATTTAGAAAACTTTGGAGGCCCAAAAAAGGGGTTTACAGGCATCCTAGACCCCCTAAAGACCAGAAAATGTTGGTGGATCAAAAACGGTGTCAGAGAGCTCCGAATGTCCCAAAAACATGTGCAACCTGAAAGGGGCATTAACCCACATCCTAGACCTCTGAAATTCCCAAAAATATTTTGTGCACGAAAAATTCATACTACACCCTTGAAAGTTCAGAATATGTTAGCAGCCCAAAAAAAGGCATTAAAATGCATTTTAGGCCTGCAAAAATTTAGAAAACTTTGGAGGCCCAAAAAGGGGTTTACAGGCATCCTAGACCCCCTAAAGTCCAGAAAATGTTGTTGGACCAAAAATGGTGTCAGAGAGCTCTGAATGTCCCAAAAACATTTGCAGCCACTGAAATTCCCAAAAATATTTTTGGCACGAAAAATGCATCCTACACCCCTGAAAGTTGAGAAAATGTTGGCAGCTCAAGAAAAGGCCTTAAAGCACATGTTAGGCCTTCAAAAATGTTGAAAACTTTGGAGGCCCAAAAAAGGGGTTTACAGGCATCCTAGACCCCCTAAAGTCCAGAAAATGTTGTTGGACCAATATCGGTGTCAGAGAGCTATGAATGTCCCAAAAACATTTGCAGCCTGAAAGGGGCATTAACCCGCATCCTAGACCACTGAAATTTCCCAAAATATTTTTGGCATGAAAAATGCATGCTACACCCCTGAAAGTTCAGAAAACACCCCAGAAATGTTGCCAGCTCAAAAAAGGCCTTAAAATGCATCTTAGACCTGCAAAAATGTTGAAAACTTTGAAGACCCAAAAAAGGGGTTTACAGGCATCCTAGACCCCCTAAAGTCCAGAAAATGTTGTTGGACCAAAATCGATGTCAGAGAGCTCTGAAAGGGGCATTAACCCGCATCCTAGACCACTGAAATTCCCAAACATATTTTTGGCACGAAAAATGCATCCTACACCCCTGAAAGTTCAGAAAATGTTGGCAGCTCAAGAAAAGGCCTTAAAATGCATGTTAGGCCTTCAAAATGTTGAAAACTTTGGAGGCCCAAAAAAGGGGTTTACAGGCATCCTAGACCCCCTAAAGTCCAGAAAATGTTGTTGGACCAAAAATGGTGTCAGAGAGCTCTGAATGTCCCAAAAACATCTGCAGCCTGAAAGGGGCATTAACCCGCATCCTAGACCTCTGAAATTCCTAAAAATATTTTGTGCACGAAAAATGCATCCTATACCCCTGAAACTCAGAATATGTTAGCAGCCCAAAGAAGGCCTTAAAATGCATTTTAGGCCTACAAAAATTTAGAAAACTTTGGAGGCCCAAAAAAGGGGTTTACAGGCATCCTAGACCCCCTAAAGTCCAGAAAATGTTGTGGGACCAAAAATGGTGTCAGGGAGCTCTGAAAGGGGCATTAACCTGCATCCTAGACCACTGAAATTCACAAAAATATTTTTGGCACGAAAAATGCATCCTACACCCCTGAAAGTTCAGAAAATGTTGGCAGCTCAAGAAAAGGCCTTAAAATGCATGTTAGGCCTTCAAAAATGTTGAAAACTTTGGAGGCCCAAAAAAGGGGTTTACAGGCATCCTAGACCCCCTAAGGTCCAGAAAATGTTGTTGGACCAAAATCGGTGTCAGAGAGCTCCGAATGTCCCAAAAACATGTGCAACCTGAAAGGGGCATTAACCCGCATCCTAGACCACTGAAATTCCCAAAAATATATTTGCCATGAAAAATGCATCCTACACCCCTGCAAGTTCAGAAAATGTTGGCAGCTCAAGAAAAGGCCTTAAAATGCATGTTAGGCCTTCAAAAATGTTGAAAACTTTGGAGGCACAAAATAGGGGTTTACAGGCATCCTAGACCTCCTAAAGTCCAGAAAATGTTGTTGGATCAAAAACGTTGTCAGAGAGCTCTGAATGTCCCAAAAACATTTGCAGCCACTAAAATTCCCAAAAATATTTTTGGCACGAAAAATGCATCCTACACCCCTGAAAGTTGAGAAAATGTTGGCAGCTCAAGAAAAGGCCTTAAAACACATGTTAGGCCTTCAAAAATGTTGAAAACTTTGGAGGCCCAAAAAAGGGGTTTACAGGCATTCTAGACCCCCTAAGGTCCAGAAAATCTTGTTGGACCAAAAACGGTGTCAGAGAGCTCTGAATGTCCCAAAAACATGTGCAACCTGAAAGGGGCATTAACTCGCATCCCAGACCACTGAAATTCCCAAAAATATTTTTGGCACTAAAAATACATCCTACACCCCTGAAAGTTCAGAAAATGTTTGCAGCTCAAGAAAAGGCCTTAAAATGCATGTTCGGCCTTCAAAAATGTTGAAAACTTTGGAGGCCCAAAAAAGGGGTTTACAGGCATCCTAGACCCCCTAAAGTCCAGAAAATGTTGTTGGACCAGAATCGGTGCCAGAGAGCTCTGAATGTCCCAAAAACATTTGCAGCCTGAAAGGGGCATTAACCCACATCCTAGACCACTGAAATGCCCAAAAATATTTTTGCCCTGAAAAATGCATCCTACACCCCTGCAGGTTCAGAAAATGTTGGCAACTCCAAAAAAGGCCTTAACATGCATGTTAGGCCTTCAAAAACGTTGAAAACTTTGGAGGCCCAAAAAAGGGATTTACAGGCATCCTAGACCCCCTAACGTCCAGAAAATGTTGTTGGATCAAAAACGGTGTCAGAAAGCTCTGAATGTCCCAAAAACATTTGCAGCCTGAAAGGGGCATTAACCCGCATTCTAGACTTCTGAAATTCCCAAAAATATTTTGTGCACAGAAAATTCCTACTACACCCCTGAAAATTCAGAATATGTTAGCAGCCCAAAAAAGGCATTAAAATGCATTTTAGGCCTGCAAAAAATTAGAAAACTTTGGAGGCCCAAAAAGGGGTTTACAGGCATCCTAGACCCCCTAAAGTCCAGAAAATGTTGTGGGACCAAAAATGGCGTCAGAGAGCTCTGAATGTCCCCAAAACATTTGCAGCCTGAAAGGGGCATTAACCCGCATCCTAGACCACTGAAATTCCCAAAAATATTTTTGGCAAGAAAAATGCATCCTACACCCCTGCAAGTTCAGAAAATGTTGGTAACTCTAAAAAAGGCCTTAAAATGCATGTTAGGCCTTCAAAAATGTTGAAAACTTTGGAGGCCCAAAAAAGGGGTTTACAGGCATCCTAGACCCCCTAAAGTCCAGAAAATGTTGTGGGACCAAAAATGGTGTCAGAGAGCTCTGAATGTCCCAAAAACATTTGCAGCCTGAAAGGGGCATTAACCCGCATCCTAGACCTCTGAAATTCCCAAAAATATTTTGTGCACAAAAAATGTATCCTATACCCCTGAAACTCAGAATATGTTAGCAGCCCAAAGAAGGCCTTAAAATGCATTTTAGGCCTACAAAAATTTAGAAAACTTTGGAGGCCCAAAAAAGGCGTTTACAGGCATCCTGGACCCCCTAAAGTCCAGAAAATGTTGTGGGACTAAAAATGGTGTCAGAGAACTCCGAATGTCCCAAAAACATGTGCAACCTGAAAGGGGTATTAACCCGCATCCTAGACCACTGAAATTCCCAAAAATATTTTGCCACTAAAAATGCATCCTACACCCCTGAACGTTCATAAAATGTTAGCAGCCCAAAAAAGGCATTAAAATGCATTTTAGGCCTGCAAAAATTTAGAAAACTTTGGAGGCCCAAAAAAGGGGTTTACAGGCATCCTAGACCCCCTAAAGACCAGAAAATGTTGGTGGATCAAAAACGGTGTCAGAGAGCTCCGAATGTCCCAAAAACATGTGCAACCTGAAAGGGGCATTAACCCACATCCTAGACCTCTGAAATTCCCAAAAATATTTTGTGCACGAAAAATTCATACTACACCCTTGAAAGTTCAGAATATGTTAGCAGCCCAAAAAAAGGCATTAAAATGCATTTTAGGCCTGCAAAAATTTAGAAAACTTTGGAGGCCCAAAAAGGGGTTTACAGGCATCCTAGACCCCCTAAAGTCCAGAAAATGTTGTTGGACCAAAAATGGTGTCAGAGAGCTCTGAATGTCCCAAAAACATTTGCAGCCACTGAAATTCCCAAAAATATTTTTGGCACAAAAAATGCATCCTACACCCCTGAAAGTTGAGAAAATGTTGGCAGCTCAAGAAAAGGCCTTAAAGCACATGTTAGGCCTTCAAAAATGTTGAAAACTTTGGAGGCCCAAAAAAGGGGTTTACAGGCATCCTAGACCCCCTAAAGTCCAGAAAATGTTGTTGGACCAATATCGGTGTCAGAGAGCTATGAATGTCCCAAAAACATTTGCAGCCTGAAAGGGGCATTAACCCGCATCCTAGACCACTGAAATTTCCCAAAATATTTTTGGCATGAAAAATGCATGCTACACCCCTGAAAGTTCAGAAAACACCCCAGAAATGTTGCCAGCTCAAAAAAGGCCTTAAAATGCATCTTAGACCTGCAAAAATGTTGAAAACTTTGAAGACCCAAAAAAGGGGTTTACAGGCATCCTAGACCCCCTAAAGTCCAGAAAATGTTGTTGGACCAAAATCGGTGTCAGAGAGCTCTGAAAGGGGCATTAACCCGCATCCTAGACCACTGAAATTCCCAAACATATTTTTGGCACGAAAAATGCATCCTACACCCCTGAAAGTTCAGAAAATGTTGGCAGCTCAAGAAAAGGCCTTAAAATGCATGTTAGGCCTTCAAAATGTTGAAAACTTTGGAGGCCCAAAAAAGGGGTTTACAGGCATCCTAGACCCCCTAAAGTCCAGAAAATGTTGTTGGACCAAAAATGGTGTCAGAGAGCTCTGAATGTCCCAAAAACATCTGCAGCCTGAAAGGGGCATTAACCCGCATCCTAGACCTCTGAAATTCCTAAAAATATTTTGTGCACGAAAAATGCATCCTATACCCCTGAAACTCAGAATATGTTAGCAGCCCAAAGAAGGCCTTAAAATGCATTTTAGGCCTACAAAAATTTAGAAAACTTTGGAGGCCCAAAAAAGGGGTTTACAGGCATCCTAGACCCCCTAAAGTCCAGAAAATGTTGTGGGACCAAAAATGGTGTCAGGGAGCTCTGAAAGGGGCATTAACCTGCATCCTAGACCACTGAAATTCACAAAAATATTTTTGGCACGAAAAATGCATCCTACACCCCTGAAAGTTCAGAAAATGTTGGCAGCTCAAGAAAAGGCCTTAAAATGCATGTTAGGCCTTCAAAAATGTTGAAAACTTTGGAGGCCCAAAAAAGGGGTTTACAGGCATCCTAGACCCCCTAAGGTCCAGAAAATGTTGTTGGACCAAAATCGGTGTCAGAGAGCTCCGAATGTCCCAAAAACATGTGCAACCTGAAAGGGGCATTAACCCGCATCCTAGACCACTGAAATTCCCAAAAATATATTTGCCATGAAAAATGCATCCTACACCCCTGCAAGTTCAGAAAATGTTGGCAGCTCAAGAAAAGGCCTTAAAATGCATGTTAGGCCTTCAAAAATGTTGAAAACTTTGGAGGCACAAAATAGGGGTTTACAGGCATCCTAGACCTCCTAAAGTCCAGAAAATGTTGTTGGATCAAAAACGGTGTCAGAGAGCTCTGAATGTCCCAAAAACATTTGCAGCCACTAAAATTCCCAAAAATATTTTTGGCACGAAAAATGCATCCTACACCCCTGAAAGTTGAGAAAATGTTGGCAGCTCAAGAAAAGGCCTTAAAACACATGTTAGGCCTTCAAAAATGTTGAAAACTTTGGAGGCCCAAAAAAGGGGTTTACAGGCATTCTAGACCCCCTAAGGTCCAGAAAATCTTGTTGGACCAAAAACGGTGTCAGAGAGCTCTGAATGTCCCAAAAACATGTGCAACCTGAAAGGGGCATTAACTCGCATCCCAGACCACTGAAATTCCCAAAAATATTTTGCCACTAAAAATGCATCCTACACCCCTGAACGTTCATAAAATGTTAGCAGCCCAAAAAAGGCATTAAAATGCATTTTAGGCCTGCAAAAATGTAGAAAACTTTGGAGGCCCAAAAAAGGGGTTTACAGGCATCCTAGACCCCCTAAAGACCAGAAAATGTTGGTGGATCAAAAACGGTGTCAGAGAGCTCCGAATGTCCCAAAAACATGTGCAACCTGAAAGGGGCATTAACCCACATCCTAGACCTCTGAAATTCCCAAAAATATTTTGTGCACGAAAAATTCATACTACACCCTTGAAAGTTCAGAATATGTTAGCAGCCCAAAAAAGGCATTAAAATGCATTTTAGGCCTGCAAAAATTTAGAAAACTTTGGAGGCCCAAAAAGGGGTTTACAGGCATCCTAGACCCCCTAAAGTCCAGAAAATGTTGTTGGACCAAAAATGGTGTCAGAGAGCTCTGAATGTCCCAAAAACATTTGCAGCCTGAAAGGGGCATTAACCCGCATCCTAGACCTCTGAAATTCCAAAAAATATTTTGTGCACAAAAAATGTATACTATACCCCTGAAACTCAGAATATGTTAGCAGCCCAAAGAAGGCCTTAAAATGAATTTTATGCCTACAAAAATTTAGAAAACTTTGGAGGCCCAAAAAAGGGGTTTACAGGCATCCTAGACCCCCTAAAGTCCAGAAAATGTTGTTGGAACAAAAATGGTGTCAGAGAGCTCTGAATGTCCCAAAAACATCTGCAGCCTGAAAGGGGCATTAACCCGCATCCTAGACCTCTGAAATTCCTAAAAATATTTTGTGCACGAAAAATGTATCCTATACCCCTGAAACTCAGAATATGTTAGCAGCCCAAAGAAGGCCTTAAAATGCATTTTATGCCTACAAAAATTTAGAAAACTTTGGAGGCCCAAAAAAGGCGTTTACAGCCATCCTAGACCCCCTAAAGTCCAGAAAATGTTGTGGGACCAAAAATGGCGTCAGAGAGCTCTGTATGTCCCAAAAACATTTGCAGCCACTGCAATTCCCAAAAATATTTTTGGCACGAAAAATGCATCCTACACCCCTGAAAGTTGAGAAAATGTTGGCAGCTCAAGTAAAGGCCTTAAAATGCATGTTAGGCCTTACCCCCTAAAGTCCAAAAAATGTTGTTGGATCAAAATCAGTGTCAGAGAGCTCTGATTGTCCCCAAAACATTTGCAGCCTGAAAGGGGCATTAACCCGCATCCTAGACCACTGAAATTCCCAAAAATATTTTTGGCATGAAAAATGCATCCTACACCCCTGCAAGTTCAGAAAATGTTGGCAACTCTAAAAAAGGCCTTAAAATGCATGTTCGGCCTTCAAAAATTTAGAAAACTTTGGAGGCCCAAAAAAGGGGTTTACAGGCATCCTAGACCCCCTAAAGTCCAGAAAATCTTGTTGGACCAAAAACGGTGTCAGAGAGCTCTGAATGTCCCAAAAACATGTGCAACCTGAAAGGGGCATTAACTCGCATCCCAGACCACTGAAATTCCCAAAAATATTTTTGGCACTAAAAATACATCCTACACCCCTGAAAGTTCAGAAAATGTTTGCAGCTCAAGAAAAGGCCTTAAAATGCATGTTCGGCCTTCAAAAATGTTGAAAACTTTGGAGGCCCAAAAAAGGGGTTTACAGGCATCCTAGACCCCCTAAAGTCCAGAAAATGTTGTTGGACCAGAATCGGTGTCAGAGAGCTCTGAATGTCCCAAAAACATTTGCAGCCTGAAAGGGGCATTAACCCGCATTCTAGACCTCTGAAATTCCCAAAAATATTTTGTGCACAGAAAATTCATACTACACCCCTGAAAATTCAGAATATGTTAGCAGCCCAAAAAAGGCATTAAAATGCATTTTAGGCCTGCAAAAAATTAGAAAAATTTGGAGGCCCAAAAAAGGGGTTTACAGGCATCCTAGACCCCCTAAAGTCCAGAAAATGTTGTTGGACCAAAAATGGTGTCAGAGAGCTCTGAATGTCCCAAAAACATTTGCAGCCTGAAAGGGGCATTAACCCGCATCCTAGACCTCTGAAATTCCCAAAAATATTTTGTGCACGAAAAATGCATCCTATACCCCTGAAACTCAGAATATGTTAGCAGCCCAAAGAAGGCCTTAAAATGCATTTTAGGTCTAAAAAAATTTAGAAAAATTTGGAGGCCCAAAAAAGGCGTTTACAGGCATCCTAGACCCCCTAAAGTGCAGAAAATGTTGTTGGACCAAAAATGGTGTCAGAGAGCTCTGAATGTCCCAAAAACATCTGCAGCCTGAAAGGGGCATTAACCCGCATCCTAGACCACTGAAATTTCCCAAAATATTTTTACCATGAAAAATGCATGCTACACCCCTGAAAGTTCAGAAAACACCCAAGAAATGTTGTGAGCTCAAAAAAGGCCTTAACATGCATCTTAGGTCTGCAAAAATGTTGAAAACTTTGGAGACCCAAAAAAGGGGTTTACAGGCATCCTAGACCCCCTAAAGTCCAGAAAATGTTGGTGGATCAAAAACGGTGTCAGAGAGCTCCGAATGTCCCAAAAACATGTGCAACCTGAAAGGGGCATTAACCCGCATCCTAGACCACTGAAATTCCCAAAAATATTTTTGGCAATAAAAATGCATCCTACACCCCTGAAAGTTCAGAAAATGTTGGCAGCTCAAGAAAAGGCCTTAAAATGCATGTTAGGCCTTCAAAAATGTTGAAAACTTTGGAGGCACAAAATAGGGGTTTACAGGCATCCTAGACCTCCTAAAGTCCAGAAAATGTTGTTGGATCAAAAACGGTGTCAGAGAGCTCTGAATGTCCCAAAAACATTTGCAGCCTGAAAGGGGCATTAACCCACATCCTAGACCTCTGAAATTCCCAAAAATATTTTGTGCACGAAAAATTCATACTACACCCTTGAAAGTTCAGAATATGTTAGCAGCCCAAAAAAGGCATTAAAATGCATTTTAGGCCTGCAAAAATTTAGAAAACTTTGGATGCCCAAAAAAGGGGTTTACAGGCATCCTAGAACCCCTAAAGTCCAGAAAATGTTGTTGGACCAAAAATGGTGTCAGAGAGCTCCGAATGTCCCAAAAACATTTGCAGCCTGAAAGGGGCATTAACCCGCATCCTAGACCTCTAAAATTCCCAAAAATATTTTGTGCACGAAAAATTCATACTACACCCCTGAAAGTTCAGAATATGTTAGCAGCCCAAAGAAGGCCTTAAAATGCATTTTAGGCCTACAAAAATTTAGAAAACTTTGGAGGCCCAAAAAAGGCGTTTACGGGCATCCTAGACCCCCTAAAGACCAGAAAATGTTGGTGGATCAAAAATGGTGTCAGAGAGCTCCGAATGTCCCAAAAACATGTGCAACCTGAAAGGGGCATTAACCCGCATCCTAGACCACTGAAATTCCCAAAAATATTTTGCCACTAAAAATGCATCCTACACCCCTGAACGTTCATAAAATGTTAGCAGCCCAAAAAAGGCATTAAAATGCATTTTAGGCCTGCAAAAATGTAGAAAACTTTGGAGGCCCAAAAAAGGGGTTTACAGGCATCCTAGACCCCCTAAAGACCAGAAAATGTTGGTGGATCAAAAACGGTGTCAGAGAGCTCCGAATGTCCCAAAAACATGTGCAACCTGAAAGGGGCATTAACCCACATCCTAGACCTCTGAAATTCCCAAAAATATTTTGTGCACGAAAAATTCATACTACACCCTTGAAAGTTCAGAATATGTTAGCAGCCCAAAAAAGGCATTAAAATGCATTTTAGGCCTGCAAAAATTTAGAAAACTTTGGAGGCCCAAAAAGGGGTTTACAGGCATCCTAGACCCCCTAAAGTCCAGAAAATGTTGTTGGACCAAAAATGGTGTCAGAGAGCTCTGAATGTCCCAAAAACATTTGCAGCCTGAAAGGGGCATTAACCCGCATCCTAGACCTCTGAAATTCCAAAAAATATTTTGTGCACAAAAAATGTATACTATACCCCTGAAACTCAGAATATGTTAGCAGCCCAAAGAAGGCCTTAAAATGAATTTTAGGCCTACAAAAATTTAGAAAACTTTGGAGGCCCAAAAAAGGCGTTTACAGGCATCCTAGACCCCCTTAAGTCCAGAAAATGTTGTGGGACTAAAAATGGTGTCAGAGAGCTCCGAATGTCCCAAAAACATGTGCAACCTGAAAGGGGCATTAACCCGCATCCTAGACCACTGAAATTCCCAAAAATATTTTGCCACTAAAAATGCATCCTACACCCCTGAACGTTCATAAAATGTTAGCAGCCCAAAAAAGGCATTAAAATGCATTTTAGGCCTGCAAAAATTTAGAAAACTTTGGAGGCCCAAAAAAGGGGTTTACAGGCATCCTAGACCCCCTAAAGTCCAGAAAATGTTGTTGGAACAAAAATGGTGTCAGAGAGCTCTGAATGTCCCAAAAACATCTGCAGCCTGAAAGGGGCATTAACCCGCATCCTAGACCTCTGAAATTCCTAAAAATATTTTGTGCACGAAAAATGCATCCTATACCCCTGAAACTCAGAATATGTTAGTAGCCCAAAGAAGGCCTTAAATGCATTTTAGGCCTACAAAAATTTAGAACACTTTGGAGGCCCAAAAAAGGGGTTTACAGGCATCCTAGACCCCCTAAAGTCCAGAAAATGTTGTGGGACCAAAAATGGTGTCAGGGAGCTCTGAAAGGGGCATTAACCTGCATCCTAGACCACTGAAATTCACAAAAATATTTTTGGCACGAAAAATGCATCCTACACCCCTGAAAGTTCAGAAAATGTTGGCAGCTCAAGAAAAGGCCTTAAAATGCATGTTAGGCCTTCAAAAATGTTGAAAACTTTGGAGGCCCAAAAAAGGGGTTTACAGGCATCCTAGACCCCCTAAAGTCCAGAAAATGTTGTTGGACCACAAAATGGTGTCAGAGAGCTCTGAATGTCCCAAAAACATTTGCAGCCTGAAAGGGGCATTAACCCGCATCCTAGACCTCTGAAATTCCCAAAAATATTTTGTGCACAAAAAATGTATCCTATACCCCTGAAACTCAGAATATGTTAGCAGCCCAAAGAAGGCCTTAAAATGCATTTTAGGCCTACACAAATTTAGAAAACTTTGGAGGCCCAAAAAAGGCGTTTACAGGCATCCTGGACCCCCTAAAGTCCAGAAAATGTTGTGGGACTAAAAATGGTGTCAGAGAACTCCGAATGTCCCAAAAACATGTGCAACCTGAAAGGGGTATTAACCCGCATCCTAGACCACTGAAATTCCCAAAAATATTTTGCCACTAAAAATGCATCCTACACCCCTGAACGTTCATAAAATGTTAGCAGCCCAAAAAAGGCATTAAAATGCATTTTAGGCCTGCAAAAATTTAGAAAACTTTGGAGGCCCAAAAAAGGGGTTTACAGGCATCCTAGACCCCCTAAAGACCAGAAAATGTTGGTGGATCAAAAACGGTGTCAGAGAGCTCCGAATGTCCCAAAAACATGTGCAACCTGAAAGGGGCATTAACCCACATCCTAGACCTCTGAAATTCCCAAAAATATTTTGTGCACGAAAAATTCATACTACACCCTTGAAAGTTCAGAATATGTTAGCAGCCCAAAAAAAGGCATTAAAATGCATTTTAGGCCTGCAAAAATTTAGAAAACTTTGGAGGCCCAAAAAGGGGTTTACAGGCATCCTAGACCCCCTAAAGTCCAGAAAATGTTGTTGGACCAAAAATGGTGTCAGAGAGCTCTGAATGTCCCAAAAACATTTGCAGCCACTGAAATTCCCAAAAATATTTTTGGCACGAAAAATGCATCCTACACCCCTGAAAGTTGAGAGAATGTTGGCAGCTCAAGAAAAGGCCTTAAAGCACATGTTAGGCCTTCAAAAATGTTGAAAACTTTGGAGGCCCAAAAAAGGGGTTTACAGGCATCCTAGACCCCCTAAAGTCCAGAAAATGTTGTTGGACCAATATCGGTGTCAGAGAGCTATGAATGTCCCAAAAACATTTGCAGCCTGAAAGGGGCATTAACCCGCATCCTAGACCACTGAAATTTCCCAAAATATTTTTGGCATGAAAAATGCATGCTACACCCCTGAAAGTTCAGAAAACACCCCAGAAATGTTGCCAGCTCAAAAAAGGCCTTAAAATGCATCTTAGACCTGCAAAAATGTTGAAAACTTTGAAGACCCAAAAAAGGGGTTTACAGGCATCCTAGACCCCCTAAAGTCCAGAAAATGTTGTTGGACCAAAATCGATGTCAGAGAGCTCTGAAAGGGGCATTAACCCGCATCCTAGACCACTGAAATTCCCAAACATATTTTTGGCACGAAAAATGCATCCTACACCCCTGAAAGTTCAGAAAATGTTGGCAGCTCAAGAAAAGGCCTTAAAATGCATGTTAGGCCTTCAAAATGTTGAAAACTTTGGAGGCCCAAAAAAGGGGTTTACAGGCATCCTAGACCCCCTAAAGTCCAGAAAATGTTGTTGGACCAAAAATGGTGTCAGAGAGCTCTGAATGTCCCAAAAACATCTGCAGCCTGAAAGGGGCATTAACCCGCATCCTAGACCTCTGAAATTCCTAAAAATATTTTGTGCACGAAAAATGCATCCTATACCCCTGAAACTCAGAATATGTTAGCAGCCCAAAGAAGGCCTTAAAATGCATTTTAGGCCTACAAAAATTTAGAAAACTTTGGAGGCCCAAAAAAGGGGTTTACAGGCATCCTAGACCCCCTAAAGTCCAGAAAATGTTGTGGGACCAAAAATGGTGTCAGGGAGCTCTGAAAGGGGCATTAACCTGCATCCTAGACCACTGAAATTCACAAAAATATTTTTGGCACGAAAAATGCATCCTACACCCCTGAAAGTTCAGAAAATGTTGGCAGCTCAAGAAAAGGCCTTAAAATGCATGTTAGGCCTTCAAAAATGTTGAAAACTTTGGAGGCCCAAAAAAGGGGTTTACAGGCATCCTAGACCCCCTAAGGTCCAGAAAATGTTGTTGGACCAAAATCGGTGTCAGAGAGCTCCGAATGTCCCAAAAACATGTGCAACCTGAAAGGGGCATTAACCCGCATCCTAGACCACTGAAATTCCCAAAAATATATTTGCCATGAAAAATGCATCCTACACCCCTGCAAGTTCAGAAAATGTTGGCAGCTCAAGAAAAGGCCTTAAAATGCATGTTAGGCCTTCAAAAATGTTGAAAACTTTGGAGGCACAAAATAGGGGTTTACAGGCATCCTAGACCTCCTAAAGTCCAGAAAATGTTGTTGGATCAAAAACGTTGTCAGAGAGCTCTGAATGTCCCAAAAACATTTGCAGCCACTAAAATTCCCAAAAATATTTTTGGCACGAAAAATGCATCCTACACCCCTGAAAGTTGAGAAAATGTTGGCAGCTCAAGAAAAGGCCTTAAAACACATGTTAGGCCTTCAAAAATGTTGAAAACTTTGGAGGCCCAAAAAAGGGGTTTACAGGCATTCTAGACCCCCTAAGGTCCAGAAAATCTTGTTGGACCAAAAACGGTGTCAGAGAGCTCTGAATGTCCCAAAAACATGTGCAACCTGAAAGGGGCATTAACTCGCATCCCAGACCACTGAAATTCCCAAAAATATTTTTGGCACTAAAAATACATCCTACACCCCTGAAAGTTCAGAAAATGTTTGCAGCTCAAGAAAAGGCCTTAAAATGCATGTTCGGCCTTCAAAAATGTTGAAAACTTTGGAGGCCCAAAAAAGGGGTTTACAGGCATCCTAGACCCCCTAAAGTCCAGAAAATGTTGTTGGACCAGAATCGGTGTCAGAGAGCTCTGAATGTCCCAAAAACATTTGCAGCCTGAAAGGGGCATTAACCCACATCCTAGACCACTGAAATGCCCAAAAATATTTTTGCCCTGAAAAATGCATCCTACACCCCTGCAGGTTCAGAAAATGTTGGCAACTCCAAAAAAGGCCTTAAAATGCATGTTAGGCCTTCAAAAACGTTGAAAACTTTGGAGGCCCAAAAAAGGGATTTACAGGCATCCTAGACCCCCTAACGTCCAGAAAATGTTGTTGGATCAAAAACGGTGTCAGAAAGCTCTGAATGTCCCAAAAACATTTGCAGCCTGAAAGGGGCATTAACCCGCATTCTAGACTTCTGAAATTCCCAAAAATATTTTGTGCACAGAAAATTCCTACTACACCCCTGAAAATTCAGAATATGTTAGCAGCCCAAAAAAGGCATTAAAATGCATTTTAGGCCTGCAAAAAATTAGAAAACTTTGGAGGCCCAAAAAAGGGGTTTACAGGCATCCTAGACCCCCTAAAGTCCAGAAAATGTTGTGGGACCAAAAATGGCGTCAGAGAGCTCTGAATATCCCCAAAACATTTGCAGCCTGAAAGGGGCATTAACCCGCATCCTAGACCACTGAAATTCCCAAAAATATTTTTGGCAAGAAAAATGCATCCTACACCCCTGCAAGTTCAGAAAATGTTGGTAACTCTAAAAAAGGCCTTAAAATGCATGTTAGGCCTTCAAAAATGTTGAAAACTTTGGAGGCCCAAAAAAGGGGTTTACAGGCATCCTAGACCCCCTAAAGTCCAGAAAATGTTGTTGGACCAAAAATGGTGTCAGAGAGCTCTGAATGTCCCAAAAACATTTGCAGCCTGAAAGGGGCATTAACCCGCATCCTAGACCTCTGAAATTCCCAAAAATATTTTGTGCACAAAAAATGTATCCTATACCCCTGAAACTCAGAATATGTTAGCAGCCCAAAGAAGGCCTTAAAATGCATTTTAGGCCTACAAAAATTTAGAAAACTTTGGAGGCCCAAAAAAGGCGTTTACAGGCATCCTGGACCCCCTAAAGTCCAGAAAATGTTGTGGGACTAAAAATGGTGTCAGAGAACTCCGAATGTCCCAAAAACATGTGCAACCTGAAAGGGGTATTAACCCGCATCCTAGACCACTGAAATTCCCAAAAATATTTTGCCACTAAAAATGCATCCTACACCCCTGAACGTTCATAAAATGTTAGCAGCCCAAAAAAGGCATTAAAATGCATTTTAGGCCTGCAAAAATTTAGAAAACTTTGGAGGCCCAAAAAAGGGGTTTACAGGCATCCTAGACCCCCTAAAGACCAGAAAATGTTGGTGGATCAAAAACGGTGTCAGAGAGCTCCGAATGTCCCAAAAACATGTGCAACCTGAAAGGGGCATTAACCCACATCCTAGACCTCTGAAATTCCCAAAAATATTTTGTGCACGAAAAATTCATACTACACCCTTGAAAGTTCAGAATATGTTAGCAGCCCAAAAAAAGGCATTAAAATGCATTTTAGGCCTGCAAAAATTTAGAAAACTTTGGAGGCCCAAAAAGGGGTTTACAGGCATCCTAGACCCCCTAAAGTCCAGAAAATGTTGTTGGACCAAAAATGGTGTCAGAGAGCTCTGAATGTCCCAAAAACATTTGCAGCCACTGAAATTCCCAAAAATATTTTTGGCACGAAAAATGCATCCTACACCCCTGAAAGTTGAGAAAATGTTGGCAGCTCAAGAAAAGGCCTTAAAGCACATGTTAGGCCTTCAAAAATGTTGAAAACTTTGGAGGCCCAAAAAAGGGGTTTACAGGCATCCTAGACCCCCTAAAGTCCAGAAAATGTTGTTGGACCAATATCGGTGTCAGAGAGCTATGAATGTCCCAAAAACATTTGCAGCCTGAAAGGGGCATTAACCCGCATCCTAGACCACTGAAATTTCCCAAAATATTTTTGGCATGAAAAATGCATGCTACACCCCTGAAAGTTCAGAAAACACCCCAGAAATGTTGCCAGCTCAAAAAAGGCCTTAAAATGCATCTTAGACCTGCAAAAATGTTGAAAACTTTGAAGACCCAAAAAAGGGGTTTACAGGCATCCTAGACCCCCTAAAGTCCAGAAAATGTTGTTGGACCAAAATCGGTGTCAGAGAGCTCTGAAAGGGGCATTAACCCGCATCCTAGACCACTGAAATTCCCAAACATATTTTTGGCACGAAAAATGCATCCTACACCCCTGAAAGTTCAGAAAATGTTGGCAGCTCAAGAAAAGGCCTTAAAATTCATGTTAGGCCTTCAAAATGTTGAAAACTTTGGAGGCCCAAAAAAGGGGTTTACAGGCATCCTAGACCCCCTAAAGTCCAGAAAATGTTGTTGGACCAAAAATGGTGTCAGAGAGCTCTGAATGTCCCAAAAACATCTGCAGCCTGAAAGGGGCATTAACCCGCATCCTAGACCTCTGAAATTCCTAAAAATATTTTGTGCACGAAAAATGCATCCTATACCCCTGAAACTCAGAATATGTTAGCAGCCCAAAGAAGGCCTTAAAATGCATTTTAGGCCTACAAAAATTTAGAAAACTTTGGAGGCCCAAAAAAGGGGTTTACAGGCATCCTAGACCCCCTAAAGTCCAGAAAATGTTGTGGGACCAAAAATGGTGTCAGGGAGCTCTGAAAGGGGCATTAACCTGCATCCTAGACCACTGAAATTCACAAAAATATTTTTGGCACGAAAAATGCATCCTACACCCCTGAAAGTTCAGAAAATGTTGGCAGCTCAAGAAAAGGCCTTAAAATGCATGTTAGGCCTTCAAAAATGTTGAAAACTTTGGAGGCCCAAAAAAGGGGTTTACAGGCATCCTAGACCCCCTAAGGTCCAGAAAATGTTGTTGGACCAAAATCGGTGTCAGAGAGCTCCGAATGTCCCAAAAACATGTGCAACCTGAAAGGGGCATTAACCCGCATCCTAGACCACTGAAATTCCCAAAAATATATTTGCCATGAAAAATGCATCCTACACCCCTGCAAGTTCAGAAAATGTTGGCAGCTCAAGAAAAGGCCTTAAAATGCATGTTAGGCCTTCAAAAATGTTGAAAACTTTGGAGGCACAAAATAGGGGTTTACAGGCATCCTAGACCTCCTAAAGTCCAGAAAATGTTGTTGGATCAAAAACGGTGTCAGAGAGCTCTGAATGTCCCAAAAACATTTGCAGCCACTAAAATTCCCAAAAATATTTTTGGCACGAAAAATGCATCCTACACCCCTGAAAGTTGAGAAAATGTTGGCAGCTCAAGAAAAGGCCTTAAAACACATGTTAGGCCTTCAAAAATGTTGAAAACTTTGGAGGCCCAAAAAAGGGGTTTACAGGCATTCTAGACCCCCTAAGGTCCAGAAAATCTTGTTGGACCAAAAACGGTGTCAGAGAGCTCTGAATGTCCCAAAAACATGTGCAACCTGAAAGGGGCATTAACTCGCATCCCAGACCACTGAAATTCCCAAAAATATTTTGCCACTAAAAATGCATCCTACACCCCTGAACGTTCATAAAATGTTAGCAGCCCAAAAAAGGCATTAAAATGCATTTTAGGCCTGCAAAAATGTAGAAAACTTTGGAGGCCCAAAAAAGGGGTTTACAGGCATCCTAGACCCCCTAAAGACCAGAAAATGTTGGTGGATCAAAAACGGTGTCAGAGAGCTCCGAATGTCCCAAAAACATGTGCAACCTGAAAGGGGCATTAACCCACATCCTAGACCTCTGAAATTCCCAAAAATATTTTGTGCACGAAAAATTCATACTACACCCTTGAAAGTTCAGAATATGTTAGCAGCCCAAAAAAGGCATTAAAATGCATTTTAGGCCTGCAAAAATTTAGAAAACTTTGGAGGCCCAAAAAGGGGTTTACAGGCATCCTAGACCCCCTAAAGTCCAGAAGATGTTGTTGGACCAAAAATGGTGTCAGAGAGCTCTGAATGTCCCAAAAACATTTGCAGCCTGAAAGGGGCATTAACCCGCATCCTAGACCTCTGAAATTCCAAAAAATATTTTGTGCACAAAAAATGTATACTATACCCCTGAAACTCAGAATATGTTAGCAGCCCAAAGAAGGCCTTAAAATGAATTTTAGGCCTACAAAAATTTAGAAAACTTTGGAGGCCCAAAAAAGGCGTTTACAGGCATCCTAGACCCCCTTAAGTCCAGAAAATGTTGTGGGACTAAAAATGGTGTCAGAGAGCTCCGAATGTCCCAAAAACATGTGCAACCTGAAAGGGGCATTAACCCGCATCGTAGACCACTGAAATTCCCAAAAATATTTTGCCACTAAAAATGCATCCTACACCCCTGAACGTTCATAAAATGTTAGCAGCCCAAAAAAGGCATTAAAATGCATTTTAGGCCTGCAAAAATTTAGAAAACTTTGGAGGCCCAAAAAAGGGGTTTACAGGCATCCTAGACCCCCTAAAGTCCAGAAAATGTTGTTGGAACAAAAATGGTGTCAGAGAGCTCTGAATGTCCCAAAAACATCTGCAGCCTGAAAGGGGCATTAACCCGCATCCTAGACCTCTGAAATTCCTAAAAATATTTTGTGCACGAAAAATGTATCCTATACCCCTGAAACTCAGAATATGTTAGCAGCCCAAAGAAGGCCTTAAAATGCATTTTATGCCTACAAAAATTTAGAAAACTTTGGAGGCCCAAAAAAGGCGTTTACAGCCATCCTAGACCCCCTAAAGTCCAGAAAATGTTGTGGGACCAAAAATGGCGTCAGAGAGCTCTGTATGTCCCAAAAACATTTGCAGCCACTGCAATTCCCAAAAATATTTTTGGCACGAAAAATGCATCCTACACCCCTGAAAGTTGAGAAAATGTTGGCAGCTCAAGTAAAGGCCTTAAAATGCAAGTTAGGCCTTACCCCCTAAAGTCCAAAAAATGTTGTTGGATCAAAATCAGTGTCAGAGAGCTCTGATTGTCCCCAAAACATTTGCAGCCTGAAAGGGGCATTAACCCGCATCCTAGACCACTGAAATTCCCAAAAATATTTTTGGCATGAAAAATGCATCCTACACCCCTGCAAGTTCAGAAAATGTTGGCAACTCTAAAAAAGGCCTTAAAATGCATGTTCGGCCTTCAAAAATTTAGAAAACTTTGGAGGCCCAAAAAAGGGGTTTACAGGCATCCTAGACCCCCTAAAGTCCAGAAAATCTTGTTGGACCAAAAACGGTGTCAGAGAGCTCTGAATGTCCCAAAAACATGTGCAACCTGAAAGGGGCATTAACTCGCATCCCAGACCACTGAAATTCCCAAAAATATTTTTGGCACTAAAAATACATCCTACACCCCTGAAAGTTCAGAAAATGTTTGCAGCTCAAGAAAAGGCCTTAAAATGCATGTTCGGCCTTCAAAAATGTTGAAAACTTTGGAGGCCCAAAAAAGGGGTTTACAGGCATCCTAGACCCCCTAAAGTCCAGAAAATGTTGTTGGACCAGAATCGGTGTCAGAGAGCTCTGAATGTCCCAAAAACATTTGCAGCCTGAAAGGGGCATTAACCCACATCCTAGACCACTGAAATGCCCAAAAATATTTTTGCCCTGAAAAATGCATCCTACACCCCTGCAGGTTCAGAAAATGTTGGCAACTCCAAAAAAGGCCTTAAAATGCATGTTAGGCCTTCAAAAACGTTGAAAACTTTGGAGGCCCAAAAAAGGGATTTACAGGCATCCTAGACCCCCTAACGTCCAGAAAATGTTGTTGGATCAAAAACGGTGTCAGAAAGCTCTGAATGTCCCAAAAACATTTGCAGCCTGAAAGGGGCATTAACCCGCATTCTAGACCTCTGAAATTCCCAAAAATATTTTGTGCACAGAAAATTCATACTACACCCCTGAAAATTCAGAATATGTTAGCAGCCCAAAAAAGGCATTAAAATGCATTTTAGGCCTGCAAAAAATTAGAAAACTTTGGAGGCCCAAAAAAGGGGTTTACAGGCATCCTAGACCCCCTAAAGTCCAGAAAATGTTGTTGGACCAAAAATGGTGTCAGAGAGCTCTGAATGTCCCAAAAACATTTGCAGCCTGAAAGGGGCATTAACCCGCATCCTAGACCTCTGAAATTCCCAAAAATATTTTGTGCACGAAAAATGCATCCTATACCCCTGAAACTCAGAATATGTTAGCAGCCCAAAGAAGGCCTTAAAATGCATTTTAGGTCTAAAAAAATTTAGAAAAATTTGGAGGCCCAAAAAAGGCGTTTACAGGCATCCTAGACCCCCTAAAGTGCAGAAAATGTTGTTGGACCAAAAATGGTGTCAGAGAGCTCTGAATGTCCCAAAAACATCTGCAGCCTGAAAGGGGCATTAACCCGCATCCTAGACCACTGAAATTTCCCAAAATATTTTTACCATGAAAAATGCATGCTACACCCCTGAAAGTTCAGAAAACACCCAAGAAATGTTGTGAGCTCAAAAAAGGCCTTAACATGCATCTTAGGTCTGCAAAAATGTTGAAAACTTTGGAGACCCAAAAAAGGGGTTTACAGGCATCCTAGACCCCCTAAAGTCCAGAAAATGTTGGTGGATCAAAAACGGTGTCAGAGAGCTCCGAATGTCCCAAAAACATGTGCAACCTGAAAGGGGCATTAACCCGCATCCTAGACCACTGAAATTCCCAAAAATATTTTTGGCAATAAAAATGCATCCTACACCCCTGAAAGTTCAGAAAATGTTGGCAGCTCAAGAAAAGGCCTTAAAATGCATGTTAGGCCTTCAAAAATGTTGAAAACTTTGGAGGCACAAAATAGGGGTTTACAGGCATCCTAGACCTCCTAAAGTCCAGAAAATGTTGTTGGATCAAAAACGGTGTCAGGAACTCTGAATGTCCCAAAAACATTTGCAGCCTGAAAGGGGCATTAACCCACATCCTAGACCTCTGAAATTCCCAAAAATATTTTGTGCACGAAAAATTCATACTACACCCTTGAAAGTTCAGAATATGTTAGCAGCCCAAAAAAGGCATTAAAATGCATTTTAGGCCTGCAAAAATTTAGAAAACTTTGGATGCCCAAAAAAGGGGTTTACAGGCATCCTAGAACCCCTAAAGTCCAGAAAATGTTGTTGGACCAAAAATGGTGTCAGAGAGCTCCGAATGTCCCAAAAACATTTGCAGCCTGAAAGGGGCATTAACCCGCATCCTAGACCTCTAAAATTCCCAAAAATATTTTGTGCACGAAAAATTCATACTACACCCCTGAAAGTTCAGAATATGTTAGCAGCCCAAAGAAGGCCTTAAAATGCATTTTAGGCCTACAAAAATTTAGAAAACTTTGGAGGCCCAAAAAAGGCGTTTACGGGCATCCTAGACCCCCTAAAGACCAGAAAATGTTGGTGGATCAAAAATGGTGTCAGAGAGCTCCGAATGTCCCAAAAACATGTGCAACCTGAAAGGGGCATTAACCCGCATCCTAGACCACTGAAATTCCCAAAAATATTTTGCCACTAAAAATGCATCCTACACCCCTGAACGTTCATAAAATGTTAGCAGCCCAAAAAAGGCATTAAAATGCATTTTAGGCCTGCAAAAATGTAGAAAACTTTGGAGGCCCAAAAAAGGGGTTTACAGGCATCCTAGACCCCCTAAAGACCAGAAAATGTTGGTGGATCAAAAACGGTGTCAGAGAGCTCCGAATGTCCCAAAAACATGTGCAACCTGAAAGGGGCATTAACCCACATCCTAGACCTCTGAAATTCCCAAAAATATTTTGTGCACGAAAAATTCATACTACACCCTTGAAAGTTCAGAATATGTTAGCAGCCCAAAAAAGGCATTAAAATGCATTTTAGGCCTGCAAAAATTTAGAAAACTTTGGAGGCCCAAAAAGGGGTTTACAGGCATCCTAGACCCCCTAAAGTCCAGAAAATGTTGTTGGACCAAAAATGGTGTCAGAGAGCTCTGAATGTCCCAAAAACATTTGCAGCCTGAAAGGGGCATTAACCCGCATCCTAGACCTCTGAAATTCCAAAAAATATTTTGTGCACAAAAAATGTATACTATACCCCTGAAACTCAGAATATGTTAGCAGCCCAAAGAAGGCCTTAAAATGAATTTTAGGCCTACAAAAATTTAGAAAACTTTGGAGGCCCAAAAAAGGCGTTTACAGGCATCCTAGACCCCCTTAAGTCCAGAAAATGTTGTGGGACTAAAAATGGTGTCAGAGAGCTCCGAATGTCCCAAAAACATGTGCAACCTGAAAGGGGCATTAACCCGCATCCTAGACCACTGAAATTCCCAAAAATATTTTGCCACTAAAAATGCATCCTACACCCCTGAACGTTCATAAAATGTTAGCAGCCCAAAAAAGGCATTAAAATGCATTTTAGGCCTGCAAAAATTTAGAAAACTTTGGAGGCCCAAAAAAGGGGTTTACAGGCATCCTAGACCCCCTAAAGTCCAGAAAATGTTGTTGGAACAAAAATGGTGTCAGAGAGCTCTGAATGTCCCAAAAACATCTGCAGCCTGAAAGGGGCATTAACCCGCATCCTAGACCTCTGAAATTCCTAAAAATATTTTGTGCACGAAAAATGCATCCTATACCCCTGAAACTCAGAATATGTTAGTAGCCCAAAGAAGGCCTTAAAATGCATTTTAGGCCTACAAAAATTTAGAACACTTTGGAGGCCCAAAAAAGGGGTTTACAGGCATCCTAGACCCCCTAAAGTCCAGAAAATGTTGTGGGACCAAAAATGGTGTCAGGGAGCTCTGAAAGGGGCATTAACCTGCATCCTAGACCACTGAAATTCACAAAAATATTTTTGGCACGAAAAATGCATCCTACACCCCTGAAAGTTCAGAAAATGTTGGCAGCTCAAGAAAAGGCCTTAAAATGCATGTTAGGCCTTCAAAAATGTTGAAAACTTTGGAGGCCCAAAAAAGGGGTTTACAGGCATCCTAGACCCCCTAAAGTCCAGAAAATGTTGTTGGACCAAAAATGGTGTCAGAGAGCTCTGAATGTCCCAAAAACATTTGCAGCCTGAAAGGGGCATTAACCCGCATCCTAGACCTCTGAAATTCCCAAAAATATTTTGTGCACAAAAAATGTATCCTATACCCCTGAAACTCAGAATATGTTAGCAGCCCAAAGAAGGCCTTAAAATGCATTTTAGGCCTACACAAATTTAGAAAACTTTGGAGGCCCAAAAAAGGCGTTTACAGGCATCCTGGACCCCCTAAAGTCCAGAAAATGTTGTGGGACTAAAAATGGTGTCAGAGAACTCCGAATGTCCCAAAAACATGTGCAACCTGAAAGGGGTATTAACCCGCATCCTAGACCACTGAAATTCCCAAAAATATTTTGCCACTAAAAATGCATCCTACACCCCTGAACGTTCATAAAATGTTAGCAGCCCAAAAAAGGCATTAAAATGCATTTTAGGCCTGCAAAAATTTAGAAAACTTTGGAGGCCCAAAAAAGGGGTTTACAGGAATCCTAGACCCCCTAAAGACCAGAAAATGTTGGTGGATCAAAAACGGTGTCAGAGAGCTCCGAATGTCCCAAAAACATGTGCAACCTGAAAGGGGCATTAACCCACATCCTAGACCTCTGAAATTCCCAAAAATATTTTGTGCACGAAAAATTCATACTACACCCTTGAAAGTTCAGAATATGTTAGCAGCCCAAAAAAAGGCATTAAAATGCATTTTAGGCCTGCAAAAATTTAGAAAACTTTGGAGGCCCAAAAAGGGGTTTACAGGCATCCTAGACCCCCTAAAGTCCAGAAAATGTTGTTGGACCAAAAATGGTGTCAGAGAGCTCTGAATGTCCCAAAAACATTTGCAGCCACTGAAATTCCCAAAAATATTTTTGGCACGAAAAATGCATCCTACACCCCTGAAAGTTGAGAAAATGTTGGCAGCTCAAGAAAAGGCCTTAAAGCACATGTTAGGCCTTCAAAAATGTTGAAAACTTTGGAGGCCCAAAAAAGGGGTTTACAGGCATCCTAGACCCCCTAAAGTCCAGAAAATGTTGTTGGACCAATATCGGTGTCAGAGAGCTATGAATGTCCCAAAAACATTTGCAGCCTGAAAGGGGCATTAACCCGCATCCTAGACCACTGAAATTTCCCAAAATATTTTTGGCATGAAAAATGCATGCTACACCCCTGAAAGTTCAGAAAACACCCCAGAAATGTTGCCAGCTCAAAAAAGGCCTTAAAATGCATCTTAGACCTGCAAAAATGTTGAAAACTTTGAAGACCCAAAAAAGGGGTTTACAGGCATCCTAGACCCCCTAAAGTCCAGAAAATGTTGTTGGACCAAAATCGATGTCAGAGAGCTCTGAAAGGGGCATTAACCCGCATCCTAGACCACTGAAATTCCCAAACATATTTTTGGCACGAAAAATGCATCCTACACCCCTGAAAGTTCAGAAAATGTTGGCAGCTCAAGAAAAGGCCTTAAAATGCATGTTAGGCCTTCAAAATGTTGAAAACTTTGGAGGCCCAAAAAAGGGGTTTACAGGCATCCTAGACCCCCTAAAGTCCAGAAAATGTTGTTGGACCAAAAATGGTGTCAGAGAGCTCTGAATGTCCCAAAAACATCTGCAGCCTGAAAGGGGCATTAACCCGCATCCTAGACCTCTGAAATTCCTAAAAATATTTTGTGCACGAAAAATGCATCCTATACCCCTGAAACTCAGAATATGTTAGCAGCCCAAAGAAGGCCTTAAAATGCATTTTAGGCCTACAAAAATTTAGAAAACTTTGGAGGCCCAAAAAAGGGGTTTACAGGCATCCTAGACCCCCTAAAGTCCAGAAAATGTTGTGGGACCAAAAATGGTGTCAGGGAGCTCTGAAAGGGGCATTAACCTGCATCCTAGACCACTGAAATTCACAAAAATATTTTTGGCACGAAAAATGCATCCTACACCCCTGAAAGTTCAGAAAATGTTGGCAGCTCAAGAAAAGGCCTTAAAATGCATGTTAGGCCTTCAAAAATGTTGAAAACTTTGGAGGCCCAAAAAAGGGGTTTACAGGCATCCTAGACCCCCTAAAGTCCAGAAAATGTTGTTGGACCAAAAATGGTGTCAGAGAGCTCTGAATGTCCCAAAAACATCTGCAGCCTGAAAGGGGCATTAACCCGCATCCTAGACCTCTGAAATTCCTAAAAATATTTTGTGCACGAAAAATGCATCCTACACCCCTGAAAGTTCAGAAAATGTTGGCAGCTCAAGAAAAGGCCTTAAAATGCATGTTAGGCCTTCAAAATGTTGAAAACTTTGGAGGCCCAAAAAAGGGGTTTACAGGCATCCTAGACCCCCTAAAGTCCAGAAAATGTTGTTGGACCAAAAATGGTGTCAGAGAGCTCTGAATGTCCCAAAAACATCTGCAGCCTGAAAGGGGCATTAACCCGCATCCTAGACCTCTGAAATTCCTAAAAATATTTTGTGCACGAAAAATGCATCCTATACCCCTGAAACTCAGAATATGTTAGCAGCCCAAAGAAGGCCTTAAAATGCATTTTAGGCCTACAAAAATTTAGAAAACTTTGGAGGCCCAAAAAAGGGGTTTACAGGCATCCTAGACCCCCTAAAGTCCAGAAAATGTTGTGGGACCAAAAATGGTGTCAGAGAGCTCTGAAAGGGGCATTGACCTGCATCCTAGACCACTGAAATTCACAAAAATATTTTTGGCACGAAAAATGCATCCTACACCCCTGAAAGTTCAGAAAATGTTGGCAGCTCAAGAAAAGGCCTTAAAATGCATGTTAGGCCTTCAAAAATGTTGAAAACTTTGGAGGCCCAAAAAAGGGGTTTACAGGCATCCTAGACCCCCTAAGGTCCAGAAAATGTTGTTGGACCAAAATCGGTGTCAGAGAGCTCCGAATGTCCCAAAAACATGTGCAACCTGAAAGGGGCATTAACCCGCATCCTAGACCACTGAAATTCCCAAAAATATTTTTGGCATGAAAAATGCATCCTACACCCCTGCAAGTTCAGAAAATGTTGGCAGCTCAAGAAAAGGCCTTAAAATGCATGTTAGGCCTTCAAAAATGTTGAAAACTTTGGAGGCACAAAATAGGGGTTTACAGGCATCCTAGACCTCCTAAAGTCCAGAAAATGTTGTTGGATCAAAAACGGTGTCAGAGAGCTCTGAATGTCCCAAAAACATTTGCAGCCACTAAAATTCCCAAAAATATTTTTGGCACGAAAAATGCATCCTACACCCCTGAAAGTTGAGAAAATGTTGGCAGCTCAAGAAAAGGCCTTAAAACACATGTTAGGCCTTCAAAAATGTTGAAAACTTTGGAGGCCCAAAAAAGGGGTTTACAGGCATTCTAGACCCCCTAAGGTCCAGAAAATCTTGTTGGACCAAAAACGGTGTCAGAGAGCTCTGAATGTCCCAAAAACATGTGCAACCTGAAAGGGGCATTAACTCGCATCCCAGACCACTGAAATTCCCAAAAATATTTTGCCACTAAAAATGCATCCTACACCCCTGAACGTTCATAAAATGTTAGCAGCCCAAAAAAGGCATTAAAATGCATTTTAGGCCTGCAAAAATGTAGAAAACTTTGGAGGCCCAAAAAGGGGTTTACAGGCATCCTAGACCCCCTAAAGACCAGAAAATGTTGGTGGATCAAAAACGGTGTCAGAGAGCTCCGAATGTCCCAAAAACATGTGCAACCTGAAAGGGGCATTAACCCACATCCTAGACCTCTGAAATTCCCAAAAATATTTTGTGCACGAAAAATTCATACTACACCCTTGAAAGTTCAGAATATGTTAGCAGCCCAAAAAAGGCATTAAAATGCATTTTAGGCCTGCAAAAATTTAGAAAACTTTGGAGGCCCAAAAAGGGGTTTACAGGCATCCTAGACCCCCTAAAGTCCAGAAAATGTTGTTGGACCAAAAATGGTGTCAGAGAGCTCTGAATGTCCCAAAAACATTTGCAGCCTGAAAGGGGCATTAACCCGCATCCTAGACCTCTGAAATTCCAAAAAATATTTTGTGCACAAAAAATGTATACTATACCCCTGAAACTCAGAATATGTTAGCAGCCCAAAGAAGGCCTTAAAATGAATTTTAGGCCTACAAAAATTTAGAAAACTTTGGAGGCCCAAAAAAGGCGTTTACAGGCATCCTAGACCCCCTTAAGTCCAGAAAATGTTGTGGGACTAAAAATGGTGTCAGAGAGCTCCGAATGTCCCAAAAACATGTGCAACCTGAAAGGGGCATTAACCCGCATCCTAGACCACTGAAATTCCCAAAAATATTTTGCCACTAAAAATGCATCCTACACCCCTGAACGTTCATAAAATGTTAGCAGCCCAAAAAAGGCATTAAAATGCATTTTAGGCCTGCAAAAATTTAGAAAACTTTGGAGGCCCAAAAAAGGGGTTTACAGGCATCCTAGACCCCCTAAAGTCCAGAAAATGTTGTTGGAACAAAAATGGTGTCAGAGAGCTCTGAATGTCCCAAAAACATCTGCAGCCTGAAAGGGGCATTAACCCGCATCCTAGACCTCTGAAATTCCTAAAAATATTTTGTGCACGAAAAATGTATCCTATACCCCTGAAACTCAGAATATGTTAGCAGCCCAAAGAAGGCCTTAAAATGCATTTTATGCCTACAAAAATTTAGAAAACTTTGGAGGCCCAAAAAAGGCGTTTACAGCCATCCTAGACCCCCTAAAGTCCAGAAAATGTTGTGGGACCAAAAATGGCGTCAGAGAGCTCTGTATGTCCCAAAAACATTTGCAGCCACTGCAATTCCCAAAAATATTTTTGGCACGAAAAATGCATCCTACACCCCTGAAAGTTGAGAAAATGTTGGCAGCTCAAGTAAAGGCCTTAAAATGCATGTTAGGCCTTACCCCCTAAAGTCCAAAAAATGTTGTTGGATCAAAATCAGTGTCAGAGAGCTCTGATTGTCCCCAAAACATTTGCAGCCTGAAAGGGGCATTAACCCGCATCCTAGACCACTGAAATTCCCAAAAATATTTTTGGCATGAAAAATGCATCCTACACCCCTGCAAGTTCAGAAAATGTTGGCAACTCTAAAAAAGGCCTTAAAATGCATGTTCGGCCTTCAAAAATTTAGAAAACTTTGGAGGCCCAAAAAAGGGGTTTACAGGCATCCTAGACCCCCTAAAGTCCAGAAAATCTTGTTGGACCAAAAACGGTGTCAGAGAGCTCTGAATGTCCCAAAAACATGTGCAACCTGAAAGGGGCATTAACTCGCATCCCAGACCACTGAAATTCCCAAAAATATTTTTGGCACTAAAAATACATCCTACACCCCTGAAAGTTCAGAAAATGTTTGCAGCTCAAGAAAAGGCCTTAAAATGCATGTTCGGCCTTCAAAAATGTTGAAAACTTTGGAGGCCCAAAAAAGGGGTTTACAGGCATCCTAGACCCCCTAAAGTCCAGAAAATGTTGTTGGACCAGAATCGGTGTCAGAGAGCTCTGAATGTCCCAAAAACATTTGCAGCCTGAAAGGGGCATTAACCCACATCCTAGACCACTGAAATGCCCAAAAATATTTTTGCCCTGAAAAATGCATCCTACACCCCTGCAGGTTCAGAAAATGTTGGCAACTCCAAAAAAGGCCTTAAAATGCATGTTAGGCCTTCAAAAACGTTGAAAACTTTGGAGGCCCAAAAAAGGGATTTACAGGCATCCTAGACCCCCTAACGTCCAGAAAATGTTGTTGGATCAAAAACGGTGTCAGAAAGCTCTGAATGTCCCAAAAACATTTGCAGCCTGAAAGGGGCATTAACCCGCATTCTAGACCTCTGAAATTCCCAAAAATATTTTGTGCACAGAAAATTCATACTACACCCCTGAAAATTCAGAATATGTTAGCAGCCCAAAAAAGGCATTAAAATGCATTTTAGGCCTGCAAAAAATTAGAAAACTTTGGAGGCCCAAAAAAGGGGTTTACAGGCATCCTAGACCCCCTAAAGTCCAGAAAATGTTGTTGGACCAAAAATGGTGTCAGAGAGCTCTGAATGTCCCAAAAACATTTGCAGCCTGAAAGGGGCATTAACCCGCATCCTAGACCTCTGAAATTCCCAAAAATATTTTGTGCACGAAAAATGCATCCTATACCCCTGAAACTCAGAATATGTTAGCAGCCCAAAGAAGGCCTTAAAATGCATTTTAGGTCTAAAAAAATTTAGAAAAATTTGGAGGCCCAAAAAAGGCGTTTACAGGCATCCTAGACCCCCTAAAGTGCAGAAAATGTTGTTGGACCAAAAATGGTGTCAGAGAGCTCTGAATGTCCCAAAAACATCTGCAGCCTGAAAGGGGCATTAACCCGCATCCTAGACCACTGAAATTTCCCAAAATATTTTTACCATGAAAAATGCATGCTACACCCCTGAAAGTTCAGAAAACACCCAAGAAATGTTGTGAGCTCAAAAAAGGCCTTAACATGCATCTTAGGTCTGCAAAAATGTTGAAAACTTTGGAGACCCAAAAAAGGGGTTTACAGGCATCCTAGACCCCCTAAAGTCCAGAAAATGTTGGTGGATCAAAAACGGTGTCAGAGAGCTCCGAATGTCCCAAAAACATGTGCAACCTGAAAGGGGCATTAACCCGCATCCTAGACCACTGAAATTCCCAAAAATATTTTTGGCAATAAAAATGCATCCTACACCCCTGAAAGTTCAGAAAATGTTGGCAGCTCAAGAAAAGGCCTTAAAATGCATGTTAGGCCTTCAAAAATGTTGAAAACTTTGGAGGCACAAAATAGGGGTTTACAGGCATCCTAGACCTCCTAAAGTCCAGAAAATGTTGTTGGATCAAAAACGGTGTCAGAGAGCTCTGAATGTCCCAAAAACATTTGCAGCCTGAAAGGGGCATTAACCCACATCCTAGACCTCTGAAATTCCCAAAAATATTTTGTGCACGAAAAATTCATACTACACCCTTGAAAGTTCAGAATATGTTAGCAGCCCAAAAAAGGCATTAAAATGCATTTTAGGCCTGCAAAAATTTAGAAAACTTTGGATGCCCAAAAAAGGGGTTTACAGGCATCCTAGAACCCCCAAAGTCCAGAAAATGTTGTTGGACCAAAAATGGTGTCAGAGAGCTCCGAATGTCCCAAAAACATTTGCAGCCTGAAAGGGGCATTAACCCGCATCCTAGACCTCTAAAATTCCCAAAAATATTTTGTGCACGAAAAATTCATACTACACCCCTGAAAGTTCAGAATATGTTAGCAGCCCAAAGAAGGCCTTAAAATGCATTTTAGGCCTACAAAAATTTAGAAAACTTTGGAGGCCCAAAAAAGGCGTTTACGGGCATCCTAGACCCCCTAAAGACCAGAAAATGTTGGTGGATCAAAAATGGTGTCAGAGAGCTCCGAATGTCCCAAAAACATGTGCAACCTGAAAGGGGCATTAACCCGCATCCTAGACCACTGAAATTCCCAAAATATATTTTGCCACTAAAAATGCATCCTACACCCCTGAACGTTCATAAAATGTTAGCAGCCCAAAAAAGGCATTAAAATGCATTTTAGGCCTGCAAAAATGTAGAAAACTTTGGAGGCCCAAAAAAGGGGTTTACAGGCATCCTAGACCCCCTAAAGACCAGAAAATGTTGGTGGATCAAAAACGGTGTCAGAGAGCTCCGAATGTCCCAAAAACATGTGCAACCTGAAAGGGGCATTAACCCACATCCTAGACCTCTGAAATTCCCAAAAATATTTTGTGCACGAAAAATTCATACTACACCCTTGAAAGTTCAGAATATGTTAGCAGCCCAAAAAAGGTATTAAAATGCATTTTAGGCCTGCAAAAATTTAGAAAACTTTGGAGGCCCAAAAAGGGGTTTACAGGCATCCTAGACCCCCTAAAGTCCAGAAAATGTTGTTGGACCAAAAATGGTGTCAGAGAGCTCTGAATGTCCCAAAAACATTTGCAGCCTGAAAGGGGCATTAACCCGCATCCTAGACCTCTGAAATTCCAAAAAATATTTTGTGCACAAAAAATGTATACTATACCCCTGAAACTCAGAATATGTTAGCAGCCCAAAGAAGGCCTTAAAATGAATTTTAGGCCTACAAAAATTTAGAAAACTTTGGAGGCCCAAAAAAGGCGTTTACAGGCATCCTAGACCCCCTTAAGTCCAGAAAATGTTGTGGGACTAAAAATGGTGTCAGAGAGCTCCGAATGTCCCAAAAACATGTGCAACCTGAAAGGGGCATTAACCCGCATCCTAGACCACTGAAATTCCCAAAAATATTTTGCCACTAAAAATGCATCCTACACCCCTGAACGTTCATAAAATGTTAGCAGCCCAAAAAAGGCATTAAAATGCATTTTAGGCCTGCAAAAATTTAGAAAACTTTGGAGGCCCAAAAAAGGGGTTTACAGGCATCCTAGACCCCCTAAAGTCCAGAAAATGTTGTTGGAACAAAAATGGTGTCAGAGAGCTCTGAATGTCCCAAAAACATCTGCAGCCTGAAAGGGGCATTAACCCGCATCCTAGACCTCTGAAATTCCTAAAAATATTTTGTGCACGAAAAATGCATCCTATACCCCTGAAACTCAGAATATGTTAGTAGCCCAAAGAAGGAATTAAAATGCATTTTAGGCCTACAAAAATTTAGAACACTTTGGAGGCCCAAAAAAGGGGTTTACAGGCATCCTAGACCCCCTAAAGTCCAGAAAATGTTGTGGGACCAAAAATGGTGTCAGGGAGCTCTGAAAGGGGCATTAACCTGCATCCTAGACCACTGAAATTCACAAAAATATTTTTGGCACGAAAAATGCATCCTACACCCCTGAAAGTTCAGAAAATGTTGGCAGCTCAAGAAAAGGCCTTAAAATGCATGTTAGGCCTTCAAAAATGTTGAAAACTTTGGAGGCCCAAAAAAGGGGTTTACAGGCATCCTAGACCCCCTAAAGTCCAGAAAATGTTGTTGGACCAAAAATGGTGTCAGAGAGCTCTGAATGTCCCAAAAACATTTGCAGCCTGAAAGGGGCATTAACCCGCATCCTAGACCTCTGAAATTCCCAAAAATATTTTGTGCACAAAAAATGTATCCTATACCCCTGAAACTCAGAATATGTTAGCAGCCCAAAGAAGGCCTTAAAATGCATTTTAGGCCTACACAAATTTAGAAAACTTTGGAGGCCCAAAAAAGGCGTTTACAGGCATCCTGGACCCCCTAAAGTCCAGAAAATGTTGTGGGACTAAAAATGGTGTCAGAGAACTCTGAATGTCCCAAAAACATGTGCAACCTGAAAGGGGTATTAACCCGCATCCTAGACCACTGAAATTCCCAAAAATATTTTGCCACTAAAAATGCATCCTACACCCCTGAACGTTCATAAAATGTTAGCAGCCCAAAAAAGGCATTAAAATGCATTTTAGGCCTGCAAAAATTTAGAAAACTTTGGAGGCCCAAAAAAGGGGTTTACAGGCATCCTAGACCCCCTAAAGACCAGAAAATGTTGGTGGATCAAAAACGGTGTCAGAGAGCTCCGAATGTCCCAAAAACATGTGCAACCTGAAAGGGGCATTAACCCACATCCTAGACCTCTGAAATTCCCAAAAATATTTTGTGCACGAAAAATTCATACTACACCCTTGAAAGTTCAGAATATGTTAGCAGCCCAAAAAAAGGCATTAAAATGCATTTTAGGCCTGCAAAAATTTAGAAAACTTTGGAGGCCCAAAAAGGGGTTTACAGGCATCCTAGACCCCCTAAAGTCCAGAAAATGTTGTTGGACCAAAAATGGTGTCAGAGAGCTCTGAATGTCCCAAAAACATTTGCAGCCACTGAAATTCCCAAAAATATTTTTGGCACGAAAAATGCATCCTACACCCCTGAAAGTTGAGAAAATGTTGGCAGCTCAAGAAAAGGCCTTAAAGCACATGTTAGGCCTTCAAAAATGTTGAAAACTTTGGAGGCCCAAAAAAGGGGTTTACAGGCATCCTAGACCCCCTAAAGTCCAGAAAATGTTGTTGGGCCAATATCGGTGTCAGAGAGCTATGAATGTCCCAAAAACATTTGCAGCCTGAAAGGGGCATTAACCCGCATCCTAGACCACTGAAATTTCCCAAAATATTTTTGGCATGAAAAATGCATGCTACACCCCTGAAAGTTCAGAAAACACCCCAGAAATGTTGCCAGCTCAAAAAAGGCCTTAAAATGCATCTTAGACCTGCAAAAATGTTGAAAACTTTGAAGACCCAAAAAAGGGGTTTACAGGCATCCTAGACCCCCTAAAGTCCAGAAAATGTTGTTGGACCAAAATCGATGTCAGAGAGCTCTGAAAGGGGCATTAACCCGCATCCTAGACCACTGAAATTCCCAAACATATTTTTGGCACGAAAAATGCATCCTACACCCCTGAAAGTTCAGAAAATGTTGGCAGCTCAAGAAAAGGCCTTAAAATGCATGTTAGGCCTTCAAAATGTTGAAAACTTTGGAGGCCCAAAAAAGGGGTTTACAGGCATCCTAGACCCCCTAAAGTCCAGAAAATGTTGTTGGACCAAAAATGGTGTCAGAGAGCTCTGAATGTCCCAAAAACATCTGCAGCCTGAAAGGGGCATTAACCCGCATCCTAGACCTCTGAAATTCCTAAAAATATTTTGTGCACGAAAAATGCATCCTATACCCCTGAAACTCAGAATATGTTAGCAGCCCAAAGAAGGCCTTAAAATGCATTTTAGGCCTACAAAAATTTAGAAAACTTTGGAGGCCCAAAAAAGGGGTTTACAGGCATCCTAGACCCCCTAAAGTCCAGAAAATGTTGTGGGACCAAAAATGGTGTCAGGGAGCTCTGAAAGGGGCATTAACCTGCATCCTAGACCACTGAAATTCACAAAAATATTTTTGGCACGAAAAATGCATCCTACACCCCTGAAAGTTCAGAAAATGTTGGCAGCTCAAGAAAAGGCCTTAAAATGCATGTTAGGCCTTCAAAAATGTTGAAAACTTTGGAGGCCCAAAAAAGGGGTTTACAGGCATCCTAGACCCCCTAAGGTCCAGAAAATGTTGTTGGACCAAAATCGGTGTCAGAGAGCTCCGAATGTCCCAAAAACATGTGCAACCTGAAAGGGGCATTAACCCGCATCCTAGACCACTGAAATTCCCAAAAATATATTTGCCATGAAAAATGCATCCTACACCCCTGCAAGTTCAGAAAATGTTGGCAGCTCAAGAAAAGGCCTTAAAATGCATGTTAGGCCTTCAAAAATGTTGAAAACTTTGGAGGCACAAAATAGGGGTTTACAGGCATCCTAGACCTCCTAAAGTCCAGAAAATGTTGTTGGATCAAAAACGTTGTCAGAGAGCTCTGAATGTCCCAAAAACATTTGCAGCCACTAAAATTCCCAAAAATATTTTTGGCACGAAAAATGCATCCTACACCCCTGAAAGTTGAGAAAATGTTGGCAGCTCAAGAAAAGGCCTTAAAACACATGTTAGGCCTTCAAAAATGTTGAAAACTTTGGAGGCCCAAAAAAGGGGTTTACAGGCATTCTAGACCCCCTAAGGTCCAGAAAATCTTGTTGGACCAAAAACGGTGTCAGAGAGCTCTGAATGTCCCAAAAACATGTGCAACCTGAAAGGGGCATTAACTCGCATCCCAGACCACTGAAATTCCCAAAAATATTTTTGGCACTAAAAATACATCCTACACCCCTGAAAGTTCAGAAAATGTTTGCAGCTCAAGAAAAGGCCTTAAAATGCATGTTCGGCCTTCAAAAATGTTGAAAACTTTGGAGGCCCAAAAAAGGGGTTTACAGGCATCCTAGACCCCCTAAAGTCCAGAAAATGTTGTTGGACCAGAATCGGTGTCAGAGAGCTCTGAATGTCCCAAAAACATTTGCAGCCTGAAAGGGGCATTAACCCACATCCTAGACCACTGAAATGCCCAAAAATATTTTTGCCCTGAAAAATGCATCCTACACCCCTGCAGGTTCAGAAAATGTTGGCAACTCCAAAAAAGGCCTTAAAATGCATGTTAGGCCTTCAAAAACGTTGAAAACTTTGGAGGCCCAAAAAAGGGATTTACAGGCATCCTAGACCCCCTAACGTCCAGAAAATGTTGTTGGATCAAAAACGGTGTCAGAAAGCTCTGAATGTCCCAAAAACATTTGCAGCCTGAAAGGGGCATTAACCCGCATTCTAGACTTCTGAAATTCCCAAAAATATTTTGTGCACAGAAAATTCCTACTACACCCCTGAAAATTCAGAATATGTTAGCAGCCCAAAAAAGGCATTAAAATGCATTTTAGGCCTGCAAAAAATTAGAAAACTTTGGAGGCCCAAAAAAGGGGTTTACAGGCATCCTAGACCCCCTAGAGTCCAGAAAATGTTGTGGGACCAAAAATGGCGTCAGAGAGCTCTGAATGTCCCCAAAACATTTGCAGCCTGAAAGGGGCATTAACCCGCATCCTAGACCACTGAAATTCCCAAAAATATTTTTGGCAAGAAAAATGCATCCTACACCCCTGCAAGTTCAGAAAATGTTGGTAACTCTAAAAAAGGCCTTAAAATGCATGTTAGGCCTTCAAAAATGTTGAAAACTTTGGAGGCCCAAAAAAGGGGTTTACAGGCATCCTAGACCCCCTAAAGTCCAGAAAATGTTGTTGGACCAAAAATGGTGTCAGAGAGCTCTGAATGTCCCAAAAACATTTGCAGCCTGAAAGGGGCATTAACCCGCATCCTAGACCTCTGAAATTCCCAAAAATATTTTGTGCACAAAAAATGTATCCTATACCCCTGAAACTCAGAATATGTTAGCAGCCCAAAGAAGGCCTTAAAATGCATTTTAGGCCTACAAAAATTTAGAAAACTTTGGAGGCCCAAAAAAGGCGTTTACAGGCATCCTGGACCCCCTAAAGTCCAGAAAATGTTGTGGGACTAAAAATGGTGTCAGAGAACTCCGAATGTCCCAAAAACATGTGCAACCTGAAAGGGGTATTAACCCGCATCCTAGACCACTGAAATTCCCAAAAATATTTTGCCACTAAAAATGCATCCTACACCCCTGAACGTTCATAAAATGTTAGCAGCCCAAAAAAGGCATTAAAATGCATTTTAGGCCTGCAAAAATTTCGAAAACTTTGGAGGCCCAAAAAAGGGGTTTACAGGCATCCTAGACCCCCTAAAGACCAGAAAATGTTGGTGGATCAAAAACGGTGTCAGAGAGCTCCGAATGTCCCAAAAACATGTGCAACCTGAAAGGGGCATTAACCCACATCCTAGACCTCTGAAATTCCCAAAAATATTTTGTGCACGAAAAATTCATACTACACCCTTGAAAGTTCAGAATATGTTAGCAGCCCAAAAAAAGGCATTAAAATGCATTTTAGGCCTGCAAAAATTTAGAAAACTTTGGAGGCCCAAAAAGGGGTTTACAGGCATCCTAGACCCCCTAAAGTCCAGAAAATGTTGTTGGACCAAAAATGGTGTCAGAGAGCTCTGAATGTCCCAAAAACATTTGCAGCCACTGAAATTCCCAAAAATATTTTTGGCACGAAAAATGCATCCTACACCCCTGAAAGTTGAGAAAATGTTGGCAGCTCAAGAAAAGGCCTTAAAGCACATGTTAGGCCTTCAAAAATGTTGAAAACTTTGGAGGCCCAAAAAAGGGGTTTACAGGCATCCTAGACCCCCTAAAGTCCAGAAAATGTTGTTGGACCAATATCGGTGTCAGAGAGCTATGAATGTCCCAAAAACATTTGCAGCCTGAAAGGGGCATTAACCCGCATCCTAGACCACTGAAATTTCCCAAAATATTTTTGGCATGAAAAATGCATGCTACACCCCTGAAAGTTCAGAAAACACCCCAGAAATGTTGCCAGCTCAAAAAAGGCCTTAAAATGCATCTTAGACCTGCAAAAATGTTGAAAACTTTGAAGACCCAAAAAAGGGGTTTACAGGCATCCTAGACCCCCTAAAGTCCAGAAAATGTTGTTGGACCAAAATCGGTGTCAGAGAGCTCTGAAAGGGGCATTAACCCGCATCCTAGACCACTGAAATTCCCAAACATATTTTTGGCACGAAAAATGCATCCTACACCCCTGAAAGTTCAGAAAATGTTGGCAGCTCAAGAAAAGGCCTTAAAATGCATGTTAGGCCTTCAAAATGTTGAAAACTTTGGAGGCCCAAAAAAGGGGTTTACAGGCATCCTAGACCCCCTAAAGTCCAGAAAATGTTGTTGGACCAAAAATGGTGTCAGAGAGCTCTGAATGTCCCAAAAACATCTGCAGCCTGAAAGGGGCATTAACCCGCATCCTAGACCTCTGAAATTCCTAAAAATATTTTGTGCACGAAAAATGCATCCTATACCCCTGAAACTCAGAATATGTTAGCAGCCCAAAGAAGGCCTTAAAATGCATTTTAGGCCTACAAAAATTTAGAAAACTTTGGAGGCCCAAAAAAGGGGTTTACAGGCATCCTAGACCCCCTAAAGTCCAGAAAATGTTGTGGGACCAAAAATGGTGTCAGGGAGCTCTGAAAGGGGCATTAACCTGCATCCTAGACCACTGAAATTCACAAAAATATTTTTGGCACGAAAAATGCATCCTACACCCCTGAAAGTTCAGAAAATGTTGGCAGCTCAAGAAAAGGCCTTAAAATGCATGTTAGGCCTTCAAAAATGTTGAAAACTTTGGAGGCCCAAAAAAGGGGTTTACAGGCATCCTAGACCCCCTAAGGTCCAGAAAATGTTGTTGGACCAAAATCGGTGTCAGAGAGCTCCGAATGTCCCAAAAACATGTGCAACCTGAAAGGGGCATTAACCCGCATCCTAGACCACTGAAATTCCCAAAAATATATTTGCCATGAAAAATGCATCCTACACCCCTGCAAGTTCAGAAAATGTTGACAGCTCAAGAAAAGGCCTTAAAATGCATGTTAGGCCTTCAAAAATGTTGAAAACTTTGGAGGCACAAAATAGGGGTTTACAGGCATCCTAGACCTCCTAAAGTCCAGAAAATGTTGTTGGATCAAAAACGGTGTCAGAGAGCTCTGAATGTCCCAAAAACATTTGCAGCCACTAAAATTCCCAAAAATATTTTTGGCACGAAAAATGCATCCTACACCCCTGAAAGTTGAGAAAATGTTGGCAGCTCAAGAAAAGGCCTTAAAACACATGTTAGGCCTTCAAAAATGTTGAAAACTTTGGAGGCCCAAAAAAGGGGTTTACAGGCATTCTAGACCCCCTAAGGTCCAGAAAATCTTGTTGGACCAAAAACGGTGTCAGAGAGCTCTGAATGTCCCAAAAACATGTGCAACCTGAAAGGGGCATTAACTCGCATCCCAGACCACTGAAATTCCCAAAAATATTTTTGGCACTAAAAATACATCCTACACCCCTGCAGGTTCAGAAAATGTTGGCAACTCCAAAAAAGGCCTTAAAATGCATGTTAGGCCTTCAAAAACGTTGAAAACTTTGGAGGCCCAAAAAAGGGATTTACAGGCATCCTAGACCCCCTAACGTCCAGAAAATGTTGTTGGATCAAAAACGGTGTCAGAAAGCTCTGAATGTCCCAAAAACATTTGCAGCCTGAAAGGGGCATTAACCCGCATTCTAGACTTCTGAAATTCCCAAAAATATTTTGTGCACAGAAAATTCCTACTACACCCCTGAAAATTCAGAATATGTTAGCAGCCCAAAAAAGGCATTAAAATGCATTTTAGGCCTGCAAAAAATTAGAAAACTTTGGAGGCCCAAAAAAGGGGTTTACAGGCATCCTAGACCCCCTAAAGTCCAGAAAATGTTGTTGGACCAAAAATGGTGTCAGAGAGCTCTGAATGTCCCAAAAACATTTGCAGCCTGAAAGGGGCATTAACCCGCATCCTAGACCTCTGAAATTCCCAAAAATATTTTGTGCACGAAAAATGCATCCTATACCCCTGAAACTCAGAATATGTTAGCAGCCCAAAGAAGGCCTTAAAATGCATTTTAGGTCTAAAACAATTTAGAAAAATTTGGAGGCCCAAAAAAGGCGTTTACAGGCATCCTAGACCCCCTAAAGTGCAGAAAATGTTGTTGGACCAAAAATGGTGTCAGAGAGCTCTGAATGTCCCAAAAACATCTGCAGCCTGAAAGGGGCATTAACCCGCATCCTAGACCACTGAAATTTCCCAAAATATTTTTACCATGAAAAATGCATGCTACACCCCTGAAAGTTCAGAAAACACCCAAGAAATGTTGTGAGCTCAAAAAAGGCCTTAACATGCATCTTAGGTCTGCAAAAATGTTGAAAACTTTGGAGACCCAAAAAAGGGGTTTACAGGCATCCTAGACCCCCTAAAGTCCAGAAAATGTTGGTGGATCAAAAACGGTGTCAGAGAGCTCCGAATGTCCCAAAAACATGTGCAACCTGAAAGGGGCATTAACCCGCATCCTAGACCACTGAAATTCCCAAAAATATTTTTGGCAATAAAAATGCATCCTACACCCCTGAAAGTTCAGAAAATGTTGGCAGCTCAAGAAAAGGCCTTAAAATGCATGTTAGGCCTTCAAAAATGTTGAAAACTTTGGAGGCACAAAATAGGGGTTTACAGGCATCCTAGACCTCCTAAAGTCCAGAAAATGTTGTTGGATCAAAAACGGTGTCAGAGAGCTCTGAATGTCCCAAAAACATTTGCAGCCTGAAAGGGGCATTAACCCACATCCTAGACCTCTGAAATTCCCAAAAATATTTTGTGCACGAAAAATTCATACTACACCCTTGAAAGTTCAGAATATGTTAGCAGCCCAAAAAAGGCATTAAAATGCATTTTAGGCCTGCAAAAATTTAGAAAACTTTGGATGCCCAAAAAAGGGGTTTACAGGCATCCTAGAACCCCTAAAGTCCAGAAAATGTTGTTGGACTAAAAATGGTGTCAGAGAACTCCGAATGTCCCAAAAACATGTGCAACCTGAAAGGGGTATTAACCCGCATCCTAGACCACTGAAATTCCCAAAAATATTTTGCCACTAAAAATGCATCCTACACCCCTGAACGTTCATAAAATGTTAGCAGCCCAAAAAAGGCATTAAAATGCATTTTAGGCCTGCAAAAATTTAGAAAACTTTGGAGGCCCAAAAAAGGGGTTTACAGGCATCCTAGACCCCCTAAAGACCAGAAAATGTTGGTGGATCAAAAACGGTGTCAGAGAGCTCCGAATGTCCCAAAAACATGTGCAACCTGAAAGGGGCATTAACCCACATCCTAGACCTCTGAAATTCCCAAAAATATTTTGTGCACGAAAAATTCATACTACACCCTTGAAAGTTCAGAATATGTTAGCAGCCCAAAAAAAGGCATTAAAATGCATTTTAGGCCTGCAAAAATTTAGAAAACTTTGGAGGCCCAAAAAGGGGTTTACAGGCATCCTAGACCCCCTAAAGTCCAGAAAATGTTGTTGGACCAAAAATGGTGTCAGAGAGCTCTGAATGTCCCAAAAACATTTGCAGCCACTGAAATTCCCAAAAATATTTTTGGCACGAAAAATGCATCCTACACCCCTGAAAGTTGAGAAAATGTTGGCAGCTCAAGAAAAGGCCTTAAAGCACATGTTAGGCCTTCAAAAATGTTGAAAACTTTGGAGGCCCAAAAAAGGGGTTTACAGGCATCCTAGACCCCCTAAAGTCCAGAAAATGTTGTTGGACCAATATCGGTGTCAGAGAGCTATGAATGTCCCAAAAACATTTGCAGCCTGAAAGGGGCATTAACCCGCATCCTAGACCACTGAAATTTCCCAAAATATTTTTGGCATGAAAAATGCATGCTACACCCCTGAAAGTTCAGAAAACACCCCAGAAATGTTGCCAGCTCAAAAAAGGCCTTAAAATGCATCTTAGACCTGCAAAAATGTTGAAAACTTTGAAGACCCAAAAAAGGGGTTTACAGGCATCCTAGACCCCCTAAAGTCCAGAAAATGTTGTTGGACCAAAATCGGTGTCAGAGAGCTCTGAAAGGGGCATTAACCCGCATCCTAGACCACTGAAATTCCCAAACATATTTTTGGCACGAAAAATGCATCCTACACCCCTGAAAGTTCAGAAAATGTTGGCAGCTCAAGAAAAGGCCTTAAAATGCATGTTAGGCCTTCAAAATGTTGAAACTTTGGAGGCCCAAAAAAGGGGTTTACAGGCATCCTAGACCCCCTAAAGTCCAGAAAATGTTGTTGGACCAAAAATGGTGTCAGAGAGCTCTGAATGTCCCAAAAACATCTGCAGCCTGAAAGGGGCATTAACCCGCATCCTAGACCTCTGAAATTCCTAAAAATATTTTGTGCACGAAAAATGCATCCTATACCCCTGAAACTCAGAATATGTTAGCAGCCCAAAGAAGGCCTTAAAATGCATTTTAGGCCTACAAAAATTTAGAAAACTTTGGAGGCCCAAAAAAGGCGTTTACAGGCATCCTAGACCCCCTAAAGTCCAGAAAATGTTGTGGGACTAAAAATGGTGTCAGAGAGCTCCGAATGTCCCAAAAACATTTGCAGCCTGAAAGGGGCATTAACCCACATCCTAGACCTCTGAAATTCCAAAAAATATTATGTGCACGAAAAATTCATACTACACCCCTGAAAGTTCAGAATATGTTAGCAGCCCAAAAAAGACATTAAAATGCATTTTAGGCCTGCAAAAATTTGGAAAACTTTGGAGGCCCAAAAAAGGGGTTTACGGGCATCCTAGGCCCCCTAAAGTCCAGAAAATGTTGTGGGACCAAAAATGGTGTCAGAGAGCTCTGAATGTCCCAAAAACATTTGCAGCCTGAAAGGGGCATTAACCGGCATCCTAGACCTCTGAAATTCCCAAAAATATTTTGTGCAAGAAAAATGTATACTACCCATAAAAGTTCAGAATATGTTAGAAGCCCAAAAAATGCATTCAAATGCATTTTAGGCCTGCAAAAATTTAGAAAACTTTGGAGGCCCAAAAAAGGGGTTTACAGGCATCCTAGACCCCCTAAAGTCCAGAAAATGTTGGTGGACCAAAAATGGTGTCAGAGAGCTCTGAATGTCCCAAAAACATTTGCAGCCTGAAAGGGGCATTAACCCGCATCCTAGACCTCTGAAATTCCAAAAAATATTTTGTGCACGAAAAATGTATCCTATACCCCTGAAACTCAGAATATGTTAGCAGCCCAAAGAAGGCCTTAAAATGCATTTTAGGCCTACAAAAATTTAGAAAACTTTGGAGGCCCAAAAAAGGGGTTTACAGGCATCCTAGACCCCCTAAAGTCCAGAAAATGTTGTTGGACCAAAAATGGTGTCAGAGAGCTCTGAATGTCCCAAAAACATTTGCAGCCTGAAAGGGGCATTAACCCGCATCCTAGACTTCTGAAATTCCAAAAAATATTTTGTGCACGAAAAATGTATCCTATACCCCTGAAACTCAGAATATGTTAGCAGCCCAAAGAAGGCCTTAAAATGCATTTTATGCCTACAAAAATTTAGAAAACTTTGGAGGCCCAAAAAAGGCGTTTACAGGCATCCTAGACCCCCTAAAGTCCAGAAAATGTTGTGGGACCAAAAATGGTGTCAGAGAGCTCCGAATGTCCCAAAAACATGTGCAACCTGAAAGGGGCATTAACCCGCATCCTAGACTTCTGAAATTCCAAAAAATATTTTGTGCACGAAAAATGTATCCTATACCCCTGAAACTCAGAATATGTTAGCAGCCCAAAGAAGGCCTTAAAATGCATTTTATGCCTACAAAAATTTAGAAAACTTTGGAGGCCCAAAAAAGGCGTTTACAGGCATCCTAGACCCCCTAAAGTCCAGAAAATGTTGTGGGACCAAAAATGGCGTCAGAGAGCTCTGTATGTCCCAAAAACATTTGCAGCCACTGCAATTCCCAAAAATATTTTTGGCACGAAAAATGCATCCTACACCCCTGAAAGTTGAGAAAATGTTGGCAGCTCAAGTAAAGGTCTTAAAATGCATGTTAGGCCTTACCCCCTAAAGTCCAAAAAATGTTGTTGGATCAAAATCAGTGTCAGAGAGCTCTGATTGTCCCCAAAACATTTGCAGCCTGAAAGGGGCATTAACCCGCATCCTAGACCACTGAAATTCCCAAAAATATTTTTGGCATGAAAAATGCATCCTACACCCCTGCAAGTTCAGAAAATGTTGGCAACTCTAAAAAAGGCCTTAAAATGCATGTTAGGCCTTCAAAAATGTTGAAAACTTTGGAGACCCAAAAAAGGGATTTACAGGCATCCTAGACCCCCTAAAGTCCAGAAAATGTTGTTGGACCAAAAATGGTGTCAGAGAGCTCTGAATGTCCCAAAAACATTTGCAGCCTGAAAGGGGCATTAACCCGCATCCTAGACCTCTGAAATTCCCAAAAATATTTTGTGCATGAAAAATTCATACTACACCCCTGAAAGTTCAGAATATGTTAGCAGCCCAAAAAAGGCATTAAAATGCATTTTAGGCCTGCAAAAATTTAGAAAACTTTGGAGGCCCAAAAAAGGGGTTTACAGGCATCCTAGACCCCCTAAAGTCCAGAAAATGTTGTGGGACCAAAAATGGTGTCAGAGAGCTCTGAATGTCCCAAAAACATTTGCAGCCACTGAAATTCCCAAAAATATTTTTGGCACGAAAAATGCATCCTACACCCCTGAAAGTTGAGAAAATGTTGGCAGCTCAAGAAAAGGCCTTAAAACGCATGTTAGGCCTTCAAAAATGTTGAAAACTTTGGAGGCCCAAAAAAGGGGTTTACAGGCATTCTAGACCCCCTAAGGTCCAGAAAATCTTGTTGGACCAAAAACGGTGTCAGAGAGCTCTGAATGTCCCAAAAACATGTGCAACCTGAAAGGGGCATTAACTCGCATCCCAGACCACTGAAATTCCCAAAAATATTTTTGGCACTAAAAATACATCCTACACCCCTGAAAGTTCAGAAAATGTTTGCAGCTCAAGAAAAGGCCTTAAAATGCATGTTCGGCCTTCAAAAATGTTGAAAACTTTGGAGGCCCAAAAAAGGGGTTTACAGGCATCCTAGACCCCCTAAAGTCCAGAAAATGTTGTTGGACCAGAATCGGTGTCAGAGAGCTCTGAATGTCCCAAAAACATTTGCAGCCTGAAAGGGGCATTAACCCACATCCTAGACCACTGAAATGCCCAAAAATATTTTTGCCCTGAAAAATGCATCCTACACCCCTGCAGGTTCAGAAAATGTTGGCAACTCCAAAAAAGGCCTTAAAATGCATGTTAGGCCTTCAAAAACGTTGAAAACTTTGGAGGCCCAAAAAAGGGATTTACAGGCATCCTAGACCCCCTAACGTCCAGAAAATGTTGTTGGATCAAAAACGGTGTCAGAAAGCTCTGAATGTCCCAAAAACATTTGCAGCCTGAAAGGGGCATTAACCCGCATTCTAGACCTCTGAAATTCCCAAAAATATTTTGTGCACAGAAAATTCATACTACACCCCTGAAAATTCAGAATATGTTAGCAGCCCAAAAAAGGCATTAAAATGCATTTTAGGCCTGCAAAAAATTAGAAAACTTTGGAGGCCCAAAAAAGGGGTTTACAGGCATCCTAGACCCCCTAAAGTCCAGAAAATGTTGTTGGACCAAAAATGGTGTCAGAGAGCTCTGAATGTCCCAAAAACATTTGCAGCCTGAAAGGGGCATTAACCCGCATCCTAGACCTCTGAAATTCCCAAAAATATTTTGTGCACGAAAAATGCATCCTATACCCCTGAAACTCAGAATATGTTAGCAGCCCAAAGAAGGCCTTAAAATGCATTTTAGGTCTAAAAAAATTTAGAAAAATTTGGAGGCCCAAAAAAGGCGTTTACAGGCATCCTAGACCCCCTAAAGTGCAGAAAATGTTGTTGGACCAAAAATGGTGTCAGAGAGCTCTGAATGTCCCAAAAACATCTGCAGCCTGAAAGGGGCATTAACCCGCATCCTAGACCACTGAAATTCCCAAAAATATTTTTGGCAATAAAAATGCATCCTACACCCCTGAAAGTTCAGAAAATGTTGGCAGCTCAAGAAAAGGCCTTAAAATGCATGTTAGGCCTTCAAAAATGTTGAAAACTTTGGAGGCACAAAATAGGGGTTTACAGGCATCCTAGACCTCCTAAAGTCCAGAAAATGTTGTTGGATCAAAAACGGTGTCAGAGAGCTCTGAATGTCCCAAAAACATTTGCAGCCTGAAAGGGGCATTAACCCACATCCTAGACCTCTGAAATTCCCAAAAATATTTTGTGCACGAAAAATTCATACTACACCCTTGAAAGTTCAGAATATGTTAGCAGCCCAAAAAAGGCATTAAAATGCATTTTAGGCCTGCAAAAATTTAGAAAACTTTGGATGCCCAAAAAAGGGGTTTACAGGCATCCTAGAACCCCTAAAGTCCAGAAAATGTTGTTGGACCAAAAATGGTGTCAGAGAGCTCCGAATGTCCCAAAAACATTTGCAGCCTGAAAGGGGCATTAACCCGCATCCTAGACCTCTAAAATTCCCAAAAATATTTTGTGCACGAAAAATTCATACTACACCCCTGAAAGTTCAGAATATGTTAGCAGCCCAAAGAAGGCCTTAAAATGCATTTTAGGCCTACAAAAATTTAGAAAACTTTGGAGGCCCAAAAAAGGCATTTACGGGCATCCTAGACCCCCTAAAGACCAGAAAATGTTGGTGGATCAAAAATGGTGTCAGAGAGCTCCGAATGTCCCAAAAACATGTGCAACCTGAAAGGGGCATTAACCCGCATCCTAGACCACTGAAATTCCCAAAAATATTTTGCCACTAAAAATGCATCCTACACCCCTGAACGTTCATAAAATGTTAGCAGCCCAAAAAAGGCATTAAAATGCATTTTAGGCCTGCAAAAATGTAGAAAACTTTGGAGGCCCAAAAAAGGGGTTTACAGGCATCCTAGACCCCCTAAAGACCAGAAAATGTTGGTGGATCAAAAACGGTGTCAGAGAGCTCCGAATGTCCCAAAAACATGTGCAACCTGAAAGGGGCATTAACCCACATCCTAGACCTCTGAAATTCCCAAAAATATTTTGTGCACGAAAAATTCATACTACACCCTTGAAAGTTCAGAATATGTTAGCAGCCCAAAAAAGGCATTAAAATGCATTTTAGGCCTGCAAAAATTGAGAAAACTTTGGAAGCCCAAAAAGGGGTTTACAGGCATCCTAGACCCCCTAAAGTCCAGAAAATGTTGTTGGACCAAAAATGGTGTCAGAGAGCTCTGAATGTCCCAAAAACATTTGCAGCCTGAAAGGGGCATTAACCCGCATCCTAGACCTCTGAAATTCCAAAAAATATTTTGTGCACAAAAAATGTATACTATACCCCTGAAACTCAGAATATGTTAGCAGCCCAAAGAAGGCCTTAAAATGAATTTTAGGCCTACAAAAATTTAGAAAACTTTGGAGGCCCAAAAAAGGCGTTTACAGGCATCCTAGACCCCCTAAAGTCCAGAAAATGTTGTGGGACTAAAAATGGTGTCAGAGAGCTCCGAATGTCCCAAAAACATGTGCAACCTGAAAGGGGCATTAACCCGCATCCTAGACCACTGAAATTCCCAAAAATATTTTGCCACTAAAAATGCATCCTACACCCCTGAACGTTCATAAAATGTTAGCAGCCCAAAAAAGGCATTAAAATGCATTTTAGGCCTGCAAAAATTTAGAAAACTTTGGAGGCCCAAAAAAGGGGTTTACAGGCATCCTAGACCCCCTAAAGTCCAGAAAATGTTGTTGGAACAAAAATGGTGTCAGAGAGCTCTGAATGTCCCAAAAACATCTGCAGCCTGAAAGGGGCATTAACCCGCATCCTAGACCTCTGAAATTCCTAAAAATATTTTGTGCACGAAAAATGCATCCTATACCCCTGAAACTCAGAATATGTTAGTAGCCCAAAGAAGGCCTTAAAATGCATTTTAGGCCTACAAAAATTTAGAACACTTTGGAGGCCCAAAAAAGGGGTTTACAGGCATCCTAGACCCCCTAAAGTCCAGAAAATGTTGTGGGACCAAAAATGGTGTCAGGGAGCTCTGAAAGGGGCATTAACCTGCATCCTAGACCACTGAAATTCACAAAAATATTTTTGGCACGAAAAATGCATCCTACACCCCTGAAAGTTCAGAAAATGTTGGCAGCTCAAGAAAAGGCCTTAAAATGCATGTTAGGCCTTCAAAAATGTTGAAAACTTTGGAGGCCCAAAAAAGGGGTTTACAGGCATCCTAGACCCCCTAAAGTCCAGAAAATGTTGTTGGACCAAAAATGGTGTCAGAGAGCTCTGAATGTCCCAAAAACATTTGCAGCCTGAAAGGGGCATTAACCCGCATCCTAGACCTCTGAAATTCCCAAAAATATTTTGTGCACAAAAAATGTATCCTATACCCCTGAAACTCAGAATATGTTAGCAGCCCAAAGAAGGCCTTAAAATGCATTTTAGGCCTACAAAAATTTAGAAAACTTTGGAGGCCCAAAAAAGGCGTTTACAGGCATCCTGGACCCCCTAAAGTCCAGAAAATGTTGTGGGACTAAAAATGGTGTCAGAGAACTCCGAATGTCCCAAAAACATGTGCAACCTGAAAGGGGTATTAACCCGCATCCTAGACCACTGAAATTCCCAAAAATATTTTGCCACTAAAAATGCATCCTACACCCCTGAACGTTCATAAAATGTTAGCAGCCCAAAAAAGGCATTAAAATGCATTTTAGGCCTGCAAAAATTTAGAAAACTTTGGAGGCCCAAAAAAGGGGTTTACAGGCATCCTAGACCCCCTAAAGACCAGAAAATGTTGGTGGATCAAAAACGGTGTCAGAGAGCTCCGAATGTCCCAAAAACATGTGCAACCTGAAAGGGGCATTAACCCACATCCTAGACATCTGAAATTCCCAAAAATATTTTGTGCACGAAAAATTCATACTACACCCTTGAAAGTTCAGAATATGTTAGCAGCCCAAAAAAAGGCATTAAAATGCATTTTAGGCCTGCAAAAATTTAGAAAACTTTGGAGGCCCAAAAAGGGGTTTACAGGCATCCTAGACCCCCTAAAGTCCAGAAAATGTTGTTGGACCAAAAATGGTGTCAGAGAGCTCTGAATGTCCCAAAAACATTTGCAGCCACTGAAATTCCCAAAAATATTTTTGGCACGAAAAATGCATCCTACACCCCTGAAAGTTGAGAAAATGTTGGCAGCTCAAGAAAAGGCCTTAAAGCACATGTTAGGCCTTCAAAAATGTTGAAAACTTTGGAGGCCCAAAAAAGGGGTTTACAGGCATCCTAGACCCCCTAAAGTCCAGAAAATGTTGTTGGACCAATATCGGTGTCAGAGAGCTATGAATGTCCCAAAAACATTTGCAGCCTGAAAGGGGCATTAACCCGCATCCTAGACCACTGAAATTTCCCAAAATATTTTTGGCATGAAAAATGCATGCTACACCCCTGAAAGTTCAGAAAACACCCCAGAAATGTTGCCAGCTCAAAAAAGGCCTTAAAATGCATCTTAGACCTGCAAAAATGTTGAAAACTTTGAAGACCCAAAAAAGGGGTTTACAGGCATCCTAGACCCCCTAAAGTCCAGAAAATGTTGTTGGACCAAAATCGGTGTCAGAGAGCTCTGAAAGGGGCATTAACCCGCATCCTAGACCACTGAAATTCCCAAACATATTTTTGGCACGAAAAATGCATCCTACACCCCTGAAAGTTCAGAAAATGTTGGCAGCTCAAGAAAAGGCCTTAAAATGCATGTTAGGCCTTCAAAATGTTGAAAACTTTGGAGGCCCAAAAAAGGGGTTTACAGGCATCCTAGACCCCCTAAAGTCCAGAAAATGTTGTTGGACCAAAAATGGTGTCAGAGAGCTCTGAATGTCCCAAAAACATCTGCAGCCTGAAAGGGGCATTAACCCGCATCCTAGACCTCTGAAATTCCTAAAAATATTTTGTGCACGAAAAATGCATCCTATACCCCTGAAACTCAGAATATGTTAGCAGCCCAAAGAAGGCCTTAAAATGCATTTTAGGCCTACAAAAATTTAGAAAACTTTGGAGGCCCAAAAAAGGGGTTTACAGGCATCCTAGACCCCCTAAAGTCCAGAAAATGTTGTGGGACCAAAAATGGTGTCAGGGAGCTCTGAAAGGGGCATTAACCTGCATCCTAGACCACTGAAATTCACAAAAATATTTTTGGCACGAAAAATGCATCCTACACCCCTGAAAGTTCAGAAAATGTTGGCAGCTCAAGAAAAGGCCTTAAAATGCATGTTAGGCCTTCAAAAATGTTGAAAACTTTGGAGGCCCAAAAAAGGGGTTTACAGGCATCCTAGACCCCCTAAGGTCCAGAAAATGTTGTTGGACCAAAATCGGTGTCAGAGAGCTCCGAATGTCCCAAAAACATGTGCAACCTGAAAGGGGCATTAACCCGCATCCTAGACCACTGAAATTCCCAAAAATATATTTGCCATGAAAAATGCATCCTACACCCCTGCAAGTTCAGAAAATGTTGGCAGCTCAAGAAAAGGCCTTAAAATGCATGTTAGGCCTTCAAAAATGTTGAAAACTTTGGAGGCACAAAATAGGGGTTTACAGGCATCCTAGACCTCCTAAAGTCCAGAAAATGTTGTTGGATCAAAAACGGTGTCAGAGAGCTCTGAATGTCCCAAAAACATTTGCAGCCACTAAAATTCCCAAAAATATTTTTGGCACGAAAAATGCATCCTACACCCCTGAAAGTTGAGAAAATGTTGGCAGCTCAAGAAAAGGCCTTAAAACACATGTTAGGCCTTCAAAAATGTTGAAAACTTTGGAGGCCCAAAAAAGGGGTTTACAGGCATTCTAGACCCCCTAAGGTCCAGAAAATCTTGTTGGACCAAAAACGGTGTCAGAGAGCTCTGAATGTCCCAAAAACATGTGCAACCTGAAAGGGGCATTAACTCGCATCCCAGACCACTGAAATTCCCAAAAATATTTTTGGCACTAAAAAAACATCCTACACCCCTGAAAGTTCAGAAAATGTTTGCAGCTCAAGAAAAGGCCTTAAAATGCATGTTCGGCCTTCAAAAATGTTGAAAACTTTGGAGGCCCAAAAAAGGGGTTTACAGGCATCCTAGACCCCCTAAAGTCCAGAAAATGTTGTTGGACCAGAATCGGTGTCAGAGAGCTCTGAATGTCCCAAAAACATTTGCAGCCTGAAAGGGGCATTAACCCACATCCTAGACCACTGAAATGCCCAAAAATATTTTTGCCCTGAAAAATGCATCCTACACCCCTGCAGGTTCAGAAAATGTTGGCAACTCCAAAAAAGGCCTTAAAATGCATGTTAGGCCTTCAAAAACGTTGAAAACTTTGGAGGCCCAAAAAAGGGATTTACAGGCATCCTAGACCCCCTAACGTCCAGAAAATGTTGTTGGATCAAAAACGGTGTCAGAAAGCTCTGAATGTCCCAAAAACATTTGCAGCCTGAAAGGGGCATTAACCCGCATTCTAGACTTCTGAAATTCCCAAAAATATTTTGTGCACAGAAAATTCCTACTACACCCCTGAAAATTCAGAATATGTTAGCAGCCCAAAAAAGGCATTAAAATGCATTTTAGGCCTGCAAAAAATTAGAAAACTTTGGAGGCCCAAAAAAGGGGTTTACAGGCATCCTAGACCCCCTAAAGTCCAGAAAATGTTGTTGGACCAAAAATGGTGTCAGAGAGCTCTGAATGTCCCAAAAACATTTGCAGCCTGAAAGGGGCATTAACCCGCATCCTAGACCTCTGAAATTCCCAAAAATATTTTGTGCACGAAAAATGCATCCTATACCCCTGAAACTCAGAATATGTTAGCAGCCCAAAGAAGGCCTTAAAATGCATTTTAGGTCTAAAACAATTTAGAAAAATTTGGAGGCCCAAAAAAGGCGTTTACAGGCATCCTAGACCCCCTAAAGTGCAGAAAATGTTGTTGGACCAAAAATGGTGTCAGAGAGCTCTGAATGTCCCAAAAACATCTGCAGCCTGAAAGGGGCATTAACCCGCATCCTAGACCACTGAAATTTCCCAAAATATTTTTACCATGAAAAATGCATGCTACACCCCTGAAAGTTCAGAAAACACCCAAGAAATGTTGTGAGCTCAAAAAAGGCCTTAACATGCATCTTAGGTCTGCAAAAATGTTGAAAACTTTGGAGACCCAAAAAAGGGGTTTACAGGCATCCTAGACCCCCTAAAGTCCAGAAAATGTTGGTGGATCAAAAACGGTGTCAGAGAGCTCCGAATGTCCCAAAAACATGTGCAACCTGAAAGGGGCATTAACCCGCATCCTAGACCACTGAAATTCCCAAAAATATTTTTGGCAATAAAAATGCATCCTACACCCCTGAAAGTTCAGAAAATGTTGGCAGCTCAAGAAAAGGCCTTAAAATGCATGTTAGGCCTTCAAAAATGTTGAAAACTTTGGAGGCACAAAATAGGGGTTTACAGGCATCCTAGACCTCCTAAAGTCCAGAAAATGTTGTTGGATCAAAAACGGTGTCAGAGAGCTCTGAATGTCCCAAAAACATTTGCAGCCTGAAAGGGGCATTAACCCACATCCTAGACCTCTGAAATTCCCAAAAATATTTTGTGCACGAAAAATTCATACTACACCCTTGAAAGTTCAGAATATGTTAGCAGCCCAAAAAAGGCATTAAAATGCATTTTAGGCCTGCAAAAATTTAGAAAACTTTGGATGCCCAAAAAAGGGGTTTACAGGCATCCTAGAACCCCTAAAGTCCAGAAAATGTTGTGGGACTAAAAATGGTGTCAGAGAACTCTGAATGTCCCAAAAACATGTGCAACCTGAAAGGGGTATTAACCCGCATCCTAGACCACTGAAATTCCCAAAAATATTTTGCCACTAAAAATGCATCCTACACCCCTGAACGTTCATAAAATGTTAGCAGCCCAAAAAAGGCATTAAAATGCATTTTAGGCCTGCAAAAATTTAGAAAACTTTGGAGGCCCAAAAAAGGGGTTTACAGGCATCCTAGACCCCCTAAAGACCAGAAAATGTTGGTGGATCAAAAACGGTGTCAGAGAGCTCCGAATGTCCCAAAAACATGTGCAACCTGAAAGGGGCATTAACCCACATCCTAGACCTCTGAAATTCCCAAAAATATTTTGTGCACGAAAAATTCATACTACACCCTTGAAAGTTCAGAATATGTTAGCAGCCCAAAAAAAGGCATTAAAATGCATTTTAGGCCTGCAAAAATTTAGAAAACTTTGGAGGCCCAAAAAGGGGTTTACAGGCATCCTAGACCCCCTAAAGTCCAGAAAATGTTGTTGGACCAAAAATGGTGTCAGAGAGCTCTGAATGTCCCAAAAACATTTGCAGCCACTGAAATTCCCAAAAATATTTTTGGCACGAAAAATGCATCCTACACCCCTGAAAGTTGAGAAAATGTTGGCAGCTCAAGAAAAGGCCTTAAAGCACATGTTAGGCCTTCAAAAATGTTGAAAACTTTGGAGGCCCAAAAAAGGGGTTTACAGGCATCCTAGACCCCCTAAAGTCCAGAAAATGTTGTTGGACCAATATCGGTGTCAGAGAGCTATGAATGTCCCAAAAACATTTGCAGCCTGAAAGGGGCATTAACCCGCATCCTAGACCACTGAAATTTCCCAAAATATTTTTGGCATGAAAAATGCATGCTACACCCCTGAAAGTTCAGAAAACACCCCAGAAATGTTGCCAGCTCAAAAAAGGCCTTAAAATGCATCTTAGACCTGCAAAAATGTTGAAAACTTTGAAGACCCAAAAAAGGGGTTTACAGGCATCCTAGACCCCCTAAAGTCCAGAAAATGTTGTTGGACCAAAATCGGTGTCAGAGAGCTCTGAAAGGGGCATTAACCCGCATCCTAGACCACTGAAATTCCCAAACATATTTTTGGCACGAAAAATGCATCCTACACCCCTGAAAGTTCAGAAAATGTTGGCAGCTCAAGAAAAGGCCTTAAAATGCATGTTAGGCCTTCAAAATGTTGAAAACTTTGGAGGCCCAAAAAAGGGGTTTACAGGCATCCTAGACCCCCTAAAGTCCAGAAAATGTTGTTGGACCAAAAATGGTGTCAGAGAGCTCTGAATGTCCCAAAAACATCTGCAGCCTGAAAGGGGCATTAACCCGCATCCTAGACCTCTGAAATTCCTAAAAATATTTTGTGCACGAAAAATGCATCCTATACCCCTGAAACTCAGAATATGTTAGCAGCCCAAAGAAGGCCTTAAAATGCATTTTAGGCCTACAAAAATTTAGAAAACTTTGGAGGCCCAAAAAAGGCGTTTACAGGCATCCTAGACCCCCTAAAGCCCAGAAAATGTTGTGGGACTAAAAATGGTGTCAGAGAGCTCCGAATGTCCCAAAAACATGTGCAACCTGAAAGGGGCATTAACCCGCATCCTAGACCACTGAAATTCCCAAAAATATTTTGCCACTAAAAATGCATCCTACACCCCTGAACGTTCATAAAATGTTAGCAGCCCAAAAAAGGCATTAAAATGCATTTTAGGCCTGCAAAAATTTAGA